>NC_142877.1:114615750-115228500 GCF_051225735.1 Oryctolagus cuniculus | reverse complement strand
TGCTGGGTGCCCAAGGATCCACGGGCCCACTAGTCCTCTTTCGGGGTGTTATTTATCGGAGCATTAGTGCCCCGTGTGCTGGGAAGCTAAGTCATCCCACAGTCAGAGCACACAGCCATGGCCCGAGTCAGGTTAAACATCAGCTGCAGGGAACATGAGCTGTGGCCTTGACTTGCTCCTTTGGGACCACAGCCCCAGGCGGGCTGACGGCTGCTGGGTTCTGCACAATACTGCATGAGCCGGTTCTGCAGCAGCGCTGTAACTTGTTGCCAATTCCTTCTAAGCTCAGGGCAAGCCCAGCATCCCCCGGGGCGGAGGGCAGGGTGCCGAGAGCGTGCCAGCGTGCCAGCTGGGGGGGTGAACACCCGGGTGCCCCTCACCTCCAGCGGAGTGAAGCTGTAGTTCTCCAGGAAGGAAAGGCCAATGACCGGGACCAGAAGGAACTCCAGGCGGAATGTGTCATTCTCATTGTCGAACGTTTTCCGAAACTTCCCATAGATCATGTACACTGTGACGTAGGCACAGAGGAGAAAGACCACCTAAAAAGAGAGCGGTGCTCAGCCCACGTGCCAGGTTCCGTGTGCCCCCGATCCCGAGGGTCGTGCCCCCACCCTGGGTCTGCTGGCCTGGAAGCTAATGGTCACAGCCCTGGGGCGGCCGTTTGGTGCAGCGGTTAAGACCCGAGGCTCACATCCCAAAGCCAGGTTGCCTGGGACGGTGTCCCAGCGCCACGTGACTCTGGCTTCCTGCTAATGTGTATCCCGGAGGCAGCTGGCGACGGTGGTTCAAGTACTTGGGTTCCTGCCACCCACACAGGAGACCAAGTCAGAATTCCCAGCTCCTGGCCCAGCCCCAGCTGCTGGCCATGTAGTGAGTGGACCAGCGGATCACCGTCTCCCTCCCTCTCTCTCTGCCTTTCAAATAAATTTTCTTTAAAGCCAGGGTTTGCCCAGTGGGCAGGTGTCCCGCTGCTCTGTCCCTCCTCCTTGCTGCCCGGTGGCTACATGGAGGGCAGAACACACTCAGGACTCCCCAGGCCCACTGCACAATGAAAGTCCACTGTTTAAGGAGCCGGGGGCCGGGGCCGGGGGGCTGGGAGAGCCGCACCCCACATCGGAGCACCTGGCTCTGAGTCCAGCTTCCTGCCACGGCACATCCTGGCTTCAGCCCCAGCCCAGGCCTGACCATCGCAGGCATCTGGGAGTGAACCAGCAGACGGGAGCTGGCTCTGTCGGCTTCTGTGTCTCTGTCTCTCCACCTCTCGAGATAAAATCTCAAAAAGAAAACCAGGAATTTCGGGACCACCACAGCAGAGCATTAGGCCAAGTGTGGGGCCCAGGTCACACGCCAGTGAGTGGTGCCAGCCCCAGGATGGCGGGGCAGAAGGCGACGGGACCTAGGACACGCAGGGGGCGTCTGGACTGCCTGCCCCCAGACTGCGGGAGACGAGAGAGAGAAAGGAGACCCTCCCGGTGTTAAAATCATTCCGCGACCGGCACCCCGGCAGTCGCCTCCCACTGTACTTGCTCGGGCACACGGCTCCCTCTGCTCAGCTGTGGCGCCTTAAGAGCCAGCATGGATAGGGAAAAGCTCAGAGAAGGCTCAGCCCAACAGACCTGAGTCCACGGCCCAAGGCCCCTGCACCGGCGTGGGAGACCTGGGTGGAGCTCCAGGCTCTTGGCTTTGACCTGGCCCAGGCCCAGCTGTGGTGGCCATTTGGGAAGTGAACCAGCCTCTCTCTCTCTCTCTCTCTCTCTCTCTCTCTCTCTCTCTCTCCCCTCACCTTTGTAACTCTGATTTTTCAAATCAATATATATATATATATATGTTTTTTTTTTTTTTTGCTGGGTGGATGGCCAGATACGTACTCTGGAGGTGAACCATGGCGACGGCCAGCCCTTAGTGCTGGCTAGCACGAGGCCTGGTGTCCGCATCAGAACCCTCAGTTGTGCGGCCAGCCCCTCTCTGGTACGCCTGCGCTCCACTGGGCACATGGCTAAGCTGAGGTCTCGCCCGCGCCCAGCGGAGCGGGCACTGATCCGGCTGGCCTGGCAGCATGCCCTAGGCTCTGAGGGTCTCGGAGGCCCCTCCCCGCCCCAGCCCGCCGCCTCACCTTCATGACCGTGTTGTAGATGGAGATGAAGTTGGTGAAAAGGTCCAGGTACCTGGTGGTGAAGACGAGGGCAAACAGGACCTGGCTCTTCCCCGAGATGCCTGCGGCAGAGGGGGCGGGAGGCAGTGAGGACGCAGGCCCGCGGCCCACCCGCACCCCCAGAGAGGTGCAGGGGCAGGGGCTGGGGAGGCCCCCGGAGTGTCCGCCCCGCCAGGCCACATGCCACACGCAGGCCAGGCCACGCAGCCCTCCCCTGAGCCCACGGAGCCGCCGTCCCTCTCACGGAGCTCCCAGGCGCCAAATTAAGACACGAACACCACGTTCCCAGTCCCCCGTGTGCGCGCGTGCCTGCTCTGGCACGGACGTCGGGGGTGGTGAGATGCGGCTTGGTGCGGGGTGCCGAGGCTTCTCTCCGCGCCGCCCGCAGAGCCCCAGGGACAGTCCCGAAGCCCCGTCGCCGGGAAGGAGCTCACGGCCGCTCCGAGGCGCTGACTCACCAGGGGCGCGGAGCAGGCTGAGACCGGCGGAGCGTTCTGCTTTATTTTCTGACATGTAAAGACTGAAAAAGCCCTTTTCCCAGTTACGAAAGTCCCACCTATGTTTGCTCCTTGTGAAACAAAAATCAGACACTACGGAAAAGCACAGGGAGTGGGGGCAGCCCGGGCGCGGGGTGCAGCCCCCCCCCGGATCCCGCTGTTGCCCACAGCCCCCCACACACATCCGGGGTGCTTCCAGCCTTGTGGAAAACAATCCAAGGTCGGCTTGGTTTGGGTGCAAAAAATTGGGAAATCCACGCACACAAGGGATCCTCAGAGGGTTCACGAACGATGCATACGGTGAGATCCGTGCGTGATTTCCAGCTACACCGCGCCCAGGTCGCTGGCCTTTGCTTCATTTTCCATGCACTTTTTTTTTTTTAAGATTTATTTTTTTGAAAGGCAGAGTTAGAGAGAGAAGGGGGGCGGGGGAGAGAGAGGGAGAGAGAGGGAGAGAGAGAGAGAGAGAGAGAGAGAGAGAGAGAGATATTTCCCATCCACTGGCTCACTCCCCACATGGCCGAAACATTTTGGCTGGGCTAAAGCCAGGAGCCCGGAACTCCATTCGCGTCTCGCACGCGGGTGCAGGGACCCAGCACTTGGACCATTTCCCACAGCCTTCCCAGGCGCGTTAGCAGGGAGCCGGATTGGCCCTATGGGCTGCCGGCAGGAGAAGCTGCGGGGCGGGGAATGTGTTTCCTGATCCACCAGCAACTCCGCATTGCGTGGTAACGCCGGGGAGGGTGCTGGCTCCGGTGCCAGCTTTGCTGCCAGCGCGCTCCAGGCACGTCCGGGCCTCACCTTGCTCACCTGTGAAGTGGGCACCCCACACAAGGCAGAACCGATAAACGGGAGTTGAGCCTGCCAGTCCGTCCTGGCCAGCCCGGCTTCCCTGCACCTGCTGGGGCGAGGGCAGCAGGGGGGCTGGCTGTGTGTGAAGAAGCCCCTGGCACATGGCGGGCCTCCCTAACCCACACCCATGGGTGCCCACCCATGGATTCGACTACTGCAGGTGGAAACCACTTGGGGAAAAGCCCGCACCTGCCCTGAACAGGTGCACAGCTCCTCTTCCCCGCCCATTCCCTAGACAGCAGGCTGTAAGAAGCACTCACTCCGCATTGCGTGGTATCAGCCAACAGTCACCCAGACAGGACGTAGGGCACACGGGGATGCGGGGGACCCTCGGGGACTGTGCACTTTTGGGATTTGATGTCCAACAACAAGGGGCGGGGGTCTCTGAACCCGAGGCCACCCCCGCGCTCCCCCAGACACCTTGTCCGCAGCCCTGGTGGGGCACGCAGCCACCGCCTCCGTGGTCTTGGCTGCCCATCTCCTGGCTTCATCTGCGGCGGCCAGGTCTGGCTTCTCAGATTTCCCTCAGCGCTCCGGGAGCCCTGGCAATCTTGCCCACAAGGTGTTCCCACTTTGGAAAACAATGAGTAATTCCTAGAAAAGCCAGGGGCACGTACAGACCCAGGACAGAGAGGAAGACTTGAACCTGTGCCTGGCCAGGGTCCCCGGCTCCCTCAGCAGGAAAGAGACTGATCAGGCACAGCCTTCTGTCCCATTTGACAGATGGGAAAACAGAGGCCTCGGGTCACAAGGCAAGGCAGTGGTGGGGCAAGAACAAAGCCCAAGGGGCCAGCACCGTGGCACAGCCGGTAAAGCCACCGTCTGCAGTGCCGGCATCCCATATGAACACCAGTTCGTGTCCCAGCTGCTCCTCTTCTGATCCAGCTCCCTGCTAATGTGCCTGGGAAAGCAGCAGAAGACGGCCCAGGTGCTCAGGCCCCTGCACCCACGTGGGAGACCCGGAAGAAGCTCCTGGCTTTGGATTGGCCCCGCTCTGGCCGTTGTGTTCATGTGGGGAGTGAACCGACAGAGGAGCTCGCTCGCTCTCTCTCTCTCTCTCTCTCCGTAACTCTGCCTTTCAAATAAATATATAAATCTTTAAAAAGGGGGGGCCTGCTCCCGGCCCACCCCTCCGGCCCACATCTGCCCTGGCCCCACAGCACTTGTCCCCGTGGGTCAGTTGCTCTGACAGCCCACCGTGGGCGGTTTCCCACTAGAACATCTGCTCCCCAGGGGTCAGGCTCCGGTGTCTCCACAACGGGGCCTGCGCAGTGCCTGGCAGGGAGTGGGCTGGACAACGGCGCCACCTCCCGGTCACAAGGGAGCGTGGACACAGGTGGGCGCTGAGTCCCCCTCGCTGGGCCTGCTGCCCGCTGCCCTGCTCGGCCCTCCTGGTCCACTCCCGCCATGGGGCCTGCAGGACCGTGAGCGCCTGCCCCTCTGCAGATTCCACACCCAAACAGCGTCCGGGTGAGCGGTCACTCCCTCCACTGGGACCCTCACCCCAGCACCCACACGCCCCTGCGGAGCAGCCTCCACCCCACTCTGCACGGCTCCTCGGGACCCCTCCCCTGCTCCCAAACCTTCCACAGCTCCAGGTGCCGACGCCCCGGCCGCGCAGAAAAGGGCGTTCCACATCTGGACCCCGCCCCTCCTGGAGTCCTCTGCCTCTCCAGGGACAGGCCCTGTGTCCGGCGGCCTCTGTGTGCCCCCACCCCAGTGCCCTCCAGGACCAGCAAAGGGGCTGCTCTCTGCACGAGGCCTCTGGCGCCACTCGCTGCCCCCACCCCCGGCTCCCACGGGGCAGGAGCTCAGCTCTGTAGCCCCTCATCCGGGACACCAGGGACAAAGACGGCTGCGGCCGCCTCCCCTGGCTCTGGCTCTGTCTGGCCACCATGAGCAGAGCCCAGGGGGCTGCCCCAGTGGCAGGCCGGACAGCGGGCAAACAGGGGCAGCCCTGAGTCTCCTGGGGCCCTGCTCAGGGACAGCGCCACGCCCAGGCTGCCACATCACAGCCTCCTACCACTCCCAGGGAGGGGGGAGAGGGCCCAGCCTGAGAGGGGTGCAGAGCGGGGAAGGGGACAGAGAGAGTCAGGGACCCCTTCCTGGGGGCAAACCCCCTCTGGCAATGGTGACAGGGCAGGAGATGGTGGGGAGTCCCCTCCTCAGCTTCCAACCAGCAGGGTCGAGGCCAAGGCGGGGGTGGGGCGGACAACGGCCGCAGCAGCCCACCCTCTCCGCATCCCGCGGTCTCCTCCTTGGATGGACTTCACGGCTTTGGAAGCCGGACCGTACACAAAGCGTTTCAAGGCCTCCCAAGCCGAAGTCGCTGCCCCGAGCGGACACTGAGCAGCGAGCGCCCGGCCGCAGGCGAGCGAGCGAGCCCCCCGCGACCCGCCCCCGCCCCCGCCCCCGGCGCCCCTCACCCGCGCAGCACTTGGACCGCCAGATCTTCGCCAGGAGCAAGATCATGGCCAGGAGGTGGCTCAGGTCGCCGAGGATTCGGAACACGTTCATGGTCCAGCCTGCTGGCCCTGCGCCCGCGCCCAGCAAACTTGCAGGAAACTTCCGAGCGGCCTGTCGCTGTCGGGCCCTGCCCGCGCTGCCCGCCCGCCCGCGCCGCCGCCAGCGAGCCCTTGGCCGCGCGGTGACGTGGCCAGGCCGGCCGGGGCGCGCGGTGGGGGCCAGGAAGCGGCGCCGCCGGGATCCCGCCTCTCGCCCATCCCAGCGCACGGCTCCCGGGGCGGGGCGGCCGGCGAGGCAGGGGGGCTTCCGGCCTGCGCCCAGCGGCCCCGCCGCCCCGGGCAGTGTCTGCGCCGCGGTCTCTGGCCCTCAGAAACCGGAGTGCCCCGCGCGGGAGCCCGCGCGGCCCCTGAGGCGCTGGCTGCCTCAGTTTCCTCCCGTGCCCAGGCCCGAGGACGTGGTGCCAGGGCTGGGCCTGAGGCCAGCAGGTGGGGAGCGCCGAGTGACCCACTGTCCTCACCGTTCTGGGGTTTGAACCCCAAGAGCTGGACCCCGGCCAGATCCGCAGCTAACTGGGCAGCCACTGGTGTCCCGACCTGACCCTGCTGGGCTGGACAACAGCGATAATGACCTCAGCGGTGCTACTGGCCTTCCCCCTTCTTGGCCTCGGTTTTTCACCCGTGAAATGGGGCTGCTGTGAGTATGAAACAGGTCAAGTCGGCCAGAGGGACCCAGGGGCCTCAGTGGCGCCCCCTCTCCTTGGCACGCAGCCAGGGAAGACCCCACGGGCTGGCAGGCAGGAAGCATGAAGGACAAGGCCCTCTGGAGGTGGGAGCTCCCCCAGTGCTGCGTGGCCCTTTCTGGGCATCCCTCTGCCTCTGTAAGAGTGGTGGGAGGGAGCCGGCGCCGCGACTCACTAGGCTAATCCTCCACCTTGCGGGGCCGGCACACCGGGTTCTAGTCCCGGTCGGGGCGCCGGATTCTGTCCCGGTTGCCCCCTTCCAGGCCAGCTCTCTGCTGTGGCCAGGGAATGCAGTGGAGGATGGCCCAAGTGCTTGGGCCCTGCACCCCATGGGAGACCAGAATAAGTACCTGGCTCCTGCCATCGGATCAGCGCGGCCATTGGAGGGTGAACCAACGGCAAAGGAAGACCTTTCTCTCTGTCTCTCTCTCACTGTCCACTCTGCCTGTCAAAAAAAAAAAAAAAAGTGGTGGGAGGGGCTGGCACTGTGGCATGGCAGGTAAAACCACTGCCTGCAATCCCATGTGAGTGCTGGTTCCAGTCCCGGCTGCTCCACTTCCCATCCAGCTCCCTGCTAATGACCTTGGAAAGCACTGGAAGATGGCCCAAGTGTTTGGACCCCTGCCACCCATGTGGGAGACCCCGGGGCAAAGCTCCTGGCTCCTGGCTTCAGTTTAGCCCAGCATTGGCTGTTGTGGCCATCTGGGGAGTGAACCAGCGGATGGAAGATCTGTCTGTATCTCTCCCTCTCTCTCTCTCTGTAACTCTAACCATAAATAAATAATTAAATAAAAATTTTAAAAAGTGAGTGGGAGACGCTGAGGACCCTTACCATCCCTCCTTGACCTCTATCTGTCACTCTAGTGTTCCAGAACCTTCCGTGGCCTGCCAAGCGCCTCCCCGTGAGCCCCAGCATTGCCACTGCTGGTGGGGGTGCAGAGTCCCAGCTCCCAGGGGATGTGTGTGCGCGAGAAGGCGGCAGAGGCCCTGACCGTGACATGTCAGGGATGGACGCTAACTCCTCTCATTGCACACAGGGAAACTGAGGCCCAGAGGGGTTAACTTGCTTGAGGTCACACAGCCACTGGGCAGTCCTGGAGCCTGACTCTGGTGGCCATGGCGGGTGACAAGCTCCCTGTCCTGAGAGGTGGGTGAATGGGCTGGGGGGTGCCCATTTGTTAGGGGCTCAGCCCCAGGAGTCCCTGCCCAGGCAGGGAGGCCGTGATCACCCAGCCCTCACGCACGGACCCTCTCTGGGGTGCAGGTGGGCTGGGCAGGTCCCCGCCGTTCAGCTTGGATCCTGCCCTTGCAGGTGCCGGCTCCTAAGGCCCAGGGAGGTGAGTGAGGGGCACAGACCCAGGCCCTGTTCTGAGCAGACCCCTCTGTCCCCCGCGTCACCCACCCGGCTCTGCCCAGATGCCTCCCATGCGCGGGAGAAGGCGGTGGCTGTTTAAATCCTCAGGTGCGGTTCTCTGGCATCTGCCGCTGGCATCTGCGCTCGGCGCCCACCTCCTCCCCAGGCCCAGGAAAAGCACGCGCACTTGCCATTTGGTGAAACGTCTGTCCTGCCGGGAAGCGGCTCCACCTGGCACCGGGCGGCTTGGGTGCCATGGCTGAAAGGAGGCTGGAATGCCCCCCCTCCTTTCCCCGGCGGGGGGACCACAGGAGGCCTGGCAGAGGCCCGGGCCCTCAGAGGAGTGACCACCACGGCGGTGGAGGAGCAGGAAGCCGGGCTGGCGGCCCTGGGGCCTGAACCTTGCCCGGAGCCTGCCGCCGCGGCTGGAGCCGTCCATGCTCCCTCCCAGGGCCTCAGTGTCCCCATCTGTGCAATGGGGAAACAGTGGCAGACGTCCCCCTGACTGCCCGCGCGGAGCTCCTTGCCTGCGCGTCCCTGGTTTCCCGTGAGGCTGAAACCAAACCTCCTTTACAGAGGACGAAACTGAAGCCCAAGTTTCTCTCTTGCTCCTCCGAACTCGCGGAGACGCCCGATCCCCAGCCCTGTCTCCAGCGGGAGCATTTTCAGAGCAGCCCTGGGAAAGGCGAGACCCCCTGGACTCACCAACCCCTTCGCTCTCGCCCCTGCACCCTCATTCGGGTGGATCCGGGCAAATCTCACCCATTGGAGCCCCAACTTCCTACCACCCAAAAACATGCCTGCCGCAGGGTTGCAAATGAGGGGACGCCCACCCGGAGGGGCCCGATTCCTCCAGCTCAAAGAGCAGGGGTGGTTCACTGCCCGTTAACCAAGCAAACTGTGCGAAGTCGGAGGATTTACCGCAGGGAAGACAGGAGACTCGCTCATTACAGAAACATCATGTGCCCATGACCTTTCTTTCGCTCTGGTCCTAACTGTTGTATTTCACCCCTGTGTTTCACATCCCGCAAACCTCCTGGGATTCTGGGTGGGAGGAAATAAGGGTGAAAAAGTGAAAAGCCAGCCCCACCCTGGACGCCATCGGGGGGCTCTCCCCAGGGGAGCTGTGGCCCAGCCTCCCGGAACTCCGCGGAGGTCCCTGGAGGCCACCAAGTTGTCGTCTGGCCTGGTGAGGAGTGGCCTGGGTCCGGCCCTTCTCCTGAATAGGGGCGGCTGCGGGCAGCAGATCTGCCTCTCCCTAGGGGCAGGCAAAACTTTTTTTAAAGATTTATTTATTTGAAAAGCAGAGTTATGGAGAGGCAGAGGCAGAGAGAGAGAGAGAGAGACAGGTCTTCCATCCGCTGGTTCATGCCTCAGATGGCCGCAATGGCCAGGGCTGAGCTGATCCAAAGCCAGGAGCCAGGTGCTTCCTTCTGGTCTCCCATGCGGGTGCAGGGGCCCAAGCATTTGGGCCATCCTCCACTGCTTTCCCAGGCCACAGCAGAGAGCTGGACCGGAAGAGAAGCAACCAGGACTAGAACCCGGCACCCATATGGGATGCCGGTGCCGCAGGCAGAGGATTAACCTAGTGTGCCACCGTGGCAGCCCCGGGGGTCGAAACTCTTTGAGTGACCCTCGCTGACCAGTTTTCAGAGCCAGGAGCCCAGCGTCGGTGGCCAGCGCATTCACGGAGTGCCAAGAGCCCCAGGGACCCTGTGGGAAGCGGATGCTTTGGCAAGGCTGGGACGTGGCAGCTGGGAGCAAGGACCTCCGGTCGCATCGAAGATCACAAGGCGGGGGGAGGGGGGCTTCAGGGAAGGAATCCCCTAGCTGGTTTTGAAGAGTGTGTAGGAGTTTACCGCAAGGACAAAAGTGGGAGGAAGCAGGAAAGCCCCAAGGTGCCTAGGTGAAAGGGGCCAAGGGTTGGGAGAAGGAAAAGATGGAATTGGGAACTCCAGCTCCTCGCTGCGTGCTGTGCCAGCATCTCTCAGAGTCTCCCAAGGGTCACCTGAGTGTAGACCCAGTACTGACCACACAGGGTCAGAGGCAGCCGCGTGTCTGGGGCTCTTTGCAAGGCGTGGGCCACGCAGCAAGTGTCAGATCCAGCGCGCCGCCGGAGACAGGTGTCTTCCCGAGACCCCCAGCGCCGCTCTCCGCGCGGGCTGGCGGCTCCTGCCCAGCGCGGGAGCCTGGAGACGTGCGCAGAGCGCTCGGGCCCTGGCGGAGTTCCCACGGCAACCGCAAGCCACTCTCCGCGTCTCCCGAGTGACGAGGCGCGGGTGAAGACTCGGAGCCGGGATTCCTGGACTGGAGCCTCCCCGGAGCGAGGCTGGCGAGAGATCGCGCGGGCCGCGCGTGGACGGACCGCCTCGGCCGCCTGTGTCCTTGCGCTGGCTTTCGGAGGGCGTCTGGCGAGCGCGCTCCCCGCCCTGCCTGTGGCCACGCGCCGCCGTGCTTGCCTGGGGATTCAGGTGGTGGGATGGAGGCTTTGGCTGTTCCCCCCACCACAGGGCAAACCAGGGGCAAAGCCAGGCCCTGGCCGGGGTGGCCACGCGGGGCTGGAGGCTGGCACTGCCTGGGGTTCTGGTTCCAGCCCTATCAGTGACCCCTGTGTGTTCTTGACGTCCCCATCTCCTCTCTGGGCCTGGCCATCCCACAGTAGCTGTTCCCTGGTGGATGAAACAGGAGCGTAATAGCTACCTGTAAGCCTGCAGAGTGCCGGGCACACGTCATGGACCAGCACAGTCGCCCCCCTATTGCCGTCTTGCCCTCTACATCGTCCCAGCCCCAGGCAGCCTGGGTGGCAGCCGGGGTCTCAGAACTGCGTGCCCAGAGCTTGCAGCTCTGCCGGTGAGAGTCGGCGCCGCACCCCTTCCTGGGCGCCCTGGGTCTCAGACTTAGAGGGGCCCACAGGGGCCCAACCCCGCGTCCACCTGTCTGTCCACTTCCTCCCCATCCTCCACCCCACCCCCGCCATGCTGGGAGCATAGGAGTCCCCCGCTAAGTGAGGATGTCAGGCAGTCTCAGGACATGGCCCCCGACGGCCTCCATCAGGGTCCTGAGTTCCACATACTGGGCAAGGGTTTGGGACACCTGTGCCTCTATGGGCGTGTGTGTGTACAGGACTGGCGTGCACAGACCGGTGTGTGTGTGTGTGTGTGTGTGTGTGCGTGTGCGAGCGTGCTTGGGATGTGTAATGTAATATGTACATGTGGCTTTGTGCACCTGGCGCAGATGTGTCTGCTGGTGTGTGTGCACACTAGGCGGGCACGTGCGGGGCTGTACCGCAGCGTGCACAGGTGCAGGTGTGTAACTGAAGATTGCAGTGGCGCGCGCGGGGGGTGCACTGAGGGTCTCCCCTCATCTGGCCCAGGTGACAGACATGCCCAGGTCAGCCCCTGCCCGTGCCTCGGCCCTGTGGCTGCCCACATCTTGGGTGGGGGAGCCTGGGGCAAGGCTCCTGTGCCACCCCCCCTTTCCCACACAGCAGGAGCATCAGCAGGAAAGGTTGGTGGAGGGGGCTATTTTGGGAGCGTCTCCTTAGCAACAGCTGCCGCGGCCGTCTGTGGCAGTTTTTCTATAGGTGCTAAAATATTCCACCCTGGTGACTACTGAGTGCTGAGGGGTGGGCGAGGGTGGGGGTGGGGGGTGGGAGCGACCCCTAGGTCGGTCCTCCAGCCCCAGCGAGCAGCCCACGGGCTGAGTCCTGGCTCCTGGACCCCCAGTGGCCCCGTCCCCACCTCTCGACCTCAGTTGCAGACCCGTGGGGCCGCGGGAGCTCCGAGGCAAGCCAGCTGCGCCCTGGTCGGATTTCTGATCCAAGCAGCTGAGGGCCTCTGCAGAGCCGGCTGGGCGGCACCTCGGGGGAGAAACCTCTGGACTTTGTGACGGCCGCTCCAAGCGCCCGTCCCTCCCCTCCCCGGCTGCCCCCTCCCTCCACTCCCCGCAGCCCGCTGGCTGCACAGCCCAGTGGGACTCAGGAGGCCGGAGCAGACTCCCAGACTGAGCTGGTCAGCAGGTGCTCGGCCAGCCGGGAACCTTTCCCTGGAAACCAGGAACGCACCCGGTGCGAATCCCGACACAGACACTTGCTTCCTGCCTGCGTGAGCCCCAGCAAACACGCCCTCTGTGTGCCAGCTCAGTGTCCTCACCCATGCAGTGTGGTTGCTCCAGCCTCTGCTCACAGAGTGGCCGCGAGGACTGACGGGAGGCGGCAAACATCCAGAGGGAGGAAGCCTCTGCAGCATCTCACTGAGCCTCCGAGCCCGGAGCGCTCTTCAGAGAGCTGTCCGGGGCCGCCCAGGTGACACCGCTCACAACAAGGCTACCTGTGCCTCAGTTTCCCCATTTGGTAACAAGGGTCTGTGTCACAGAGCCCCTGTAATGGATTCAGTGAGGGGTGGCACTGTGCACTGTGGCGTAGGGGGTAAAGCTGCTGCCTGCAGTGCCGGCATCCCATATGAGTGTTGGTTCGAGTCCCGGCTGCTCCTCTTCCGATCCAGCTCCCTGCTGTGGCCTGGGAAAGCAGTAGAAGACGGCCCAAGTCCTCGGGCCCCTGCACCCACATGGGAGACCCGGAGGAAGCTCCTGGCTCCTGATTGGCACAGCTCTGGCCATTGCAGCCATTTGGGGAGTGAACCAGCGGCTAGAAGACCTTTCTTTCTCTCTGTCTCTCTGTCTGTAACTCTGCCTTTCAAATAAATAAGTAAATCTTTTTAAAGAAGTGTATACACTTTCACCTATATTTTTAAAAAAAAAGATTCCGTGAAGCAGTGGCTGCGAGGGTCTCAGATAGAGCTGGGCTCACAGCTCGCGTCCACTGGAGGCTGGCCCGCCTCTCTCCGCCCAGGGGTGACCCTGTGCTGGGTGATGACAAAGTTTCCTTGCCCTATGCGTGTGCACCCCAGACTGTCCCCTTACAGCTGAGGCCTCTGACATACAGAGAGGAGTAGCGACTTGCCCAGGGTCACAGGGCTCCCTCCCTCCTTCCCTCCCTCCCTCCCTCTCTGTCTGTCTGTCTCTCTCTCTCTCACACACACACACACGGGCATCTGCACCCCTGTTTCACGCCATCCATTCTCACCACCTCCTGCCTCGCACAGGTTGGAGGCCACTCACTCATCAGATGGACAATGGCAAAGTCTCCCTTTCATCTTTCCCCACTCTCAGATCAGCCACTCCTTCCCAGGTTACACACGGGGAAACTGAGGCCAGGTCACAGAGGGCTCCGTGGTGGAGGAGGGACCTCCCCTGGGGTCCCTGAGCCCCCTCCTGCCTGCAGCTGCCTGTCCCCACCTCCTCCCAGTCCATGGCCACAGGACTGAGCAGCTGCCCCCAGGGTAGCCAGCAAGGTGAGCATCCCTCCGCCCAGCCCCGACTCCTGCCCAGTGACCAAGCAGCGGAGGACTGAGCCCGTGAGACAACGCCCTGTTCCACTCTCCCCCTCCTCCACAGGTCATCTGCCTCGGCGCATCGGCCTGCCCGCAAACCACGGGAAGGTGTGCTAGGAGCGCACGTCAGGTTGCTGGAGCCCCCCTCCCATCTGCTCACCCAGGAGCAGCATGATGTGGCAGCATCAGGCCCCCCTGGTGTCTGCCTGTGACAGGCGCGGGACCAGAGGAGCCCTGTGGACGCCTGCGCGGAGAAGGGACAGCACGTTTGCTAAGCACTTACTATGAGCTGCACATTAACCTGCCTCTGCAGGAGGGGGAGGGGAGGGCCCCCATTTTGCAGACAGGTCCAGTCAAGTCTCTCTCAAGGTCACGCAGAGGTCCTTTGGAGCCCAGGCTGGCCTGTCTGCTAAGCTCACCAAGCCAGAGCCATGCCCATGCCCAGCCTGGGGCCTGGCACGCAGTGAATGACCTCTCTGAGGGCATCGGGAGGGCCTCTCTGGGAAGGGGCACGGGGCTGGGCTTGGAGAAGAGCAGGGGTTCTCAGGGGAAGGCGGTGGGGGTCCCTGCGCGTGTGGGCCCCTGGCTCTGGGAGCTGTGGGGACCAGGGTGTCCGTGTGGGCATGCAGCCGGCAGGGCTTGGGGCTGGGTCCTCTGGGGTGGGGGAAGGGAAAGGTCACGACCCTGGTGCTCCGTGTGACCTGTGCTGGACTCCCCCCTGGGCTTCAGCTTGGAGTAGAAGCCAGACTGCATTTCAGAGCCAGCCAGCTCTCCGCTAGCCACCCCAGTCTCCCTGTCTGCTCTGGGGCGCCAGGGCGGCTCTCCTGGCTGTCTACCCCCAGGGGTCCTCTCTCTGCCACCCTGGGGGGAGCAGGACTCTGGCCCGGCTCCTGAAAGGAGCGGCTGGAGGGTCCCCGGAGTGCCTGGGGAGCCGGACCGGCTCGCTGGCAGTGGGGCCGGGTGGCAGGGTGTGGACCCTCCTTTACGAAGACCGCTGAGTAAGACGGGTTTGGGGGGACCGCAGACGACACGGGCCTGGCGTTTGGCCACGTCTGGGTGACCTTGGGAGCTCTGACCCGCTGGTTGTCACTCTCCCGGCCCTGGCGCTGCCGAGACGGTGGTGAGGGTCCCTCCAGGAGGGCTGCCCGACCTCCCAGAGGAGGTGCGCAGGGCTCCTCACTGTCCGGTCTTTGGGACGGAACGGGGAGCGCCAAGAGGAGGGGGCCGGGCCCACGGGACTCCAGACTGGCCGGCTCCCACCCACCCGCTCCAGGCTCGGAGGAACCCTCCCCACCTGCCCCTGGGGGGGCTACAAAACCCGGGAGCGGATTCTCGGAGCGGCTTCTGGGAGGAGCGCTCCCGGGGCGAGGAGGAAAACCCGCGCAGGATCTCGGGCAGGAGCGGGGCACGCAGCCCCCCAGCCCCTGCCCCCGGCCGGCGCCGCAGGCCCCGCGGGAGCGGGTTGCATGCCCGCGTAGACTGAGCGAGCCGGGCCGGGTCGGGCCCCGCGGGCCGCCGGGGCTCCGGGCCGGGCGCGTGGCCTCCGCAGCGGGGCGCGGGTCACGTGTGAGGAGGGGCGAAAGTCTCGCAAAGCGGGCGGCAGGCGGCGAGTTGGGAGTTCTCGGCGCGCCGCGGGCCGGGAGCTCGGGCTCCAGGAGAGCCGGGGACGCGGCGGCGGAGCGGGGCGGGGGAGAGCGCCGGGCGCGGGGCGCGGAGGGGACGCTGGAGACGCGCGGGGGAGACAGGCGCGGCAGAGGCGGGGGCGCGGGGGAGACGGAGACCCGGACCTCGCGGGCAGAGCGCGGGAGGCGGGCGGCGCCGCGAGAGGGCAGAGACCCCCGCGCAGCCGGAGCGAAGCCGGGAGCAGCAGCGGCAGGGGGCGGCCGAGCCCGCGGCGGGAGCGGGAGGGTGACCCCAGGCCGGCGGCGGAGCGGGCAGCGCGCGCCAGCGGGACCCGGTGACCGACAGAGCTCTCGGCGGGGGCGGCCGAGGCGCGGCGGCGGGGCCGGGCGCCCCCGGAGCCCCGCGCTTTGAGCCCGCACCCGGGGCCGGATGATGCTGACGCCCCGGCTGCGCCGAGGGCGCGGCGCGGGGCAGCGCTGAAAGTTGGGCGGCCCGCGGGGAGCGGCGCAGGACGGCGCGGAGGTCCCGAGACCCACGCACGGACCGACCGCAGCCGGGGAGGGCGCGGGCCGGTCGGCCGCGTCCGCGGGGAGCCGCGCCGGGACTCCCCGCTGCCCGCGCGGACGCCGTGGGATGTAGCGCCCGCTCACCGCCGCCCGGACACCGTCGGACCCTCAACCCCGGGGTAAGCCGGGCGCGCGCCCTCCGCGGCCGCTGTCCGTCCGTCTGTCCTGCCGCGTGCGTGTCTGTCTGTCCCAGCCCGGCCGCTCTGGCCCCCACGGCTCTTCAACTTGTCCCTGACCTGGGTCCCGGCGCGCGTTTGGCGCGGTCCCGTGACTTCCCAGGAGCTAGCGGGCTGTCCGCGTGTCCGTCGAGAGCGTGGCGGTCTGGGTGGCGGCTGGGGAGGTGACTGGAGGAGACCCTGACCTCCTGGCCGGCCAGTGACCCTTTCCCGCCTCCGCCCACCCCCACCTCCCCAACCCCCACTGTCAGACCCAGAGCTTCAAGGCAGGTGACTGGGGCAAGGGGGTGGAGGTGGGGGTGTCTCCTTCCCACCTCCCCCCACCTGGCACGTTTGAGCACCTGCTGTGTGCCGGGCCACTCCAGGGCAGACGGGCAGGGACCCACAGTTCACAGGGTGGGAACCGAGGCTGGGCAGAGGGAGAAGTGGTGCTTCCGTCACGCAGGCAAGAGAGGTGTGAGACTCCCCCCACCTGCAGAACGGGCCCCCACCCACACTCCTGTGCCCTGCCCAGGCTGTAGGGCCCGGCGCCCAGGTTCAGTTCACCATGGAGGGCTTCCGGAGCAGTGGGTTGGCAGCAGCAGGTGGGGGGAACCCAGAGGGGCTGCAGCCGTTCGTGTGTGTGTGTGTGTGTGTGTGTGTGTGTGTGTGACATCCCCTCCTCCACACATACAGTCCGGTGCCCTCCAGGGCTCTAGGGTTTGGGGGCCTGAGGGGCCCCGGAGTCACATGGTGGCCCTGCCTGGCCTGCGCTGGCTGGAACAAATGAAAGAGGGGTGCGAGGGGCCCGAGCAGAGGCTGTCAGCCTGCCTGGGTGGGTCCACATCCACGCTGGAGCCGGGAGGGCTGAGTCTGGAACATTCGACTCTGTTCCAAGGTGTGGGGGGGGCCCTCTGTGGGGTTGTCTACACTGGGCAGAGAGCCTCATATACCCTGCATTCGGGTTCCTGAAGTGGGCTCAGCTACTGAGACGGAGCACCCTGGGCGAGCCACTTCCCTCCCTGACTCTCAACTTCCAAATCTGTGGAATGGGGTCATTGCTCCGTGCCCCACTGCCCTCCACTGGGGGGCGCTGGGCTGGGGAGTGGCTGGGCGGGTGGGAGTAGGATTTTTTTCCTTTAGGGGCCGAGCAGCTCGTGGCCAGGGGCAGGGTGAAGGGACACTGCCCTAGGACAGGAGTGTCCAGGAATCAGAGGGACCTGTGGCTTGGGAGCCGTACCTCGTGGACCCTTGGGTTCCCCTTGAAAAGGGTCCTCTCCCGAGAAGGTGGAGCTGTCCGAGGTGACTCAGAGCTGGGTTAGGGTTTCTGCTGGCTGTCCTTGGGCAGCTGGCTTGACCTCTCTGAGCCTGGGGAACTGGACCTGGACGGACTTCGAGCTGCGCGCACGAGGCCGCAGGCTGGCAGCATCTTCGCGGATGTGTGCGGGAACTCTGGGCGAAGCAGCCCTGGGAGATGCTGCGAAAAGATTTCTGTGCTTTAGGCTAAGCGGGAGGGGGCAGGAGCCGTGTGGGCTCACAGGGCGGCTGCTTCTTAATGTGGATCTGGGGGAGGCGGGGGCGAGTGCCAAGGGGGGTGTGAGGAGGAGGGGCCCCTCTGCGGGGACTACTGAGTCACGAGGACAGGGACGCGACATGACAACCAGCAACATGGTAACCAGGAAACTAGCGGCGGTGGGAAACGGAGCCGGAGCGCGTGTTGGGGGGTGCGGGTGCGGGGCAGCGCTGGCTGGAGGGTCCCTGCAGCAGCCCGCCGGCTTCCCCCAGACAGGAAGGGAGGCCCGGAGACCCGGTGGGCCGGGGAGGAGCTGGGGGCCCGAGTGGAGGGAGGGGTCCGCAGGGCAGGGGGCTTCTCCTGCCTCCCAGGCTCCTCTTCTCCTCCACATCTCCGCTTTTCATGCCTCTCCCCCCCAGGATGCCAAATTTGGCTCACGCAATCTGTCGTCTCTCTTCTGAGATTGGCACCGGGACGAACGCCGAGCGCATTACATCACCGCTGCTCCCCTGCACGAGGGAGCGGGAGGCGAAGGGCCGGGGCCGGGGCCGGCGGCCAGCCCCCAACTTTCTCTCCCGTCTTCCTGTCTCCTCTTCCCACCTCCGCTGTAGGTGGCGGGATCTTGGGAGGCAGCTGGCTGCGGCGCAGGGCCCAGAGGCAGGACGAGGGGCGGGCAGTCAGGCCGTGGCGCTGCCCCCTGGCTGTGGTTGGTGGCCACCTCGGGCAGGGTCCACATCTGTGTAGAGAGCAGCCGGCCACGCCTGCAGTGCCCGCTCCCTGGGCGCGGAGGAGGCAGCCCTGGGTGAGAAACTGC
The DNA here is from genome assembly GCF_051225735.1 of Oryctolagus cuniculus. NCBI lineage: Eukaryota > Metazoa > Chordata > Mammalia > Lagomorpha > Leporidae > Oryctolagus > Oryctolagus cuniculus. The sequence goes on along the minus strand of NC_142877.1, from coordinate 115,210,379 downwards.
TGTCTGTGACCTTGAGCAAGCCGCTGCACCTGCTTCTGCCTTGGGCTCCCCAGCGGTACAATGGGAACCCTAGAAGCCCTAGCGGCAACCCCCCACCCCACCCCCGCAGGGCAGGCGTGAAAGAGGGGAGGGAACAGGCGGGGAGTAGGGGACAGACCCACAGGCACTGCAGGGGGCAGGGGAGACGGAGCAAAGGGGTCTTAGTTGAGACAGGTGGCTTGGAGCTTCAGTCACTGGTGCCTCCCCGGCCAGGGTCACGGTGATGGTTTCAGGTGGAGGAAGCAGAGGCAGGCCTGAGTGCAGGAAGCGGACAGACAGACAGCGCACCTGCTCCGAGGGAGGGACTCCTTTCAGGCTCACCTGAAGCCAGCCTCAGTCCCAGGCAGGGACAGGTTGCACTGGGGGTTAAGCTGGGTGGTTGTGGTTCATTCTAGAAAGTTCCCTGCACTGGAGGTAGAGAAAGATGGGGAGCCGCCGTGGCTGCTCTGGGAAAGAGGGGGCTGCTCGTTCCTGGAGCCGTGCCAGCAGGACCAGAGGCGCACCTGCCAGCCAGCCTGGTCAGCTGACGCCTGCTTCACGGGCAAGGCTGAATGACATTCCCACCTACAGGCTCCTGGGAGACTTTGATGTCCCCAAAGGAGGAGCTGGGACATAGCACCCACCACGCACCTGCTCCCCAGCCGGAACCCGCACGCTGTCCCACCAGGCACCGGGCCAGGAGGTTTTGCAAATTCTTTCATCGTCCCTGCAACACCCGCAGGGTTGATCTGAAATCCCCGAGTAGTTACAGACTCTTCCCAGGGTCACACAGCAAGGAAGCCGAGGGGTCCGGACCTGAGCTCAGATCCGCCTGGTTCTGGGGGAGGGGGCTGCCTCCGGGAAAGAGCGGGAGACGCTCCTCCCCCAGGCCTCGGTGTGGCCAAGAGGGTCTGCTCGCCCCCACAGTGCATCACCTGTGCAGGGATCCTCTGGGGGCTCCCACCCCACCCCCTGCTCTAAAGACAGAGCCACGCAGGAGGGGAGAGCTCATTTTACAGATGGCAAGGCTGAGGCTCAAAGACAAGGCAAGTCCTGTCCTGCGGTGCCCGGAGAGTCCTACTGGACGCGGCCCGGGGCGCCGTGCCCTGCACCACTGGGCAGTGACATCTTTGGGATGAGGGTGGGGCTTGGGGCACAGAGGGCTGAGGAGGGCCAGCTCCAGGCGAGGGCTGCCTGTGCGAACAGGCAGAGAAGCCGGCAGGGACAGCAGGTGTCACACACACACACACACACCCCCACCCTGCTGAGGTCACAGGAAGCTGAGTGTGACACCTGCCTGGCAGGAGAGGGTCCTGAGTAGCCTTGAGTGCGGTTCCCTGGGTGACCCCGCGGCAGTCCCTCACCCTCTCCGCGCTTGGTCCGCCGTGGGACAGAGGAGCTGCCGAGGCGCCGTCCCACGCTCACGAGGCCCCTGGGCCCTGGCGAGGGGAGGCGGGAAGCCTGGATGCTGGCGTAACCTTTAAGCCTCCTGGGCGGCCCCAGCGCTCCTTGGGGCGTGGGGGCAACTGCGGGCTCAGCCCTCCTTCTCTTTCTCATCTTTATTTTTCTGCTGCTCCCTCTCCCCTGGCTACGTGGGCCGATCTCTGCTCAAACTTTTAATTCAGATGGTAATTGGAATAATAATATGGGCTGAGTCCCCTCTGCTTGTGACGCCGCAGCTGGCGGAGCACGGCTATGAATAGACTTTGAGTCACACACGCGCGCTCCTGCAGGCGCGCACTCGGCGGCGCTCACAGCCTGGTGGGCGGGGTGCAGCGTGGGGGCAGGGGCTCACGCTCCGCCTGGCTCTGGGTCTTGCTCCCCCAGCTGCTGGGGTGCCCTGGCCAGCACTGCCCTGTGTTGACCTGGAAGACGTGGGGTATCGGTGGTTCTCCTCGTCTGCAGAAGGGGAAACTGAGGCTCAGCAACGGGGGTGGGGGGAGGTGCCGGCCCCACGGAACAGCTGGAAGGTGTCTGGACTCCATCTCCATGGGTGGGTTCTGCCTGGTGCCTTTGCAGGCTGTGGTGAGGAAAATAAACCGAGGCTCCCTGGGGAGCAAGAGTTGCCCAAAACCTCAGGGGAGGAAGCAGCCACATGCCCCCGTTGGACTGTGCACCCGGCCGCGGCCACGCCGGGAGCCCCGGGGGGCTCCTGTCTCTCCCTGTGACAGTTTACCTGCTCTCTGGCCAGTCCTCGGCCAGCGTGGTACCAGCATGTGGCTCCTGTGGCCTCGGTGGGCCTGAGAAGTGGGCTCTGGCGGATGGAGGAGAGTCCTCCATGGGTTCTCGGTGTTCCCACCCCCAACAGGAGCTGTGCGGGGAGAAGGTGGCGTTGTCATGGTGACCCGTCAGCCGGGAGCCGCGGTGGAGGCCTGCCCAGGTGGGCTGTGGCCGGGTGCAGTTGGACCTCTGTGTGTGTGGGGGGCAGCTCGGGACTGGGACAAAGGAGAAAGCCCCCCAGCTTTCCCAGGGGCCCCGTGTGCTCTGCATCTGCATTTTCTAGTCCTTCTCCGGGCACTGTGGAGAGGCCACGGGGCTTTGCCCAAGGTCACAGTGATGGTGGCAGAGTGGGGGCTGGACCAAAGCCAAGGGCCACTCCCTCTGCTCCTCTCTCTCTAGGGCACCCCCTGTCTTTGGGGCTTGGAGGGGACCCCCAACTCCTGGGAAAACCCCCAGGTTGGGGAGAGGGCAAGGGGCGGCAGCCCCTTATCACAGCCGGAAGAGGAAGGTGCTCAGCCACTCACTGACCTGCGTGACCTTGACCAGGTCACGGTCCCCGCCCCCCAGCTCTCTTGGCCCCTCCCTGGCTTTTTCCTTCTGCTGCTCTGTCTGCGGCCACCCCAGCTCCCCCCAGGCCACAGGCGTGGAAGGGGACCCCAGCTTGGCCAGAGAGGAGGGGGACACGCCTGCTGTGGGAAGCTGATGCCATTCGGCTGGAGGGAGAGTGAGGCCCAGGGGAGGGGTCTGCCCAACCTCTCTGGGGCCGCCCTGCCCCCTCCCCTGCTGCCCAGCCTCGAGGACAGACAGGACTGGACTCCGGGGCTGACCAGGGGAGGTGGCAGACACAGGCCGGAGGGGTGGCCGGTGTAGTCCCAGTCGAGGCCCATGGATGGGGGACAGAAGGACTGGGTTCGAGTCCAGCCCTACCGCTGAGCAGCTGTGTCACCTTGGCCAGGTTTTCCGCCTCGGCGAGCCTCCGAGCCCGAGCCGCGGGGGCAGCCTCGTGTCCCTGCGTCTGCAGCTTGCTGGGAGGACCCGGGAGTCTGCACGGGGGCCGGGGCTGCCGCCCTACTCAGTGGCCACCGAGTCCCAGCCCCCCCACTCACCGGCCCTGACCCTCAGACACTGTGCCTCTGGACAGCTCCTGTGTCGGCGCGCGGCCTCCCCCGGCCCCCGGCCGTAGGGCAGGCGGGGCACCAGGGCCAGGCCCTGCAGCTGCAGACCCCGAGGCCACCTGGCTTTCCAAAGAGCCTCTCGCTGTCTGGGCTCTGGGGCCGTCCCCCTGAGAGTAGGCGGCGAGTGAGCAGTGCAGGAGAGGGAACAGGTGGGTGGGGGTCCGTGCTGTCCTGGGTCCTTGAGGGGACAGGCCGGAGCACAGAAAGGAGCATGGCCAGCCAGCACGGGAGCTGCCAGCTGCGTGGACTGCACGGCACCACCTCCCTCCTCACAAGCAGGCGGGCCGTCTGAGCAGGGGTGAGCTCCCTGTCCCGGGAGATATGTAAGCAGCTACTGAGTGGCACCTGGTGGGGACAGCAGAGGGTCTGACACGGGGCGTGGTGAGGCTCAGACGCAGAGTTCCCATTGCCTGGGCTGCAGTGTGGAGGTCCCCCCGGGGGGGGGCTCGCACCTGTTCCCAGCATCCCCCTTGGCCTCCAGCAATACCACCCGTGGGTGTGCTGCCAAAGGCCTGTGGCCTGCGCCTGAGCCGTCGCGGCTTCAAGACAAGCCCTGGGCCCCCCTTCGCCCCATTCTCGGGCCAATGCTTTTGAAGTCGCACTGAAAGTCGCCTCGCTATGTAAGGTGGAAGGTGAAGTGGAGTTGGTGGTTCCACCACGTAAGCCAGTGTGAAGGCCCGCGCTTTTCTGGATGCTCCTGTGTCAGGGAGCACAGGACAGGGGACGCTGACCTGTGTGTGCCTGCACTCCGGGCCTGGGTAGCACCGAGAGAGGCCAGGTGACAGGGCGCCTTGTCCCCTCAGTGCCAGCTGCCTGGAACGGCAGTGTCTGCTCGGAGCTCCCAGCTCACCCGGCCCCTCCAGGTCAGCGACCCCAGCCCTGGGCCTTGAACCCAGCCGGACCCAGTTCCCGGCCCTGCCCTGCCCGTGTTCCCGCTCACGCTCGTCCCACGTCTCCCCGGGGACCCTCGCTGGGCGCCGTTGGCTCCCGTCCTCACGCTCACACGGGGGCTCGGGGAGTCCCTCTCCCTGGCACGTGGCAGGCGCTCAGCGAACGTTGCTTTGGCCAGCAGTTCCTCTGCGGCCGCGCGCTGTGGCATGCCAGAGGGGCCGCTGTTCCAGCGCAGGGTGCGTTAGGGACGAGGAATGAATGAATGAGTGAATGAATGAGGGGCCTGGCTGGGCCTGGGAGTCTCTGGTCTGAGGAGCCAGCAGTGAGATGGTGAGAAATGGGCCCGCCTGGGGCGCCCTGCCCACACACAGCAGGCGTCCATTAGTGAGAGTCCCTTAGGTGTGACCGAAAGAGCACTGGGGTGGCGGCCAGGCCGAGTGCTCCACAGGCAGCCCTGGCCCGGGTCCCATCTCTGCGGCCCAGCACCCGAGGTCCTTGGGCGCTTCCCGCTCCCCCGCCCAGGTGCTCTGTCCCATGCCCGAGGACTCCTCTGAGAGGGGCTCCCTGACTGCAGCGTCTCCATGGTCACGCCGCGTCACAACCCCGGGCTCAGGTGCTGTGCCGTGCGTGAGTGCGTGAAGCGCTACGGGCTGGGCCCAGGGACGCGGGGAACAGCAGAGAACCCTTAAGGATGGCGTGAGTGGGATGGGTTTGGACCAAAAGTACTGGGAGGAAGATCAGGCGACTGGATGGAGCGGCCCTGGAATCGGGACCGCAGGGTAGGGGGCGTGAGTGCCAGAGGCTTGGAAGAGAGAATCCCAACCAGGAAGGAGCGGCCAGTGCAAAGGCCCAGGGGTAGGAGCTAGGCTTGGTGAGCCCAACGGACAGGAAGAAAGACCCCTGGGGAGTGCAGAGGGGGTGAGGTCAGAGAGCCAGGACCTCGCCCAGGGCTGTGAGGTAAACCCCAGGCCATGGGGAGCCCTCGGCCTTGCGGGGCTGGGTGGCAGCAGCTGTGGGTTGTCTGGGCAGTGATGGGGGGTAGTGATGGGGTTCTGCAGGTGTGGGGGTCCGGGCCCATGGCTCCCTGAGCCCCCTGCGGGGTGATACCAGCAGCCCCTGCCTCGCAGAGGCTCAGAGGTGAGCCTGGTACCCGGCCCACAGTGCCCACCCAGCCTGGGCTAGCGGCTGTGGCCATTACAACCTGGGCTTGGAGAGGTTTATGGGTGGGTGCCCAGGCCTCCGCGCCTCCTGTTGGGGAGACAACCTGGGGCTGGGGGACGGAGGAGTGAGGATGGGGGTGCGGCTGCGCCTTGGCCGCGCGGTGTGTGGTGCCCCTGAGCCGACCCCTGGGGGCAGGAGTCTGCCTGTCGCTGGCTGGCTCAGGAGGGAGATCCGGCGGCGGTATTTTAAGCCGCAGGACTGGATGAGGTCACAGGGAGGGCTGCGGAGGAGAGAAGGGAGGTCGATGAGATGGCCGAGCCTGGGAGCTGCCGGGTGAGTGTGCGTGGAGGTGCGGCCGGAGGGGCGTGGGGCTGCGGCCCGAGCGAGCGGGGCGCCCTGGCTGGGGAGCGAGAAGGGGACCAGCTGAGGCCTCCAGCCGAGGCGGCCAGGCGGGCGGCGGGAGGCCGGGCAGTGTGGGGGAGCTGCGGGCCGCCCCCTCCAGATGGGCTCGTGTCTTCACAGCCGGCCACGGTGCGTGTGTCACTCTCCACTTGATGCCTGTGACTCAGAGAGGTTAAGGCAGTTCCTCAAAGCCACACAGCCCCAGGTGCCGCCCTTCTGGGGTCCGCGTCCTTCTTGGGCACCCGGCGGCACACACATGTGCACGCCGACTTCAAAACTTCCCGTGTAGGGGCTTCCCCAGAAGCAGTGGGCTCCGAAGCAGAAAAGACAGAGGCGGGGGTGCCGTGGGAATGCCGGCCCTCCCCAGGCAGCCGCTGTCGCCAGTGTCCCGGGTCTCCCAGGGCCAAGCTGGCTCATGTCTCTGCACATTGCTTTTCTGCTCGGTTCACGCGAGCCGCAGCCACTCTGCCGTCCTCCGGCGCTGCCTCTTCCCGCGCAAAGCCGCCCTGGAGGCCCGCGTGGCCCGTCCAGCGCGCCGCCCCCCGCCCGGTTCCCTGCCTGCCAGGTGTGCTGGCGGCGGGTGGCAGAGCCGCCGCGTGGGCCGCCTCCCGCCCTGCGTGCGTGCACATCTCGGGCTGGAGTCCCAGGCGGTCCTCGGGCCTTGCGGACTGACCCAGGAGGAAGGAGGCGGGGCTCAGGGCAGCTCCAGTCCCCATCTCCCTGCCCCCATTCCTCAAAGCTCGGGAACCCCCGTTGCGCCTACCTGCCCCAGGACCCGGATGAGGCAATGGGCATAAGGACAGTCAACACCCAGCACCTCCTCTTCTCCCTATTGGCTGTAGAGGGGGGAGGGGCTTCCAGGAGGGCCAGTGGGGGCCCCTCCACCTAAACCACCCTCTTCTCTTGCCTCTGGGACCCTGGCCGGCCGGCTGGGACACCCCTCTGCTGCTGCCTCCGAGGGGCTGTGGGCTGCTCTGGGAAAGAAAAACCTCCAGAGACCCACTCTGGCTTTCGGGTATTAGGGGTGCCCTTCGTGGGGGCCAGGGAGGGCAGCAGCCAGGCGTCCGCAGTGCAGCCAAGGGCACATCTGTGGTTGGGAGCAGGTGACTGGCCCCCCATCCCCCATCCCCCATCCACCGGCTCCTGCCCTTTGCTCCTGACCTGAGGCCTCTCTGGGGAAGTTGCTTGCCAGCCCGTTCACCTGCCCCCCTGCCAGAGAGGCTGGGACAACGGGGGAGGGGGCCGCTGAGCTGAGGAAGGAAGCGGCTGCTCACTGCCCACCCGGAGCCCAGGCTGGCCTCTGTGTGCAGGCCTGGCTCCGGCCTCGTAACCCGGCTCCTCTGTTCCCGGCAGGACTGACTTCTCTGAGCCCGGCACACAGGGGGGCTTGGCCACGCTTCTCAGGGGAAGCGAACGTGGCTGCGTTTCTCTAAGGCAGGAGCAGGTGCCTCGTCTGTGCGCCCTGGTGCTGGCTGCTCCGGTCCACATTCTGGCGCTCGCAAGCTGTGTGACCTTGGTCGCCACGCTGAGCCTCTCTGTGCCTTGTTTTCCTTCCTTCTAAAACGGAGAGGATACAGTAACTGCCTCTGAGGTCACCTCGGGGAGAGAGGCATCGATCGATCCCCGTAAAAGCACTCAGAACCGCGCTGACTGCCCGGAGGCTCAGCGTGGGGTTTGCACTGGGGCTGGAGGGCCTGGAGGAAGCTGTGGGGGAGGCGCAGCCTTCCCTGGCCCCTACGGTGTGGCGGGCACCGCAGTGACCCCTGGCACCTCCCTGCAGGCGGGCGGCATGGAAAGATGGAATTCAAAGGTAAGTTTATTTTGGCACAAAATTTTTGAAATCTATGCCGTATTTTTTTCTTAGTACACATTTGCCATGAATTTTTTTAAAAGATTTCTTTATTTATTTGAAAGAGTTACACAGAGAGAGGAGAGGCAGAGAGAGAGAGAGAGAGAGAGAAACAGAGAGAGAGGTCTTCCATCTGCTGGTTCACTCCCCAGATGGCCTCAACCGCCAGAGCTGTGTCGATCCGAAGCCAGGAGCCAGGAGCTTCTTCCAGGTCTCCCTTGTGGGTGCAGGGGCCCAAGGACTTGGGCCATCTTCTACTGTTTTCCCAGGCCACAGCAGAGAGCTGGATGGGAAGAGGAGCAGCCGGGACTAGAACCAGCGCCCATATGGGATGCCGGCGCTGCAAGCCAGGGCATTAACCCACTGCGCCACAGCGCAGGCCCCATGGATTTTTTTTCCTACAGACCCCCCTCCTCTGCCCCATGTTCCTGTTGCAAATGAGATGGGAGACTCAGAGCCAGGTGGGACTGTCCCTGGCAGTGCAACTCACGCTGGGCAGGCTTGTGGGTAGCACAACCTTGATCGTCTCTGTGCGGGCGTGTGACACGCACGAGGCCCTCTCTCTCCTTGTAGTCGCATGAAGGAAGTGCCATTGCTAGCTTGGCTTAGAGGTGAGGTGTGCAGGGCTCAGAGAGGTTCAGTAACTCGCAGTAGGTCACACAGGTGGAAAGTGGAGTGGAGACAGGAGAGGTGAAGCCACTACGCTGGGAGAGCAGAGGTGTGGGGTCTTTTCTATTTTTTATTTTCTTTTTTAAGATTTATTGATTTGGGGCCAGTGCTGTGGCATAGCAGGTAAAGCCACCACCTGCAATGCTGGCATCCCATATGGGCACCAGTTCGAGTCCCAGCTGCTCCATTTCTGATCCAGCTCCCCTGCTAATGCCCCTGGGAAAGCAGCAGAGGAGGCCCAAGTCTTTCAGCCCCTGCACCCACGTGGGAGTCCCAGAAGAAGCTCCTGGCTCCTGGCTCCTGGCTGTGGATCTGCCCAGCTCCGGCCATTTGGGGAGTGAACCAGCAGGTGGAAGACCTCTCTCTCCCTCTCTGTAACTGTTCTTTTCAAATAAATCTTTCACATTTTTATGAATTTATTTGAAGGACAGAGTTACAGACAGCGGTAGAGAAATAGAGAGATCTTCTACCCACTGCTTCACTCCCCAAATGACCAGGAGCCTGGAACTCTGTCCGGGTCCCCCACATGCAGGGCCACCCTCCACTGCTTTCCCAGGCGCATTAGCAGGGAGCTGGATCAGAAATGGAGAAGCTGGGACTTGAACTGGCGCTCATAAGGGATGCTGGCGTCACAGGCTGCGTCTTAACCCACTGTGCCACAATGCTGTGAGTTCTTAAGAGTGATGAAGAGGAGGGAGTCAGACCTCCTAGGGTCTGTGGAGCAGACTTGAAGGGGGCCGTGGGCAGCGGAGACAGCCTGCCACTTTCCCCCGTGGCTGGGACCATCCCTGGCTCTCTTTGGCTCTGCGGGGCACAACTCAGGCTCCTGGGGCTGACTCTGCAAAGCCTGCACGTGTGAGCAGAGCGCCCCCCGCCCCCCGCAGCGGGGCCCAGGCCAGGGAGGGCTCTGAGCTGGAGTGGGGTCGGTCTGTTTCCTTCCCCGTCCCCGGGGACAGGGTCTCTCCCTCCAGGACTTCTCTGGGTGCCCTGCGATCCCCCTGGCGCCCACCCCAGCAGACTCAAGGTTGCGAGGAGCTGGCCTCCATGCAGGCCCAGGCGGCACAGGACCTGCCACCGACCACCCGCCATACTCCAGACGCTGGGCCCAGCCCCGCACTCCCTGGATTCCTGCCCCCCCACACTGTGCAGCTGGAGCGGAGGGTACCAGGGCGGGGGGCGTGAGGCCGGGCCTGGCAGGGTCCCCGCCGTCACCCACGTCGCTGCCCGGGCATCTCCCCTGCAGGGCGCCGCGGAGCCCGGGCATCAGCTGGGGTTTCTGTAGCGCAGTGGTTGTCCTGCAACTGCTGAGTGGGGGCCGGCACCGCCGGCACCGTCTCTGTTTTACAGGAAACCAAGGTTCACAGAGGCTGGGCAAGGAGGTGGCAGAGCCGAGACTGAGAACCCATCTCGCCGCCCCAAACGTGGCTGTAACCACCACGTTATTATAGAGAAGCCGGGGCCGCTTCTCTGTGGAAGCCGTGGCTGCCGGCTGCAGCGTGGCCTGGGGAGGCATCGGAGCAGCCAGGGTGCGCGGGAGGGCCCGGAGGACTTGGGGTGGGGTGGGGTGGCAGCGCAGACAGGAGCCAGGCCCGATACAGCAGTCAGGCAGGTGAGTGGGGGTGGGGGGCGTCTGGAGCCAGCCAGACCTGAGTGTGATCCTGGCTTCATCTTTGCTGTCTCTGCTGCCTTGAAACACCCCCCCCCCACTCTGCAGCCTGCAGGCCTTCAACTGGGAAGACAATAGCCCCCCACCCCCGGCTGCTGCTTAATAAATACTTGTTAAGTAAATGAAGGCATGCAGAGATGAGACAGACGAGGCACCGCCCGCCCGCGACGAAGCTGCGCTCCCAGGGTGCTCCTTGCCGCCAGAAGCTGTGCGGGGGGCACTGGCTAAGGGCTTCTGCCCTGCCCGCCTCCCGTCCGTGGTAGCTGCGATTGGGAGCTGTGGGGCCTGGGAGAGGTGCACCTGCCCCACCTCCCCCACGAGTAGGGGGCTGCTGCCAGTCGACTGGCTTCCGTATGGCAGAGGCGGTTGCGGGCGGCCGGGGTGTGTGTGTGTGTGTGTGTGTGTGTGTGAAGTTGTAGTGAGAACTCACAGGACAGCAGCAGCGTGGTCATCTTCCTGCTTGCCCCAGACCCCCCGGCAGGCAGAGCCCCCCATCACCCGGCCCCTTGTCGCTCCGGCAGGGTGAGCAAGGCAGAGGCCCACTTCACGGCACCCCTGGGACCCGAGTTTCCTTTGCCTCGGACACTGTGTCACAGTCCAGTCCTTGGCCTCAGTTTCCCTAGGGAACTAGGGGCTCTCAGGCTGCGTGCGTTCGCAGCACAGTAAAATCAGAAGAAAAACAAAGTCGGGAGATGGCAAAGCGACATCAACGCCATCAGCAGAGAAAGGGCAGTGGCCAGCAGCCCCCTCCCCGCCGGCCGATTCCTAACCCCGAGAGCCCCGGACGCAATCCGGGAGGAAGGCTTCCGCCGGTTTTGCCCTGGGCTGGAGGCCTGCGTGGAGTGGAGGGGACTGGGGAACCGCGTCTGCACTCCCCAGTCCGCCTGGTTCTGTGATGTCACACAAAGCTCTACATGTGACCCTGGAGAAAACCCCAGCGGGGGGCTGCGGCCACCCCCTGGAGGGAAACTGAGGCCAGGAAGGGCAAGGACTCACTCAGGGTCTGGGCAGAAGGCAGCGGCGGAGGGGCTGAACCCTCGCCCCTCCGCGTGCACTGGGTGCGGGGGTGCGGGACCGGCTCCCGTCTTTCAGAAGAGCGGTTTTTGGGAGGCGATGTGCAGGCGCCTGGACGGCCGGGCTCTTTCCCCCTCCAGGGGTCTCTCTCGCGGGGTCTTCCCGAAGTTCCTGGGAAATGCACGTTGTGAGAAAACGGTGCACGGAGCTCAAACCTTTTTTCACGCCAGGATGCATTTATCGTTGACTTCTGCTTTTCCGCCAGCCTTTGGAAGTGCCCTCGTGTGTGCCGGGGTGGGGGCGGTGCTTCTTGTCCCTCTCCTGCCCAATCCGCAGCTGCCCCTGGGCGCGGGGCCCTCCCTCCGCGATCGTCCCTCGGGCACGCGGTGCCCAGTGGGCGCTTTCCCCCGTGTCGCCGGGCTGGCATCCTGTTCCTGCCGAAGGGTGCGTGGCGGCTGGGGCTTTGGCTTCTTTGGGCAGGACGTCTGCAGGGCCCAGGAGGGGGCATCACTGGGCATGTGCAGGAGCTTGGGAGCCCCCTGCAGCCCCCTGCAGTGCCCAGCACATAAAGGGGTGAACGGTGTCCCCGTGGGCTACACTGGGGGGGACCCTGGGATGGTGGGGGCTGGGGAGTGAGTGCTGAAAGTGGGGTAAGTGTCAGGGGAGGGCCGGCCCCATAGCCTGTAGCCCTGGGGCATCTGCGCCTCCTCCCTCCCCCCAGACCCCTGTACACCAGCCGAGGGGCCAGGCCCATCAGGCAGAGAACCAGAAGCAGGGGGCGCCCAGGACCCTGGCCTTGGGCAGGGCCCTCACTGTCTCAGGAACTCAAGGGCCAGCCTGTGGCACTGTGTCCACTCAGCCACTGCCCTGCAGGCCTCTGGGACTGGGCCCATGTGTTCTCTGCCCTCGCCCCGAGGATGAGGCTGAAGGGGTTCCCTCCCGGGGAGGGAGTGAGCAGGCCTGGCTCACCTGGCTCTGGGACCACCCCCTAGCTCTGGGACCACCCCACCTGGCTCTGGGACCACCCCCTAGCTCTGGGACCACCCCACCTGGCTCTGGGACCAACCCCCTAGCTCTGGGACCACCCCACCTTGCTCTGGGACCACCCCACCTTGCTCTGGGACTACCCCACCTGGCTCTGGGACCACACCCTAGCTCTGGGACCACCCCACCTGGCTCTGGGACCACCCCACCTGGCTCTGGGACCACCCCCTAGCTCTGGGACCACCCCACCTGGCTCTGGGACCACCCCACCTGGCTCTGGGACCACCCCCCTAGCTCTGGGACCACCCCACCTGGCTCTGGGACCACCCCACCTTGCTCTGGGACCACCCCCCTAGCTCTGGGACCACCCCACCTGGCTCTGGGACCACCCCACCTGGCTCTGGGACCACCCCCCTAGCTCTGGGACCACCCCACCTGGCTCTGGGACCACCCCCTAGCTCTGGGACCACCCCACCTGGCTCTGGGACCACCCCACCTGGCTCTGGGACCACCCCCTAGCTCTGGGACCACCCCACCTGGCTCTGGGACCACCCCCCTAGCTCTGGGACCACCCCACCTGGCTCTGGGACCACCCCACCTGGCTCTGGGACCACCCCCCTAGCTCTGGGACCACCCCAACTGGCTCTGGGACCACCCCCTAGCTCTGGGACCACCCCACCTGGCTCTGGGACCACCCCACCTGGCTCTGGGACGCTTGCCCTCTGACCCTGGACTCCCTCTGCCTCAGATGTCAAGTGAGGGTCTGGGGTCGCTGTCTTCCTCCTGCTGGGTCAGTGGTACTGACTGAGGCAGTGGGACCGAGCCCTGGGGCAGGGGCGGGGTTAGTGGAGGCAGCGGTCCCTGTCTGCCCTGCAGTTACTGACCAGCAGGGAGGCCACCTGCTGCTGCTGAGACCTGGGAGAGGAGGCAAAGAGAGCCTGGGACCCCTCCCAGGCCCCGCTAGGGCCCCCTGGAGGGGCGCTAGAGGCCACGCCTGCACAGCCTGCTGGTTTGTTGGCAGGTGGGGCTCAGTGGTCCCGTTTTCCGGACAGGAGAAGAAACAGACTGGGGGCAGCCAAGAACTCGCCCAAGGCCACGCAGCGGACTGGGCCTGCGGGGCGGGGGGCGCCTGTGTGCTCTGGGGGGAAGGGGAGAGGCGCAGGGGTCGGGGTGGGGTGAGCGCGGGGGAGGGGTGGGGGCAGGGCTCCGTCTCCCTGGGCCAGGAGAGGGAGTTTCTGGGGGGAAGGCAGGCTGCTGATCTCTAAATTACAGCGTCGCCGGCTCCGGTTGCTGTGGCAACCGAGCGTCCTGCACCGGGGAGTGTATACACATTGCCGCAGATGCACAATTAGATCAGCCAGAAGAATGGGATAGAAAATAGAAACCCCCAGCCTTGTAGGGTTCTGGGCCAAAACATTCTCGGGCACCCAGGCCCGGCGCTGGCCCTGGCAGCCGCTGGGGGCCCCGGCAGCACCGTCTCGGGCCCAGGGCTGCAGAGGCACGGAGGGGCGGACGGAGGTTTGCCTTCCCAGGCCCAGCTGCCACCAGCAGGGTGAGGGCCTCCTCCACCGCGACAGCTGGGGGCGCTGACAGGCGGCCCTGCCTCTCCCCGGCTCCCGGCACGTGGGGAGCAGGAAGGCGGCCGGGAGGGTGACTGGCTCTCAGCCAACACCTGCCAAACCCTTAGGTCCTGTGAGGTTGGAGTTTTCTTAGTTCCATTTTACAGATGGAGCAACGGAGGCCCGAGTGGGGGACATAGCCAGGCTGGGGGTGGGTCTGCCTCTGCCGAGAGCCAGCAGCGTTCACAGCACTGGGGCTGGAGCCGCTTACCTGGCCTCAGTCACGTTCCCGCTCTGAGCCGCCTGTGACCTGGGAACGGGGATGCGTGGCGGGGGGGCAAGGCTCAGGGCTTCCTGTCCCTCTGTTGCCACCGCCACTGCTCCAGGTTGGGGACAGGGCAGGAATCTGGGGCTCAGGGAGAGGAGGCTGGACTGAGGCGGGGCTGCCGTCAATCTGCAGCGGTGGGGGAAGTTTGTGTCTTTCTGCCCGTGTGGCTGTGAGTGCTCTGAGATGTGCCAGTGCAGACGAGGGTATGAGGTTAGCCAGATTCTCACATATCTGAGAGAGCGGGCAGGGCCCCCACCCATTACTTTACTTCTCAAATACCCACCTTGGCGGAAGCCGGGAGCCAGGGACTCCAGCCAGGTCTCCCCGGTGGGCGGTGGGCGGTGGGCGGTGGGCGGCAGGAACCCACTGACTTGAGCCATCACCACTGCCGCCCAGGGTGTGCATCAGTGAGAAGTTGGAGCCAGGGATCGAACCCAGACCCCCTGATGTGGGACAAGGCCAGTTCGCTGCAGAGAGCCACGGGGGTCAGTGGCTACTGCGAGGGGCAGCAAAGGAGGCCGCTCAGCCCCCAAGAGACCAGAGGCAGGGGCTGAAACCAGGGAGCAGAGCCGGAGCAGAGCCGGGCCAGGCAGCCCCGGGGAAGCATCTGGAACAGGAACCAAGGTGGGGCCGAGGGCAGCCTTTGGGAGACTGGCTCCTGGAACTACATCCTGGTGGTCTTGTCTGCCCAGCTGGGGGGACTCCAATCCCAGAGCTGGGCCGGCCTTGGGGGGCGCTGGCTGGGGCCCCGTCCTAGGAGCCACCGCGGCATCGCATGCCCCTCCCACACCCCGCCGCTGCGGGGGTGAGGTGGGGAGCCGTGGGCTCGGATCCCGGCTGGGCCTCCCTGGACAGGCGTCTCTCTCATGCTGCCCAGCGACTCACCTGCCCGCCTCTCCTCCCCTGCAGGCCCTGCGTCTTCCCAGGTGACCACGCCGGCCTCAGGACATGCACGGGCACAGCCGCAACGGGCAGGCCCACGTGCCCCGGCGGAAACGCCGCAACCGCTTCGTCAAGAAGAACGGCCAGTGCAACGTGTACTTTGCCAACCTGAGCAACAAGTCTCAGCGCTACATGGCCGACATCTTCACCACGTGCGTGGACACGCGCTGGCGCTACATGCTCATGATCTTCTCCGCGGCCTTCCTTGTCTCCTGGCTCTTTTTCGGCCTCCTCTTCTGGTGCATCGCCTTCTTCCACGGCGACCTGGAGGCCGGCCCGGCGGTGCCCGCGGCGGGGGGCCCGGCGGGCGGCACGGCCTCAGCGGCCCCCAAGCCTTGCATTATGCATGTGAACGGCTTCCTGGGCGCTTTCCTGTTCTCGGTGGAGACCCAGACGACCATCGGCTACGGCTTCCGGTGCGTGACGGAGGAGTGCCCGCTGGCCGTGATCGCCGTGGTGGTCCAGTCCATCGTGGGCTGCGTCATCGACTCCTTCATGATTGGCACCATCATGGCCAAGATGGCGCGGCCCAAAAAGCGGGCGCAGACGCTGCTCTTCAGCCACCACGCGGTCATCTCGGTGCGCGACGGCAAGCTCTGCCTGATGTGGCGCGTGGGCAACCTGCGCAAGAGCCACATCGTGGAGGCGCACGTGCGGGCCCAGCTCATCAAGCCCTACATGACCCAGGAGGGCGAGTACCTGCCGCTGGACCAGCGGGACCTCAACGTGGGCTACGACATCGGCCTGGACCGCATCTTCCTGGTCTCGCCCATCATCATCGTGCACGAGATCGACGAGGACAGCCCGCTGTACGGCATGGGCAAGGAGGAGCTGGAGTCCGAGGACTTCGAGATCGTGGTCATCCTCGAGGGCATGGTGGAGGCCACGGCCATGACCACGCAGGCCCGCAGCTCCTACCTGGCCAGCGAGATCCTGTGGGGCCACCGCTTCGAGCCGGTGGTCTTCGAGGAGAAGAGCCACTACAAGGTGGACTACTCCCGCTTCCACAAGACCTACGAGGTGGCCGGCACGCCCTGCTGCTCGGCCCGGGAGCTACAGGAGAGCAAGATCACCGTGCTGCCCGCCCCGCCGCCCCCGCCCAGTGCCTTCTGCTACGAGAACGAGCTGGCCCTCATGAGCCAGGAGGAAGAGGAGATGGAGGAGGAGGCGGTGGCCGCGGCAGCCGTGGCCGCGGGCCTGGGCCTGGAGGCGGGCTCCAAGGAGGAGGCGGGCATCATACACATGCTGGAGTTCGGGAGCCACCTGGATCTGGAGCGCATGCAGGCCACGCTCCCGCTGGACAACGTCTCCTACCGCAGGGAGTCGGCCATCTGACCTCCCACGCTCAGGGCTCCGAGGACCTTCGGCACGAAGGCGCGGGGGCGGGGTGGGGGGCTTCCGAGACTGGCAGAGTCCATTCCTGTGCACTCCAGAGCCCGGGCCTGGGAGAGGGCCCAGGGTCCCCCAGCGCCCACCCACGGGCGGCTCCGGGCCCCCAGACCCACTGTGCTCCCCGCACTGACCCTTCCAGGACATGCCCCGGACTGCTGCGGGGGGGAGGGGGAGGCGGCATCGTGGGGTCCTTGGGGGGGCAGGGGCTTCGGTGGGGGGAGGGCGGGGGGCTGCTTTTTCTTTGCATGACTGTGGCCTGTTGCTCATGACCGTGTTTTGTAAATATTTAAAAGGGAGAGACACGGAGACACCCATCCACCTTCTGCCATTTCTACCTGCAGGACGAGGAGATGCAGTCCCGATCCGCGCACCCCGCCCCGCCCCGCCCCTCCAGCCCAGCGCCTGCCCTTGCCCGGCTGGCCCCGTGCGGCCCTCGGGGCCGGCCGTCTTGGCCCCTGGATGGCTCTGGGTTTGGGTGCAGAGGGAGGACCCCAAGGGGCAAGGGGGAGGGCCCTTCCCTCCCTCCTCGTGGTCCCTCCAGGCTCCCAGGCCCAGCCAAGACTGACAATGGAGTTTGTAACTATATATTTTTAATAAAGTATATGGTCCAGGAGGGGTAGGCTGGTTGTAGACGGAGGGGTGAGAAAGAAGGAGAGAGAGAGAAAGAGAGCATTTGGGAGTGTGTCTGTGCGTGCCTGTACCAGCACGCGCACTCGTGTGTGTGTGTTCGTGTTTGTGTTCATGCTTGTGTGTGTGCCTGCGGGATGCGTACATGCCCACGTGTAAGTGTGTACCCACGTGTGTCGTGCACGTGCACGTGTGTGGCCCGTCCTCAGACACTGACCATGGGGGACTTGTCACCTGCGTTCTCCCCCCTGGGAGCTACTGGGGAGGCTCCCGTTGGCACCACAGAGCCCGTGCCGGAGTCGAAGCTGAGTTATTACCTCCTGGGAGAGCCTGGCGAGGTGACAGGCAGCCCTCCTAACCGGGGTGGGGGCAGTGGGGGAGGGGACCTGACGCCGGCCACCGTGGTCACACGGGCTCCAGGAGCAGCAGGCGGCCTGGTCCCTGCCCTGCTGTGGGGTCTCCAGGAGGCGCTCCCCTCCCTGGGCCTCCGCGGTCCTGGGCTGGGTCACAAGCACTCACTCAGGGCTCCCACCCTGGTTTCTCCCGAGCTCCCTGCGGCCGCTGTGCTCAGCTGGACGGCCTGGCTGTTTGCTGGCTGGGGTCCTTGGTCCTCCTCCAGGGGTCTCTCCTCCTCCAGCAGCCACCTTGGGCACCTCGGTGCAGCAGCCTTTGAGGGCAAAGGCAGAGGCTGTCAGGTCTCTGGAGGCCTAGCCTTGAACTTGTAGAACTGCCACTGGGTTCCATTGGCCTATCCAGGTCACAAGGCCCTGCCCAGATTCAAAGGGTGGGAAATGGACCCCGCCCACTGCAGGAGCCCTAAGTCGAGGGGCCCTTCCAGCTCCAGCCCTGTCCCACGTGCCAGCCACATGCCCAGCATCCGGGCTGTAAGGAGGCAGAGGGCACCGTCCCTGCCCCCGGGAATCCCCTACCTCAGGGAGCCAGCAGGCGAGCTCCCGGGGAGGGGCCACTCTGAAAGACCAGCACCGGCACCGTGCACCCGGCGTGCCTGGCAACAGTCTCACCAGGGGCCTCCAAGTCCCACCCAAATACCTGGGTGCACCTCTCACCTCCCTCAGTTCCCCGAACTCATCCCAGACCCCAAGAGGTCTCGTTGGGCAGGGGAGGAGGTGGGGGCTCAGGAGCCAGGGCCGGGAGACCGGAGGCAGAGGGGCTGCTTCCACTTTGCTCTCCGTGCCTCCAGCAGGGGCTGCCCCCACCTGACTTCCCAGCGTGCACTTGGCTGGGGCAGGGCTACTGGGGCGGGGGGGACGACGCCCTTCCACCCTCTGCCTGGGGAGACCCCCTCAGGCTCTCACCTGGGAGCCCCGGCCCCTCTCTCCAGCACTGCAGGCCTGGCAAGCCCTGGCCGGTCTCGCCCCCCTGCCCCTGCCTGCCGGGTTCTCCGCAAGGCTGCGCCGAGCAGCACCCACAGAGGACTCGGGCTCAGGTGCTCCTGGACTCAGACCCCAGGGCACATGGGGCCCACCCTGCGGGGCCCCCAACACACCCAGAGCTACGGGGCCCCTTCAAGGTCCCTCCCCAACATCCTGGCCCCCCGTTTGCCACCTGCTCAGACACCCCTGGCTCTCCGGCCAGTCACAGCAAGGCGACCTGCGGGACGCAGGAGGGGCAAAGCCAAGAGCTCCTGAGCGCCAGGGAGGCACTGAGGGGGCGGGGTGCAGAGCTGCAGAGTGGAGCACAGGCGGGCGCAGGGCGCGGCTGCACGGAGCGGCTCCGCCCCAGATTCTGCTGCTCCCTCCGCTCAGAGCTGACTCACCTTCCCTCTCCCACCTGCTCCCCGTTCACAGCCCTCCCACCTGCCTCCCGCTCTGCTCCCTGCTCCCTGCTCCCCGATCTCCCCTGGCAGCCGTGGCGCTGTGCCGTGGGCATAAATAAGAGCCTCAGCTATGGGGCTGCAGGCTGCAGGGGCCCAGCCGCTTGCCCCCCACCGCCCTGCCCTGCCCTGCCCTGCCCCCTCCCGCTCAGTCACAGCCCCCGGGGAGTGGAAGAAGGGGAGCTAGGAGGGGTGCGGGGGGGTGCAGGAAGAGGGTGTGGTCTGGGGGAAGCTGACAGTCAGCTGCTTGCCCACAGCCCCCCCAGACACCAGCCTTGCGAATTCAGTGTGGCTTCCTACCCCGCTGTTTCTGGAAGCCTCCTTTCCTTAGGCGTTTAAACGCCTCACGGTGAAACAGAAGGACATCCGGGGGAGGTCAGCAGGGCACTGCGCCCAGGGCTGCTCCCTCCTGGTCTCTGAGTCCTCTCAGGTCAGCGGCCATGACCAGGACTCCTTCTTCCTGGGTTGCATTTCCTGGGTCGTGACTTTCCTGCGCGCCGGCGGAGTCTTCCATGAGGACATCGTGCCCCGAGATCACAGGGCTCAGGGGCCTCTGACGGGTCCTGGGGGCAGCCCGAGCCCCAGAATGCGGGCACCTTGAACCCAGGCCTCCCGGCCCCCAGCCCAGCGACCTTCCCACGGCTCCACACAGGACCAGCTACGTCATTCGTGGGGCCCACGCTAGATGGGAGGTGTGGAATTCTTGTTCGATAACCAAGTAAACGGAGCCGTGAAAAGCAGTAAAATCTTGTGCTTTTCCTCGCTTCGGAGTTCCTCCTCTGCTCACACGTGTGCTATGAAGTTCACTTGCAAAACACAAGCTCGAAGGTCCAAGGAAGACATTCGGAAGCGGAGAGCACAGGGCACGGGTCCCTGCGCGAGGCCGGCCCGGGACTGAGCTCTGCGGCCTCACCCTTCCCCCACTGCAGAGCCCCGGTGCTTCCTCCTCTCCATCCAAGCCCTCCGATGACCATCTGGGGGCAGCTTTGTCCCCCTTGTGGCCGTTTGCTTGGGCTAAGCGCTAACTATAAAGGCTGTCGGGATTCCAGGGAACGTTTGCCAGCCTCTCTGTAAACACAAGCTTCAGGGGTGGGCATGAGGACAGCACTAGGGGCCGGCGCTGTGGCGTAGTGGGTAAAGCTGCCGCCTGTGACGCCAGCATCCCATACGGGCGCCGGTTCGAGCCCTGGCTGCTTCACTCCCAACCCAGCTCCCTGCTAACGGCCTGGGAAAAGCAGCGGCGGATGGCCCAAGTGCTCGGGCCCCTGCACCCACGTGGGAGACCCTGATGGAGCCCCTGGCTCCTGGCTTCAGCTTGGTCCAGTGCTGGACACTGAGGCCATCTGGGGAGTGAACCAGCAGGTGGAAGACCTCTCTGTGAAAAGACACCGCTGTGTATCTCTGATCTGCGCCCTCTATCGGAGTGCCTGGGCTGGAGTCGCAGTTCCTCTCCCGACTCCAGTGTCCGGCCGCTGCCCCTGGGAGACAGCAAGTGGGGGCTCGAGCAGGTGCGCCCCTGCCACCCACGTGGGAGACCTGAGTGGAGCTCCTTGGCTCTTGGCTTCGGCCCAGCCCAGTGTCCAGCTGTTGTAACATTGCACAATGAACCGGTGGGTGGGAGCTGTGTCTGTCTCTCTTTGTGCTTCTCAAATTTTAAAAAAGCCAACTTTAGGGGCTGGCACTGTGGCACAGCGGGTTAATGCCCTGGCCTGCAGAGTCGGCATCCCATATGGGCGCCGGTTCGAGACCCGGCTGCTCCGCTTCTGATCCACCTCTCTGCTGATGGCCTGGGAAAGCAGTAGAAGATGGCCAAGTCCTCGGGCCCCTGCACCCATGTGGGAGACCCGGAAGAAGCTCCTGGCTCCTGGCTTCAGATAGGCACAGTTCTGGCCATTGTGGCCATTTGGGGATTAAACCAGCGGATTGGAGACCTCTCTCTCTCTCTCTCTCTGCCTCTCCTCTCTCTGTGTAACCCTGACTTTCAAAAAAATAAATAAATATTAAAAATAAAAGCCGACTTTAGCACCCAAACCTCTCCACGAGGATAGTACAGAGCAGGATTGCAAAGAGGGGACAAGGAAAAAGCTTCAAAACCAAGCCCCCACCCCCTCTCCTCAGGGTGCTCCCCCGGCCAGTGAGGAAAAGTGGCAGGCACTGGGCACATCCGTGGGCAGGAGGGTGGCCCTGGGGCTCGGGGCCAGGTCCAGTGGCACTAGCATGCCTGTCTGCAGAGGACAGATCTTGGCTGGGAGGGCCCCAGAGTCTTGGGTTCGAATTCTGCCGCTGTCATACAGGAGCTCTGTGACTTTGGCCAAGTTGATTTCTGTCTCTGTGTCCAGATCTATAAAAGGGCATGGCTGTCTGTCCCACGTGCTCCAACAAGACCCCGCGTGTGACCAGGCAGGGAACGGGGTCAGGCACGTGACTGGAACCAAGACAACATGCCCTGCCTCTGGGAGGATTTTGGCTGGCTTACAGGACGAGCCCAGGTGGTTTACGAACGGCCTCTGAGCTTCCTGGCAGCCACGCAGAAAGGGAAACCCGACGGGCGGCAGAGCTCTCAGTGCCTGAGCCCCGGTAGCAAGAGAAAGAGCTTGGGTTTGACTCCCTGTGGCCCAGCGCAACCTCCTCCCTCCTCTGGGCCCCTCTCCCCCCGCAGCCCTGGCGTGTGGCATCAGCCAGGAGGCCTGAGACAATCCTGCCACGCCTGTCAGGCCTGGGGCAGCAGCGGGCTCCCCCCTGGCTGCACCGGCTGCCCGCTGTGGCCCCAGTGCTCGGGCCGGCCGTGGAGGAGGCAGACCCCTGGGCAAAGCACACCGCGGGAGGGAGGCCACGAGGGGGCTTGGGTGCCCCCTGCAGGGGGACGACGTGCTTGCAGCTACCGCACAGAGCAGCTCCCGACCCTGACCCAGGCCCCACGGAGCAGCACCTGCCCCGTCCACTTCCTGGGTCAGCTCGCCTGACCCTCCCCTGTCACGTCCAGGAGCCGCTCTGGGTCTGTCTGAGCCCCCTTCTCCAGGTCTCCCGGTCACCACCTGGTGCAGGGACAGAGAGGGCTCAGAGAGAGGTGGCAGAGACAGGCGGCCGAGTCGGGCGGAGAGGGGGCGGGACGAGAGGAGACCCGAGCAGACTGGCAGCTCAGCTATGGCTCCTCCCAAGGCCCAGCGAATGCCGGTGCTCAGCCTGCACCTGGCCACACAGGACCCGGGACTTTGGGGACGGGTGGGCATGGAGGGTGGCTGGGGCGGCGTGGGGGGTGTACCCCGAGGACAGCACCGGGGTGCTGAATAACCAGCTAAAGAGAATTCGGAGGCTGAGGCAACCTTGAACTAGAGCAGCTGCCCAAGCCTGGGCCACCCGGGGCCGGGGACCAACCGGTCAGCACCAGGCGCGGCAGCAGCGCCCCGAGCCCTTCCTTCCCTGGGGGTGGAGACAGCTCTGGCCCTGCCCTGGGGGCTGATCTGCATGGTCACGTGGGCCACAGCAGTAGCTGGAGAGGCCTGCACTGCCCTGCTTGCAAAGCTCCCCCTAGCAGGGCGGGGGTCCAGGTCCTTCCCTACCCCGTATGAAGATGGACAGGCTCAGCAGGGTCTTATCCCAGGTCGCAGGGCACCGTGGCCCTCGTCCCGAGGCTGCGGCTGCCAGCCCCCCCATCCCGCCCGGAAGGCAGACTGCAGATGGGGGGGCTTTCCCGTGCGGGCAGCTGTGAGCCATGGGCGGTCTGGGAGCAGAGGAGTGAGAGCCGGGGCCGGCATTCAGGGAGCTGCAAGTGGTGGCTGAGTGGTCTGGAGTGGGAGCGGGCGGGGGCAGGAGCAGGAGGCGGGGGCGGGCGGCGCCGCAGCCGGGAGGGGCACAGCCTGCATGTAGCCCTTGCCCAGCTCCAGCTCCCTGGCTCCTGCGGGGGACGCTAGATGGACAGCAGGGAAAGGACGGGCCGTTCTCCCAACTTGGAAACACAGGCAGGACCCGGGACTCCGGCCAAGGCGCACACACGCGTGTGTGAACGTACGTGTGCATGTGTGTGCTTTGCAGCACGGTGAGCACCTGCCCCCCACCCCGGACACCAGCGCTGCTTATGGCCCGGCCGCCCCCAACCCCCAGCAGCCAAAACCCAGGCTGGAGAGGGCAGGGGGCTGTGCGCCAGGCCCTGCGGGCTCGGCTGCCACCGGTGCCCCCTCCCCTGCGGGGAGTCCTGGGCTTCAGCTGTAAACACAGAGGCATAAGAGCAGTCCCTCCTCTGCAGGGGCGAGGCCGGGCGGGTGGGCCCCTGAGGAAGGCGGGCAGCCCCCCGGGCCATCACACAACCTGCGGGTGGACAGCCCTTGGGGCCTGCATGACCCCATCTCCTGGAAGCTCAGATGGAGACACCGAGGCAGCAGGAATGGATGCCCACCCCTCCCAGGTCGCCCCCGGGGCACTCAGGGGACAGTGGCTCCTCCTCGTCCCGCCCTCTGCTGTGCACCGTCCGGCATCGTCCGGACCTGGGCTCAATCCCGGCTCTGCCACGTGCTGCTGCGTGACCTTGGACAAGCGTCTCGGCTCCTCGGTTAATGGGGAGCCCCAGTACCCACTTTCATGAGGGTGGAGGGGATAAGGCGTGCAGCCCCCCGCACCCCTGCCTTGCACCCCACCCCCAGAGCCCTCATCTCCTCCCTCGGGGGAGGGGGGCTGGCCGCAAAGGGACTGGACAGGAAAGGACTCCTGCTCCTCTCACGCCCAGCGGGGTCCTGTTTTCAATCCCCTTCCCCACCCAGGGGCCCAGAGCACCGGGCAAGGGCGTTTGGCTGCCCAAGGCTTGAGGCGTGAGGCCGGTGCCCGCTTTCTAGCCAGTGCCCCAGACTCCAGCCGCGTGGCCCAGGCTTGCGCCCCGCACCCCCAGGCAGGAGAGGAGCCCCTCGGGCTGGCCAGGCGCGAGCCGAGGACGCGCAGAGGCGTCTGGTCCCCCCGCGGAACCGAGGGATCTGGCTGCGGGCAGGCCGAAGGAAGCGGCGGGAGCCAGAAGAGCGCGGCTCTGCCGGGAGGCCCTGCCCCGCTCCCGTCGCAGCGACTGCAGGGGGCGCGCGGAGCGCTCACCTGCGTCTCCCCCGCTGCCGCGCAGAGCGCGCCCCGCCGCCTCCCCAGGGAAGTCGGCCCCGGGCCCCGAACCGCGGACGGCACCCGCCCGGACCCCGCGGGGTCCCTGCCTCCCACAGCGCCGCCTCGTGGCGGCCTCGGGCGCTGCGGCCGCTCGCGGACCCCCGCACCCCGACTCTGCGCCGAGCCCCGGCCCTCGGCGCCCCCCGCGTCTCGGCGCCTTCTGCTGCGAGCACCCCGAGGGCGCCAGGGCTGTGCCGGCCGCACCTGGCACCTGCTCACCCGACACGTGCGCACCTGCACAGCTCCCAGGCCCTTGGCCCATTTTGCAGGCGAGGAGAAGGGATTTGCAAGGCCGCGCCGCGAGCAAGGGGAGAGGGGTTGGGGTAGGAAAGGTTGGGGAAGGGGCTCAGGTAGCCCCGCCCTCAGGGCCGCTGGACTAGGTAGGACGTGCTGTGTTTGGAACATTTACGCTGTATCTCGAAGACCTGGAACCTAAAAAAAAAATTCTATTTTTTTAAAATATGGATTACATTGTTTAAGTGATACTATGTGGGTCATAGAGAGTTACATACAATACTGAGTAAAATTAATCTCATCTGCTTTTTATTGGATTACTGGAACACTCCCATTGACACGTGGATTATTTGTGCGGCTCTTGTATTTCTAGGAGACATCTCCGGATTGGCTTGACACTAGGTGCGAGCTCTCAGGCCACCCCCAGACCCCTGACATCCCGACCTGGGAGTTGGGGGCGGGGAGCCTGCATTTTAGGAGGATATCGCCCGGGATTCTGCAGGTCCTACGATGGAGACTCATCGTAGCCCCATCGTAGTTCTCAGCACCTGACGGAGTGAGTGCTCATTAAACACTTGTGCCGTGTGCGTTATCTCGTCCAGAACTCGTGAAAGGTAAGTAGAGCAGATAACACATTTTTAAAGTTCTGTGCACCTGCTCACCCCCAGAACTGACGTACTTGCAAGGACTTCAAAACGGTCGTGGAGGGGCAAGCGTTTGGTGGAATGGTTAAGACCCCGCTTGGCACGGCTGCATTCCGTATGGGAGCCTGGGTTTGGGTCCTGGCGCTGCCTCTGACCCAGCTTCCCGCTGCTGTAGACCCCGGGGGTCAGCAGCTGACGGCTGAAGTGCTTGAGTCTCTGGCACCGTGTGGGAAACCTGGGTTGGATTCCCAGCTCCTTGGGTCAGCCTGAGGACTGAACCAGTGGATGGAAGACCTCTCTCTTCCTCTCTGCCTATCTGATATAAAATGACCAGAGGCCAGCACTGTGGCACAGCGGGTTAAAGCCCTGGCCTGCAGCACCAGCATCCCATATGGGTGCTGGTTCGAGTCCTGGCTGCTCCACTTCCCATCCAACTCCCTGCTGATGGCCTGGGAAAGCAGCAAAGGACGGTCCAAGTCCTTGGGCCCCTGCACCCACATGGGAGACCTGGAAGAAGCTCCCGGCTCCTGGCTTCAGCCTGGCCCAGCCCTGGCTGATGCGGCCATTTGGAGAGTGAATTGGTGGATGGAAGACCTCTCTCTCTCGCTGCCTCTCTGTAACTGACTTTCAAATAAAATAAATCTTTAACAAGAAGAAGAAAAGGAGGAAGAGAACGGGGGTTACGGAGCTGGGCTGGAGGGAGGAAGGGAGATGAGACCTTGGGCAAAGGACACAAAACCTCCCTCAGAGGACTGAGTTTGGAGCTCCAGTGGTGCCCCGGTGACTGGTTAGCAGCGACGCCCGGTGCTGAGAATCCACTCCGGCCTTCTCACCACGGGAACAGCTGGTGGGTGACGCGTATGCTAATTAGCTGGACACACTTCACAACAATGCACTGGACTTGGTAAATGACTGGAATTTGTCAATTTAAAAAGACAAACAAATATGATTCTTGAAAATTGTAAACTAAATTAAAAAATCTGTGGGGTGGCGGGCGGGCACCGCGGCACAGCCGGTGGATCGACGCCCGCACTGGGGCCTGGTTTGAGCCCGGCTGCTCCACTTCCCATCCAGCTTCCTGCAGGTGCACCCAGGAAGGAGCAGGGATGGCCCAGGTGCTTGGGCCCCTGCACCCACCTGGGAGACCCAGATAGCGCTCCTGGCTCCGCCTTGGGCCCGGCCCAGCCCAAGCTCCTGCCGGCATTTGGGGATGAACCCACAGATGGAACATCTCTCTGTCTCTGTTTCTCTCTCTCTCTCCCTCTCTCTCGGTTACTCTTCCTTTCAAATAAATAGGCATTTTAGAAAAATTTGTGGAAAATAAAAGACAAATTTATTCTGATGCAAAAAATTCTGAAACTCATGTATACAAAAGGTCTCCCAAAAGTTAACGGGTAATGTATTTTTGAAAAAGCCATGGGGCTGGCGCTGTGGCATAGTGGGTAAAGCCACTGCCTGCAGTGCTGGCACCCGATAGGGGCACCGGTTCGAGACCTGGATGCTCCACTTCCAATCCAGGTCTCTGCTATTGCCTGGAAAGCAGTGGAAGATGGCCCAAGTCCTTGGGCCCCTGCACCCGCGTGGAAGACCTGGAAGAAGCTCCTGGCTCCTGGCTTTGGATTGGCACAGCTCTGGCCAATAGGGGAGTGAACCAGTGGATGCAAGACCTCTCTCTCTCTCTCTCTCCCTCTCCCTCTCCCTCTCCTTCTCCTTCTCCTTTACTTTCTGTGTAACTCAGACTTTCAAATAAATGAATAAATCTTTAAAAAAAAAGAAAAATCCATGTCTGATTTTAAAATTTTTAACAAAAATAGCTTACCTTTTAACTTAATTTTCCATGAATTTAAAAAATTCACTTATTTATTTAAGATTTGTTTTTATTTATTTGAATGGTAGAGTTACAGAGAGAGGTAGAGACACTTCCCAAATGGCTACAACGGCTGAGCTGATCCAAAGCCAGGAGCCAGGAGCTTCTTCCGGTCTCCCACATGGGCCCAAGGACTTGAGCCACCTTCTACTGCTGGATTGGAAGTGGAGCAGCTGGGACTCGAACCCGTGCTCTGATGTGGGACACTGGTGTTACAGGTGACAGCTTAACCTGCTGTGCCAGGAGTTAATTTTTTATTAAAAAATATTGATTTATTTGCAAGGCAGGGTGACAGGAAGGAAGGGAGAGAGACCTGTGTGGTCTGCCATCTGCTGATTCACTCCCCAGATGCCCACGACAGCCAGGACGGGGTCAGCCTGAAGCCAGGAGCCAGGCACCATCATGCACTGCCCCAGGCTCGTTAACAGGAAGCTGGGTTGAGAGCAGAGGCAGGACTCAAACCCAGGTGCCCCATACACGACGCGGGTGTCCAAGTGGCGGCTTCGGCCCTGCCCGGCCCTGGCTATTGCGGCCATTTGGGGGAGTCAACCCGTGGAAGCTCGCTCGCTCACTCTCTGTCCCTCTGCCTTTTAAATAAAATAAATGAATATTTTTAAAAGATTTACTTATCTATTTCCAAGTCAGAGCTACAGAGAGGGCGAGGCAGAAGCCAGGAGTTTCATCTGGGTCTCCCATGCAGGTGCAGGGGCCCAAGGACTTGAGCCATCTTCTACTGCTTTCCTAGGCCACGGCAGGGAGCTGGATCAGAAGTGGAGCAGCCGGGACTCAAACTGGTACCCACATGGGATGCCGGCACTGCAGGCGGCGGCTTTACCCGCTACGCCACAGCGCTGGCCCCATAAATGAATATTTTTTAAAAGGCAGGTATTTGTCCGGCGCCGCAGCTCACTAGGCTAATCCTCCGCCTGTGGCGCCGGCACACTGGGTTCTAGTCCCGGTTGGGGCGCTGGATTCTGTCCTGGTTGCTCCTCTTCCAGGCCAGCTCTCTGCTGTGGCCCAGGAGTGCAGTGGAGGATGGCCCTGCACCCACATGGGAGACCAGGAGAAGCACCTGGCTCCTGCCTTCTGATCAGCGCGATGCGCCGGCCACAGCGTCCATTGGAGGGTGAATCAACGGCAAAGGAAGACCTTTCTCTCTGTCTCTCTCTCTCACTGTCCACTCTGCCTGTCAAAAAAAAAAAAAAAAAAAAAAAAAAAGGCAGGGGCCGGCGCCGCGGCTCACTAGGCTAATCCTCCACCTAGCGGCGCCGGCACACCGGGTTCTAGTCCTGGTCGGGGCGCCGGATTCTGTCCTGGTTGCCCCTCTTCCAGGCCAGCCCTCTGCTGTGGCCAAGGAGTGCAGTGGAGGATGGCCCAAGTGCTTGGGCCCTGCACCCCATGGGAGACCAGGAAAAGCACCTGGCTCCTGGCTCCTGCCATCGGATCAGCGCGGTGCGCCGGCCGCAGCGCGCTGGCCGCGGCGGCCATTGGAGGGTGAACCAACGGCAAAGGAAGACCTTTCTCTCTGTCTCTCTCTCTCACTGTCCACTCTGCCTGTCAAAAAAAAAAAAAGAAAAAAAAAAAAAGGCAGGTATTGAACATCATTAGCCGCGATGGCAGAAATTACAAGTTTGCACGGCTTGGAAAGACGGTGGCTCTGTGGGCCTCGTGCGCTCTGGGCGGGACAGCAAGTGGCCGGCTGTCCCAGGGAGACAGCCTAGCCTGGCGCAACAGGGCTGAATACGTCAGCAACTCTGGTCTCCAGTTTCAGACAGAAGGCGACCTGTGTGGGGGAGACGGGGCCGTGCCGGTGCAGGGGGCGGGGCCGTGCCGGTGCAGGGGGCGGGGCTGTGCCGTGCAGGGGGCGGGGCTGTGCCGTGCAGGGGGCGGGGCTGTGCCGGTGCAGGGGGCGGGGCTGTGCCGTGCAGGGGGCGGGGCTGCGGCCGGGGGAGGGGGGGCGGCGTCCAGCTCGCAGCGTCTCTGCTGCTTCTCTTTTGCTTGTGCATCGTGGGACCTACTGCCGAGGCGTTGGGCTGCCCTTTGGAACTGGCGGCCCAAATCAGGTCTCCCAGGTGGGTGCAGGAGCCCAAGGACCTGGGCCATCTTTTACTGCTTTCCCAGGCCACAGCAGGGAGCTGGATCGGAAGTGGAGCAGCCGGGACTCAAACCGGCTCCCATATGGTGCCACTGCAGGAGGTGGCTTTACCCCTGCGCTACAGCGCCGGCCCCGACTTGGTTTATTTTCAAGACCTCACGAAAGTGAGTGACTTTAAAACAAAACCCAAGTAACGGACAGGAGATACACGAGGACCAGGAAGGAAGAGGCCTCCCGTTCCGGGCCCTCAGCTTGCCCGTCTGTAAAGTGGGCCCACGGCCCCGTCTACCAGGGTCCCTGCAAGACTGGGTGGGATGAGAGGGGCCCCGGCCACAGAGATGGTGCTGAAACCACGGAAGGAAGGGAGGGGGTGTGGGGATTCCACGGGGGGCTAGGGGACGTGGGGACGGCCGCATGATGGCACTGTGGCTGGAGGTGGGGCCAGCTGGGCCTGGGGAGGTGGGCACTGGGCAGGAATAAGATTGACCCAGAGATGGCATG
Source organism: Oryctolagus cuniculus (assembly GCF_051225735.1). Classification (NCBI taxonomy): domain Eukaryota; kingdom Metazoa; phylum Chordata; class Mammalia; order Lagomorpha; family Leporidae; genus Oryctolagus; species Oryctolagus cuniculus. The sequence goes on along the minus strand of NC_142877.1, from coordinate 115,181,171 downwards.
CAAATAAATGCAAATTTGAATGCAAATGAGCCCAGCTGGGTGGCCAAGGGAAACTTCCCAGCTGTCGATTTTATTGTGAAGTGCGGCCCAGGGCCACCTGTGCCGACACCTTGGTCCCCTCCCCCCACCAGCCCTCTATGTCCGTCTTCTGGGGCAGCAGCCCAGGAGCCCACGTGTGGGGAGACCCCCGGGTGAGTTTTTCTTCCGCACACACGTGGCGTGCGGGGCGCCACACCATGTAAACATCCCGACAGCGCCCAGCCCCTCCTCACAGGCAGTGCCAGCGCCGTCCTGTGCCCTTCTGGGAGATCCTCTGCACATTTCAGATCCACGGCGTCTCAGGGTCAGGCACGCTGGGAAGCCCACGCCCCCAAGCACTCGGGTCTCTCCCGATCAGCCCTTTCCTCCAAGGCCTGCCTCCTCCAGGCAGCCTTCCTGACTTCTCCGGCTACGAGAGGTGGAGAAGGAGCACTCACTGCCCACCAGGCTCACCAGGCACCTGCTGCTGGTCCTGCACTTCCACCCACAAAAATACCAAATGGTGGGGGCATTAGCCTAGCGGCTCGGCAGAGCACCTGGGCTCCGGCTCCGACTCCTGGCTCCAGCTTCCTGCGGCTGAGCCCTGGGAGGCAGCGGCCAGGGCTCCAGGGATTGGGTTCCTACGGCAGAGCTGGGCTGAGGCTCCGGGCTTCTGCGGGCGTTTGGGGAGTGAACCAGCAGATAGGAGAGCTCGCCCTCGCCCTCGCCCTCGCCCTCGCCCTCGCCCTCGCCCTCGCCCTCGCCCTCTCCCTCTCCCTCTCCCTCGCCCTCTCCCCCTCTCCCCCACTCTCTCTCCTCCTCCCTCTCCCTCTCCCCACCTCTCTCTCCCTCCCTCTCCCACTCTCTCCCTCTCTCTCTCCCTCTCCCTCTCTCCCCCTCTCCCCCTCTCCCTCTCCCTCCCCCACTCCCTCTGAAATAAGTAAACACAAATTTTAAACTAACATCAATAAAAAAAGGAAAAATTCTGATTTGTCTCCCTGATTCCTTGATAGCATTAGCACCTGTGATGACTTGGGCTCTGGGGCCGCCCGTGCACGCTCGGAGCCTGCGCCGTCCTCTCCTTGGGCCTCCCAGCAGTGATGCCCGGGGACAGGGCGGAGCCGGGCCAGCTGGGCTCCCGCCAGCCCAGTCACTCATTAATGGGCGACCCTGGATGACCCGGCCTGCTCTCCTTCCTCTGGGCCTTAATGATCTCATCCGTCAAACGGCCTTGCTGGGGCCCTGGGCGCGGGGGTGCTGCTGGCTCCACCTGGGCGCCCCACCCCGTCTTCCCCCATCTTCTTGTCTCTGCTGCAGGCCCTGCGTCCTGTGGCTTCTCCAGGCACAGGGCTCCCGCAGAGCAGCTCTGTGGTCCCCGTGGGCAGGCCCAGGCTGCTTCAACTCAGAAACACCTGCAGGACAGGCGCACCGGCCGACAGCAGTGCTGCTGGGGGGGCCGGGGGCCATCTTCCGTGGCTGTCCCGGGTAGGAGCGAGCTGCAATGCCGGCATCCCACGCGGGTGCTGGCTTGAGTCGAACTCCACTGTCAGTCTTGGCTGGGCCCGGGAGTCTGGAGGGACCACGAGGAGGGAGGGAAGGGCCCTCCCCCTTGCCCCTTGGGGTCCTCCCTCTGCACCCAAACCCAGAGCCATCCAGGGGCCAAGACGGCCGGCTCCAAGGGCCGCACGGGGCCAGCCGGGCAAGGGCAGGCGCTGGGCTGGAGGGGCGGGGGGGGTGCACCCGTATGGGATGCCGGCATTGCAGATGGTGGCTTAACCTGCTGCGCCACAGCGCCGGCCCCATCAAAAGGTCACTTTCTTTCTTTTTTTATTTTGATTTTTTTAATTTGAGAGATAGAGTTACAGAGAGGGAGAGACAGAGAGAGAGGTCTTCCATCTGCTGGTTCACTCCCCAAATGGCCACAATGGCCGGAGCGTGGTCCATCTGAAGCCAGGAGCCAGGAGCTTCTTCCAGGTCTCCCAGGAGGGAGCAGGGGCCCAGCAGAGAGCTGGATGGGAAGAGGAGCAGCTGGAACATGAACGGAATGCTGGTGCGGCAGGCAGAGGCTTAGCCTACTGCGCCACGGCGGCGCCGGCCCCAGGTCACTTTCGAATCCACACCAAGTAGCTGGAGGGGTGCGCACTGTCAGGCTCCAGGCCTTTCTGGCCCTGGCCCCGACACCCCGTGACCCGCTCTGTTCCTTCCCCGCAACTCACCCGCCCTGGGCCAGGTGCCTGTCTCCCGGTCCCAGACGGAAAGCAGCAGGTACGGGCCATAGCCGGGGCTACGGGACCAGGGGGCAGCACACCCAGAGCCGGGGTGCTCATGCAAAGGGGGGTTGTGCACCCCTTTCATGCTGAGAAGGGAGCATGGGAGAGGCTAAGGCACTGCTGGAGCCCCACAGCTCCCAGGCTCGGGGAGGCCGGACAGGGGCCACAGCCTGGTCACGTGGCACCGCCTCCCAAAAGCTTCTCTGGTTTTCCACTCGGAAGTGCACCCGTGCAGGGCACTTCTGGGGGTCGTAGGCTCAATATGGAGAGGCTTCCGGGCTGGGGGCTCAGGGCTCGTCCTCTCTCTGCCTCAGGCTCCCTGGACTTGGCATCAAGAGAGGGCCCGGTCTGATGTGACCCGGACCCGGTCGTAGCCCCGCCGCCCGCCTGCAGCGTCCGACCTGGCCACACGGGGGCAGCAGGGGAGCGCCTCCCGAGGGCTGCAGGTTGAGCCCCGCCCCCGCGCTGCCGGAGGAGAAGGGGGCGCCCGAAGCCCCAGTATCTCCATCCGTCAAATGGATCAGGCTGCCTGCAGAGGCCTTTCTGACCCGGGCTTTGCAAAACGGAGAGGGCTTTGTGCCCGTGCGCCCGTGTCCCCGCCCACTGCCTTCTCACCAAAGCCCTCAGGCCCGGATGGAGCCAGCCCCAGAGGCCACTCCCAAGCCCAGCTCAGCTCTGGGTGGGGCTGGGGGAGAGAGAAGGACTGAGGAAGAATGAGGCCCCCCGCCCCGGCCTCAGGTGGCCCTGGCAAGAGAAAGATGTCAGCCCGAGATTCCTCCTCCTCTTTGTCACCACGGTCATCTCCATCATCATCATCATCATCGTTGTCATCATGGACATCAAAGAAAAGCAAGCGACTTCCTCCTCCGGCCGAGTGAAGCCTCGGAGGCAGGAGGCCCCCACCCGTGGCTGGGGAGTGGGCTGGGGGGGGCCCTGCTCGGAGGACACGCCCACCCGTGAGCTTGAGGCCCGGACAGGCTGTGTGCGGCTCCGCTCACGCGAGGGAGCCGGACGCACAGCGACAGAGCAGAGTGGTGGCCGCCAGGGGTGGGGGGCAGGGTGGGGGCAGAGTTTCAGTTTGGATGATGGGAGCTTCGTGCCACAGGGCTGTGTGCCTACAAGTGACAAAAATAAGCAATTTTGTGGGATGTCGATTTTGCCACAACTTGAAAAAGTATTTTCAGGGCTGGCATTGTAGTGCAGTGGGTTAAGCTGCCACTGGCATCCCAGAGTCCCAGATCGGAGCAGGGGTTCAAGTCCCGCAGGCTCCACTTCTGACCCAGCTCCCTGCTAATGCACCTGGGAAAGCAGTGGAAGATGGCGCCAGCGCTGGGCCCCTGCACCCATGTGGGAGACCCGGATGCAGCTCCTGGCCTCAGCCTGGCCCAGATCTACCTTTTGCCGCCCTTGGGGGAGTGAACCAGCAGATGGAAGATCTTTTTTCTTTTCTGTCTCTCTGCCTTTCAAATAGATAAATAAATCTTTAAACACTTACTTTCATTAATTCCTTTTAAATGAGCAAGAAATGGGCAAATGGAGCCCCCGGGGCAGTGGGGGGGTCCTCAGAGGGCAAGGACACAGAGGGGCTGGGGGCGTGCGCTGGGACCGCCACCCACACCTCTTCCTCCCAGCCCCCCTCCCCACGGAGCCGCGCTGGACATGGCCAGGTGCAGGGACTCTCAGGCCTACGTGCTCCCGCCCTGCCCCGCTGTCACACAGCCCTGCCTGCACGGAAGACCCTCCCCCATCTGTCCTAGGCCAAAAGCCCCCTGGAGCCCGGCTCAGGCCCTCAGGCCAGGTGGGGTCAGGTGACAGGGTCATGGGCCTCACACTCACCCACAGCTGAGCCTGCCCAGGCCTGCTGGAATGTCAGGGAGGGGCCGGAGCTCTGTCACCACGCCACCCTCCTCTTCCTCACACACTCATCCCCACTGAGAAGTTCAAAGCATTTCCTGTTCTGGAGAGGAGGCTGTGTCCTTCCCGACTCTGGCCTTGCCCGCCACTGCCTCGGCCTCCTGTCTCAGACCCCGCTGGGACCCTGCAGCCCTCATCCCTCCCGGCTGGGGGCTCAGAAGGTCCCTCCCATCCCCTGCACTGAGCCGGGACCCTGCAGCCCTCGTCCCTCCTGGCTGGGGGCTCAGAAGGTCCCCCCACCCCCCGCGTCCGCACCAAGGGCCTGGAGTCCCACGCTCCCTCCCCCCAGGCTGTGTGACCTCCGGCAGGGCCCTCTCCCTCTCTGAGCCCAGGACTGCTCTAAGCACAAAGAGAAAGTGCGGGTGCTCTCTGCGGCTCGGGGAGCGTGGCGCTCTGGGGGCGCCGTGTGTGTGGGCACTGGGCACTGGCTGGAATGGCAGCAGGAGGCTGGGTGGTCTTGGGGTGTCACACCACCCTACCCCTAAAGACCCAAGACAAACATGGCAGCCAGGTGGGGGCAGAAGTGGGGTCCCCAGCCCCGGAATGAGGTCAACTGAACTGAATTCATTCCTGCCCTGGCCCTCGCCACTGCCCAGGGCTGGAACCCAGGTAAGTCGCGGGCTCCCTGTCCCTAAGAAGCCGAGGGTCTGTTGGGGTGATGGCTGGCTGCCCCCGGAGGGGACTGGAAGCCAGACGGGGTGTGGGGGTCCCTGGGCTCCCAGCTCACCCCTGAGCCCGACTTGGGAGAAAGCAGCGTTTGGAATCAGCAGGACAGTGGTGGGAGCCACGTGTCCCCTAGAACTTTCTAGAAATGTCTCCTTCAGAGAGGAGGGGACCCTAATCCAGAAAGACACAGCCATGGCTCAATCAGAAAAATAGGCCCGTAGATTTTATCACAGAACCAGTTAATTGGATTTCCTTCCAAATCTAGGCCTGTTGAAAAAGCCAGACTCCAGAGCCTAAGTTGGAAGCAAACCCCGACGTGGTCCCACGAGCGGGCCCCGACACATCCAGCCCGGGGTCCCTCCAGTCCACAAGTGACCATTCGATGGGCTCAGCCGTTCCTTCTTGAAACGAAGTGTGGTTTAGGCCAACGAGAGCCCACTTTGGGCAGAGGAGCGGAAAGATCGGAAAGATCGGAACAGGGCTGGCGCCTAAGTGAGGAATCTGTCGCCCCTGCTCCCCATCCAGGGTGGCGCGGTGTGCTGTGTGGCGACAGGGCCAGGGGGAGGGCTGTGGATGCGAATCGGACACCAGCTGCCCCCCACGTCCCTGCCTCGTGAGTCCTCGGTGTCACCCTGTCTCCCTGAGCCCAGTTCCCCCCATTTAGAAAATAGGGAGACAGCAGCGAAAACTAAATCCAGAAACCCAGCAGAGACCCCCACCCCCAAGGGCTCCTCTGCCCCGCTCCCTCCCCCTGGGCCTGGGGAGACAGGACCCTGCTGCCTCCCTCTCTAAAGAGGATGCGGGCACTTTAAGGGGCTCAGGAAGAAGTCTCCCACCCTCCAGTCCCCTAGTGCCCACTCCCACTCCTGGACATCATCAGAGGCCAGGAGGATGTGCAAGGTGTGTGTGTGGGGGGCAGGGGCCTGTCCACGCCCCTCCCCACCTTTCTCACACACGCAGCTACAAAGCACAATGCGCCCCCCCCCCCCCGTGGCCCCTGCTCACTGCCAAGGCTCTGTGCAGATCTGTGCAGGACGCTCTTCCTTGGCCACGCGCTCGGCGCCGTCACGGTCCGTGTGCGTGGGGGTGCATCCCCCACCAATGGACGCAACTTGCTCCCCGCCTCTCCTCTCTCTCTCTCCCTCACCTGCTGCTATGAACAACCCTTCCTGCAGATCCTTCCCCTCCCCTGTGGGTACCCCGGTGGATAAACAGGAGGGCCCGGAACCCCGCAGGGAAGGGCCGGCCGGGGTGGCAGCGGGTTTGCAGAGAGAGGGACACCACCGTTGTCGCCAGCCTGGTGGTGTGCTCTCCTCTCTCCCTCACAGAGCTGCCTCCGTCCCCCATCCGGGTCTCCCACGGGGGCGGCAGGGACCCAGCGACTTGAGCCATCATGAGTCAGTCCCCAGCCCAGGCACCCCGGGTGCAGGACGTGGCTCTCAGCCACCAGGCCAAGCGCGCCCGGCGCAGCCTGGTCTTCCCCGTGAATGAGGTTTTACCGCATTTCAGAAGATCTCATACTGCCTTTCCCGCAGACCCTCCCTATGCCTTTATCCTGGAGGGCTGGCAGTGTTCTTGCTGCTCTCCAGGTGTTCTTTATAAATACTGAGGACGCGCGTGTTCCAGGGGCACTTTGAATGCGCGCGACCCGGAAGGAGTTTCCGCCGGCCGGAGGTGCATCCCTCCGGAGCTCGGGGGCCTCTCTGGGGGCAGGAGCTGCCAACCCCAGGGCTGTCTCCAGCAGGCAGGGAGCACGCGTGGGTGCAGCGCCCAGGCCTCTCCCGCCGCCCGGCCATCGCCATTCTCAGACCTGGGCCTCTGCTCTAACGCTGTCTGCATACCCTCCCCCACCTGAGGGGGCTGGGCCACACCCTCCCTCGTGCTCCTGCCCCAGGGCAGCATTGGGTCAGGCTGGAGTCTTTGGCCACAGCTCAGATCACACGTCAGGCCTTACCCAGGTGGCAGGCCCATTCCTCTGCCTGGACTGCCCAGGGCAAACTCCTACACATACCTGAAGGCCCCACTGCGTCAGGGAAGACGCCAGGGTGCCCGCCTCCTCCCCTGTGAGGTCTCGGGGCACCTGTCTGCGTCTGTATTTGCCCCAGCACAGCTGTGTTTCACAGTCCCTGTGTCCCCTAGATCTCCTGAGACGAATGACCGGGCGACTCATCAAAGGCAGGGCCCTCACCTTTGTCATCGGAAAAGGGCCATCATGACGCAAGGGGTGCTGGGAGGAGCAGGTGAGTCAGCTCGTGTGAGGCCCGGGTACAGGCCAGGCACACGGGAAGGATGTGGACTGCACATCCGCCCTGGGACCTCGGGCAAAGCCCTGCCTCTGTGCACGCTGGCGGGTGGAAAGTCGCAGGCTCCCAACCGTGGAAGACGGCCCAAGTCCTCGGGCCCTGCACCTGTGTGGGAGACCCAGAGGAAGCTCCTTATCCAGCCCTGGTTGTTGTGGTTATCTGGGAAGTGAACCAGCGGATGGAAGACTTCTCTCCTCTCCTCCCTCTCTCTCTCTCTCCCCCCCCCCCCCCCAGCTCTGCCTTTCAAGTGAATAGAATCTGAAACCCACAAGGATGCTTTTAGCCAAACCCAGACTGTGGCAACCTTGGTGTGGGTCTCGCTGAGCTGTGAGGAGGGCGGAAGCACAGGCCCGTGTTGTCATCCGTGAACCCTGATGCCATCTGCTGAGAGAGAAGCCAGCCGCAGAAGGCCACGGACACAGGACTGCACCTGCAGGAGGCGCCCAGAACAGGCCAGTGCACGGAGACAGAGCACGACACATGCTCACCTGCGGGGAGCCGCGACTTGGGAGGGCCTGCTGGCCTACAGAGAGAGAGATGTGAGAGATACGCGGAGCAGATCTCGATTCAAACAAACCAACTATAAAAAGACACGAGACATTCCGGACACAATTAGGAGGATTTGAACCCTGACTGAAATTACACGCTCTAATGAAGGGAATGGCCGCGGCTTTGCGCGCGTCCTGACCCAGCCCCTGCCTGCTGGAGGCATTCCCTGAGGGATCCAGGTGACATCTCCGGGTGTTGCCTCCCCTTCCACACACACCCCCGTATATGGGGGGGCTTGGGAGGGGCCCCCACCCCTGCCAGGCCAACCTCACAACCAGACAGAGACAGCAGGACAGGCAGGATCTGGGCCGCCAGCATCACGCAGGGGCCTGATACGCAGACCAGGCCCGGGATAACTGTGCGGCAAGAACACCAGATGGCTAGCCAGCTGCCCTCCTGGGGGACAGCGCAGAGGCCGCCGGGCCTCCAGCCGCGCTGCAGCGAGTAGACCCATGGACGTGGCTGCTGGGAGCCCCCGCCGGCCACTGCTCAGCCCCAGGACATGGCTGGTGACGGCAAGCACGCCAGGGGACCGGGCCCTCAGCCCCGCAGTGGACGTCACCGTGGTGCAGGCAGTGTGGTGCTTCCCGCTTCCAAAGGCGTGAAGCTGGCACGCAGCTCAGCTGTGCCCCGACGAGGCACAGGTGTTGGGCTTCGGGGCCCCCTGAGCGGCTACAGCAGCCCCCCGCTGTCTCCCACCATCTCAAGAAAAGCTGGGGTTCCCCGTTTTACAATGGGGGAGACCAACGCACAAGCGTGGAAGCGTTGACCTTGGGTGCGGGCGGCACAGGTTCACTGTCCACAATAAAAAGTGAAGTGTGAATGCATTGCCTTCCGTTTCTTCTTCCCATTTTACTGGCTTTCCCAACTGTCCACAGAACACGCGTGCACACACGCACACACACACGCACGCACACGGCTTTCATCACCAGAACCTATCGATGCCATGAAACTAGCGGGGCCGACGCTGCTGACTCCCAGTGGGAAGCCCCGCTCTTCCTGAGGCCTGGCTCTCGGGCAGCGCCACCCTCGCAGGCCCCGGGGTGGGCAGGAGGGGCTCCCCTGGGTGGGCAGGAAGAGGCTGTGCTGGGACTCCTTCCGCCACACCCCACCGCCTCCCCTTGTCCCAGTCCTCAGCTCCCTTCAGCCCAGTGGAGGCTGGTGACCTTTTTAAAAAATTTTTTTTTTAATTTTAAAAGAAGATTGATTGATTTGAAAGGCAGTTACAGAGAGAGAAAGAGAGAGAGAAAGAGGTCTTCCATCCACTGGTTCGTCCCTCAAATGGCCACAACAGCTGGAGCTGGGCCAGGCTGAAGCCAGGAGCCAGGAGCTTCTTCCGGGTCTCCCACGTGGGTGCAGGGCCCCAAGCACCTGGGCCATCCTCCACTGCTGGGAGCTGGACTGGACATGGGGTGCCAGGGTCGCAGGCAGCAGCTTAACCCACTGTGCCAGGACGCCTGCCCCTGGTGGCCCTCGAATCAGGAGCGTCCAGGGCGCCCTTGGCCTTGGCACGGAGCGGCCTCCCTGTCTCTGCTCTTTCTCACACTTGATCACCCAGGGCTCCACTTCCCATGGACCAGGAGAACCGGCAGTCCCAGCCCAGGGCTACTGCTAGGACTGGGAGAGGGGCCTCCCCGGACCACGCCCGGTGCTCAGACAGTAGGCATGTGTTCATGTGTTAAGAAATGAAGGCACTCTCTGAAAGCGCTGCGAGCCCACTGGATGTTGAAAACACAACAAACCCGGCTCAACGGCGCACTTCCACGTGCCGCCTCGCAGGCAGGGGCGCAGCAAGCTGTCTTTCCCGGCTCGGCCCTGGGCGTAAGCCTGTTTTCTCCTGAGCACCAGTGCAATCCCTGCATGTGGACCGTGAGAGAGACAGAGAGAAAGGTCTTCCTTTTTCCATTGGTTCACCCCCAATGGCCACTGCGGCCAGCGTGCTGTGGCCGGCGCACCGCGCTGATCCAATGGCAGGAGCCAGGTGCTTCTTCTGGTCTCCCATGGGGTGCAGGGCCCAAGCACTTGGGCCATCCTCCACTGCACTCCCTGGCCACAACAGAGAGCTGGCCTGGAAGAGGGGCAACCGGGACAGAATCCGGCGCCCCGACCGGCACTAGAACCCGGGGTGCCGGCGCCGCAGGGGGAGGATTAGCCTAGGGAGCCGCGGCGCCGGCCGCTTATGTTCTCCTAATAGGATAAACTATTTCTGGGGCCAGTGCTGTGGCTCACCAGGCTAAAGCCGCAGCCTGCAGTGCCAGCATCCTATCTGGGCGCTGGCTGGTTCAAGTCCCGGCTGCTCCACTTGTGATCCAGCTCCTGCTAATGTGCCTGGGAAAGCAGCAAAGGAGGACCTAAGTCCTTGGGCCCCTGCACCCGTATGGGAGATGAAGAAGCTCCTGGCTGCAGACTGGCCAAGCTCCGGCCATTGCAGCCATTTGGGGAGTGAACCAGCAGATGCAAGACCTCTCTCTCTCTCTCTCTCTCTCTCTCCCCCTCTCTCTAACTCTGCCTTTCAAATAAATAAATAAATCTTTAGCATAATAAAGTACTTCCTTGTATGGTTATAAGCTACGCGCATGCCTGGTGCTGTTGTGTAGTATTCCATTGTGCGCCCACGCTGCTAGCCAGTCCCCATTGTTGGGTGTTCTGAGTGGCTCCGTCACACAGAACGCTGCATTGAGCATGTGTTCTGGGTGACTTCATCACGGTAGGTTTCCTGGAACGGAGTTGCTGAGGCAAACACGTGTTTCAAGTTCTCGGGTAGTTAAACCTTTCGGAAGCCGGGGCTTTTGTCTGCCACCACGAGCACCCGGGCACTTTAAACAAAGAACCTGGCCGGAGGGGAACCAGCTCCCCGAGGAGAGTCCGCGGTTTCCTGAGCACAGGTGCCATGCCCTGAGACAACGGGGCGCGACCACCCGGGGCCCCTCACCCCGCGCCGGCGTCCCAGGCTCCTGCGTTCTTTGTAAGCCGGCGCGGGGTTGGGCCGGGCATTCCGCCTCCTTTTCGGATTCCTGTCCTGTCCGCCCAGCCCCGAGGGTGGCTTTGGCAGGCACAGCTGCGGCCGGGCAGCCCACGCGGGGCGTGCGTGAGGGCAGAAGAGTCCCCGCACCTCACCCCGCAAGCACGAGAACCACGAATCCCCCGGGGCCGGGAAGCCGGGGCGGGGCCGGGAGGTGACGTCACGGCCCCGCCCCCGGCCGGCTCCCTCCTCCTGGCTCGCGTCTCCCTAGCCGCAGTCCTCACCTGGAGAGACAGGTGTGCGCGTCTCGGAGGCCGACCCGCAAGTGTCAGGTGAACGCCAGCCGGAGCCGGGGCAGGGGCTGGGAGCGGGGCGGGGGCGGGGGGCCTCACCTAGCTCTGACCTGGAGCGGGGAGGGGGAAGAAGCCGCTGGGGTCCCTCGGGGGCGGGGGGCGCAGATGCTTTCTGTCCAGTGGTTATCGCGGCCCCGCTGTGCTGAAACTGCAGATCTGGGGTGGGGTGGGTGGGGGGCTGGAAGGAGAGGGAGCTGAGGAGAAAGCTGCGGGGTGCCCGGTGTTTGGACCAGAAATGTAGCATCAGGATCTTTGCACAGTGTCTCTGCTCTGCCGCAAAAGTAGTGCGCGCTGATTGGCTGCCTGATGGACAGAGAAAAGTAGGACCGAGACTGCCGGCGGTGCTAAGCGCCGAGGACACCAGTGGGGATGCCTGTGTGTTTGTGTGTTCCCGTCCAGCCTTTTTTCCACGCACGACCCTTCTCCCGTAGTTTTCTCCCACGGTGTTTACAGTTCTTTACGTCCTGTGCTTCCTCTCCAACATTGTGTCATTAGCATTTTGGGGTGTTGGGATTAGTCATCGAGCAGGTGTAGTCATTCTTTTTAATGGCTGTAGTGTTACACTGGAGGGGTTGGCTGGAGCTGGGGCCCTGACCGAGACAAGGAGGCCATGACCGAGGGCAAACAGGGGCTCGGGCTGGCCGGGGCCTCTCCCGCCAGCATGGAGATGCGGGAAGAGACTTCTCTCTCCACACATCAGCTTCCACGTCTGGGAAGTGGGCACGTAAAGCAACTTCCCCAGGGTGTTGTGAGGATAGGAGGAGCTAATTTAAAGTAGAGTCTCTGCCTCCTCTCACTCACACACACGTCTGGCAGGGAAAGGGGGCACGTGTGTGTGGGTTTAAAGGAGGGACTGGAACCAGGTGACGCTGCTTCGAGGCCACAGGTGGGGGTGGGGCTGGGGCGAGGGGGAGGGGGAGGGGGCCGAGCTCCAGGAAGCCCCAGGTGGCAGGAAGGAGCCAACGGGTGGCAGAGACCCCGGTCTGCTCTACACGGGCCAGGCACAGACAGAGCCCCCCGGGCAGGGCTGGGATCTCCAGGCCCCCGGCTGGGTTCAGCCCTTGGGACAGGCTTCGGAAGAATTCAGAGAGAGCAGATGGGTGGGGCTTGGCTGTGAACTCCTCGTGCAGGCGAGGGAACGGACGCTCAGAGGACAGAAGATTTGTTCAGGGCCATGCGCGGAGCAGAAGTAGGTTTGGACCCCGGAGTCCGAGGTCCCCAGGGGCCTCGATTCCAGAGCACCCCGGAGGAGGCAGGCAGAGGCGGGTCCGGGCTGAGTCATCCGCCGCACGTGGACCAAGCCGAGGGCAGCTCCTCTGTTCCTGGAGCCTCCGTGTCCTCACCTGCGAATTGGGGATAATGACTTCCTGTCCACGGACGGCGAGCCTGGCCCTCCTCCCGCCTCCAGGGGCCTGTCCAGTCCGTCTCTGGCCAGACACCCTCCACCCTGACCCCTCGGCTTCTCACTGCCTGGCCATCTTCAGAGGGGGGCCTGGGTGTGTGTCAGCTGAACCTAGCCTGAGGCCGCAGCTCGGCTGGGGGAGCCTTGTCTCTGCCTCTAGTGTGCGCCCACAGTGTGCGACTCGGTGTGGGGGATGGGCTCTGGGACCTGGTGGGAGTTCTGGGTGTTGGGGCAACACGATGTGGCTTCCCCAGCTGCAGCCGCAGCCCCAGCCCCAGCCCCAGGCCACCTCCCTCTGCCTGACTTCTAGCTCCAGGGCGGTGATCAGGGTGTGGGGTCTCTGCCAATGCAACAGAGTAGGGGCAGCTAGCTCCTGAGTCCCAGAAATTCAGAGGTGGTCAGTGCAGGGTCAGGGTGACAGTCCCAGGACCCGGAATCAAGGCTCTGCCCTGGGCCTGGGAAGTGAGGCTCCGTGCTGTTCCCACGCCTCTACCGCTTGCCCTTCGAGATCTGACAACCCCTCCCTGGGAGCCCTATTTCTCAGCCTCTTGTTCTGAGTGCGCGCAAGGAATACTGTGAAATGGGTACACGACTCTTTTACAGATGGTGAAACTGAGGCCCAGAGAGCTAGCGTGAGCTGCCCTAGTGGTGTAAGGATTCGACAGCCTCCCTCCAGGCCCCCTCTGTTACCACCCTGGGACGCCTCTTTAGCCGAAGTCAGTGTCTGGTTCGCCACATGCCTGGGTTTTCGGTGCACGTCCGTGTTGCCTCTGCCCGGGCATCGGTGTTTTCCGGGAGAGTCCCCGAGTGCCGGGGTCAGCTGGCAGCCCCGTCTCTGCCTAGTCCCTGACTCGGCTCGCACTGGTTCACAAGGACCTGGTCTGGGGCCTGGGGATCCTGGAGGAGGTGAGCGCTGCCAGGGCAGGCCCCACGGGCATCTCCTCTCCGCGCTCCCGCAGGGCTCTGCTCCCCTAACTGAACCGCTGGTGACAGCCCCCACTGTCCGCGTGCCAGGCTCTGGGCTACAGCTTCGTGCACCTCATCTTCCGATCCGCATGGAGTGGCTGCTGTCTCCACCCCCATTTCTCCTTTCATGCTTGTTTACTTACTTCCATTTTTATCTGGAAGGCAGAGAGACAGAGACACAGATCTTCCACCCACTGCAACAGCCAGGAGCCCACGACTCCTCCAGGTCTCACGTGGGTGACAGGGACCCCACACTCTAGCCGTCACCTGCTGCTTCCCAGGTGCACATTAACAGGAAGCTGGATCAGAAGTGGAGCTGGGACTCGAACCCAGGTGTCCCGGGTGGAGCTGTACCCACTGTGCCGCAGTGCCCGCCCCGACCGGCCCATTTCTGAGATGAGAAAACTGAGGTTGAGGAAGGGTTCCGTAAGCTCGCCCAGCCGCCACCGGCCTGGAGTGAGAGTAGCTGATCAAGGAGGGAATGAGCGTGCTGCAGCCTGGTCTTTCCCGGGGGTCTCCCACTGCCCTACAAGGTGCACCCTCTGATAAAACAGGGCCCGGCATGCGCTCCGCAGTCACAGACGCGCTTGCTGGCTTGCCTGTAACTCAGGAGTATCCAGATCTCTGTAGGAGAGTGTGCGCTATAAAGGAGAGATGAAAACCACGGAGTACAAACCCCCACTGTTTCCTCCCCACAGCCCACGGGGTCGCTGGGTGAACTCGATGGGGTGCGGGCATTCACTTGGAGACAGCCACGCTGGCTGCTTCCCGTGGGCCGTCCTGAAGGCGGAGGGAGACTGAGGCAGGACGGGGCTCCGGGGTGGGGTGCTCCCCAGCCTTTCTGACCATGAGGTTGGATTCTCTGAGGCTCTCCGGGTCTCTCCCTGTAGAGCAGGTGGGGCGATCTCCAGCCGTGGAACTAGACAAGCCCCAGGGATAAGTGCCCCACGCCGAGCTGGCACTTCGTCCCAAACCCCGAGCTGTCAGCTGCCTGGGGTTGGGACGCCCTGCCCGCCTTCTCCCTCCCCAACAACCTGCTCTCCCAATGGAGGTGATCCTGGGGGCCATCTGGCAGGCTCCCCACGTGGCCCCTGCAACCCCAAGTCTCTGGGGTTCACCTGCTTGCTCAGGTCGTCCCTTCCCACCCCTTTCATCCCCTCCATGTTCAAATTCACCCCCCCACCTCCTCTCACCCACCCAGGGGCATCTCCCAGCTTTCTGTGTGGTCAGGGCTTGGGGGCAGTCTGGTGGTTGTCCACACTGGGGGACTGATCCGATGGTGAATCCACATAGCCCCTCACATACAGTTAGCCACCAGTGTGCCCCTCATAGAACACCTGGAAGAGGGGGAAGGGGGTCTCCTGGGTCCCGTGGCCTGTCCCGTGGCCCTCACCGTCCAGTGGGTTCTTTCTAGTATTGCCCATATGTGGTCTGTCTTGTGTATACCCACGCAGGAATCAGATTATCCTCTCGGGCTCTGCGAGCAGTTGGCATTGGGAAACAGTGGCAGAGGGCCACGTGACATGGCAAGGAGAAGAGGGTGAACCGCACCAGCCCTGTGGAGCCGAGGACTGCTGTTGTGGGCCTCGGGATTGGTAGCCGCCGCAAGCAGCCTTGTTCCGTGGCCCGGCTGAGCGGTTGTGTGTCCCCGGGATGGTGAGCCCCACTTCCTGGAGGGTGGGAGGAGCAAGCTGGGGAGCAGAAGTGGCTCTTGGGATGAGCAGAGGGGTCCGATGTGCCCAGAGGGCTGGGAGGCGACAGACAGGCAGGGCTGAGCTGGGAGCAGGGCAGGGGGCCTTTGGGGAGAAGGGGTTGCTTGGTGCTCCCTGTGCACCAGGGAAGCCAGCGGTGTAGGCGATCCCGAGAGGGGTCCGCGTGCCTCCAGCCGACCTGGAGCAGGGGCACAGGGTGGAGAGGGGCCACAGGACAAGCCTGTTCCCGAGAGAGGGCTGCTAGGCCAGCTGTGGCCCAGGGATGGACAGCGCCAGCCCCTGCCTCTGCCCACCATGGCGCATGGCACAGTATTCCCCACTGGATGTCCGAGGAGGAGTGCCGTCTCTTGGAGCTTACGTTCAAGGGCATTCAAGGTGAAGCAGCTAATGTTTTCAACCGGTCTAAGTGGCACAGAGGAACAGCCTCCCAGGTAGAGAAGGACCAAGGGAGAGGAAGCTCACCTGCAACTGCGTGACCAAGGAACCCCGGGGAGGAAGTGGCTTCTGACTTGTGTCCTGAGCCACGAGTAGGCAGCAGCCCTTGAGGATCTGGGGGGTGGAGGGGACAGCCAGTGCAAAGGCCCTGAGGTCTGAGGACATGACAGAAGACCAGTGAGTGGGGGGAGTGAGGTCTGGGCAGGCAGGGGCCAGAGTGTAGCAGGCCCTGGGAGAGGATGTGGGTTTTATGGCAAGAGAAGGAGCCGAGGTTGTGTTTTCAGTAGCCAAGGACATGGTCTTGATCCACAGGCCACTGTGGTGTCCAAGAGAAAGACACACCTGGCACGGGGGTGGGGGGGACTGGGAGGTAGAGCTGACCGGAACCACTCGCATAACCCTCCCCACTGAGCCTAGATTTGCGTGACCTCAGATGCCTTCTCAACACAGTGCCTTGGACCCGGATCTCAGCCCCCGGTTTCCCTGGGCCTACCCTGAACGGCTCTGGGTAGCACCACAAACAGCCCCCAGAAGGGTCCCGCTGGACTCAAGCCCAGGCCTCTGGGGCCCCGTCCTGAGCCTGGAGGAGGAGGGAGGGGCCGCCACGGGGGCTGACCCAACCAGGCATGGCCCTGTGCTGAGGTCACCTGCAGGGAGACGCCAGGCTGTGGCACTGCCTTGGGCACGGTCAGGGGTGGGGGGACCCTCATGGAAGTTGAGACAAGGAGCCGAGGCCTTGCTGGGCACGGCGAGGAGAGGGGAGCTGACGGGGCAGCATCTTCTGGCTGGTGGGGCCTGGGTCTGCTGACCGCTGACCTCAGGGGTCTGGGAGAGATGTGAGCAGCACCTGAGGTGGGGAGGACCCCGGAAAGTTTTCTGCAGGGGCCCCCGAGGAGCGAGACCGAGACGAGCAAGGCTGGTGGCTCCCCGGGGCCCAGCTAGGTCTGAGACTCCAGCCCACCTGCTGCAGCGGGGGAAGGGGGAGGCTGGGGATCCAAGTCCCAGCAGGAGCCCGGCCCAGGGCCGCTCTGCTCCCCAGAAGAGGACGGGCCGGCGCCCTCCCTTGCTCAGGGATGCCGCGGCACTGCTGTGTTTGTGCATTCAATTTTTTTTGTAGTTGTTTTAAAGATTTATTTTATTTATTTGAAAGTCAGAGTTACACAGAGAAGGAAAGGTAGAGAGAGAAAAGTCTTCCATCTGCTGGTTCACTCCCCAGATGGCCGCAACGGCTGGAGCTGCACCAATCTGAAGCCAGGAACCAGGAGCTTCCTCCAGGTCTCCCACGCGGGTGCAGGGGCCCAAGCACTTGGGCCATCTTCCACTGCTTTCCCAGGCCACAGCAGAGAGCTGGATGGGAAGTGCAGCTGCCGGGACTCGAACCAGTGCCCACGTGGGATCCCGGCTCTGCAGGCAGTGGCTTTACCCACTACGCCACAGCGCCAGCCCTTGTGCATTCATTTTTTTTTTTTTTTATTTGACAGAGTTATAGACAGTGAGAGAGAGAGAGAGAGACAGAGAGAGAGAAAGGTCTTCCTTCCGTTGGTTCACTCCCCCAAATGGCCACTATGGCTGGCACTGCACCGATCCGAAGCCAGGAGCCTGGAGCTTCTTCCAGGTCTCCCATGGGGTGCAGGGCCCAAGCACTTGGGCCATCCTCCACTGCACTCCCGGGCCACAGCAGAGAGCTGGACTGGAAGAGAAGCAGCTGGGACTAGAACCCGGCGCCCATATGGGATGCGGCGCCGCAGGCGGAGGATTAACCAAGTGAGCCACGGCGCCGGCTGTGCATTTAATTTTTTAAAAAGATTTATTTATTAATTTGAAAGAGTTACAGAGAGAGATCTTCAATTCCCTGAATGGCCACAAGAACCGGGGCTGCGCCAGGCCGAGGCCAGGAGCCAGGAGCTTCATCCAGGTGTCCCACACGGGTGCAGGAGCCCAAGCACTTGGGCCGTCCTCTGCTGCTTTCCCAGGCTATTAACAGGGAGCTGGATCGGAAGTGCAACAGCCAGGACTCAAACCAGTGTCCTTATGGGATGCTGGCATTGCAGGCAGCGGCTTTACCAGCTACAATGCTGGCTCCCAGATTTTTTTTTTTTAAGATTGATTGATTGATTTAAAAGGCAGAATTACAGAGTGAGGTGGAGGGGCAGAGAAAGAGAGATCTTCCAATCTCTCCATCTTTCCCTCTCTAATGGCCCTGATGGCTGGGGCTGGACCAGGCCAAAGCCAGGAGCCCACATCTCTCATCTGGGTCTCCCACATGGATCCAGGTGCCCACGCACCTGGGCCATCTTCTACGGCTTTCCTCGGAGCATTAGTAGGGAGCTGGAGCTGAAGCAGAGCAGCCAAAACTCGCTGGAACTGGCGTTTGTATCGCGTCTCAGACAGCGACTTAACCCACTGGTCCACACCGCCAGCTCGTGTGTGCGTTCTCACTTGCATCATCCCCATTTTACAAGCAAGGGTCAGAGGGTTTCAGGAACTTGGCTGGCATCACACAGTTAAAAAGGGGCAGAAGGGCCGGCACTGTGGCGTAGCCAGTGAGGACATTGCCTGCAGCACCGGCATCCCATATGGGTGCAGGTTCGAGTCCCGGATGTTCCACTTCCAATCCAGCTCCCTGCTAATGTGCCTGGGAAAAGCAGCAAAAGATGGCCCAAGTGCTTGGACCTGAGCTGTCCATACGGGAGACCTCGATGAAGCTCTTGGCTTGGGCCTGGCCCAGTGCTGGCCATTGCAACCACCTGGGGAGTGAACCAGCAGATGGAAGACAACCCCCCCCCCCCCCGTGAATAAATAAATAAGTAAATCTTTATAAAAAAAAAAAAAGTGGCAGAGTGAGCATTTGAAGTCGGCTGCTTTGCCATGGCGGGCCTCCCGCCACCCGGCCATAGTCCTTCCCCTGCCCAGGCCTCCGTCTCTGGGTCTGTAGGGCAATGGCACGGAGCAACAGAGCGCCAAGGACCTGCAGCTGTTCTGCAGTCCGGACTTGCGTCCAGGAGAGGGGGGGAGGGAGGGGGCTGGGGGCTTGCTGGGGCCACGTCCTCTACCTGCCTCCTGGGAGGGTGGCTGTGAGCCCTGAATGAGTGCAGGCAGGGGGCTGTCTCTTTGCAGCCCATTCACTCACACACTCAGCAAATACTTGTGAGAAGCCTCCTGGGTGCCAGACTCTATTCTAGATATTGGCCACACAGTGGTGCCCAGAATAGCATCAACTGCCTGCCTCCCTGCAGTTTTGTCCTTTAAGTGGGGGACACAGACAAGAAAGTCCTAAAGTGCCTTACGGGGTGCCTGAGAGCAAGCGAGAGCCAGCGGAACAGTGAGGCAGAGAAGGGGAGAGGCAGGCCCTGGGGGCTCGGAGGTGTTTTTTTTGCTTTCATATTTATTTTATTTATTTGCAAAGCAGAGTTACAGAGAGAGAGGGAGAGGCCCAGAGAGAAAGGGATCCTCCACCCACCTGTTCATTCCCCAAAGGGCCACAAGGCTCAGGGCTGGGTCAGGCAGAAGCCAGGAGCCAGGAGCGTCTGAATCTCCCGCGGGATGGCAGGGCCCCACGCACTCGGCGGCCTTCCCAGGCGCCGTAGCAGGGAGAAGGATCAGAAGCGGAGCCGTGCGGGGTGCTGGTGTCTCACGGGGCCATGACACAGGCCCCGCGTGGGTGGGTGGGGGAGGTAAGGATTTCTAATCAGGACACAGGAAGCCCTCCCTGGGAAGGCCTTGGGAGCCAGGACCCAGAGCCCTGCCAGGCCGTGTGGCTCCCAGGTGGAGCCTGCAGCTGCACTCACTCCGGTGAGACACTGCGCTGTCTCCTGATTAGAAATCCTTACCTCCCCCACCCACCCGGGGCCTGTGTCATGGCCCCGTGAGACACTAGCACCCCGCATGGCTCCGCTTCTGATCCTTCTCCCTGCTGTCGCCCCTGGGAAGGCCGCCGAGTGCTTGGGGCCCTGCCATCCCGCGGGAGACGCAGGAGTTTGCAGGCGGTGAGCAGGAGCGAGGCTTGTGGGAGCAGAGGTGAGGGTTGAGGGGCAGATCCTCAGATCCTGCAGGGGGCGAGCGGACTTAGACTCCCGCAGGGGTGCTGACACCGTCTCCCCTCACCCATTTCCTCCGCGGCCCTGTCATCACTGGCTGGCAGTTCCGGGGCAGTCCATGGGCCCCCAGCCCCATGCCTTGGGGTGCTGCGGGTTCTCAGGGGAATCTGAAGATGGCAAACAGGTACAAAACGTCAGGTTGGCAGGCGCTAGAAAGCTGTTCCTCTCCCTCCCACCCAGTGCTGTGGCGGGGTGTTGGGGTGGGTCTATGCCTGGAGCTCCAGCCTGGTTACCTCTTCTGGGAGGAAGCAGGTGTGTATGTGTGTGTGTGTGTGTGTGCGTGTGCGCGTGCGTGCGTGCATACAAGTGGCGAGGGGGTGGGAGGCTGGGGGACTGCGGCTGGCCACACCTTGCTTTGCGGTGGGGGGTTGGGGCTGTTATTTCGGTGGCGCAGCGGGCTAAGCCGCCTGTTGCTGACACTGGCATCCGTGTCAGAGTGGCTGCTGGACATCCGACCCGTTTCCCTGCTAATGTGCCTGGGAGGGTGGCAGGTGATGGCGCGGGGACTACTCACGTGGGAGACCCCAGTGGACTTCCTGTCTCCTGGTTTTGTCCTGGCCCACTGCTGGCTGCGTGAACATTTGGGGAGTGAACCCATGGATGAAAGATCTTTCTCTCCCTGTCTTTCTGTCCCTCGTCCTCTTGAATAAACACATCTTTCAGGAAAAGTAAACTTGGGGGTTAAGTCCGGGAGGAAGCATTGAGGATCAGGTTGGAGAGAGAAGCCAGGCCTGGGGCTGCTGGCACATGGTGAAGGGGCCTCTTGCTTTGATGGGTCTCCTGTCCGCTCTGCATCACCCCTTGCTTCCCCTGGAAGCTAACCTGCAAAGCTGGGAAAACAAAAAACCCATTTTTTTTTTGAAAGGCAGACACACAGAGAGATCTTGCACCTGCTGGTTCACTCCCCCAATGCCCTCTCAACAGCCAGGGCTTGTCCAGGCCAAAGCCAGGAGCCAGCAGCTCCATCCGGATCTCTCACGTGGGCGGCAGGGACCCCAGTACTTGGGCCGTCACCTACTGCCTCCCAGGGGGTACATTAGCGGTAGGGTGACTCCAACCCAGGGACTCCAATAAAGGGTGCCGGTGACAGAGCCACTGTACCAAGTGCCTGCCACACCTGCCCCCGCTGAGCTCTTCAGAAAGATCCGTGGCCAGGTAGTGGACAGGAAGAGGACTTGGGCCCACAACCGCCAAGGGGGTGAGGAGACGCCTCTGAGGGTCCAGGAACTCTGGGCTTCTTAGCTGGCTGTGTGGGCAACCGGGAGGCCCAGGGGCCTACTGCGTCCAGGGCCCCTGCCGAGTAGTGGGGAGGTGGGGCATGGCTGTAAGTGTCGGGTGCCTGGAAGCTGCAGACCCATGAGGGCTGGGGTGGGGCGGGGGAGGTGTCCAGGCTCCTCCAGGTTTGGGGCTTGCAGGAGTTACCTGTGCCCGTAGGCAGCTGCTGGGAGGAGCCTGGTTCGCTGTAGGGCACAGGAAAGAGAAGGATGCCCTAACAGCCTGTTGGCAGGAAGTGATGCAGAGAATGCCTGTCCCAGGGCTGGGTCCTTCGCAGGCACCCAAGAAGAGTAGGGTCTGGGCTGCTCCGAGAGGCCAGGGCCCTGCTGCCCGGGCTGCTGCTCAGGCCGGCCAGGCAGGGGCCAAGTTGACCACGGCGGGCCTCACTCTCCTCCTCCAGGGAGTGGGCTCCTGAGAGACTCGGCTTCCGGGAGCCACTGGGAGAACAGGCCTGGCTTGTGCAGCTGTGTGTTCCTGCCTGGGCCACCGTCTCCTGACCTGGGAAAGGACCCGATCAGCCAGGCTCCGGGCAGTTTGGCCAGCGTGTGACTAAGGCCCTGAGGCTCGAGGGAAGATGCGCCCATTATGGAAGTGACTCTTCCCAGGGCCCAGGGCTTCCGGATGGCACGCGGGGCACTGGGGCGTTCTGTGTGTTCACGGCTGCCGTCCTGTGTGTGTGAGAGCCTGGGTGTGTCACTGACGTGAAGCTTTGCATGGCACAGTGTAAATATCATTGTTTTAATAACCCGTGCTGGACCCTTTCATCGAAGCCGCGGAAGCCTTAATTAATTCTCCTGGCGACCCGGGGGAGGGCACTTCTTCCCAGGGCCAGGTGGGAAGACTTGGTGAGGTGTGCACCTGACTCCAGGGTGATGGCGCTGTGTGCCGTCGCTCATTCAACAGGTGAGCGGAGCTCGGTCAGGATCTGCCCTCTGCCCAGCGCGGCTCGAGCTGCAGGGCAGAAGGGAAAGCTCTTGGCGCTGAGTCTTCCGTGGCTGGAGAGGGCGAGAAGGCAAGGCTGCCTGCCCGGGCCTTTTGTCAACGCCCCTCCCACCCCCACTGTCTCTGCAGCACCCAGAGGCCGCAGGGAGGGAGCCCCCAGCTCCCCAGAGCGCGAGCACCCGCAGGGCAGCCAGGAGCGGGGCCACCAAAGCCCCGGCCCCACCCCGCCCTCCCGGCTGGGCCCCGGCCGGCCGTCTGGGTGTCGGTGTCCATCTTTGCTCCCCGACACCCCCCTCCCCCGCCGCGGACGCCTGCGTCCCAGGCAGGGCTCCCCCGGGGGCGGCGGGCACTGCGTCTCCCCGGCCGCGCCACCCCCACCCCCGCCCCCCGCGTCCTCGGACTCCGGCGCGCGGGCCCTTTAAATCCTCCGGGGCGGCGGCGGGCCGGGGATGACATCAGCGGGCGGGCCCGGGGCTCAATGGGAGCCGGCGGGCGCGCGCCGGGCGGGAGCGCGCGAGCCGGCGGCGGGGGCGGGCGGGCAGGCGGGCCGGGCAGAGGGCGGCGGCGGCGGCGGCGGCGGCGGCCAGAGCTCGGAGCCAGAGCCCGGCCGGGCCGAGCGGAGCGGAGCGCGGCGGCGGCGGGGCCGGGAGAGGCTGGCGCGCCGGGCGGCTCCGCGAATCCTCCGGCATCCGCCCCGGCGGGCCGCCCCCGCCCGCGGCAGCCCCCCGAGCAGCGGCCCGGCACCGGCGCCTTCCCGGCGGGGTGAGTATGGGGGGTCGGCGGGCCCGCGGCGGGGCGCAAGCCCGGGGGGAATCGGGGCTCCCCCGCCTCTTTGTTTTTGCCGGGAGAGGGCGGCGGACACGCGCGTCCGCGCCGGCTGTGGGGGGCGGCCCGCTCGGCCGGGCGAGGACAAAGGCGCGGCCGGGGCCGGGTGGGGGGGCGGCTGTTATTTTTCGGGCCGGCCCCCGCCTGCCCCGGCGGGTGCCCTCGAGGCCCGCGGCGGCCACCCCGGCTGCGGTCGGGGGCGCCGAGGGCGGGGCCCGGCGCCGGGGCGCCGGGGCGCGGGTGGCCGGGACCGGGGTCAGCTAGGCCGCGGGGCGAGCGGTCGCCGGGCCCGCGGCCGCGTCCTCCTTTGTGGAGGGAGCCGGGCTGGAAGGGGACCGCGGGCCCCGGCGCCTCGGAACGGCCAGCGGCCGAGCGGGGTGGGCCCCGCCTCAACTTTCCCCCGAGTTGTGTCGCCGCGGGGAGGGAGCGGGGACGCCCGGTGTCCGGGATGCGCCCTCCGCCCGATTTCGACGCCCCAGCGAGAGGCCCGTGCGCCGTGCGGGTTGTAGTTTTCTGCTTTTTTTTTTTTTTCTTTTTTTTCTTTTTTTAACCAGCTGAAACTCCTGAATCTTCGATTTGTGTTTTTTGTGTTTTTTTGTTTGCCTTTTTTTTTTTCCTTACTTTCTCTCCCCACCCTCGCGGGAGAAGCCCAGAGAACTGGGAAGTCTCTCCCTTTCGTGAATGAAGCTGTCTGCCCGCCTCTGGGAGGCAGCCCTCCCTGGGGCCGTGGCCCCCGTGGGGTGGGGGTGCCCCCCCGGGGGCCTGGCTGGAGGCTCCGAGCAGTCCCAGGGGCCCGCTGATCCGGGTTGTTGCTGCCGGAGTCCCCGCTCTGCAGGCGGCCCCAGCCAGGGCAGAGGGGCTGGGGGTCATGTGCAGTGTATTTACGTAAGACACCCAGACAGAGGGCTCGGTATTTATGTAACCCGCGTGGGTATTTATGTAATATAGGATGCGGATATATTTCTGTTCCTCTCCTAACCTGCGGCTTTCCTGGCTCAGTGCGTGGTCTCTGAGTTGGCATTGGTGGAGGATGGACTGGGGTGAGGAGGAGGAGGGAGTGTTTGCGCGGGGTGGGGGGGTTGGGGGACGCGTGTACACCCATGCCCCCCTTGGGAGCAGGGCCCCCGTGTGCCTGGTTTCCTATCTTCCCTTGGTGTGTACACACTCGGGAAGCTGGGCGCTGTGTGTGGGGGAGCAGCGTTCTGTACGGGTGCGCTGCTGGCAGCCGCGCACCTCGGCTGGGCCGGCCAGGCTGTGGGCAGAGGCCCTTGATTGAGAGCCCAGAGTGTGGCTGGCACAGGATGGAGGCTTTTTCTTGTGGCTGTTGGAGAAGCGCTCGTGGTGGCTCCCTGGAGCCAGGTGCCAAGGCTGGGGTGTCCCCTCGGGCCGGTCTGACCCCGGGCTCAGCTGGGGTGTCCCCTCGGGCCGGTCTGACGCAGGGCAGGAGTCACTCGCGTCTTCCTTACTCTGTTGGCCTGGCTGCTGGGGGCACCCTTGCCGTGGGGTGGGGCAGACCCTCGCCAGCACAGGCACAGCTGCTTCTTGTTTGTGAGGGTGGAAGCCACAGGATCCCTGACTGGTCCTGGGCGGCGCTGGGCCCGAGTCCCTGGCCTGCTGGCTGTCCCCACGGCGAGGCGAGGCTCTGGGCTGCCTCTTCTCTCACAGTCCACTGTCCCCGTCCCCCCCAGCAGCTGCAGTGACTCCCAGGCCTTCGAGTTTCCCACTGGTCAGTCAGGAGCGTGAAGTGCCTTGATGTCCCGCAGGATCCGGGAAGGAGTCAGAAGCTCCCTGCCCCGTGGGGCCTGAGCCCCCAGCACAGGGGCTCCTGGGAGGGCAGAGGTCTCCAATTCCCTGAGGCTTTGCCTGGCCTTTGGTGGGCGAGGGGCAGGGTCCAGCAGGCTGGGCCCCTCCCTCAGCTCCCATTCTCTGAACCTGGTGTTTCTGCTTCTGTCTGCAGCTAGAGCGAGTCATGGAGCTGCGAGTGGGGAACAAGTACCGCCTGGGGCGGAAGATCGGGAGTGGGTCCTTCGGAGACATCTACCTGGGTGAGTGTTCCTGGGCTCAGCCCTCCTGGGGCCCCCTGGGGACAAGGAGGAGGATAGGTCCCAGGTGTCAGCCCCAGGGCCATCCAGGGGGAGGGCAGAGAGCCTCAGGTGTGGGTGTGACCGCTGGGGGCTCCTCCCCTTCTGGGTGGGGCTCTTGTTTGCTGCAGGCTGGGGTGGGGGGATTCTTAGCTCTGATTTCCAGCTGTAGCTGCCCTGGGTCTCTGGCTGGGCGTGGGAAACCCCAGGCTGAGTTGCATCCTGGTGGGTGGTGAAAGGCCTGGGCTGCCCTTGACCCCCACCCCCAGTGAGGTCCGCTCCCTGTGGCCTGGCTCCTGGAATGTAGCCCGCGGGAGGGCCTTGGGGATGAGGGAGGGAAACTCTCCCCCCGGATGTGCTTCCTGTTGAGGAGTCTGAGCTTGTCCTGGTGTTGTCTGATTTTAAACAAATCGCCCACCGCAGCCCTCTCACGTGGCGTGTCTCGGGTCCTTCTCAGGGCACAGGGCCTGATCATGAGCCACAGCCCCGGCTTTGCAGTTGTGGAGCGGAGGTCTTCAGTGGTGGGGGTGGGGGTGCCTGGGGCTGGTGGAGGAAGGGGCGAGCCCCCGCCCTGCCAGTCTCAGGGCCTAAGAAGCAGGCTAGCGCCTGGTCTGGGCCTACTTCCCTCCTTGGAACTGAAAGTGACCGGGTTCCGTCCTGGCCCCTGCGGCTCGGGGAGCCTGTGCCACGGTCACACTCTTAGCCGCTGGCCCCTTCTGAACGGGCTCTCTCCTCCTGGCCGCCCTGGGCCTCTTTCACACATCGGGAAGTGGAGGCAGTGCGTGGCCAAGGCACCCTCCCGAGGTGACGGGGGAACTCACTCAGGCGTCCTGATGCTGCCGCCCACTCCTGAGTGGTGGGAGGGAGTCCCAGCCCCTGCTGCGGGGCTGCCCTGCGCCTCAGTGTCCCCACTGCGCAGGCCGGGCGGTGATGCAGCCTGACTGACCACTGCTCTCAGGAGGCAGAGCCGGAGCAGCGCGGGGCGAGCGTCGGCTGCTGAGGGGCTGGCCGAGTGTGCAGGCTGCTGCCAAACGCTAAGTCGATAACTGGCCCAGAGGAGAGTGTGCCGCGCTGCGGAGCTGGTCAAGGGTCCTCTGTGATCCCCGCTGCTCTCAGGAGCCAGTGTGGGTGACGTTCGTTTGCCCTTTGTCCCCTGGCCGTTCACTGAAGCCTTGTCGAGGGAACCAGTGGGGAGCTGGGGACCGTGAAGCGGCTTCAACTTAAGGCTGGGCGGAAGAAGGTTGGGGTTTGGGGATCCCGCTCATTTCCCTCACTGTGTGACCCGAGATGAGCCCTTGTCCCCCTGAGCCCGGCGTTCTTACCTGAGAAACGAGACTGTGAGCTTGTGCTGGGGAGAGAGGGTCCTCCTGCCGGACTCAGCCCTGGGGCCCGGAAGCCGCACTCCTGAGAGCAGCAGGTGCAAGGTTAGCTCTTGGCACAAACGCACCCCCTCTCCTGGAAGGCACCCTCCTTTTACAGAGGGAAACTGAGGTCCAAGGCCACTCAGAAAAACCAGGGTCCCTGGCTCGTGTGGGGACCGCACTTCCTGTTTATCTGTGTGGTCGTCTCATTCTTTTAAAAACGTTTTTCCAAATCTGCTCCTCTTTGTAGCAGCTCTGCAGTACCTTTGACCCAGGTGTAGGTACTGGTGTCTGGGTCCTTGAGCAGGTGATGGCCTGCGACCAGTCTTGACGTCCCCATCCGTAAAAGGGGGTTGTGAGAAGTAGTGACCCTGGCTGTGGAACCCGGGCCCGTGCTGGGCCCAGCAGTGGCATGCATCTGCTGCACCCATCCTCCATCCTCGTGGGAAGCCGGTGCTGTCAGAGGCCCTGGGGCTCCGTGGGTGAGATTGGGTGCGGGGAGTCAGTTTTCCCAGCTGTCCGGCCTGCGCCTTCCTGTGGTGAGCGCCTCTTCCGTCAGTCTGGATGGTTCCCTTTGTTCTGAGTTCTGGCCCCGTTCTTGCTGCTGGTGCCCAGGCCAGGGCCCGACTCCAGATGGCCTCTGCAGGTGGGCCTGGGCAGAGTCTGCAAGTCCTGCTTTCCAGGATCCGCTGAGGGCCAGCACGTTGTATTTGCAGCTGCAAGGCCTGCAGCACCGCCCCAAGCCCTCCGCGTCACGAGGGGACAGCCAGGAGAGACCGGGCCCCGAGATGGCCAGAGCGAGGCCTATCGCTGGCCCTGCGTCCTGGACGCTCTAGCTCTGAAGCCTGGGGCAGTGCCCTCTGGCAGGGGTCACGGGGTGCGAGTTAGTGCAGGACGCTCCAGGCTGTTGCTGGCATGGGTGGGCTTCCTCCCGTGTCCAAGGGTCTGGAAGGAGGCACAGTCCCCCCCCTCCCCCCCACAACTCTCCAAGGTCCTTCCCTTCTGTGGCCGACCAGGCTCAAGCCCTTCTCTCTGGCCAGTTGTTTTGGGACTGTCCAGTGTCCCCAGCAGTGCTGCCGTGTGACCAGCCTTGCTCTGCGTCTTTGGGGCAGTTCTGGCCTCCAGGCCTTCATCCATAGGGCCTCTCAGCACACCTGCCCTGCTCGGCCTTCAGCGTGGCCTTCGCCAGGAAGCCCTGTCCCGCCGGCTGGTGCTGTGGCTCCCTGCGTGCACTGCTCAGAGGAGCTGCTGAGGTCCTCCAGGGCCGGCCGTGCAGCCAGAACACAGCCCGGGCCCTGTCTGCTTTGGATGAATGAGACGCTCGGGAATTAGGGTGGAGGGAAAATCAGGGGCTTGGGGGCTGCATTTCCCACCTGGCTCTGCCCTGCGCGGTCTGGCCGACCGCAGGCCTGCACCCGAGCGCAGTGACTGCGAGCGTGAGGAGAGCTTGGAGAAGACTGACGGCTTCCTGACAGTTGGAGGCAGCCCAGGCCAGCGTGGTGGGACCGGCTTGGAGGGGCCTGAGCCAGGGCCAGCTGTGGCAGGAGGTTTCCAGCACTCGGCGAGGCGCGGCAGACTTTGACAGCCCGGGGCCCTGTCCCTGGGAAGCCGTTTGACCTGTGGCGTCTCAGTTTTCCCACGTGTCGGGTGCCGTCCTATGCAGGACGGTGCCCTCTGTTCCCCCAGCTCGCCGCCACCCTGCTCACATCCGAGAGTCCCCAGGGCCGAAGCCCCGCCTCGAGTGTTGTCCGGCTGCACGCCCTGCCTGGGCAGGGCCGCCTTCAGCTCTTGCCTGGACAGCCGCAGTGCTGCCTCCCAGGTCACCTCCCCCACCCCTTCCAGATACTCCAGTGAGTCTCGGGACTGATTTCTGTCCCCAGAGGATGTTTGCCACAATTTGGAGACGCCTGTTTGTTACAGGTTGGAGGGGTAACTTTGGCCTGTGGTGGGCACAGCTTACGGTGCACAGGAACGTTGGTGGTGCTAGGGGGACCGCTGGCACCCACACACCTGCGCCTGGCGTGGGAGGCCTTCAGTCTCCTCTCGCTGTCTTCTTCAGCTCTCTGGGTCCCACTGCACCGCACCAGGCAGAGCTGACTGCTCCTCCCACCAGGCCTGTGCACGTGCCGCTGTATCTCTGTGTGTCTGTCCCGGTTCTGCCTGTGCGCTGGGCCCAGGCAGCCTGCCCTCCGGGAGACCCGGATGCTTGCTCTCCCTGTGCCCCCACTGGCCTGTGCGCACCGAGTGTGCAGGGGCGCAGCCTGTAGCCCAGGGCCTGTGCGCACCGAGTGTGCAGGGGCGCAGCCTGCAGCCCAGGGCCTGTGCGCACCGAGTGTGCAGGGGCGCAGCCTGCAGCCCAGGGCCTGTGCGCACCGAGTGTGCAGGGGCGCAGCCTGCAGCCCAGGGCCTGTGCGCACCGAGTGTGCAGGGGCGCAGCCTGCAGCCCAGGGCCTGTGCGCACTGAGTGTGCAGGGGCGCAGCCTGCAGCCCAGGGACTGTGAACACCGAGTGTGCAAGGGTGCAGCCCAGGGACTGTGAACACCGAGTGTGCAGGGGTGCAGCCCAGGGCCTGTGAACACCGAGTGTGCAGGGGTGCAGCCTGCAGCCCAGGGCCTGTGCGCACTGAGTGTGCAGGGGCACAGCCTGCAGCCCAGGGCCTGTGAACACCGAGTGTGCAGGGGTGCAGCCTGCAGCCCAGGGCCTGTGCGCACTGAGTGTGCAGGGGCACAGCCTGCAGCCCAGGGCCTGTGAACACCGAGTGTGCAGGGGTGCAGCCTGCAGCCCAGGGCCAGGCCAGGGCCCCTCGTCAGATGTAACGCGGCTTGCTGTGTCCCAGGCACACCAGCACCTCCGGGTGGCGTGGTGGGTGAGGTGCCAGTTCTGTCTTTGGTTTGGAGTAAGGCACTTGTAGCTCGAGGGGTGTTCGGACTGGTCCCATGTGAGTAGGTGGCAGGATTGGGCCCCCGCCGCTTGGCTCTGGAGCT
Organism: Oryctolagus cuniculus; assembly: GCF_051225735.1. NCBI lineage: Eukaryota > Metazoa > Chordata > Mammalia > Lagomorpha > Leporidae > Oryctolagus > Oryctolagus cuniculus. Next base: position 115,152,056 of record NC_142877.1, on the reverse strand, counting down.
CACACCTTTAAGATATACTTATTTATTTGAACAGCAGAGCAGCAGAGAGAGATAGATCTTCCATCCACTGGTTCACTCTCCAGATGGCTGCAACAGCCAGGGCTGGGCCAGGTGGAAGCCAAGAGCCAGGAACCCCATCCTGGTCTCTCACATGGGTGGCAGGAACCCCAAATACTTGGATCATCATCCACGACTTTCCCAGGCACATTAGGAGGAAGCTGGGTAGGAAGTGGAGCAGCTGGGATTCGAACCAGCACTTCTGTGTGGGCTGCCGGCATTGTAAGCAGTGGCTTTACCTGCTGCCCACAACCTGGCCCCCAGAAGGCTGCACTCTTACTTAACCACTGCACCCTCCTGCCTTTGTCTGCTGGGAGCTGGGGCGTGGCTGGGGGACCCCCGGAGCCCACCCCCCCCCCATGCCCTGGCAACACCTGGAGCCGCGCAAAGCACTGCATTTCCTCTCCCACTGCTCACTGGATGTAGTCGTCTGTCCGAGTTTTCGTTTTCTTTTTATGTGTGGTTCAGAAACCAAAATACGCAAAACCACAGAAGTGTTCCGTGAAAGCAGCCTGTCCCAGGTCACGTCCGTCCGCGCCGTGACACGTCCGTGAAGCGAGGATGTGGGATACCAAGGGCTGCAGGTGTTTGGGGGTGAGGAAAGCATTGTAGAAGTGGTGGTGATGGCCGCACAACCTTGCAGTATCCTGAAAACTGCTGAATTGTGCACTTTGAATCGGTGGTGTGTGAATCGCATCTCCAGAGGGGGCTGAAGTAAAGTGCAGTGTGTAGGGAGGAGCCAGTGGCGTGCCCCCCGCCCCCCTTGGTGCCCGTCTTTCCTGGTTCTGGTTCTTCTCAGCGTCTCCGTGGGTAGACAGAGCTAACCGCAGATGCCTGCTTCTCCGCTGGAGCCGGGCTGGGCTCCGCGGTTCACTTCCTGCATCTTGGAGCTCTTTCCACTTGTGCACAGAGAGCTTCCTCATTCTCTGTCCTTTGTGTTCTGCTTGGTGGATGGGCTGTGCTTTATTTAGCCAGTCCCTGAGTGATGGGCATTTGGGTTGTGTCCAAGCTTTTGCTGTTGTGGACAGCCTTGTCCAGGCCTGGCTCTGCACCGTGCGAGGATGTCACTAAGCCCCCAGAAGTGGCATTGCTAGTCGGAGCTGGGTGGTGTCAGTTCACCCTCCGAGAGGGGTTGGCCAGATCCCACCCTGGCCAGCTGGGCACGGGGGCGCAGCGCCCTCCTCTCGCAGACACGCGCAGCCTTGCTCGGTTCTGCCTGCGGGACGCTGCACAGCCCTAGGTGGAGGTGGTTTCGGGGATCGCTGGGTGATGCTCTTACGAGGAAGCTGAGCATGCTTGCCTGTGAGAAGCCGTTTGCTCTAATGAGTTCCTGCCCAGGGAGGCGTCTGTCCACATCCTTCGCCCCGTTTCCTGCTGGATCTTCTACCGGTGTGTAGGAGCTGGTTTTATCCTAGTCCCTGCCTGTGGTAAGAATTGCAGGGATGTTTTTCTTAGGACATTATTTCTGGTGTTTCTGCCACGCAGAAGGGATTCTTTTTTTGGTGGAGAGAGAGGCTTTTTTTTTTAAACAGCTTCTGGATTTTAAGTTAAAAAAAAAAAAAAAAAAAAAGCCTTGCCTAACCCCAGGCTTCTGGGGCACCTCCCCTGGCACCAGGAGGATGTGGCGGCCCCCTGACGGCCCCTGAGAAGTCCCTGCCCACCTGTCTGAAGTCCTAAATTGTTCTAAGTTGCCCCTAAGCTACATTGTAGCGTGCGGTGTAGTTTTGTAGCTTTGTAGCTGCCACAGGCAGGTTGTGCTGCCTTCTCTCTCTCTCTCTGAGAAGTTGAGGGAGGGAGCGGATTCCTGGCCTCGCAGTTAAGACGCCCCTTTCCTGCCCCTTTCCTGCGTCGTGAGCTTTCGGTTGGTTCTCTGCTCTGGCTCCGGACTCCCACTTCCTGCCAGCAGACCCCCGGAGGCAGCCGTGACGGCCCAAGTCCTAGGCTCCTGCCACGCACGTGGGAGACTTGGATGGTGTTCCCAGCAGACCCCGGGGGGCAGCCGTGACGGCCCAAGTCCTAGGCTCCTGCCACGCACGTGGGAGACCTGGATGGTGTTCCCAGCTTCAGCTCTTGGCCATTACAGGCATTTAGGGAGTAAATCAGCAGATGGGAGCTCACTTTGTCTCTCTGCCTCTCAAATAAACAAATAGTTCTCTAAAAATAAAAATTGAGGTAAGGTTCACATAACATGAAATTAGCCATTTTGAGAGTACAGCTTGGGGGCCGGCGCCGTGGCTCACTTGGTTAATCCTCCGCCTGCGGCGCTGGCTTCTCATGTGGGCTCCAGGTTCTAGTCCCGGTTGCTCCTCTTCCAGTCCAGCTCTCTGCTGTGGCCCCGGAGGACAGTGGAGGATGGCCCAGGTGCTTGGGCCCTGCACCCACATGGGAGACCAGGAGGAAGCTCCTGGCTCCTGGCTTCGGATCAGCATAGCTCCGGCCATAACGGCCATTTGGGCAGTGAACCCACGGAAGGAAGACCTTTCTCTCTGTAACTCTACCTGTCAAAAAAAAAAAAAAAAGTACAGCTTGTGGCAGTGCACTCACAATGTTTTGTCACCTCTTCTCGTTTGTCACCTGCCCTGAAGAACACCACATGCTCGCTAAGCAGTGGTTCCCCGTCCCCACCCCTCCCCCAGCGAATCCCTGTCTGCCCCGAGCCCAGTGCCCTATTCTGAGCATTCCATATATACATCGAGGGTTCAGACCACAAGTGTTCAGATTTCAGATGTTACCTGGGGATGTTTTATACGGAAGAGGTGTGTTGGGGCTGCGCTGGCACAGTGGTTAAACCACCACCTGCGATTCCGGCATCCCACGTGAGCACCGGTTTGAGTCACAGCTACGTTGCTCTGCTTCTGATCCGACTCCCTGCTCAGGCACCTGAGAAGGTAGCAGAATTGCTACCCGTGTGGGAGACCTGGTTGGAGTTCCAGGCTCCTGGCTTTGGCCTGGCCCAGCCCTGGCCATCGCAGCCTGCTCCCAGTAGATAGAAAGATCTCTCTCCCTCTCTCCTTTGTGTGTGTGTGTGTGTCTTTCTGTAACTACCTTTCAAATAAATCTTTGTTTAAAGACATTTTATTTATTTGAAAGAGATACAGAGGTAGAGATAGAGATCTTTCATCTGCTGGTTCACTCCCTAAATGGCCTCAACAGCCGGAGCTGAGCCAATCCAAAGCCAGGAGCCAGGAGCTTCTTCCAGGTCTCCCAGGTGGGTGCAGGGGCCCAAGGACTTGGGCCTCCTCTGCTGCTTTCCCAGGCCACAATAGAAAGCTGGATCAGAAGTGGAGCAGCTGGGACTTGAACTGGCGCCCATATGGGATTCCAGCTCTGTAGGCTGGGGCTTTAACCCATGGTGCCAAGTGCCAGCCCCATAAATAAATCTTGGCTGGCACCGTGGCTGAATAGGCTAATCCTCTGCCTGCGGCGCCGACACCCTGGGTCTAGTCCCGGTCGGGGCGCCGGATTCTGTCCTGGTTGCTCCTCTTCCAGGCCAGCTCTCTGCTGTGGCCCAGGAGGGCAGTGGAGGATGGCCCAAGTGCTTGGGTCCTGCACCCCATGGGAGACCAGGAGAAGCACCTGGCTCCTGGCTTCGGGTCAGCGCAGTGCACCCGCCACAGCGGCCATTGAGGGGTTGAACCAACGGAAAAGGAAGACCTTTCTCTCTGTCTCTCTTTCTCACTGTCTACTCTGCCTGTCAAAAAATAAATAAATAATTCTTAAAAAAAGAAAAAGGTCTGTTGAGGATGTGACCAGAGTCTAAACATGAAATTCATCTCTATTTTGTATACACAGAGGCTGAAAGCCGTTCTGTACAGTGGTTGTAGTAGTTTGTGAGTGTGGTGTGGGTTTTGCACTCGGGGTGTATGTTGGCTCCCAGGTCTTGGCCTGTGAAGCACCTCACATTTTGGATTCGCAGTTTGGGGTATACGCTTTCCTGAAGGGGCTGCCGCGTGGAGCTGCCCGGCTCAGGGCGTGGGAACTGGGTAAGCGCAGCGCAGCTGTGCCAGCCCCGCGTCCCTGCTGGGTGTGGTTTTTTTTATACAAACTCTTGCTGCGCTCGGGTTTTGCCCAGGCCGCGTGTGAGGACCCCGCTGGCCCGAGGACGTCCGCTGACTGGGCTGTCTCTCTGCCAGTGCTGAGGGCCAGCTGGCGCCTGCCCTGAAGCCTCCACTGGTCGTGTCCCCTCTGGACCTCTGTGTCGTCTCTGGGTGCTGACAGCACGCCGTGCTAGCCCACCCATTACTGCAGTGGGAGGGGGTGAGGCGAGGACTTGATCTGTTGTCACTTCTGGGGCCGTGGGGTGGGCGGGGCAGAAAGCTGGCCTTGCTGTGTGTGAGGGTGGTGGTCTCAGCCGGAGCCCAGGCCGTAGGTGGGACCCTGCAGTGGGCTGGGGGTGCAGGCAGGACCCTCTTTCCTAGACCCAGAGGCCAACAGACTTAGAGCTCAGCCTGTCTTCTCATCTGTGAAAGGGAGATGAGAGCTGGGGTAGAAGGCGTGGGGCCCCCCCGGCAGGCGCCACAGTGACGTGGGCGGGGCGGGGCCGCAGTGCGCGCTCTCCATCCAGGCTCCTTGCTGCGCCCCGTCTGTGGGTCTGCAGTAGCCCGGTGCCCCCTCCTTCCCTCGCACTGCCCCTGTTCTGTCCCACTGCCTCCTTCCCGTCTGCCCTGAGGCAGGCACCCAGGGAGCTCGGGCCCGGGCCACAGCAGAAGTGCTGGCCGGGAGGCCTGCCGGAGGGTGACGCTGGGCCTTGCTTGCTCCGCCCGGCAGGTGCCAACATTGCCTCTGGTGAAGAGGTGGCCATCAAGCTGGAGTGCGTGAAGACAAAGCACCCGCAGCTGCACATCGAGAGCAAGTTCTACAAGATGATGCAGGGGGGAGGTGAGGCGCGGGCGGGGCGGCGCTGATGCCTGTGGCGGGGTGGGGGTGGGGGGCTGCCCCTGACAGAGTCCCTCTTCCCCGGCCCCCAGTGGGGATCCCGTCCATCAAGTGGTGTGGGGCCGAGGGCGACTACAATGTCATGGTCATGGAGCTGCTGGGGCCCAGCCTCGAGGACCTCTTCAACTTCTGTTCCCGCAAGTTCAGCCTCAAGACGGTGCTGCTCCTGGCCGACCAGATGGTGAGTCCCCTGCCTGCCCCTGCCAGGGGTTCCTGGATCCTCTGGGCGCCGGGGAGCGCAGAATGCCAGCCCTGTCTGCAGGAGACTGGAGGAAGAGGGCACAGTGGGTCAGGACGGGGGCCCACTGACTGTAGAATCTTGCAGGCGTGTGAAGTACGGATTCCAGGCCCCTCTGCAGACCTACAGGGCAGGCTCTGGCTCCGGGTGATTTCAGTGCCTCCAACCACGCAGACCTGGGTGTCGCCCCAGTGTGGTGACCACAGGTGCACTGCCAACTCGCTCTGAGCCTCGGTCACCTCTTGCAAGAGCCTGCCCTGGGTCAGGTGGTTGAGGGATGAAGTGCGTGGCCCTGAGCAGGTGCCCGCTGATGAGCAGTTGGGCCCTCCAGGCCTTTGTGGACGTGGGGAAGCTGTGTATGGACGCAAAGCCTTAGACTTTTGGAACAGCACCCTTGTGCGGCCAGGTGCTGGTCTTTGTTTGCAGCTGGCCTGGGAGTCCTTGCGCCCTGCCACTCCAAGCTGCACATGCGCAGAGAAGGGGAGGGGGCTCCTAGGGTGCGACTCAGAAAAGCCTCCAGGGCTGCTTGGCCGTGCTGAAGCCGGAGGCCCTGGTGAGATGGCGTGACCTGCCTGGCCACGTGCTGTGTGCCCCAAGAGATGGGATGACCTGCCACGCGCTGTGTGCACGGAGGTGCAGGAACCACAGAGGCGGCTTATGTGTCTGCTTGGCTTTGCTGTCCTTTGGGAGCGAGAGACAAGTCCTGGCTTTCGTGTTCCGTTTCCATCACCCCTGCCAGGTCTGGGCCTCCTGCCCCTCCCCCCAACTCTGGCTCTCTGCCTCCCCAAGTCCTGGGAGGAGCAGCCAAGCAGCCTAGGCTCCCCTAGGGGCCAGAGTCTTCCTCCCTGATCTTGCCATTAGCTTTCCTACCTTGCTGTCACGTATCTCACGGCAGACTTAGTTCCTCCGTGCCACCTCTTTCAGGAAGCCTTCCTTGACCTGCCCCTTGGGGTCCTTTGTAGTTGGAGACAGATCTTTTCTCCCTGTTGTGTGCCTCTCCTGTCTCCGTGGCCCAGCACGTGCTGAGTGACGCGCTGTCGCCTCCCGCAGATCAGCCGCATCGAGTACATCCACTCCAAGAACTTCATCCACCGGGACGTGAAGCCGGACAACTTCCTCATGGGGCTGGGCAAGAAGGGCAACCTGGTCTACATCATCGACTTCGGCCTCGCCAAGAAGTACCGGGACGCCCGCACCCACCAGCACATCCCCTACCGGGAAAACAAGAACCTGACCGGCACTGCCCGCTACGCCTCCATCAACACCCACCTGGGCATCGGTGAGTGAGCCAGGCCCAGCTCTGCAGCTGCCAGCCCTGCGTGGCGGCCCCGGGTGCTTCTCCGGCGAGCCTCTGAGAAAGCCCCTCCCACACCCCCAAGCCTGGCCCTGTTCCAGCTCTGTCCCTTGGTCAGCAGAGCCGTGGGTGCTGCCCTGCCTTTGCTGCCCTGCTCCGTCCTCACAGCAGCCGTCTGGATAAGGACGTCTCCCTGCTGGACAGGCTGGGAGACGCAGGCTCCCACAGCTAGCATGAAGGTCGCGAGCTTAGCAAGTGCCAAAGCCAGGTGTGACCCCAGCCCCGACCGATGCCAAAGCTTGTGCCATCTCCATGGAGCGGGCCAGGCGTGGAGGCCAGGCCCACTGCAGGTTGTTGAATGAGTGAGAGCCTAAGCAAGTGGCGGTGGGAAGGCCCTGCCTCAGCCCCTGCTCTGTGCTAAGGGGAGACTCGGAGCGACTGTTTGTCTCGGGTTGTAGTGAGCGATGGGGGGATCAGGTCCTGGGTGCACAGTGAGGAGCGGAGGCCGGAGGAGACCCTGCCCCTCACCGCCTGTCGCCTCTGCAGAGCAAAGCCGTCGAGATGACCTGGAGAGTCTGGGCTACGTGCTCATGTACTTCAACCTGGGCTCCCTGCCCTGGCAGGGCCTCAAGGCGGCCACCAAGCGCCAGAAGTATGAGCGCATCAGCGAGAAGAAGATGTCCACGCCCATCGAGGTCCTCTGCAAAGGCTACCCCTGTGAGTGCCCAGGGCAGCGGAGGGTTGGCCTGGGCGCCCCCTGAGCCAAGGGCCACTCCTGTGAGGACCCCAGCGGGCAGCTTCTTCTCAGGGAGGGTCAGGTGACAGGGAGCTCGTGCTGGGCCACACAGCCCGCGGCGCCGGAGCTAACCTCGTCCACCGGGGAGGCCTGGACGCCACCCCACGCTCGTGCTTCGCCTCCCGAGGCTCCCCGGCTTTGTGGCCAGGGCAGTGGGAGCTTTCCTCCTGTTGCTTAGACCCTGCTGGGTCCCTGGAGCTGGTGACAGCTGCTGCCGGTGTCTCCATGTCCCCCCGAGCAGGTGACAGCAGTGAGCTAGGCTCCTCTAAGCCAGCCGCCCGAGAGTCAGGCGGGGGCTTGGTCACCAGCGGGAGGGCTGTCCTGTTCCCTCTTGGTCCCACCACCACTGGGGATGCGGGTGGGCGGCTGGCGGTGTTGGGAGTGTGGGCCTCACCCGTGGCCTCTTCTGTCTCGTGGTCCTCGCCAGCTGAGTTCTCAACATACCTCAACTTCTGCCGCTCGCTGCGGTTCGACGACAAGCCCGACTACTCCTACCTGCGCCAGCTCTTCCGCAACCTCTTCCATCGGCAGGGCTTCTCCTACGACTACGTCTTCGACTGGAACATGCTCAAATTCGTGAGTCACCTGGAGGCCGAGGCGGGCGTGGGGGACTGGCTGGGGGAGGCCGCAGTGACCTGGTGGCGGGCGGGGCTCCCTGCAGGGGAGGGCCACGAGCCGGACCGCGCGGGAGACCTCGCCGGGGCCTCAGCGCCTCCCCTCTCCGGCCGCATCTGTGCGGACAGCACGTGCCGGTGCAGTCGGCGGGGCCCAGGCAGGGTGCCGCCTCCCGCCAGAGCCAGGAGGACCTGGCTGGGCCTCCAGTCCCTCGTGTGTGCCCGTGGCGGGGCGTGGACGGCACTGGCAAGCCCCCGGGCCGCCCTGCTTGCCATCTGCACCGTCCTGCTGCTCCTGCTCGGCGCTCCCCCGGCGGCTGCCCTCGCCGCGGCCCCTCTGGCCAGCCCGGACCCGTGCAGAGCGGCGGCGTTCCTCCTGGTCCTGGGCCCCTGGGTCTTGCTAGGTGGCTGTTCTGTTTCCCTCTTTTAAGGGTCCTGGGGGTGGGGTGGGGCGAGGCGCTCATCCGCTGTTCCCGGAGCCCTGGAGTCCGTGAAATCCTTTGTCTTGTTTCACATCTCTTCTGGAAAAGGGGGCTTCCTCGAGCCAGGCTCAGCCCCGTGACAGCGAAGCTGTTGCACCGCCCTGCCCCCGCCCCTGTCCCTGTGCCGGGCCCACGTACTCACCCACGTACTGGTAAGGACCCTCCGGGGCCTGCGAGATTTGTCACTTGACCATTGAGCACGAGAGGCTGAGCCTCAGCTGTGCTCTCTCTGTCCCTTCCAGGTGCCCGGCGCCTCTGGGCACCCAGGGCCCCCCAGGTAGGCTCGTGGAAGAGGTAGAGGAGCTGCCCCCCCAAAACTACTGGCCTGTGGTCTGGACTCCGGGGCCTCAGTTCTGACATCGCCAGGTGTGCTTGAGCCCATCGGGACCAGGCTTTGGGATGGTGGGGGTGACCTGAAGAGGGCGTGGAGAAGACGCCCTGCCGCAGATTCTGGGAGTGGACCGCTGCCCGCTGGCCGCGCCAGAGCCTGGAGCAGGAAGGGAGGCTGCCGCCCAGGAGGGCCTGTTGGGAGCTGACACCGAGAGCAGGCTCAGACCGTCGGCGACTTCTGTACTGAACCTGAACTCATTAAACGCCTCCCACGCTGCAGCCTGTGTGCCTCTCCTTTCACGGCAGGGCTGGCCTGCCGCTCTGTCAGGTGTGCAGGACCAAGGCCTTGCTCTGGATGCCGAGCCGCCGCCGCCGTGGGCTTCTCTTCTCTCTGGGTCCCAGGAAGTGGCCTGGACCCGTTTTCCCAGGAGGGGGACAGAAGTCAGCAGGGACAGGGGTCTCACAGGCCGAGGAGCCCAGGGAGAGGCCTCTGTTGCCCTCCTCTCCAGGGGTGGGGGTGGGAGGCCTTCGCCCCAGACCACAGCTTGGAGTGTGGCTGAGGGCTGGGGGCACTGGGGCCAGCTCTTACCCACCCTCTGGGACGTCGCTCCCAAGGCTGGTGTTGCGGGAGGCTTGGCCTGGGGCTCGGCACAGCTCTGAGAACGGATCCTGCGTACCGTGCCGTCCGCTGCGGCAGCCGTGGGCTACACGCCTCTCTTTAATTTACATTGAGTGCTTGGCCAGAATTGAAAAGGCAGCTCCTCAGTCGCGCTCACCTTCAAGCCCTCAGCAGCCGCGGTGGCTGTCCAGTGCAGTACATCCGGCAAAGCAGACCCGAATTCTCCATCTTGCCAGAAGGTTCTATGGACTTGTTGGCAGAGCCTCTCCCGGGACCGTGCAGCCCCCAGGATCTCTTCCCAAGCCAGGCCAGGCACGCCCTCCCCACCCAGTGCCGGTGCTCTGAGCCCATTCCTGAGTTGGACGTGGGGCCGTTGGACTGGAGGAGTGGGCGCCTCTGTCCTCACCGCCGTGGTGAGCCGGGCCGCCCTGCCAGGGCGCTGGCCGGAGCCCGCAGTGCTGACCTGCACCCGTCCCCCAAGGCCGGGCCTCTCCCCGCAGAAAGCCTTCACCGCCCGCCCGGCAGCCTCTGCCGTGGGAAGGATCCCGCAGCCACTCGGTGTCAGGGCAGCGACTCCCTGGATCCCAGGAGCTGGGAACTGCCTGCTCACCGCGGCCCTGCGCACCAAGGCCCCAACAGCCAGGAATTCGGACAGAGCCGAGGACACCGTGCAGCGGGGGACGCGTGTGTGGCTTTGATGTGGACTGTGTTTTCTCACGGGCGAATAAAGGCCAAGAAAGCTCCCTGGCATGTGTTTCTTGAGGGGTCACTTGGTTCTCTTGCCTCTGGACCTGGCACTGGCGGAGGGTCGCAGAGGGCAGGGGCTCCAGCCGTCCACTCATCTGCTGGCCTGGGGCTGTGCACCTCGGAGCGGATCGCCGAGCCTCAGTTTCCCCAACTAGGGGACGAGCTGGGACCTGGCTTGCAGGGTGGCCATGCCCACCCCTGCCGCAGGGGGTTTTAATAAGCGGGTGCTGCAGCTGTGTTTCTGCTGAGCCGCTGTCCGCGAGCCCGGGGTGAGGACCGAGGGTCAGAGGTCAGGAGGCGGAGCCCTCGTGGTCCCAGGAGACACATCCAACCCTGACCCCAGACTCCGGGGAAGTTGTTCCTAGCGTGTTCTGCTAAGGCAGGTGCCAGAGCTGTGTGCTTTTGGGCTTGAGAGCAGAGCAGGGCAGGGCCAGGTGACCTTAGACCCCACATCTACCCCACGGCTCATGGTCTCCACCCGGCTTCCCCGTTAGGACTCAGGGGTCCTTCTGACCCCAGCCATACCTCTGTGGGCTCCTGAAAGATAAGAACCACCCCCACCCCATTTCTTGACCAGTCCCTGGAGACGCTGGGTTTCAGGAACCCATATCCCATGGCCTAGGAGCAGGCCCCCAACTCAGCCCTCAGCTCTCTCCACAGATGCGGCCCCCTCCGCGCCAGCCCCCTGCCCTTCCCTGTGGACGGCCCCAAGACCAACTAGGTAATGCGGCCAGGCGCTGCCTGGCCCCGCGCTCCTCTCTGGGCCTTTCTCCCTTCCGCCTGCACTGGGGGTGGCAGTGGCTGGAGGGCTCAGGGCCCTTCTGCGCCATGGCGCCTCGCCTTCGGGCCTCTTCCCTGTGGGGCAGCTCGCCCCAGTTTCTTGTCTGTGTGGGTCCCTGGGCCTCCTGCTGTGACCTCCTAGCACCTGCCAGGTCCTGGGGCAGGGGGAGGACAGCCTTCTGACGACTGGGCTCTGGCGAGCTGGTCGAGTCCTGGCCCTGCCTGTAGCTGGTTCCGTCTCCGGGCCTGTGCTCTCCTTCCTCGCGACACTTCTTCCTGTCTGCTGGTTGGGTCTCTGACCACTTTCCCTGCTCTGGAGTCTTTGAGGGGCTGAGGGCTCTTGGGACACAGAGGGGCCAGGGCAGCTCGCCGTCCCAGGTTGGGAAAGCCAAGGGTTGTGCTTGGTCGTTCCCGGGGGTGTCAGCCTCTGGGCCCCGTGAGGCCAGCGTGGGCTGACCTCTGGTGGTCACGTGGTGTCATTTCCCTGTGCTGTGGTCGTGGGTCATCTCCAGCCTTCTCCGGTCATGGTTTCGCGCTCTGTGGGAATTCAATTGGACCAGACGGTTCCTAAGATGTGCTCCCCGGTGCCCGCTGCCCTGTCCCACGAGGGGGCCGGAGCCCAGAGCACCGTAGCCTCCCTAGGCTGACCAACATCTCGTCTTGCATTCCTGCAGGGTGCAGCCCGGAACCCCGAGGACGTGGACCGGGAGCGGCGAGAACACGAGCGCGAGGAGAGGATGGGGCAGCTGCGGGGCTCTGCTACCCGGGCCCTGCCCCCTGGCCCCCCCACGGGGGCCACCGCCAACCGGCTCCGCAGTGCAGCCGAGCCTGTGGCTTCCACGCCAGCCTCCCGAATCCAGCAAGCTGGTAAACGGGCCACGGGGCGCAGGCTGGGTCTGATGGGGTGGGTTCCCTGCTGTGTGCCCACACTGAGGCTCGCTCCTGCCGCCCCCCAGGCAATACCTCTCCCAGAGCGATCTCGCGGGTGGACAGGGAGAGGAAGGTGAGCCTGCGGCTGCACAGGGGCGCGCCCGCCAACGTCTCGTCTTCAGACCTCACTGGGCGGCAAGAGGTCTCCCGGATTTCAGCCTCACAGGTGAGCGGGGGAGTGCGGCCTGGCTGCCCTGTCCTCTGTGCAGCAAGCCCCCCGTCGTGGAGCTGGACTTGGCCTTGCTGAGTCCTCTAGGGTCTAATGAGCCCACTGAGCAGAGTCAGACACTGAGGCGCAGGGAGGTGGCTCAGAGCGGTTGAGCCCGAGAGGACAGCTGGGGTCCTGGTCACGCCACATGCGTGCGGTGGGCTCTCTCCAGCATCCCCGCTCCAGCACATCACACTAGGAGAGCTGAGAAGGGGGCAGGTAGCCGGGCAGGGGTGGGCAGCGGAGGGCGGGGGTGTCCCCTCCTTGTCTACCGCTTGGCTGTGGCTGGGAGCCTTTGTCTACAGAGTAGGGGTGACCTTAGGTCATTGGGATCACACACCCCTCCCTTGGCTTGGCGCCTGGTGGGCTGGGGGTGGAGCTCCAAGCCTCTACTACCAGCAGCTCTCACGCCCCATCTCTGCCCCCTCCCCCAAAGACAAGCGTGCCATTTGACCACCTCGGGAAGTGAGGAGGACGGCCGTCGGACCAGTGTTTGCTTAGGTGAGTGTCTGCCGCGGACGTGGCCAGCCGGCTCTAGAAGCACCCGCTGGGCCCCCAGGAGACCGTGAGTGGCAGATGGGGTGGTGGCAAATGGTGCCTGGCACCCCTAAAACCAGCAGACCTCAAGCGAGCTTACAGCACGGAGCCTGCTCCACGCGGGGTCGATTGTTTAGGAAAGTGTCTCCAGGCACCTGCCCTCAGTTCCTCTTTGCCTTAACGTATTCTGGAAGGTTCTAGCAGAGACTGAGCCTTGGCCACCTCCTGAGCTGCCCCAGGGCTGCCGCCCAGTGTACCAGACAGGTCAGCTCACACCGCACCTAGGACAGCTCACCTGCCGGCCCTGGGAGGCTGCGAGGCCGAGAGCAGCGACTGCACTCAGGCCTGGCTGTGGTCGGGCGTTGCGCTGGGGGCTCCACGAGGGTGTGCTGGCAGCGGGGTGGGGGTGGGTCAGCTCCGTGTGCAGGAGGCAGGCCCAGGACAGCCCGAGCGATTCGCCTTGCAGGGATTTCCTGAGCACGAAGCAGGCGCCCGCCTCACCCCAGAGGCGGCAGCTCCCGGGAGGCCGGGGCGAGCCTGGGGCTGTGTGCTGGGCCTCAGCTCTGGCCCGCCCCCGCAGAGGGACAGGTGGGGACAGGCCGGCGGGGGCTCCAGGGCTTGGCAGCTGGGCTCCTAGCCGGTCTTCTCTCTGCCCCTTCTAGTGTCTTCACTGTATTTTCTTCTAAAAAGCAACGACAGACAAGATGGAGGAAAAAACCACTCAAAAGAACAAAAAGGAAAAAAAACCCAGCACAAAACTGACGATGGAGTTTGTTTCTTTAGTTACTTTTGCCAACTGCAAGAAGACGGGCCGCCCTCAGCACCGAGGACCCCTGTCCCCTTGCATCGCCCGCCGCGTGCTCCCCCGGACAGCGGCCACAGAGCCAGCCGCCAAGCCCCGCCCCAGCCACCACCACGGCCTGCTGGGAGCGGCCCAGCGGGACAGCGGAGACGCTGAGATAAGCGGCCAGACGTTCTGTGGGGGCTTTCCCAGCGCCCTGCGAGCCCTGGGTCCCGGCTTCCTCTCTGAGACCCCGCGCAGGTGGAGGTGGGCCCGAGGCCCCGTGTGCCAGTGTGTATGAATTTGACCTGTTGTCCCCAGGGCCAGGTGCTCGGCGCTGCCTGCCAGGCCCCGTCTGTCCTCATCCCCTGACAAGGACATGGGGTGGGCGGTGACCTCCACGTCCCTCAGGGCACAGGGGTCCCCCCCGCCCCCACTCCACTGTCAGCCTGTGCAGCCCCATCTTCCACTGCTGGTCTTAGGGCGGAGTCTGTGAGACCCTTCCCCAAAGCCCCTGGCTCTGGGCCATAGGTGACTACTAGGTCCCCACGACCAGCTGAGGCCCCGCCCCTCGGAGGAGGGGCCGGGGTCAGGCTGGGAGTGGATTTATGCATTCTTCCTGGTTAACACCTGTTTTTGTTTTTATTTTTTGTTTGTTTTCTCTGTGTGTGTATTTCCTAATTTATTTACCTCTGTTTCCCTGTTTTCCTTTTTTTTTTTTAATTAAGGAGCAAAGCTTTTTATTACTTTGTAATTTAAAAAACTGAAAAAAAAATACTGAAGAACTTTGGGGGGAATTTTGTACTTTTTTCCTGTGTAAATATTGGACTTTTTTGAGCTTTATTGTGGTTGTTACTTTGAAGTAATAAAGTAGAAAAGGATCAAGTCACGCAGGAGCCTTTGTCTGCTCCCCCGCAGCCCTGGGCCAGCCCTCCAGGGGCTCAGCTGAGGGTCTCCATGAAGTGAGGACCCCGACCAGGAGGGCCACACTTTGGGCAGCAAGGTTGGCAGGCCCCTCTGTGCTCCTGGGAGTCCGGGAGTCGGAGGTACAGCGAGATGCCCGAGGCCACAGCTTGAGTGGCAGAGCCAGGACTGGAACCCAGGCCATCTTGCTCCGAGAGTGAGGCACCTGGGGTCGGGGTCCAGCACTGACCGCCCCAGGGGCCCTGGGCAGGATCCCGCACTCAGGCCTGGGTCAAGGGCAGCCCCTGGCCTTGCCTGCCTCTGTCTTGGACCCAGTGGAGTTGGTCAGCCCGTGCTTGTCCCCACTTTCTGCTCCCCTGCCCCCTCACCCGCAGATTCAACCCGGAAGGACAAGCAGGACCAGAGGGAGGGGTCAGCTGGGGCTGGGGCGGGGGCTCAGGAGCGTCCCCTCGGGCTTGGCTCAGAGCCCTGCGGGCGCGGGCATCCGAGACCCGGCGACCCACAGCCTGGCGCGTGGCGAGGCCCGGTGTGTGAGGCGCAGGTAGAGGCAGGTGACCGACTGGGGCGCGTTGCCCCAGCCCTGGATCTGCAGGGAGACCGCGCTGGCCGGGTGATGGCGGGGAGGCCGCGGGCACGGCTGGTCCGTCAGGTACCAATGCACTGTCCCAGTGTTGGCTGGACGAGGGGCGGAGGGTGCAGCCAGGAGCCCCCGGCGCTCCCCTCCCCCAGGACCCTCCCTGTGGAGCCTTGGAGGACATGGGAGGGGCTCATCTCCACCTCCACGGGCAGGGTGCTCGCCGAGTCCATGGGAAACGCACATTATGGAAAATCCAGGCAGGAGCTTCTGAGTTTTCGCTTCATAAAAACGAACTGAATTCTGTTTCCACAAACTTCCTGAAATGCCCAGTGGTGACAACTGTAGCTCCTACTAACGTTATGTCGGTTTGTATTTCAAAGTAACCATTTTACTATTACTTCTAAAGAGGAGCCTATGGAATAAACACTTTTATTTTTTTGGTAGTTGTGGCTAATCCTCCGCCTGTGCCGCCGGCACCCCGGGTTCTAGTCCTGGTCAGGGTGCCGGATTCTGTCCCAGTTGCCCCTCTTCCAGGCCAGCTCTCTGCTGTGGCCCGGGAGTGCAGTGGAGGATGGCCCAGGTGCTTGGGCCCTGCACCCCATGGGAGACCAGGAGAAGCACCTGGCTCCTGCCTTCGGATCGCTCAGTGCGCTGGCCATAGCGACCATTTTGGGGGGGTGAACCAATGGAAGGAAGACCTCTCTCTCTCTCTCTCTCTGTAACTCTGCCTGTCAAAAAAAAAAAAAAAATCTCACTAGTAAATCTTTAAGGGGGTGGCCTTGTGGCGTAGGGGGTGAAGCTGCTGCCTGCCTCGCCGGCATCCCATGTGGCCACCAGGTTGAGTCCTGGCTGCTCCGATTCTGATCCGGCTCCCTGCTGACGTGCCTGGGAAGGCAGTGGGTGGTGGCCCATAGTGAGTCCTTCTACCCACTTGGGAGATCCAGATGGAGTCCCAGGCTCCTGGCTTCAGCCTGGTTCAGCCCTGTCATTCCAGACATTCGGGGAGTGAACCAGCAGATGGAAACATCTCTGTTTCTCTCCCCTCCCCTCCCATTTTGCCTTTCAAATAAATAGATCGGTCTTGGGAACTTGAAAGGATTCTTTACACTGTGCGGCTGTTTCACCCTTTCCGTGAGTGACTGTCCCCCTCCCTTTCTGGGCGGTGGGTCAGTTTCCGGACGTGTGAGATGTTTCCGCAGATCCAAGCCAAGCTGAGCGGTAGCTCTCAGCGTCTGCCCTGCTCTCTGGCTTATTCCCGAGCTCCTTGTGCAAGGGAGGGCGCAGGGGCTGACAAGGATGCGTCCCCACACAGGTTAGGAAGTGCACCAATAGCCCCCAGCCACAGGGGCCAGCACGCCCCCTGCTGACTGGTTTTATTATTTATTTATTTGAAAGGCAAAGGCGTAGTGAGAGAGAGAGGTCTTCCAACCGATGGTTCACTCCCCAGATGGCCACCACGGCCAGAGCTGTGCTGATGTGAAGCCAGGAGCCAGGAGTTTCTGCCTGGTCTCCCACGCAGGTTCAGGGGCCCAAGCACTTGGGCCATCCTCCACTGTTTCTCAGGCCATAGCAGGAAGCTGGATCAGAAGTAGAGCAGTCAGGCCTGAACCAACACCCACAGGGGATGCTGGCACTGCAGGTTACCCACTGTGGCACAGCTCATGCTCTTAACCCTCACCATACCCAGGTACTGCGTAAGGGTAGCCATTTCCACCCCGAGGTGTGAGACTTGCAGCCTGGCTAGTGACACATCCCATTCCAGAATGCAGTGAGGTGCCCGGTGTGAGCGAGGGACCAAGGCAGCGGGCGGGGTGGGGAGGGCAGCAGGTGTCTGTTGTCTGCAGGGGAGGTGTGTCAGAGACGCTGGACCTGAGCCAGGAAGCGCGATGGGGCGGGCAGAGGGAGTTCTTCCCAGCAGTGTGAACAGCATGTGCAAAGGCCCACAGGTAGGAACTGGCTTGGAGTATCTGGGGAGGAGGAGGGGAGCCGTGCAGAGGGGGGAGGCTGCAGCAGGCGGAGGCGTGAGTGCAGATGGCTCTCCCACTCCCCACCTGCACGCAGCTCGTCCTTGAGCCCGAGCTTCCTCCCCTGTGCCGCGGGAGCAGCTGCCCCGTGCAGCGCTGTCATTCCCTCTCAGCCTGAGCACTTCAGTGCCCGCACCTGCGCCCCAGGGCGAACCCTGAGCCAGGAGAGGACCTGAGGGCTGTTAACTTGAGGAACTGAGTCTGGCAGGAGCCGGGAGGAGGTGGGAGGAGGCCGGAGGAGGCTGGAGGGGACGCAGGGAGAAGCATTAGGGAGCCGTGGCCGCAACCAAGGTGGCAAGGGTGACAGAGCCCTTCCAGAATAAGTCGGTTCTTAGCAGGCAGAAGGGGCCGAGGGAAAGCAGGTGGGGAGAGGAGGCCAGCGAGAGGGGAGGGGCATCAGGAAAGGGTGGGGCTTGGAGGAGGCCGGACATGAGCTGGGGCATGGTCAGTGTGCTGAAGCCAACGTGGCGGTGAAAAGGGTGAAGCCGGCAAAGTCCCAGCTGTCCACTTCTCCCCAAGTTCCTTTATTAAAGTTTTTTTAGGGGCTGGCACTGCGTTGCCAGCAAAGCCTCCACCTGTGACGCCTGCATCCCATACGGCAGTTGGTTCATGTCCTGGCTGCTCCTTTTCCAATCCAGCTCTCTTCTATGGCCTGGGAAAGCAGTGGAAGATGGCCCAAGTGCTTGGGCCCCTGCATCCATGTGGGAGACCTGGATGAAGCTCCAGGCTCCTGGTTTTCGTCTGGCCCAGCCCTAACCATTGCTGCCATCTGGGGAGTGAACCAGTGGATGGAAGATTCTCTTTCTCTCTGTCTCTGTCTCTGTCTCTCTGTCTTTCCCTCTCTCTGCAACTCTGACTTTCAAATAAAAATAAATATTTTAAAAAAGTTTTTTTTATTTTTTATTTTTTTTTTTTTATTTTTTTATTTTTGACAGGCAGAGTGGACAGTGAGAGAGAGAGACAGAGAGAGAAAGGTCTTCCTTTGCCGTTGGTTTACCCTCCAATGGCCGCCGCTGCAGCCGGCGCACCGTGCTGATCCGATGGCAGGAGCCAGGAGCCAGGTGCTTTTCCTAGTCTCCCATGGGGTGCAGGGCCCAAGCACCTGGGCCATCCTCCACTGCACTCCCTGGCCATAGCAGAGAGCTGGCCTGGAAGAGGGGCAACCGGGACAGAATCCGGCACCCCAACCGGGACTAGAACCCGGTGTGCCGGCGCCGCAAGGTGGAGGATTAGCCTATTGAGCCACGGCGCCGGCCTTTAAAAAAGTTTTTTTAAAAATTAATTAACTTGGGGGTGGTGGTGATCAGGCAGACCTGACGCAGGCTCCAACAGGTGTGCCTCCAGCCGTTCAAGGAGAGAGGCTTCTGCTACAGTTTTCTCTCTCTTCCCTCTGCCCACCTCCATCCACACTACACTTCAGAAACAGAGATGGCCGTCGTGACAGCTGAAGGTGCTGAGCCCCCAGTCCCCCTCCCCAGAACCCGCAGCAGAGGCACCAGAGGAACACATCAGTCATTCAAAGGAACAGGTGCATCCCAAGCTCCAAGCCCCAACCCCAAGCCACCCGGTCCAGGACCTGCAGACTCTGCTCGGGTGTCCCTCTCCCTCCCGGGCCTGTTCCGCTGCCTCCCTGTGGGCTGGGGAGGGAGAAGGGGTCTGGGGCAGCACGGTCGTTGCTGTGGGGACACCAAGCCCCTTGCTCTCTCCTCCTCATCCTCTGCCCCCCACCCCAGCCTGAGTGTCCTCCCAGCCGCCCCATGTGTGGCCACCTCCTGCAGCCCAGGTTCAGGAAGCTGCAGGGAGAGGTTGCTGGGGTGGGAGGGCAGCCCCCTGGGGACTCCTGGGAGCCATGGATGCCAGCGCACAGCAGCCTGGCCCCGCTGGGTCCCTGGGAGAAGGCTTCCTGGTAATTAGGGCTCCCCGAGCCCTTTCATCCCAGCGTCTTCAAAGCACCTGTGATTACGGAGCGGCGGTGGTGCCTTTGAAGCCCTCAGGTCCAGGTTTACCCAGGGGGGCAGGTGGCCTGATGAGTCACCGTGGCTGGCTCTGGGGCGGGGGTACCCAGGGCTCCTGCTTCCCCCTCACCCCCACTCCACACGAAATCCTCCCCGGGACCCAGCCTCCCTGGCTCCCGACGGCCGTGTTCCGCACCTTTGCCTCCAGCCTGGGGTTTTCTAAAGACTCGGACACAGACAGAAGACCCTCCCCCGGGCCTGTTGTTGGTTTGTGTGGGCTGGCTGGGCTGGACTCGCCGATGCTGCCCACCCAGGTGCGTGTGCAGCTGGACGGGCGCCTTATCTCTGGTGTCTCCAGCCTGCCAGCCACCAGCCGCACCCCCGGCTCGCTCAGAGGCACGCCCCAGATGGCGTCCCCCCGCCCCACATGGCGTCCCCCCAGGAATGCTGCGCTCAGAAAGGGCTGTGTGACATGGAAGCATTCTCTCTCTCTCTCTCTCTCTCTCTCTCTCTCTCTCTCTCTCTCTCGGCTGATCCCTACGGTGGGGGCGCGGCTGGGTCCCGGGTTCACCCAACAATCCACCACAAGGACTGGCCACGTGCCAGGCCGCACTGATGTGACCTTGGCCAGAGCAACGCTGCCTCCCCATGCCTCAGTTTCTGCATCTGCCAGGTGGCAGTCACGGCGGTTTGCTGAGATAATGGAGAGCTGGGTCCATGGCCTTCCACGTGGTAGATGCTCAATAAAAAAAAATTAAAAAGTGCTGAAGATGGGCCGGCGCCGCGGCTCACTAGGCTAATCCTCCGCCTAGCGGCGCCGGCACACCGGGTTCTAGTCCCGGTCGGGGCGCCGGATTCTGTCCCGGTTGCCCCTCTTCCAGGCCAGCCCTCTGCTGTGGCCAGGGAGTGCAGTGGAGGATGGCCCAGGTGCTTGGGCCCTGCACCCCATGGGAGACCAGGAGAAGCACCTGGCTCCTGGCTCCTGCCATCGGATCAGCGCGGTGCGCCGGCCGTAGCGCGCCAGCTGCGGCGGCCATTGGAGGGTGAACCAACGGCAAAGGAAGACCTTTCTCTCTGTCTCTCTCTCACTGTCCACTCTGCCTGTCAAAAAAAAAAAAAAAAAAAAAGTGCTGAAGATGATGGAGAAGAGGACACGAGCTGCAGCCCCCACGTGTCCGGTTCTGAGAACACAGAGATGGCAAGGCCTCATCCGTGTGCCCTCGCCTCGTGCGTGCATGCGCACGTTCTCCCGGCTTCCAGAAAGTTCCTCCGTATTTAAAGTCACACACATGCATGAGTGCACACACACAAATACAAGATCGTGGAAGACACCTGCGATCTTTTAATCCAATTCCCACGAATTTTTAAAGCCCTCTTGTATTTGTAGTAAACAAGGCAACCAATATGTACTGCTCTGTAGAATATTTTGTTCTTTCTCAATTTTAAAATTGCTTGTTCATTCATTCATTGTTTATCAGAAAGACACACACAGAGAGAGAGAGAGAGAGAGGGAGAGAGATTTCCCATCTGCTCATTCACTCCCTAAATGCCCACAACAGCCAGAGCTGGGCCAGGTCCAGGCCGGGAGCCGGGGGCTGGCACTGTGGCGCCATGGGCTAAGCCATCACCTACGGTGCTGGCATCCTAGTGGGCCTCTTTCTTTGCTGATTATCAGACCAGAAACGACACTTACTGAGTGCTAACATGGCCCAGCCCTTCTGTGTGTTATCTCATTTAATCCCCACGTCAGCGCCGTTATTATCTCCACTTCGCAGATGTAGAGACCACGTTGGCCCCTGGCGGGCAGCCTCCTCAAGCTCTCCTGGCTTGTCGGGGTGGAGCTGGGATTTGAGCCGGTGGTTTAGCGACTACACAGACCCAAGGCCTCCCAGGAGCCGCCCCATGCTGACGGCCCTGTCCTGGCTCCCCCCATCCCTGCCCCCCGCGAGGTCACACCTATCCCTGCCCTGCCTTTCTGGGGACCCCAGGAGCTGCACCACAGCTGAGGTCTCCCCCACAGGCAGGCAGTTCTTTCCCTGTTCTGGTGGCGACGCCCCATTTTTCCTTTTCCGGACTCCTCCCTCCTTCTCAGCACCCCGGACTGGCTCCAGGGTCAGGGCTGTAACCTAGGCCTGGCTCACTGATGCGCTGCATTTCCTGGCTGTCATGATTGGCTCAGAGAAGGGAACACCATCCAGGCTGAACCAATCAGAAGCGATCCTGGGACACACTTTGGAATTCTCTGGAAAGAGGCCAACACCCACCCACACGGAGGGAAATAGATTCCAGTGTGACCTCAAATCCAGCTCAGCCTGGGGATTCCCAACTAAGTAAGCCCAGAGCCTCCTTCTTCAGCTTAGTTAGAACTGGGTCTGGTGGGCTGCGACCACGGGGTCTAATTTGTGTCTGCAGACAGTGGCACCCCAGCCCTGTCGTCCGGACCTCCTGCTGCCACGGTCCCTCTCGCACTGCACTCCCGACCGATGGGGAAACCGAGGCTCAGGGGGCAAAGCCACACGCCTGGGCTCACATCACTCGGGAGGCAGTGGCGCCCTGGGCATCCTTGGGACAGACGGACAGAGGGGCTGCAGGCGGTGAGTCCAGAGTGCCGTGGGCTCTGGGCAGCTGCACGCCGGAGGCCTCTGCTCTTTCCCCCACTTCCCCCACCATACAGTGCGGTGGATTTAGGGCAGAGGGAAGGGTGACGAGTGGAGGGATGTAGGCTCCTTTCTGCCTCCCCAGACACGAACTGCCACGGCTCAGCAACCTCCGGGCATGGCCAGCACAGCCACACTCCCCTCTGCAGCTGGCACTAATGGAACAGAAGGCATTGACTGAGCCACGCTCCCCTCTGCAGCTGGCACCAGTGGAGCAGAGGGTATTGACTGAGCCACGCTCCCCTCTGCAGCTGGCACCAGTGGAGCAGAGAGTGCTGACTGAGCCACGCTCCCCTCTGCAGCTGGCATTAGCGGAGCAGAGAGTGCTGACTGAGCCACGCTCCCCTCTGCAGCTGGCACCAGTGGAGCAGAGAGTGCTGACTGAGCCACGCTCCCCTCTGCAGCTGGCATTAGCGGAGCAGAGAGTGCTGACTGAGCCACGCTCCCCTCTGCAGCTGGCACCAGTGGAGCAGAGAGTGCTGACTGAGCCACGCTCCCCTCTGCAGCTGGCACCAGTGGAGCAGAGAGTGCTGACTGAGCCACGCTCCCCTCTGCAGCTGGCATTAGCGGAGCAGTGGGTGCTGACTGAGCCATGCTCCCCTCTGCAGCTGGCACCAGTGGAGCAGAGAGTGCTGACTGAGCCACGCTCCCCTCTGCAGCTGGCACCAGTGGAGCAGAGAGTGCTGACTGAGCCACGCTCCCCTCTGCAGCTGGCACCAGTGGAGCAGAGAGTGCTGACTGAGTCACGCTCCCCTCCGCAGCTGGCACCAGTGGAACAGAAGGTATTGACTGAGCCACACTCCCCTCTGCAGCTGGCACCAGTGGAGCAGTGGCCTCTCGTCTGTGGATGCTCGCTAAATAGGCCTGGGTGGGGGCTGAAACTCCACCTGGGTCCTTACCCTGATGCAGCCTCACCTGGGGGGAGCATGGGGGCAAGGGAGGGCAGTTCACTCAGAAGGAAACAATACATCACTTCTTTTCTTTAAGATTTATTTATTTGTTGTGAAAGTCAATTACAGAGAGAGAGACAGAGAGACAGAGAGAGAGAGAGACAGACAGATTGACAGAGACAGAGAGGCATCTTCCATCCATTGGTTTGCTCCCTGGATGGCAGCAACTGCCAGCCCTGGGCAGGCCAAAGCCTGGAGCCAGGAGCCTCCTCCAGGTCTCCCAGGCGGGTGCAGGGGCCCAAGCACCTGGGCCATCTTCTGTTACTTTTCCCAGGCCGTTAGCAGGGAGATGGATTGGAAGCAGAGCAGCTGGGACTTGAACCATCACTCAGATGAGAGACACTGTGTTCCAAGTGGCGGCTTCACCCACCGCACCACAAAGCCAGCTCCAACTTTTATTTCTTAGTTTGAAAATCTTGCAGACAAAATTTAGAAAGTATAGAGAATATTAAAAAGACAATGGCCAATGTTTGCAACCCCGCCTCTTAGGAGGATCCTGTTCATTAACACTTCATTATATTTCCTTCCAATCTTTTTTTTTTTTTTTTACAGAGTTTAGAACAAGCTGACATACAAATGTATTGTCTTTTTCACCCAATATTATATCTAATCATTCCCTTCGTGGACATGATCAGGAACATACAAAGAGGTTTTTTTTTAAAAGATTCATTTATTTATTTGAAATGCAGAGTTACAGAGAGGAAGAGGCAGAGAGAGAGAAAGAGAGAGAGAGAGAGAGAGAGAGAGAGAGAGAGAGAGAGAGAGGTCTTCCATCTGCTGGTTCACTTGCCAAATGGCCACAATGGCTAGAGCTGCACCAATCCAAAGCCAGGAGCCAGGAGCTTCTTCCAGGTCTCCCACGTGGGTGCAGGGGCCCAAGGACTTGGATCATCTTCTGCTGCTTTCCCAGGCCACAGCAGAGAGCTGGATTGGAAGTGGAGCAGCTGGGACTCCAACCAGCACCCTTATGGGATGCTGGCACTGCAGACCCACAGCTTTACCCACTACTCCACAGCGCCAGCCTCAGAGGTTATTTTTTTTTTTTTCTAAATATTTATTTATTTATTTGAAAGTCAGAGTTACAGAGAGAGAGAGAAAAAGTGAGATCTTCCATCTGCTGGTTCACTCCCCAAATGGCCACAACAGCCAAGATTGGGCCAGGCCAAAGCCAGAAGCCAGGAACTTTTTCCGGGTCTCCCACGTGGGTGCAGTGGCCCAAATACACATTAGCCCAGGCACACCAGCAGGCAGCTGGATTGGAAGTGGAGCAGCCGGGAAATAACCAGCGCCCAAACGGGATCCTGGCGTTGCAGGTGATGGCTTTACCCACTACACCACAACGCTGGTCTCACAAAATGTTACTGTAATAGCTACGTGACGTTGCATGGTGTGGCTCTACCATGCTTACTGAACCATTCTCCAGTGACCTGCAGATTATTCCCAAACTTTTATTAGGGTGAAACTAATTAAAACAGAATCGGAGCGTGGCCTACAGGTTAAGATCCCTGCATCGCAGAGCTGTGGTCCAGCAGGCTGAGCTGCCGCTTACGACGCTGGCGTCCCAGTGGGAGTGCTGGCTGGGGCCCTGTTGCTCTGCGTCTGATCCAGGTGTCTGCTACTGCGCCTCTAAGGCAACGGAGGACGTCCTGCTTGCTCGTGCTCTGCCACCATGTGGGGCGCCTGCGCGGAAGTTCCAGGCTCCTGGCTTTGGCCTGGCCCTGCTTTGGCTCCTGTGGGCGTCTGAGGAGTGAGTCAGCAGATGGAAGACCTCTTCCTCTCTCTCTCTCTCTCTCTCTCTCTCTCTCTCTCTCTCTCTCTCTTTCTGCCTTCCACACAGACCCCGCATCGCACATCAGAGGGCCTGGGTTTGAGTCTGCCCTCTGGCCTGACTCCCTGTTCCGTCCTCCTGCTAATGCAGACTCCAGGATGCAGCAGACGAATCGAGCAGTTGGGTCCCTGCCACCCACACCGGAGACCCGGATGTCGTTTCGGCTCCTGGCCTTGGGGCGTGGACCAGAGGATGGGTGAGCTCTCTCTGTCTCTCCGATAAATAAAATAACAGAAAGGGGTTTAGGATCGTGGGAGAGCTGGGGGTTTGCTGGGAAGCCGAGGTGGGGCTGGAGGTGGGGTGAGATGTGTCTCCTTCATTGGCGGGGGCTGGGGTGTAGGGGAGGCCATGAGGCCAGTGTGTTGGGGATGGCAACCATCATCAGCTCCAGGAGTGGAGGGAGCTGGCATAGTTGTCAGAGGGGTCCTTTTTTTTTTAATATTTATTTATTTATTTGAAAGTCAGGGTTGCAAAGAGAAGAGGCAGAGAGAGAGAGAGAGAGAGAGAGAGAGAGATAGGTCTTCCATCCGCTGGTTCACTCCCCAGTTGACAACAGTGGAGCTGTGTCGATCCGAAGCCAGGAGCCAGAAGCTTCCTCCAGGTCTTCCCACGCGCGTGCAGGGACCCAAGGACTTGGCCATCTTCCCCTGCTTTCCCAGGCCGCAGCAGAGAGCTGGATCGGAAGTGGAGCAGCCGGGACTGCAGGCAGTGGCTTTACCGGCTGCACCACAGCACTGGCCCCGCCACGGGGGTCTTTGAAGCTCCTTCAGAGCCATGGACGGGCCATGCATGGATTCGGAGGAGGAACAGAGCGGGCGCTTATCTCCCTGTTGAAAAGGCTTTGAAGGAGGCTCTGACCTCCAGCACGGAGCACCGCCGAGGGCTGCCGGTGCCACAGCCCGAGCTGCCACGGCTCTCGGGCAGGGTGACTTCCTGTCCCTGCGCCCCCTTTCTGGCAACCCCCACCTAAAAATACGTGCCAGCTGCCTCCGCCCCAGCCAGCCTGGGGCCTCTGTAAGCTGAGAACTCAGAGCTCCTTTGTGGGGCAGGGACGAGGATGGGAATTTGTGGGGGACACTGAGGGCCAGACTGGCTCTGGCCTGTGAGACGCCGGTGCCAGCTGAGCATCGCAGGGAGGGCGAGACGGAGGCGGTGACCTGGCCCGGCCCCGCAGCGCGCAGGTCGATGGCCATAAGGACTGGGAGGCAAAGGTAAACTTTGCTTGCTGGGACAGCCCCAGGGACTCTCTACCTGCCGCGGCCGGCCCCTGTACTCAGTGCTGGGATTACATCAGAAAACAGAAACGACACACATCTGTCTTCTGAGAACCTGTGCTCCACTGGAGGAAGCCAGGAAGCGAGGCAAGCTATACGGTGTGAATAGGAAAAATCTGAGAATGCGCCACAAAGTTCTTGGCAAAGGGAATTAAAGGATAGGTTTATCCTGGGGGGGGGGGGGGCTATGGATGCATGTGAGGGGGTCTGACAGTTTTGCCAGGGCGGTCAGTGCAGGCCTGGCTGAATTGGGCACATTCCAGCAAATGCCCGGGGAAGAGGAGGGAGGGACCACCTGTGTACCTGGGGGAACAGAGGGGACAGCCAGTGCAAAGGCCCTGTGGCCGAGTGTGCTGGGCTGGCTCCAAGAACAGCAAGGGGTCAGTGTGCAGCGGGAGAGGGCAGCCTCCAGTGATGCTTGCAGATGGACCAGCGGGCAGCCGGCAGGAGGCGGGTGGGAGGTGACTGGAAGGCAGGATGCGGCAGCCCGCGGGCGACCACAGCCCAGGGGGAAGCCGTGCGGGCGGCCCGGACCGTGCAGGTGGGGGGGCTCAGTAACCCACAGACTTCACCGACGTGGGCGGGGTTCGTGGACGGGTCCGCAGGCTAGGCTGGATAATCCCCGAGGAATTCCGCCGGTCAGGCCGCCTGCTGCGGGGCGGGCAGCGAGGCCTCGGCTGGGGCGCGGGGTGGGGGTGGGGGGCTCTGTCCCGCCCGCAGGTGCGTGTCGCCCACCGCCCGCGGCCCTCGCTCCGCCTTCATCCCACAGCTGCACACGAGCCCTTGACTCGGCAAATGCCCACCGTATCTTGTTTCGCCCTCGAGAGGCTCCAGGGGAGGAAATTAGGGGGAAGAGAAGCGAAGCAGCTGACGGCCAGCGCGAGCCAGGGGCGGAGCGTGGAGCTCACGGCTCGTCCCGGCACCCCGGGCAGCTCCGCCGCGGCTGGGGCTGGGGCCGGGGAACCCGACCGCCCGCGGCGGCGTTCGCGGCGCGGCCCCTTTAAGGCCCGGCGGGTGATCTCAGCCGCGCGCCCGCCGCCCCGCCCTCCCCAGCGGCGCGTCCAGTGCGCAGGCGCGCGGCGGCCGCACTCCGCTGGGCCCGGGACGAGCCGGCGGCGGCCGAGAGTCCGGGGCTGCGGCGCCGCCCGCCCGCCCGCAGAGCCCGCCGCCGCGCACCTCCGCCGCCGCCGCCGCCGCCGCCGCCATGGGCTCCTGAGGTACCCGGCCCCGCGGCCTCGCCCCCGAGTCCCGGAGCGGGGGGTGGGGAGCGGCCGCGGACTCCCGCGGGAGAGGGGCTGGCTGCTGGAGAGGCCCGCGCGGGGGGCGCCTGGCGGCTCGCGGCGGCCGTGGGTCCCCGGGCGGGGAGGACTCGGAGGCGGCCGGCGCGGCCGCGCCCTGGGGTTCCTCAGGGGTCGCCCCGTGGGTGTGCCCTCTGCCCCTCACGCCAGCGTGGCAGGCCCGCGCCCGGAGGGTGATGGGACTGGCCCGTGGGAGTGGCCGGGCCGACCGGCGCTTTGCAGGTGGGATTGCGTGCGCCCAGGTGCGTGGGGGGAGGCCCCGGTGCCCTGGGGCCGCGGATGGCCGGGAGAGGCCTTGGGGGCTGCTGGATGGAGGGTGCACACCGGTCATCGCGTTGGGAGGGAGGGGGCCGACGGGAAGCTGGCGCCCCAAGGGCTTCTGCCTCCTGGGGGCCCGCAGAGGCTGATTCTAGGCGGGGGTATCCACCCGGTGAGTTGTGCGTTTCCTCGCGGGCGCACCTTGGGCTCCTTGATGGGTCCCCTTAGGACTGCATGTGCTGGGTGGTGCTAGGTGGCTGCGGGCCGCGGCGAGGCGGTGGGTTCCCAACGCCCATCCCCTCTGGGGGGTTGTGCGAGGCCAGAGTTCACCGCGCCCCTCCCTCCCAGGAGAGCGCGGGTGTTTGCGCGAGGTGAGAGCCTGCATTATTTATCCGACGTCGGCCTGTGCTCTGTGTAAGGGAGACGAGCCGTAGCAATCTGTGCCCTGGGGGCCGCGCCGGGCACACAGCTCGGCTGCACCTGCCGGGAGAGGCGCGGTCTCAGGTCTCAGAGGTGCCACTTCCTTGACAGGTGACTGTTCGCAGCGTCCCTTCAGCGTGCTTGGGGGGCGCTGGCCGTGCACCTCGGAATGGGAGTCAGAGCCGGAACTGAGGGCCAGGACACAAACACGGGATGATGCCCAGCTGGTCAGGTGGTGGTAGGGCGGCCGACAGGTGGTCACGGTGACGTGAGAGGAGTAGACGCGCGGCAGGAGGGAGGTGTGGCCAGCATGGAGGACTGCAGCGCCCAGCACGGGTGACCTGGGGCCCTGGAGGGTAGCTGACGTCTGCCTGGGCTCTTGTGGCTTCCACGTACATTCTCCTAGCCAGTCCTCGTGCCTGCATGGGAGTGGGGAGCTCTGGTTTGTGCAAGAGGGAAACCGAGGCCCTGCGGAGACGGGTGACGGGTCCGGCCTGGACGGAGTGGCCCTTGAAGTGGGCCCTGGCTCTGGCTGCTGGGTTTCGTTGCCTCGTAACTTACTGAGTGTCCACTGTGTGCTGTGTGCCCATGCCAGGGGCGCAGAAGTCGGGAGGTGCACACAGACGAGGCCCCGAGGGGGCGTTCTGGCTGCCCCCACACCGTGGGCACGCTGGGGCACGGCTGTGCCGTCGCGGGGCGTCTGACCGTGTGCTGAGCGGCTCCCACGGTGCCGGTGGGTTATGCAAGGAGCTCCCTGGGTGATTCTCGGCAGGCGGAATGCGTGGGTGACCCACTTGCCCTAGTTCACCGCGCCGGCCGAGTTCGGAAGCCGGTTTCTCCTGCTCTGACTTCGGGTCTGGCTCGGCCCGCCCAGCGCTCTCCCCGCGCGGGGCTCGGCGCTATTTCCAGTCCCCGCTGTGCTCATTTCTTTCTGTGCGTTCCCTGGAGTGGAAACGGCCTCTGCGAGAGAGAGTACAGCCCTTGAATGAGACTGGAGGTTTGCTGTGTGCGTCTGGGAGGCTGTAGCTGGGCCCCGGGAGGGCCTCTGCCCCAGGACCTTGGGCCGTAAACACGGACTGAATGCCATGGCCGGCCCTGCACGGCCTGGGCCTGGGGAAGGGAGGCCAGAGGCCTGGGTCGGCCCTCCAGAGGCTGTGGTCCACTGTTTAACAAGTAGGTGCGAGACAGTGCTTGTGATGGGGACAGAGGGCCCTGAAGGGGCGCGGAGGACAATAGGAACAATAGCTCATTTATTGAGCACTTACTGTGTGCCAGGCACAGTTCAAAGTGCTTCCATGAATCGCCGTGTTTCATCCCAGCGCGGTGGGGGCCCTCACCTCGGACTCACGGGGGAGGTGGTGGACTGGGGCCTTGAGCTGGCTGGACTGACCCTGGAGCTCACGCTCGTCCCCGCTCCAGTAGGGGTGCTGGGCCCATGGAGGAAGTAGAGGGCATCGCAGGTAGAGGGAACCCTGGGCAGACGTGGAGACCTGAGACCCTCACCGCTCAGGGTGGCCGTGGTGGGCCCAGGCTGCGAGGGCCCCACAGGGCCTGGCTGAGGGGCTTCAGCTGGAGCCTGGTGTGGTCACCAGGGAACCCTTGGACTTTCTAAAAAGGAGCTGGCGCACTTCGCCCGGTGTGGCGTGGGGGGTCGTCCCCCGTTGTCCTCCGTCGTTCACGCCCCCTAATTCCTCCTGGAAGATCCGCCTTCCTCTCCTTGCTCCCCCCGGCACCTGGCCCCCCTCGAGCCCTCGCCACCTTTGCCTTCTCCCCCTCCAGCCACTCTGGTCCTGAAGTCCCGGCGTGACCCAGGCCAGGCCTCTGGAGCCCAGGCCTCTTTGGCTCCACTGGGCTGGAACCTTTGTTTCCCTTAATTTTTATTTGAGAGAGAGAGAGGAATAAGCAGGTTCTCATCCGTTGATTGACTCTGCAAATGCCCACAGCGGCCGGTACTGAGCCAGGCTGGAGCTGGGGGCTGGGGCCTTGGTCTGGGCCTCCCTCGTGGGTGGCAGGAGCTCAGTCACTTGAGCCGTCACTGCTGCCTCCCAGGGTCTGTGGCAGGAAGCCGTAGCCGGAGCTGAGACTGCCCTGGCGCTCCAGTATGGGGTGCTCTGTCTTAACCACTAGGCTAACTGCCAGCCCCGGGACTTTTTTTTTATATATATAAAAAGATCAACAGTTGTATTAACAGTTGACTTTCTTTTTTTTTAAAGATTTATTTTTATTTATTTGAAAGGCAGAGTTCCAGAGAGGCAGAGGCACAGAGAGAGAGAGAGATCTTCCATCTGCTGGTTCACTCTCCACATGGCCTCAATGGCTGGTGCTGTACTGATCCGAAGCCAGGAGCTTCTTCCAGGTCTCCCACTTGGGTGCAGGAGCGTAAGGACTTGGGCCATCTTCTACTGCTTTCCCAGGTGCATTAGCAGGGAGCTGGATCAGAAGTGGAGCAGCCAGGACTCGAACCGAGGCCCATATAAGATGCTGTCACTGCAGGCGGTGGCTTCACCCGCCACACCACAGCGCCAGCCCCATCCCTGGGACTTTTTTTTTAAGGACCGCAGTTCTTCCTGGTTCCCCGGAGTCTCGTGGGTCCTCACTGACTTCCTGTGCCTGAGATCTGGAATGCCTTGAGAGCCGTGGTGGCTGTCCATCATCCACGCCCCCGAGGCATCGGCTCTAAAAATACAGGCAGCGGGGACAGAGCAGGACGTGGAGCCAGGGAGGCTGGGTGTAACTGGCCGGTCTCATTTGTGAGCTCAGTGAGGAGTTAGCGGCTCCTCCCAGCCACTCTGGGGGCTGGGCTGGCCAGCGTTTGATGCAGTGGACATACATGCCAGCATCCCTCCCCACAGCTGAGCGCGTGGGGCCTTTCACTGCAGTGTCGCTGAGGCACAGCTGAGCGGTCCTCACTGGGACACGGCAGACAGGGGACAGCAGCTGGCGGCGCTGGATTTGAGGAGTGGAGTCGGGGAAGATGTGTGAACTGGGTGTTTTTGGATAGGGGGCTGGGGATGCAGGACAGGGAGGGAGGGAAGGAGGAAGAGGGTGAGCCAGGAGAGAGAACTGGGTGGGATGCTCACCTGTTCTTTAAGAGTAGGGGTGGGGGTGTGGGGGGGTGTTACTATGGTGTGGCGGGCAAAGCCACCGTCTGCAGCGCCAGTAGCCCATGTGGGCGCTGGTTTGAGTCCCAGCTGTTCCTCTCCTGATCCAGCTCCCTGCTGGCGCACCTGGGAAAGCAGCAGAAGATGGCCCAAGTGCTTGGGCCCCTGCACCTGCATGGGAGACCCAGACACAAGCAGGGTGGAGGTGGAGGTGTGTGAGGTAGGGGTGAGGGGATGGTGGAGTGTGAATTCTGACAGTGCAGCCGTGGTTAGGGCTGTCGTGACCCAGTGTCTCCATGGAGCTCAGCAGAGCGCCTGGCACATGGTACAGGTTTGGTAAACACCGGCTGATACTGAACATCCCTTACAGACTGCTTGTTTTATTCTGGAAAGAGGTGTCACCGGGCAGCCAAATGGCTGCAACGGCCGGAGCCGCGCCAATCCGAAACCAGGAGCCAGGAACTTCTTCCGGGTCTCCCATGCAGGTGCAGGGCCCAAGGACTTGGGCCATCTTCCACCACTTTCCCAGGCCACAGCAGAGAGCTGGATTGGAAGTGGAGCAGCCAAGACTTGAACCGGCACCCATGTGGGATGCCAGTGGCTGAGGCACAGGATTAACCCATGCGCCACGGTGCCGGCCTCACAGTGCTCTTGAGGGAACCCGGGGCCACGCTTGCCTGGGTGTACTTCTCCAAGGGGCTGGTGCTTCAGCTGTTGCTGTGTGTCGGGGCAAGGAAGTGAGGCCCAGGCCCATGGAACAGGAGTGTGAAGCAAAGATCTGGTTCTTTGTCGGCAAAATGGTTTGGCCTGGGAGCCAACACCAAGTAGACCTGAGCAGACGTTCAGTGAGAGTGATCTCCTCCGGACAGACAGAAGGAAGTGACGGGGGAGGCGGCCGCGCAGAGAGCTGGACGGGCACCCACCTTCCCTCCCACCACCTGCACCTCTGCACCGTGCGAAGGGGCGCCCTCAGCGGGCCTTGCTCCGGCCTCTGCTTCCCCTGGGGCGGGCGCAGAGGGAGCGTGAGGCTGGGCTCGCAGGCTGAGCGCGGCTGAGCGCAGAAGGGCACGCGGCCTCTGTTGGTGACGGACTTCACAGCGCGGGTGCTGGGAGAGTTCCTGACTCAACGAATGGGCAGTGGATGGATTGATGGCATTGCCACTCCAGAAAAAGCTGGAATTGTTGTTGGAAAAATGTCGACTATCAAGGCTGATGAGGACAGGACTGTTCACTGGCACGGAGTTCGTGTTGCTACTCTCAGGGCCTCGGGTTTGCAGGGGCAGGCTGGCCTGGGTGGTGTGGGCGCTCCGGCCTGTGAAGGGAGGCAGGAAGCCCAGCAGACAGCACTTTTCCTCCTCCTGCAGGGCGGAAACCAGCGGGGGAAGATCCCACCCAGAAAAACCTTTGTCCTGACCCGCGTCACTTCCAGCCCTACTGTGTTTTAAAAAGTCCTGTGCAGCTAAGCGATTGTGTCCTGAGAAGTCTGCAGTGTTGAGCCTGGCGCTGCCGCCTTGAAAAACAACAGGCTTCTCCGATATTAGAAACAGCGCTCGCTGACTGTAATAAACCCCGAAAAAGATGGGGGTAAGAATAAGAACCAGCCCAGAGCTCAGTCCCGGAGGTTGAAGTGGGTGTGCTTCCTAGGCACACACAGGCCTTCGTTCTCTGCTTACCCTGGATTGCGTGCATTTCCCCGTGGGATGAAAAAGCTCGCTGAGGGTGGGTGTGGGCATAGCAGTTGAGACACCAGTCGGGGTTCCTGCATCTCCTGTCGGAGCGCCTGGCTCCTGACTCCAGCTTCCTGCTAATACAGACCTTGGAAGGCAGCAGTGATGGCTCAAGTACTTGGTCCCTGCCACCTATGCGGGAGGCCTGGATTGGGTTCCTGACTCTTTGACCTAGTCTAGGCCTGGCTCTCGTGGGCATTTGGGGATTGAAGGAGTGAATGAACGTTCATGCTTTTTTTCTCTCTCTTGAATTAAGAAAATGATAGGGGGACGGCCCTGAGGTGCCGCTGGTTAAGCCATTGTCTGCAATGCTAACATCCCACGTGGGCGCTGATTCTAATCCTGGTTGCTCCATTTCTTTCTTTCTTTCTTTCTTTCTTTCTTTCTTTCTTTCTTTCTTTCTTTCTTTCTTTCTTTTTTTTTTTTTTTTTGACAGGCAGAGTGGACAATGAGAGAGAGAGACAGAGAGAAAAGTCTTCCTTTTGCCGTTGGTTCACCTTCCAATGGCTGCCGCGGCCGGCGCACCGCGCTGATCCTAAGGCAGGAGCCAGGTGCTTCTCCTGGTCTCCCATGGGGTGCAGGGCCCAAGCACCTGGGCCATCCTCCACTGCACTCCCGGGCCACAGCAGAGAGCTGGCCTGGAAGAGGAGCAACTGGGACAGAATCCGGCACCCCGACCGGGACTAGAACCCGTTGTGCCGGCGCCGCTAGGCTGAGGATTAGCCTAGTGAGCCTCAGCGCCGGCCCCCGGTTGCTCCATTTCTGACCCAGCTCCCTGCTGATGCACCTGGGAAAGCAGCAGATGATGGCCCAAGTCGTTGGGCCTCTGCACCCATATGGGAGACCTGGAAGAAGCTCCTGGCTCCTGGCTTCTCTGCCTGGCCCACCCCTGGCTGTTGTGACCATTTAGGGGAAGAGGGGAAGTGAACCAGTGGATGGAAGACCTCTTTCTCTTTCTCTGTAACTCTGCCCTTCAAAAAAGAAAGCTACCTATAGATAGAAAAGAGTCAGAATCAGAGCCCAGTGCTTTGTTCCAGGTTCTCTGTAGGGAGATGGGGCCCCAGCCTTTTTCCCGGGTAGCACCGTGGTGTGAGTGGTGGACAGGGCACTAGACTGAGAGTCAGAAACCTGGGCATGACCTTGGACAAGTCCCTTGCCCTCTTTAAATTTCATCCTTTCCAGTGGAGGCTGCTCGTGTCCTCTCTGCCCACCTCCCGGTGTCACAAGGTTCAGGTGAGGCCCAAGGTTAGAAAGTCCCCGTGGCTGGGAGGCAGGGCGGGTCGTGTGGCTGTGAAGATGGGAGGGTGTGTGTGCACTTTCCTAACACAGTCTGCTCTGTGATCCTCCTGATAACCCTGCTCCTACACACTTTACGTAAGGGTCACGGTCAGCCCCAGGACGGCCATCCTCCCCCCCTCCCCGCCCAGCGAGGCCTCCGCAAGCCACTGCCTCCTTCAGCTCAGACAGCCTCCCCTCCCCGGGGACCAGAGAGTTCATTCTCTTTGTTTTTCTCCTGTGCCACCCCTGCGGACAGCCTGCCACCGGGAGGCCCTGTGCCACCAGCAGGTGGCTGAGAACCTGTGCTCTGTGGGCGGGGCTGTTTCTCTGAGCTCTCTGGGGCATCTTTATGGGGAGACAACAGGCGCTGGCAGAGCCTCCTGGTCTCCGTCTCCAGCGGCCGTGTTTCCCAGCTCCGAATCTGCGATTCTTCAGCAGTCAGCGGGGGTGCCTGGGAGGGGAGGCGTAGCGAGAGGTGTTGGGGAGGGCGGTGAGCGAGGACATTAGTATCAGTGATATTAGCATATGATCGTGCTAACTTGACCGTCCTCCCTGGATTTGCATTGTCAGGCTTTGCAGAACGTTTCGGAGAGTGTTTGATTTACCTTCCCCCAGCCCTGCAGCAGTCCCCGCGCTGTGTTGTAGATGGAGAGACTGAGACTTGAGATCCTAGGGAAGGGACTTCGGGTTTTCTGGTTCAGCATCTGCAGCCCCCCCTGCCCTCAGCGAGCTGGCAGCCCCCCGGGAAGCTTGGCGCACGGAACGGCCGCTTAGACCTGAAGAGCACGTGAGTGGAGGTTTCGACAGACGGGAGGCGGTCAGCTCTGCCCGCGCTGGGCGCAGGAGCCAGGGCTCCCAGAAGCATGGTCGAGCTGGAGCTCTGGGAAAGCTGCAGTAGCGGGTAATGCTCGTATTAGCAAAGGGTCGGAAGCCACCTGAACACCCATCCGCAGGGAGCCGGGGACAGGTCCATCCTGACCGGGGAGCGCCGTGCAGCCAGGAGCAGTGAGCTGAGGGCTCGCGTGCTGTGATGGGCGGCTGCTGGGTGAGAGCAGCCAGCATGGGGAGCGGGTGCTGCCACCCAGGCACGCGCCGTGAGGCCCTGCGGGAGGAGAGAAAGGCGTTATCGTTACTACTACGAGAAAGGAGGCAGGAGAAACACGTCTCACGTCTGTCCCCTGGGTCCAGGGTGGCGAAGGTCTTCAGACTGTGTGGGAGCAGCACCTGCCATGGCGAGGCATGGGACCAGACCCGTGTACCAAGGTGGACATCTGTTCTGGGTTCCTGTGTTTGAGAGACTGCTCGCTTCTGAAGGGGCCCCGGGGCCGCCAAGCTCCTGTGTGGCTCCTGCCCGACACATCCTCCCACCTCTGCTCGTGCCCAGGCCTCGGGATGGCAGTTTCCTTCTCTGGGTTCCCTGCACGTGTGCAGCGATGCCCTAACAACAGAGACTCTAAAAATGCGGTCAGACCCATTGTGAAGGCATAAGGAGGGGCAACTTTCAGCAAAGAATGGGGAAGAATAACAGGAGGATTTCTGTGTCAGGGGAAGCCCAGTGAAAGGGCAGCCAGGTGTTGGGGTGCCGGTGCTGAGCGCTTGTTCCCCGAGCATGCCCTTTGACCATCACCTTTCCAAACATTAAGATAAATAACAAGCATAAGAACTGTAACGCCCCCTCTTGTCCAATGTAGGAAGGTCAAGGCTCTGGCCAACCCCAGGACAGCCAGCCTCACGCAGGCTCCTGACCGCTGTCTAATCAGAAACCGCATTCCTGGGGCCCTGGTGTTGTGGCACAGCGGGTAAAGCAGCTGCCTGTGATGCCTGCATCCCATGTGAGTGCTGGTTCGAGTCCTGGCTGCTCCACTTCCCATATAGCTAATGCTTATGCACCTGGGAAAGCAGCAGAAGGTGGCCCAAGTGCTTGGGCCCCTACACCTACGTGGGAGACCCTGATAAAATTCCTGGCTGCAGACTTCAGCCTGGCCCAACCTCAGCCATTACGGCCGTCTGGGAAGTGAACCAGCGGTAGGTTCATTCTTTCTCCTTTCTCTCTAACTCTGCCTCTCAAATAAATAAATCTTTAAAAAATTTTTTTAAGAACACACCCCTGATTCCTTCCCAGAGGACTAAAAGTGAGGGTCTGGGTGTTCTTGGTGAACGCCACGCTCAGCCTCAGGCCTGGAGAGACACGGCCACTTCCCTCGGCCCCTCAGCTACACTGCAGCGACTGGCTTTGTCATTTTAAACCCCTGCTCTGCTGTGCTCACTTCAGGGCATCCCACTGACAGCAAGGGCTCCAGATCTGACTGTCTCTGCTCCGCCTCGGGGCCGGCAGCCAGCCAGGCCCTGCCCAGGCCTCTGCTCCCGGCTCCGCTCCGCACACCTGCCTTTCCCTCCACGGGGCCCAGGTCCTTCCTGACGTTCCAAGCCCAGCCTGGTTCCCACCTGCGCACTGCCCTCTGACCTCCCCGCTTCTGTATCCGTTCTGGCATTTGGGGCTTTTTACAGCGTCCTCCATGTCTGATTCTCACCGGGCTGTGGGCTCCCTGCCCCTGCATGAGTGAATGGGTGGCTACGCCCTCTGCATGCTGGGATTGGAAGTTGTGGGGCCCAGGCCTGACACCTGTGAACTTACCCTGGTGCAGTCACAGGCCTGGGCCCAGGCCCTCCGCCGAGGGCCTTGCCTGGGTTCCTTCTGTGCCGTCTCGAGACCCCAGGACACACAGCTGTTGTGATTCACTCTGCACGTGAGAAGGCAGAGCAGGCACCTCGCCCAGGCCGAGGACTGGCTGACCCCTCTGGAGCCCCAGCCTTTGTTCCGGTTATTCTGCCACATCCCACGTCACAAGTAATAGCGACACCCTCGACTCACTATTCAGACCAGGCTGCGCACCAGCCCTGGAACCCTCCCCGGGTGACCGCTACTCGTGCCAACACTGGGTTTGCTGTGGCAGGTTTGACCCTCCCGTGAGCGGAAGTGCCCCATGCACGCTGGGGTCAGGAGGTCACCAGGACTGCCTGTGGGTCCTCTTCGGCGCCGGGGCAGAGTCCGCTGTCTGATGTGTGGCTGTTCCTCCCCTCTCCTGTGCACAGGCAGCCTCCTGCTGTGCGTGTCCAGCGCTGTGTCCTTGGGGCCCGTGGGGCGCGGCCAGGGTGGGATGCGGGCCCACCTCACTCGCTGTGCCTTTGTGTGAAGGAAGTTTGGGTTGGGCTTCTCCCCGAGCTTCCTGGGCTGGAGCTGGGCTTCCCACTCCCACAGGGCAGTAGGGGGTGTGGCGTCCGGCTTGTGCTTTGCAGGGGACCCGTCTTCTGTCCGTGCCAGATGGGATTTTGGCAGCTGGCAAGGGGATCTCCTTTACAGGGCCTTGGAAGCCCAGCTGAGAGGCTGAGCGTTGGTCTGTTTGTTCTCACTTGGGAGAAAACCCGCACAGGAAGAGTCCAGACTGGCTTGTGTTGACGAAAGCAGACTCTCACAGCCTAGCGCAGGAAGCCTTGCTGAAGGAGCTGGGGTTCCTCTGTGACCCCCTCCTTTCCCATGCCCCTCCCCTGGCCGACAGCCGAGGCATGGATGGGCAATCTTTCTCTGCTGATTGAGATGTCAGTGGGAACTTGGCCCTTCCACTCGTCTGTGTTGATGGCAGGGCAGTGGAGGGGAGAGGCCTGTGCCCCCGTGAGGGCGCCAGGCAGAACTGCCCAGCTGCTAATCTGCACTGGAGAAGGGCCAGGCTGGGGGTTGGTGACCTGCTCTGCTGTGTGGGTCAGGAGCTGACGACCCGAGCGGCATGCGGAAGCCAGACGGGCTGCGTCGTTCCTAGGCAGCTGGAGTGGGGCAGAGGGGCCGGTTCGGGTGAATGGCCCTGGAGTTGGAGTCTGCCCAGCTGGCGCTGTGGGCGTGGAAGGTTCTCCGCGTGCACAGAGAGAAAACCCACCCTCCAAGCTGGCCTTAAGTGTCCCAGAGACGTCCGTGCAGGCGTGGTGCTGGTTCTGCTCAGCGGTGGGCGGCAGTGGCCTGAGAGTGCGTCATGGCTGCAGCTCAGAAGGGCTTGGACCTGCGACTAATGAATGAAAGTGTGGCCTCAGAAGGTTTGGAAATGAAAGCACCAGAGACGGCCCGGCCAGCCTCGAAGGCCCTGGGGCACGTGAACTCCCAGCCTGAACCAGGGCGAGCTTGCTGTGAGGTCGGGGAGCAGCGGGAACACATGCCAGCACCAGCGCCAGGGCCTGTGCTCAGAGCTGGCTCCCATTGTACAGACGAGGAAGCCGAGGCAAGCAGAGATGATGTAACTTGCCCGCAAACACAAAGCTGCCCAGTGGCAGAGTGGGAGCCAAGTCCAGGTGGACTGGCTCCAGAGCCCCCGGCTCTGTGACAGGATGGCCAGGGCAGAGGAAGGGACCTTTGACCAGGTGGCTTGGGCAACCGCCTCAGCCCCCAACCACGTTCCTTCTTTGCCAGCTGTGGCTCCTGCTGCGGCGGCGAGTGACCGGAGCAGACTTCAGACAGACCCACCGTCCTGCCGTTTGGAAGTCAGAAGTCCACAGTGTGTTTCCCTGGGCTAAGCTCAAGGTGTTGGCCGGCGCCGTGGCTCACTAGGCTAATCCTCCGCCTTGCGGCGACAGCACACCAGGTTCTAGTCCTGGTCAGGGCGCCAGATTCTGTCCCGGTTGCCCCTCTTCCAGGCCAGCTCTCTGCTGTGGCCCGGGAGTGCAGTGGAGGATGGCCCAAGTGCTTGGGCCCTGCACCCCATGGGAGACCAGGAGAAGCACCTGGCTCCTGCCAATCGGATCAGCGCGGTATGCTGGTTGCAGCGTGCCAGCCGCGGCGGCCATTGGAGGGTGAACCAACGGCAAAGGAAGACCTTCCACTCTGCCTGTCAAAAAAAAATAAAAAAATAAAAACAACAACAACAACAAAAAAGGTCGAGGTGTCAGTGGGGCCAGCTCCTCCTGGAGTTCGGGGGGAGATCTGTGTCCTCACCTTTCCCAGCTCGCAGAGGGCACCTCCCCCGCTGCCACCAGCAGAGCCTCTCCCAGGCTCTCCTCCCTGCTGGTGTTTTCCTGCCTCTTTATTCACGGGCCAGCACTGTGGCGCAGTGAGTTAATCCTCCACCTGTGACGCCAGCATCCCATATGGGTGCTGGTTCTAGTCCCGGCTGCTCCTTTTCTGATACAGCTCTCTGCTATGGCCTGGGAAAGCAGCAGAGGAGGCCCCAGCACCCACGTTGGAGACTTGGAAGAAGTTCCTGGCTTCAGATCAGCACAGCCCCAGCCGTTGTGGCCATCTGGGGAATGAACCAGCGGATGGAAGACCTCTACCTCTACCCGCCCCCCCCCCATCTCTCACTCTCTGTAACTCTACCTCTCAAATATATAAATAAAAAAACCTTAAAAAATGTATTTATTTGAAAGGCAGAGAGAAAGACCTTCATCTGCTGGTTGACTCCCCAGATGGCTGCCAACAGCAGCGGCTGGAGTTGGGCTGATCCAAAACTAGGAGCCAGGAGCTTCCTCCAGGTCTCACACATGGGTGCCAGGTCACAAGCATTGCGTCAGCTTCCATTGCTTTCCCAGGCCATAAGCAGGGAGCTGCATCAGAAGAGGAACAGGTGGGACACGAACTGGTCCCCATATGGGATGCCGGCGCTGCGGGCGGAGGCTTAGCCCACTGCGCCACAGCGCCGGCCCCGTCCCTGCCTTCACACTCTCACCCTCCTGCCTCCCTCTCTTGAGGATCCTTGTGGTTACATCCAGAGTCCTGGCTCCCCCTCAAGGTCCCTGTCTCGTCTGCAGAGTCCCTCCCGCCGTCCCAGGTGCCTGTGCATGGGTCCGCAGGGCTGGGATGTGGATACCTCTGGGAGGTCGTCATTCAGCCCACTACACGGGGCAGGGGGGTGTGCAAGAGTAGGGGTCCCTGGAACATGAAGTCCAATGACTCAGAGGATGAGGTGTGGGTGAGGTGGTGAGGTGCCCTGGGAGAGCTTGCAGCCCAAGGCAGGGGCCACACCTACCGAATACCTCCTGCTTTGGGATTTGTCTGGAAAGGAGGTATCTTTGTAAAGGAGGGCCAGCCAGAGGATGTGTTTCCTGGAGGACTGGGTGTGTGTGTGTGTGTGTGTGTGTGTGCCGGGAAGTGGGAGTTTGTGCCACTCCTAATTAGGTCCTGGACTTGGCAGAGCTCGGACAGCCTTGCCAGGGTCTGGTGGACTCTCCCTCCAGACACCTGCTTCCCCGTCCTCTGCATATTCTCGAGTGTCCTGCTGGCTGCGGGGTTGGCTCCCGGCCCTCTGGACAGAGGGTGGGAGGACGTCTATAAACCATGAGCTACTTCGTGTGGACCTGTTCTCTTTCCCACCAGCTCTCCTTGGGCCCTGGGACCTGCAGCCTCGAGGGGCCCCCCCTCTTGGTGCTCCCGGGTGTTCTGACTGGGACAAGACCCTGCTCACGTGGCTGTCAGAGGGCCCCGTGAGCGATCGAATGCCACAGGAGTTTGCCAGCTGGGCCACACTGTCCCAGTGCGCTGTTCCACAGTGTCCTGGTGCAGGCGTCCTGCTCACACGTGTGCCTGTCCCAGCGACAGGAGATGGCACCCACGTCTCCCTGCCTTCCTCCTTGTGTTTCCTCGGTCCCCAAAGCACTCATTCAGCAACCATGAGGGCACTCCAGAACGTGTAGAAAAGTGGCTTTGGCCCGGCTAAGCATTGGCCGTTACTGCTATTTGGAGAGTGAACCAGCAGGAGGAAGATTCTCTCTCTTCTCTTCTCTCTTTCTCTTTCTCTAGCTCTGCCTTTCAAATAAATAAATAAATCTTTAAAAAAAGAGAGATGTTTTTGGTGCCAAAACATTTTGAAATCCATGAATCCATGCAGTGTTTTCATAATATGCATTTTACAAGTAACTTTTTAAAAAAATTATTTATTTTGGAGCTGGGCCAGACCAAAACTAGGAGTCTGGAATTTCATCCAGGTCTCCCACATGGGTGCAGGGGGCCAAGGACCTGGACATCTGCTGCTGCCTTCCCAGGCCCATTAGTTTTGAGCTAGATCGGAAGTGGAGCAGCCGGGACTCAAACCGGCATTCATGTGGGTAGCGACATTGCAGGTGGCATCAGCCCGCACTGCCACAACGCTGACCTCCAGTGAACTTTTAGAAGATCCCTTGTATGCATGCATTTCAAAGTTTTTGCACCAAAATACTTTATTTTAAGTAAAGATTTATTTATTTATAAGGCAGAGTAATAGAGAGCTAAAGAGATCTTCCATCTGCTGGATCACTCCCCAGATGGCCAGATGGGTCAGTGCTAGGCCAGGCAGAAGCCAGGGACCAGGAGCGCCATCCGAGTCTCCCATGTGAGTGGCAGGGACCCTAGTACTCAGGCTGTCCTCTGCTGCTTTCCCAGGCGCACTAGCAGGGAGCTAGATCGGAAGCAGAGCCGCTAAGACTTCTACAGGCTCTCCAAAGTAGGCTGCTGGCATCGCAGGTGCTGGTTTAACCCACTGCGCCACAACACCAGCCCCCCAGAAACCTCCTGTTTTAATTCCACTTTTCATTACGGTGACCTGGGTGGACATGACCCCTGCCCTCAGGGAGCCCACCTCCCCAGGAAGTCAGGATAAGTGAGACATGGGAAGACTCGGCGTCTGCAACCTGCCAGTGCTCAGAGCTGGCGCTGTGCTTGGTGTGGCTGGAGTTGGAGCTGGACGGAGCCGCGGGGGCGGCCTGACTCGTGTGGTCATCGCCATGTACAGCCAGTGCATTTCAAGTGCTCAGTATGTGCACGCGTTCAGACAGTGCCCCTCGGGCGTGACCTCTGACCTCCAGAAGGTCCCTGTCTAGGGGAGAGGTCACCACCCGCCAGGGACTCCTTGGCCAGTGTTCCTGCCCCAGAGGACATCTCCCCCCGTTTGAGTGGGAGCTTCCATATTCCAGAAGCAGCCAGAATATTGCTATCTTGTTCCAGTTAGGAAAACGTCAGTGTCTAGGCAGAGCCCCTCCCTGTTCCCCCACCACGTGGGCCGAGTTGTGTCCTGGTGGGGTGCGTCACACAGGCCCCTTTGCCTGCCTGGGCGTGACCTCTCCGCGCTGGCAGCCACCGGGTGTGACTCAGCCCCTCACCGCTCCCTCCGCTCCCAGCCAGACACTGCCGTGCAGCAGTCCAGCTGAGCTCGGAAAGTGTCGGCGCTGGGGGCTCCTGGGATGGGATGCCTGTGGCGTGTCGGGGAGGCCCGAGGCCAGCGATTCATCACTGTCCCCTGCTCCGCTCTTCCACATCCCTGCCGTGTGCCGGCATTGCGCAGTGCCTGGAGAGAGGTGGCCAGGGCAGGGGGACGCTGTCAGGCAGCACGGCACGGCCAGGGGAGGCCAGGGTGTGAGGAGTCGTCGAGGGAGGAGTTGCAGGACCTGCGGGAGCAGGGAGGAAGGAAGGAGTGGACTCGTGTGTGCAGGGGCTGCGAGGCGCCTGGGGAGGGAGCCCAGGGCCCCAGCTCTGTGCAGAGCCAGGACCGAGCCCGGCCAGTCAGGTTCTGCCACAGGTTCAAGAGGCCTTCAAGTTGAAAATAGGTAAAAATAAGTCACATCCAACCTCGCTTCCTCAGGCATCCTCTCTCTGCGGCTCTGGAGGACGGTCCAGGCGCCGTCCCCTCTCCCTGGCACTGGGACCCTGAATGCGCAGAAGTCCCCAAAGCCTGCGGCAGACTAATTGTGTGGCAAAAATCTGACCTGAATTGGTGGGGAGACTAATTAGCCTTTAAAAATATCTTACCTGGGGCGACCCTGTGTGTTAGACTCGGGGGCTGCCTGGACAGGGTGTCAGCGCACGTACAGCACCGTAACTAACATCTGGAAAATTCTGAGTCCCTAATCTCACCTGGTGCACGGCCCTGGCTGTAGAACAGTGCGCCTGTGTTCTCCCCAGGAGGCGAAGTGAGAATCCAGTCACCTGCCCTGCCCCGGCTCAGGTGGTGACACGGATTCCAGCTCAGCTCCCCGACTCAGCCAGGGCAAAGTGCCAGCTGCGTGGCCTGGCCTCTGCGCGGCTTGCTGGGCACCTGTGGTTGGAGACGAGTGTGGAGTGGCCGCACCCACTGGCAGGTAGGCCACTGGGAGCTGGGACAAGTACTAGACTGCTTTCTGTCTCATCTGGGACTGAGGGAGCCGGGGTGTCCAAACCTTAGAAGGGATTACAGCGCTGTGAGGCAGCCCCCAGAACCTAGCACGTACTTGCACAGAGACGCATACGGCCGGCTGCCCCGGGGAGGACACGGGTCGAGAGACTGCAGAGAAGCGGCCGGGACATCAGCGGCCCAGCTTGGAAGCCTCTGGCCTCTGCCCGTCTGTACAACTGCTCTTCAGGCCTTTGCTCACGGTCCCTGTCAGGAAAAGAAAAGGCGAGCCGCCTGCAGCGCGCGTCCGCAGTGTGTAGTGCGCTGTGCGCATGCACGCCATAGAACCCGCTCGGAGGACAAACCAGGAGAGCCAGAGAGCCAATCACTAAAGAGTTCTCTGGTGGGTGACGCTGGTCATTTAGGGAGAGGGTGCCTTAACGCGCCCTGACATCTGGAAGGCCAGTTTGTGTAGGCTGCGTCCTAGTGGCTGCCCTCCCTGCGGAAGTGCTATGGTGGACGCTGGCCGCGCGGGGGAAGCACACGGTGGACGCTGGCCACGCACGGGGGACGCACAGGGAAGACGCTGGCCGCGCGCAGGGGACGCACAGGGCGGGCTCTGGCCACGCACGGGGGACGCACATGGTGGACGCTGGCCGCGCGCGGGGGATGCACACGGTGGACGCTGGCCGCGCTCAGGGTGGGTGGGTAGCGCACACGGTGGATGCTGGCTGCGCACGGTGGGTGGGTAGCGCACACGGTGGATGCTGGCTGCGCACGGGGGACGCACAGGGCGGACGCTGGCCACGCACGGAGGACGCACACGGTGGACGCTGGCCACGCGTGGGGGGTGCACAGGGCGGATGCTGGCCGCGCTCGGGGGACGCTGGCCACGCGGGGGGGACGCTGGCCACGCGTGGGGGACGCACAGGGCGGACTCTGGCCACGCGCGGTGGGGGGGGCACACACAGTGGATGCTGGCCGTGCACGGTGGACGCTGGCCACTGCTGGGGTTGCACACGGCGGACGCTGGCCGCACGCGGGGGGCGCACACGGCAGACGCTGGCCGCGCGCGGGCGGGGGGGGGCACACAGTGGATGTTGGCCGTGCATGGTGGACGCTGGCCACTGCTAGGGTTGCACACGGTGGACGCTGGCCGCACGCGGGGCGCGCACACGGCGGACGCTGGCCGCGCGGGGGGGGCACACAGTGGATGTTGGCCGTGCACAGTGGACGCTGGCCACTGCTGGGGTTGCACACGGCGGACGCTGGCCGCACGCAGGGGGCGCACACGGCAGACGCTGGCCGCGCGGGGGGGGGGCACACAGTGGATGTTGGCCGTGCGCGGTGGACGCTGGCCGCACGCAGAGGACGCACCGCCGGCTGGCTCTCCGGAGGGGCTGCTCCTGTTTCCGGCACATGCACCCGGCAGGCAGAGGACCTGTTGAAATGTGGCTGGTACTTTTCCATGCTCTCGCGGGCCAGGCAGATGCTTTTGTAAACTAAATGGAAAAGGAGAGCATTTTGTTTTAATACACGAGTCCCAAACCCATTCAGATACTGTGGAAATTTGTAAACACTAGAGAATTTTGTTCCGTGGATTTTTTTAAAAAGTAGTTTTGACGTGAGAGTTTTTAAAAAATTTTATTTTTAAATCCGTGATCAAACTGAACGTTGTCTCTGGTAACACAACGCCTCCCAGAGAGGCTTGCTGACCGCCCCGCCCCGCCCCGCCCCGGCCCAGGCTCGAGCAGCTGCTGTCTTGTCCATTGCGCTCACCTGCCCAAGCCACGGAGATGCTGGCAATGCCGTGGAAACGTGGCCAGGAGACGCGTCTCCGACAACCAGCCGCCACAGAAAACCAGGACAGATTGGAGCTTTTCTGTGAAAATGTGTAGCTTCATTGTAAGGTTTGACGACTGCTTCTGCAAGGT
Source organism: Oryctolagus cuniculus (assembly GCF_051225735.1). Classification (NCBI taxonomy): domain Eukaryota; kingdom Metazoa; phylum Chordata; class Mammalia; order Lagomorpha; family Leporidae; genus Oryctolagus; species Oryctolagus cuniculus. Next base: position 115,107,408 of record NC_142877.1, on the reverse strand, counting down.
TAACAGCAAATCTCCAGTACCAGGGATTTCCTGAGTTTCTGCCCTCTCCTTACAGAGTTCATGGAGCGTCTGCCATTCCGCTCTCTGTAGCTTTTCGGGGGGGGGGGGGATTCAAGTGCACCAAAGTCGATCAGATGGGTTAACGCCTTCTCCTGCCCGTCACTGAGCGTGGACAGTTGCGTGCTAGGGTGGGGGCGCGTGCTGTGGGGAAGTGCTTGGGATCCTGCATCCTCAGAGTGCCTGCTGAGTCCTGGCTGTGCACTTGCAGTTCTGTCTCCTGCAGCGCACAGTGGGTTCGAGCGTTTTGGTCTCTGCCACCCACATGGGAGACCTGGATTGAGTGCTGGGTTCCTGGCGTTGGCCTGGCCCAGCCCTGCCTGTTGTGGGCATTTGGGAAGTGCACCAGCAGGTGGAAGATCTGATTCTGTCTTTGTGTCTCTTTGCCTTTTTTTTTTTTTAAAGATTTATTTATTTATTTGAAAGTCAGAGTTTTACACACACACACACACACACACACAGGGGTCTTCCATCTGATGATTCACTCCCCAGCCCCAGATGGCTGCAATGGCCGGAGCTGTGCTGATCTGAAGCCAGGAGCCGATCCGAAGCCAGGAGCCTCTTCTGGGTCTCCCACATGGGTGCAGGGGCCCAAGGACTTGGGCCATAGTAGAGAGCTGGACAGGAAGTGGAGCAGCCGGGTTTCAAATTGGCACCCATATGGGATGCTGGTGCTTCAGGCCCGTTGTTAACCCACTGCGCCACAGTGCTGGCCGTCTCTTTGCCTTTCAAATAAAATTAAAATAAATAGAAACTTAAAACCAGTTACACATCGTATAGTTTTGTTGCATCCTTTTCCCTCCACCCGCTTTTCCAAGAGAAAATCCTAGATGCCGTTTGATTTTCACCCGTAGGAACTTCAGTGTGCGTCTATATGATAAAGACTTAAAATATTTATTGAGAGGCAGAAAAGGAGACAAAGTTCCCAACTGCTGGTTCACTCCCACATGGCTGCATGGCTGAGCCAGGGCTGGGCCAGGCCGAAGCCAGGAGCCAGGAGCTCAGTCCCGGTCTCCCGTGTGTGGGTCCCAGGGACCCGGCCACTTGAGCCATCGCCGGCCGCCTGCCCAGGTCTGCATTTTCAGGAGGGTGGAGTCGGGAGTTGCGTCTGCGACTCAGACCCAGGCGCTCTGATGTGGGATGTGGACGTCCTAACTAGGGGCTTGACCGCTAGGCCAGACACCTGCCCCGGAAAAGGTTTATGTCTGGAACAATTGTAGAGTCACAGAGAGCCGCACACACTCCCTCACCCAGCTTCCCCCTTTGTGATCTTGCCGAGGCAGGTAGACTGCAGGCGCTGCTTTAGGCGTGTGCGTGTTTGCGTGTGTGTGTATACATGCATGTGTATGTGTGCAAGTGTGTGTGTGGCGCCACAGCGCCAGTCCCATCACCACCACTGTGGTGACGCACAAGCGGTTTCATTGCAGGAAGTCCGTCCTCCGTGACCCTCTATGTGCTTCAGACAGAAAGTCTGTGAGAGCTTTATGGTGACGTGAGAGAGTGTGGAAATCTGTGCAGTTTTTTCATGAAGCTCATTTTCGGGGGCGTGGGACGTGGGACGGAGCTCCTGACTCCTGCCAGGGCCGGCTCTCTGCTCCTTGTCTAAGCGGAACCCTCGGTGCGTGGCCTCTGTGACTGGCTGGCTTTGCTGAACGCTGCGTCCTGGAGATCCGGCCAGCCGTGGACGCCTCCGTCGTCGGTCACTTCCACTTGCCGAGTGGTACTCCCCTCTGGACGCCTCCGAGTCTGTCTGACCTTTCACCTGTCGGAGGACATTGGGTTGTTTTTGGGGTTTGGAGACTGTCAGTGCTGCTGCTGTAAATGTTTGTACCTAAGTCTTTGTGTACAAAACCCAGGGTGAACATCTAAGAGTGATTGCCGGGTTGCGTGGGAAGTGCGTGTCAGTTTTGTAAGAAACTGGCCGGCTGTTTTCCATGATGCCTGGGTCACGGTTTCCTCCTGCCAGCCATGGCTGGGGGGTGCCCACCCTCTGCAGGGCCGGCATTGTGGGTCACGATTTCCTCCTGCCAGCCATGGCTGGGAGGTGCCCTCCCTCTGCAGGGCCGGCATTGTGGGTCATGATTTCCTCCTGCCAGCCATGGCTGGGGGGTGCCCACCCTCTGCAGGGCCGGCATTGTGGGTCACGATTTCCTCCTGCCAGCCATGGCTGGGAGGTGCCCTCCCTCTGCAGGGCCGGCATTGGTTTTATCTCTCAGGGGATGGTATCTCATCGAGGTTTTCATTTCACTTCCCTGGTGGCTGCTGGCCAGGGACCTCTTCCTCAGTGAAATGTTCCTCGTGGATTTTGTCCTTTTTTTAATCAAATTGTTTTGTTTTTACTGTTGACGTTTTTGAGCATTACTGTTTCTTTTTTAAAACACATTTTGTTTGAGAAGCAGAGAGAGAGAGAGACAGGACTCTCACCCACTGATTCACTCCCCGGATACCTACAACAGCTGAAGTTAGGAGCCAGGAACTCCATCCAGGTCTCCCACGCAAGTGGGATTTAAACCTGCAGCTGGGAATTGAACCCCTGCCTATATGGGATGCCAGCATTGCAGGTGTAGCTTAACCTGCTGTACCACAGCACTGGCTCCTTATTTATTTATTTATTTTTAAGATTTATTTATTTGAAAGAGTTACACAGAGAGAGGAGAGGCGGAGAGAGAGGTCTTCCATCTGCTGGTTCGCTCCCCATTTGGCCGCAACGGCCAGAGCTGCGCTGATCTGAAGCCAGGAGCCAGGAGTTTCTTCCAGGTTTCCCACATGGGTGCAGGGGCCCAAGGACTTGGGTCGCCTTCTGCTTTCCCAGGCCACAGCAGAGAGCTGGATTGTAAGTGGAGCAGCTGGGTCTCAAACCAGTGCCCATATGGGATGCTGGCACTGCAGGTGGCGGCTTTACCCACTATGCCACAGCACCGGCCCCAGGCTCCTTATTTTTTATAAATAATTTCCTTTAAATTTTTAAGTTTATTTTCATTTTATTTGAAAGGCAGAGAGACATATATACAGATATACAGAGTCTCTCTCTCTCTTTCTCTCTCTCTCTCTCTTACACACACACACACACACACACACACACACATCTTCCAGTTGCTGGTTCACTTCCCAGCCTACAGCAGCCAAGGCTGGGGCGGGCTAGCCCAAAGGCAGGAGTCAGGAACTCCATCCCATTTCCCACATGGATGACAATAATTGAAGTACTTGAGGCATCGTCTGCTGCCTCCCAGTGTAAACTGTGAGAAGTGGAGGAGCTGGGACTTGAACCAGGCACCCTGATGTGGTTTGCAGGTATTCTAAGGGTGCATGGACTGCGTCGAATAAAGGGGAGTCAAGCAGGCCCCCACCCACCCAATCCTGCTGCACCTGCTGGCATTGCCCCCTGTCCCCTGCTTCTCCAGGGCGTAGGGGTCAGCCTCTGGCTTCTGAGACCTAGGCAGGCAAGAGCTCCTTCCCAGGGATACCACATCCTCTCCAAGCATACCCACCACATGCACTGACCGGCGGGCAGGGTCCCAGGTTGTGCAAACTGTCCTGGGCGTTGGCTGGCCACCTGTGTTGTTGCCTTGGTCCAGGGAGGAAGGCGAGCTCTGGGCCTTGAAGGAGCCCTGGGCGCCTGCCTCTCCTGGGTACCAGGGCCGTGTGTCTGTGAGTCAGGCTACTACTTTCAGTCTTGGGGGGGAGACCATTATGAAAAACCCTGGAATCGTTTGGTGCCGGGTGGCAAGTCCCAGGTCGTTTCCGCGAGATGAGACAGCGTTACGTACTTCAGACTTGCCGGGAGAGAACACTCGAGGTCACGTCTGGGTGATGGTTTGTAACCCACCAGGGCCTCCTGAGGGTGGCTTGAAGTCACAGGGTCCCGGCGCGGAAGTGAAGCCGACGCTGCCGGCCCGCGCCGCTCCCCTCGCCCAGGGATCTCCAGGCTGTGGTGGGACATGGTGGTCGTGTCCTGTTAGGAGGCGCTGGAGTGGGAGGGGCAGCTCAGCCAGGCCCCCTCTCTCGAGAGGAGCTGGGACGACAGCGTGAGACGCCTGGTTTGAGTCCTGGCTCTGATCTGTGTGGTTCTGGGTGAACCACACGATCCACGTAAGGAAACGTGAGCCGGCCCCACGAGTGCCGGCGGTGGCCCCTGGGGTCGTGGAGGGGCAGTGGAGTGGAGTGAGCAGAGCCCCGGGAGGAGCTGGGCCGGGGGCCCGCACCCGCCTCTCGTGAGCAGACCCCGCCAGGGCGTCTGGTCAGCTTGCAGTGTCTGCTTCCTGGTCTGAAGCCGGCTGCAGTTCTGCCAGGACTCTCTGTGGGGAGGGGCTTCTGTTTTGGCCTCTGGTCAGGAACCAACCAGCCTTGGACTTGCCCCGCCCCTCACCTGGAAGGTGCACCCCCCCTTCCTGTTGCTCATTTAATTCGGGATGATAGACAACGATGATTTACACCCAAATCTGCTTTTTAAAGAAGCCCTCTGGCGCTGGCTTTCGGGTCTGCAGCATCTCGCAGGAGCTATTGTTAGACTTGTCGCCGTCTCGTTTCCCAGCTTGCCACCAGCCTTTTTCTTTATATAGATGCCTTCTCCATTTTTGAGTTTCTTTATATAGATGCCTTCTCCGCTTTTGCGTTTTTAGTCTAGATCCGGCTCTCCGTGTCAGAGATCGCCTATGTTAGGAAGGTGGAGATGTGAAGAGCTCTCCCAGTAGACTTCCAGGGGGCGCTGATGGTGGTGGGTGGTGGCAGAGGCTCCTGGCGACCTCGGAGAGGGCCCTGGGCCGAGTCAGTAACTGGGGGTAGACGGCGGGCAGGGATCACAGGGCCAGGCATGGCCTGGGGCCCCAGCAGCGTATTCCTGCCTGCACACTAGCTCATGGAGCCGGAAGGGACTGTGGGCTCAGGCTGAGATGGTCAGTGTTGAGTTTGGCCATGTTTGGGTCAGGCAGCGGAGACCCTTAGGCCCAGCGAACTCCCTGGGGGTACCCGGCTGACTGGGGGTGCAGCCAGGACCCGGGTTGCCAGGCCTGGGTCTTCCCAGTGTCCACGCTGTGCATCTCACACAGTGTAAAACCATTCCGTTAGCTGTCAGGTAGGCCTGGTTGCTCTGGTTGGTGACGGGGGCGCGTTGGTCTTGCAGGTGGCTGGCTGGGGCTCATGCCTGGGTGAGAGGGAGCGGCCAGTTCTAACTTCCTGGTTAGTCCTCCCGAGCTGCAGCAAGATGCTGTCCATTTCTCCCAGTTTTGGGGGCTGGAGAGTCCCAGATCCAGGCGACAGCAGCTCCCGTGTCGGTGGGAGCCACTCCTGGTTCGGGACGGCAGTGCCCTCCATGGCGGAAGGGCTGGGAGCTCTCCGAGATCCTTTTCATGAAGACGCTGATCTGACTCACGAGGGCTTCGCTCGTGATCCGATCGCCCCCCACTGCCCGCGCCCTGAGGATTAGTGCTCAGCCTGTGCGGTGTGGGGGGGCGCAGGCCTTCGGGCCCCGAGAGAGCCCTGGGCTCGTTGACGGTAGTTCCAGCCTCTGGCCAGCCTGAGAGCCGCCTGTGACCCGGGTCCCGTCCCAGAAAGCCGTCTCTGCCACAGCTCGACGCGTCCTCCTGAACTCGCCTGTGTCCGTTTCCTCGGCCCTTCACGTAGAAGCAAATTCTTCTTGAAGGAGTGGAAACCAGTGGGTGATAAAGTTTGACGTTGCACGTGGCCGAGGTGCAGGGGATCCCACGCCAAAAGTGGGGGTTTGGCCTCGGGGAGTGGGCGGGAGGATGTCAGACACATGAGCGAAGGACGGAAGCAGTGGCACGCGGGTGTCTGGCTGGGGAGTGTGCGGAGGCTCTGAGGAAGGGGGGGGGCCAAGGCAGAAGATGGGCAGGTTGGGAAAGAGCCAGGAAGTCTCCCAGGCAGCCCAGCTCGGGGTGCGTGTGTGTGTGTGTGCACGTGTGTACATGTGGTCGTTTGGAGCTGGGGGGAAATGGCAATGAAATGGCTCATGGAGAAGTTCTTTGGCTGTTGCTGGGGTGTGGAGATGGCCGGGCCCAGCACCCCAGCACGTGCTGCAGGCACAGAGCCTCAACCCTCGGGGAGCCTGTGTTCTAGCTGGGGTGCAGCCGACAGATGCGTGATTTAGTAAATGTAGTGCACTGGATGCAGTCAGATGTCGTGAGTGCTCAGTGCAGAGGAAAGCAAAGCAAAGCCGTCAGGAGTGCCTGGGAGGGCTGTCCTGCGTGAGCAGGTGGCCAGCGTGGAGACCGAAAGGAAGCGTGGGAGTGAGCTACGTGACCAGGCAGAGCGACAGCCAGTGCAAAGGCCCTGAGGCAGGAGCAGGGTTCGTATGTCCAAGGAGCAACAACGAGGCCGATGTGGCTGGAGCTGAGATGAGGTCCGGCAGCATCGAGGCCCCGTTGGGCAGTCCTGTGCGCCTGCGTGAGGATGCCAACCGTTCCTCTGGAGAGTTTTGGGCAGAGGAGAGGGGTCTTGGGCTGGCTGAGGTCTTAGAAGGCTCATGAGACTGCTGTGTGGGCAGTGGTGACGGGGCAGGGGCAGAGAGCCCGGGCGGCACTCCGTTGATCCATGCGGGCGGCCGTGGCCCTGGGCCATCTGCGGGTCGGGTGAGGTGCAGACGCGATGTCGCGGCCTGGGCAATTCTCCTCCCTGGGAGGAGGAGGCTAACGCTGCGGTTTCTTCCCCCAGGTGGGCTCCTCACGTCCCCCCAGGGTCTCTCCGGGAGCCCTTCCTGCTGCCAGGCACCATGACCGTGAGGGGGGCCGCGCTGGCCCCCGGCCCGGCGGCGTCCACGACCGCGGCCGCCTCACCCGGCGTCTCCACGATCCCCGAGGGCCGCCCCACGGCCATGGAGCAGCCTGTGTTCCTGATGACGACCGCCGCCCAGGCTGTCTCCGGCTTCTTCGTGTGGACGGCGCTGCTCATCACCTGCCACCAGGTGCCTGGCTCCCCTGCAGGGTCCTTAGGGGTCTCCGCCCAGCCAGGCCGTGGCCCTGATGTCTGAGCCTCGCGTTCCCAGAGGCCTCACCCAGGAGGATGGGTTTCTTGCTTGCTCCCCAGCACAGCCCGGTCCGGGTTGGGTTCTGTTTTGTGGCTCCAGCATCGGTGTAGCTTCACGGTGTCTGACAACAGGGAGTCTGGAAAGCACCCTGGGTAGTTTGCGCCTACAGTCAGAAGTGACACTTGTCACTTCCGCCTGCTTGCTCTGGGCCAGAGCTGGTCTCGGGTCCAGCCTCAGCTCCAGGGGGCACATGGGTGGAAGGGACCCCCTTGCAGAGGAGAAAATCGAGAGCCAGAGAGGGAGGAGGGACAGGCACTAACCTGGTGACATGTGAGTTGGTGGCAGAGCTGGGTAGACATCATGTCTCCTGTCCCCTGAGCTCAGGGCCCCAGGGGAGGCTGCCGTGGGCTGGGGCAAGCCGTGGGGCTGGGGGGGGGGGGAGTTTGAAGGTCGCTTGGTGAAGAGGGACGGAGTGGATCTGCACAGCTTACCCCTGGGTAGCCCCTCGCCGGCTGCCCAGTGACTCCAGCCATTTTGGAACCCACTTCCATCCAAGGCATTTTGACTCACAGCAGATGGGGAATATTTCCTTCTTGTCCCCAGCCTGGGACTCGGCTAGGCCAGCTGCGATGTCATGAGAGCTGGGCCAAGACCCTCGGGAGCTGTGGGACGGCCGATCCCAGCCGGAGCAGTCTCGTGTGCAGCTTTTATCCTCTCCGTTGCTTTGTCAGAGTCTCGGTTTGCGTGGGGAGGGGGCGGCGCTGCCTCTGGGTGACAGATGGGGAAGAGAGGCCGGCGCTGCAGCCAGAGGGGCCCCTGAGGCTCAGGGCCCAGGAGGGAGCCTGCGCCAGGCCATAGGAAGAGTCTGGCGGCGCTGGAGTCAGGACGCATTCCTGTCGCCTCCGCCAGGCAGAGGGGAGAGGGTCCGTGGACAGGGCAGGAGGCGTGGCGTGACCGTGGGGCTGCGGCTGACCTGGCCCTCTGCCCACAGATCTACATGCACCTGCGCTGCTACAGCTGCCCCAACGAGCAGCGCTACATCGTGCGCATCCTCTTCATCGTGCCCATCTACGCCTTCGACTCCTGGCTCAGCCTCCTCTTCTTCACCAACGACCAGTACTACGTGTACTTCGGCACCGTGCGCGACTGCTACGAGGGTGAGCGCTGGGTGTGGGCGGGGCCTGGGGAGGCCACGTGGGCCAGCCGGACGCAGGGGCGATACCCCTCCTTCCTGCCCGGAGGTTCTTCCCTGCGGGGCCTCTGGGCGTCACGATGGACAGGTAGCCGGAGTCTCACCTGACAGATGCGCTTCGCGGTGGGACACAGACACCTGGGCAGGGGCCGCTGGCGTCTTGGGTCAGGGGTGGGCGGCGAGTAAGGGGACCATTTCTGGCTCAGAAGCCCAGGGAGCCCAAGGTGCTGTTGATCAGGATTCAGCCAGCAATCCATGGCAAGGCGGTGGCGGGGCTGGCCTCCTTCCCCACGCTGGAAGGCAGGACAGGGACAGAGCCAGCCTGCAGGCCACACAGAGAGAGGCAGACTTTCCTTTGTCCATTTCACACACAGAAATATGACAGGATTGGAAACTGCAGGTTAGAAGCCTCTCCATGTGGAGGGAGGTTGAGGAGGGAGAGGCCAGGGGCTCCAGGAGCGCTCACAGGCCCATGCCCGGGCCCGCTGGTGAGGAGGGAGAGGCCGGGGGCTCCAGGACCAGTCACAGGCCCGTGCCCGGGCCCGCTGGTGAGGAGGGAGAGGCCGGGGGCTCCAGGACCGGTCACAGGCCCGTGCCCGGGCCCGCTGGTGACAAGGGAGAGGCCGGGGGCTCCAGGACTGGTCACAGGCCCATGCCCGGGCCCGCTGGTGACGAGGGAGAGGCCAGGGGCTCCAGGACCGGTCACAGGCCCATGCCCGGGCCCGCTGGTGAGGAGGGAGAGGCCAGGGGCTCCAGGACCGGTCACAGGCCCATGCCCGGGCCTGCTGGTGATGAGGGAGAGGCCAGGGGCTCCAGGACCGGTCACAGGCCCATGCCCGGGCCCGCTGGTGAGGAGGGAGAGGCCGGGGGCTCCAGGACCGGTCACAGGCCCATGCCCAGGCCCGCTGGTGACAGGCGCTGAACTCGAGATCCCTGCTCTGATGGGGTGTTTGTCACCCCTTGAGACACCCTTGTGCCACGTCCCAGGGCCTGGGTTCAGCTCTCGGCTCTGGATTCCAGGTCCAGCTCCTGTCAGGCCATCCACGTGGGAGACAGGGTGGAAGCCCCAGCCCCTGGCTTTGGCCTGGTGCAGTCCTGGCTGTTGGAGACATGTGGGGAGTACCCTAGTGGGTGGGAGTTATCTCTCTTTCTCTGCTTAAATACACATTTTTAAAAGTCAAGAAAGTAAGTGGTGTGTGCTCCGACGCCTGCCCTCCTCGGTGCCGGCAGTTTTCCGTCTCGTGCCCACTGCTGGTTTCGGATCTGGTGAGCCGCTGTCTGCTCCCTGACCCGGGAGGGCTGCGCCCGCCCTGGGCTCTGCGGATGTCGGGGTGCAGCGTGTGTGTCGCCCAGTCCTGGAGTCTTTCCAGTCCCACGTTGGGCCTGTGCATCCCTGCGGGCCCGTGGGGCGCGGGAGGTGCCTTGGAATTTGATGAGGAAGTAGAGGTGCTTATCAGGGGCCCCCTCGGCTCCCCACACCCTCCCTCTGGCCAAGCACGACAGGCGTTTCCCGGCCTCCACACCCTGGCGTGTGCCGCTTCCCCGGTGCCTGCAAAGCTCTCCACCTGCCCTGTGCCTGGCCGCTGCCTCTCCACCTCCAGCCTCCCTCCAAAGAGGCCTCCCTCGGAGAGGCCCTCCCTGTCCTGGTCACTCCTAGCACCTTGCCCGCGTCCTGGGCCACGCATGGTTTGCAGGGCCCTTGACAGCCCTTGGCGAGTAGATCAGGCCTAGGGCCCAGGCCTAGACAGAACCAGGCATATTGGGGATTTCACTTCATAATTTCGTTTTAAAGATATATTTATTTATTTGAAAGTAGAGAAGGAGAGGTGGGGGGGGGAGGGAGGGAGGGAGAGAGAGAGAGAGAGAGAGGGAGAGAGAAGTCTTCCATCTGCTGGTTCACTCCCCAGATGGCTGCAATGGCCAGAGCTGCACCGATCCGAAGCCAGAAGCCAGAAGCTTCTTCCGGGTCTCCCACCGTGGAGCAGGCCCAAGGACTTGGGCCATCCTCTACTGTTTTCTCAGGCCACAGCAGAGAGCTGGACTGGAAGTCGAGCAGCCAAGACTTGAACTGGTGCCCATATGGGAAGCCAGCACAGCAGGTGGCAGCCTTACCCGCTACGCCACAGCACTGGCCCCTTACTTCATAATTTTTAAAAAAGATTTTGGGGCCAGCGCTGTGGCTCTGCGGGTTAACATCCTGCCCTGAAGTGCCAGCATCCCATATGGGCACCGGTTTGAGACCCAGCTGCTCCACTTCCCATCCAGCTCTATGCTATGGCCTGGGAAAGCAGTAGAAGATGGCCCAAGTGCTTGGGCCCCTGCACCCAAGTGGGAGACCTGGAAGAAGCTCCTGGCTCCTGGCTTTGGATTGGTGCAGCTCTAGCCATTGTGGCCAACTGGGGAGTGAACCATCAAATGGAGGACCTCTCTCTCTCTCTCTCTCTCTCTGCCTCCCCTTCTCTGTGTATCTCTGACTTTCAAATAAATCAATAAATATTAAAAAAAAGATTTATTGATTTATTTGAAAGACACAGTCACGGGGGTTGGGAGAAGGGAGAGAGGGAGAGAGAGGGAGACAGAGATTTTCCCTCCCCTGGTTCATTCCCCAAATGGTTGCAATAGCCAGAGCTGGGCCAGGCTGAAACCAGGAGTCAAGAGCTCCACGTGAGTCTCCCACATGGGTGCAGGGTCCCAAGCACTCGGGCCATCTTCTGCTGCCTTCCCAGGTACATTCGCAGGGAGCTGGGTCCGAAGTGGAAAAGCCAGGATTCAAACCCGCACTCTGATATGGGTGCCAGCGTTGCAAGTGGTGGCTTAACCTGCTGTGCCACGGTGCCAGGCCCACGTCACAACTTTTGAATGAGTTGCTTTATCAAACCTCTGCTGTGTACCTTGCATTCTTCCACGTGGGGTCCCTGTGCCTTCTTGAGGTGGGAATACTGGGGTCGTGTGGGGGCCTGCCCAGGGCCTGACCGGTGCTCTGGGGTCTGGTGTTCCTGGAAGCCTCTGGGGGCTGGTAGGGCAGGGACGGCCAGCGAAGCCTGGGGCCGACAGGCCTCTTCCTCGGCTGCCGGCCTCCCGGGGTTGCCTGGGAGCGACCTCTGCTCCCCTGGCTCCTTCAGAAACAAAACACTGTTCCAGCGGAGGGGGGCCCCTCCCGTGTGGGGGGGGCAGGGCAGGCACCCTTCTCCTGGGCCCTGAGGCAGGGCCGCGTCCCGGGACCCTCTGCCCACCCGCCTCCGTGCCCCAGAGGTGGCAGCAGGTGGCTGGCAGGTGCCCCGCTGCAGAAGTGTCTTTGTCCCGCCTCTGCCCCTCCCACCTGCCTCCCCCCCCCAGTGAGGGTCCTGAGAAGCATGTCTCCTAGCAACGCCATTGTCCCTCCCTGGCCTCTGCCAGGAGTTCACAAACCGCGCACGGCTGCCGCGGAGATCGGGCAGCCCCGGGCACCAGCTCTTGGCGTCTGCGGCAGCAGCCTGGCCCTGCCCACCCCTTCCCGCACCCCCCACCCTTCTGCTATGGAGAGTGCTGTGCAGCACCCTCTCAGGGTGGGTGACGGGGTGCCCCAGGAGCCCCGGGCCCTTCCTGTTCCCCCACCCACCACAAGCCCTGGGGCAGGCTGGGGGCAGCAGCAGCCTGGCCTGGGAGCTCCTGTTCTAGACGCAGCCCATGCCGAGGGCAGGCTCAGGACCCACACTGCACAGAAGGACTTTTAAGGACAAAATTCTGCCTAAAAACGAAAGCGCTAAGATGCTACTGTTACTAAGAAGCAGTAGCCTGTGCGCGGTTGAGGCGGGAATGCTGCGCGTCGCCCTCACTCCCAGGTTCCCTGTACTTTTCAGCTGTTTCTTGCGAGAACAACCTGAAAATGTGCTTCTCTTGTGCTGCTTGGTTGTCTTCCCATTTTGTGTGGCGTACCCCAGGGGCTTTGTTCTAGACGGCTAGAGTGAGGGATCTCACCCCTGGCGTGCACACGCCACACACAGTGTGCGTACACACGTCCGCACGCGTGCCTTTCCCTCATCTCTCCAGTGTGATCGTGTGTGCATTTTTCCTCTTCCAGTTCAGGGTTTTTCTTGTCTGGCTAAATGCCGCAGAGCCGAGGCGTACGGGGTCCCCAGACTGCACTTCCTGTCCTGGTAGGACTTGCTGTTCTGCCGTGGCCCTCCCCGTCTTGCCTTTTTACTCGGTTTTCTCTGTCCCTGCCGTTCCTTCGCTCCGAGTCCTTCTCTTCCTGCCCTGCCTGGCCCGCTCGCTGTCAAGGCCTCCACTGCTCAGCTGTCGCCTGGCTCGTCATTAACCATCACTCGGAAGTCGGCTTGCCGCCTACACCACCTGTTGCCCAACGACCGTTGCTTGTTTGCCGGCTCCGCTGGGCTCGAGGACATCTTCCGGGAGCTTCCTGAGAAAGAGGGTGCCTGGGAGTTGGTTCCCTGTTAACCCTGCCCGCGTCTTTCTCCCTGTGATCGGGGTGGGGGGAGTTCGGTTCCAGTTCAGAACGGTTCTGCCCGGGATTTGGAGGCGTGTTCGCGCTGCAGCTCCTGGCGCGGTTTTGGGAAGTGCGGTGGGCTGGGCCCCCTCATGCCTCCGTGTGGAACCTGCGTCCGTCCTCTTCCCCTTGCTTTCGGACGTTTGTCCTTGGTGTTCTGCAGTCCACAGCTGTGGGGTCGTCCTTGTGCGGGGCGGCCTGGCAAGCACTTCCCCAGGAAACTCCCGTCCTGAGGCTCTGGTTGATTTTCCAGAACGTTCTGTGATAATTTCTTCCCCTCTTCCCCTCTGCCCATCTCCCTCCTCCCTTTCCGGACACCTGTAATGGGATATTGCGTTTCTGGATTGTTTGCATTTTCTGTAGCTTTCCCAGCTCTTTTTTGTTCTGTTTTCTAGGAGCTTTTCTTGTTTGTTTGTTATTGTTGTTTTTGTTTTAAAAGCTTTAATTTTGCTATTGACTATTTCCTTTACCAGTGAAGTGTTAGTAGCTCTGCCCCATTCATTCATATGTATACATTCATATATATATATACACACACACATATACATGCTTAATTGTATCTGCATATGTATGTATTTTTAATTTGAGAACTGAGGAGCCAGCGTTGTGCTGTAGTGGGTAAAGCCACTGCCTGCGATGCTGGCATCCCATGTGGGTGTCGGTTTGTGTCCTGAATGCTCCATTTCTGATCTAGCTCTCTGCTGTGGCCTGGGAAAAGCAGTGGAAGATGGCCCAAGTGCTTGGACCACTGCCACCCATGTGGGAGACCCAGAAAAAGCTCCTGGCTTTGGCCTGGCTCCGTCCTGGCCATTTGCAGCCCCCTGGGAGTGGATGGAAGAGTGTGCGCTCGCTCGCTCGCTCGCTCTCTAACTCAGCCTTTGAAATAAATAAATACATCTTGTCCACAGCAGGGCTGGGCTGGGCAGAGAATCAATCCTGGGAGCTGGAATTCAATCCAGGTCTCCCACAGGCGTGGCTGGGGCCTGACCACTTGAGCCATCTCACCTGTTCCTCCAGGGTCAGCATTAGCAGGAAGCCGGGATTGAAGGGCCAGGGCCAGGAACCAAACCCAGATAGTCTAACACGGAGCAGGTATCTCAGCCGCTGGGCCGGATGCCCGCCCTGGTTTTATTGTGTGGCCCTTTGTGTTTGGTCTGGGACGGAGGACTCTTCTCTCTCTCTGGGGATGTTAATTGCAGATTTTTCTGTTCCCTGCATAGCCTCCATCTCCTGAATCCCTGCCATTCGTTAGCTTGGTCTTTGACCCTCAGATGTCCGTCCTCAGTGACTTGCACTATTTCAGAATCAGGCTTTGTTGCCAGGCCTGCCGCTCGGGGGGCGGAGCCCTTTGTGCGCGGCAGCGGGCACAGGTGCCGCGGGAAGGCTTTCGGGTCTGGGCCTGATTCCCCAGAGGGAACTCCTCCCCTCTGCTGCTGGACAGGCGGAGTCGTAGGTGCAGAGCGGGAGACGGGACGGGGGGCGCCTCGCCCTGCGTGCTCATACTCGGCTTTGCGCTTTCTGCAAGTGCCGTCATCACGTGCAGCCCCCCGCACGGTGGCCTCCAGGCCTCCCCGCTGCCTGGCAGCTCCGGGCTGAGGCTTCCTGAGGTCGCGTTGCACAGACCACACCCGGCCCTGTCCAGAGCTTCGGCCGTCTCCTCGTTGCCCGTTGTCTCCTTGTCCTTGAGTGTTTGCAAGACACCCCCCCCCAAGTCTCATTTCAGTGACATCTCGGGGGGGAGGGGCAGGGAAGGTGGAGATGGGTGTGTGTCCAGCCTGGCGCCATGGATTGTGGAGAAGTGACTCGGCCAGCCCAGGGCCCGGGGTGAGGCCTGCCCAGTGTGAGTCAGTGTCACCCACAGAGGATTCTGGGGCAGCCTTGGGGGCTGTGAGGGGAGGCGCAGGAGGCGCAGGGGCCCCCGGTTCCGAGCTGGAGACAGCTGCCGCTGTGTGGTTACGGATGCGCGGTTGTCACTCACGGTTCCTTTCTCCTGTTTCTCATCACGGTCGGCTCATTCTCATCTCCCAGTGGTCTGTGGAGTATCAGTCTCACCCCCATTTCACACGTGTGAAGAACAGACCTGAGTGTGCTGTGCAGAAGTCATGGGAGAGGCCGTTACTGAGTGCTGGGGACGTTCTGTGCCAGGACGGAGAGAGGGCAGGGCAGGCCTTGGAGCTGGAAAAGCGGGCAGCTCGCTGGGGAGAGAGATTTGCCACACGTGCAGGAAGCACTGGCGAGTGGTGCTGCGTTTGCCCGTGGCAGAGTGTGGTGAACTCGAGCTTCCTAGCAGAGGAGGCACAGCCGGGGTGAACCCGGCCGAGGGCCCAGCCAGAGGCCTCGCTCTGACAGGTGAGGCCAAGGACTACAGGTGCTTGGTCGGATCAACATCTGCGCAAAGAAATACTCGGGAGAAGCCAGTGGAAGGAAGAGATCAGAAACAGCACTGGGGGTGGCCAGAAGCAGGAACCGGCAGAATCAGCAGAGGACGGAGAAGCCCGAGGGAAGAGAAGAGGCGAGAACGGCCCGGTGGGAGCTGGGCAAGGGCGCCCGTGCCAGGCAGGTGCCCCACACGCCTGGCTGGCGCGCACTGTGGCCGTCCTTGGCAGTGATGACCACAAGCCCCCGAGAAGGGGCGAAGCGGTGTTCTGAGGCCCCTACGTACACAGAGCAGAGACTTCTGTCCCAGGTGTGTCTTAGTCCCTTCCCTGAGCCTGAGTCCTTCATCAGGAAAACAGGCGTGCTTTGCTCTCAGCTGCGGAGGCCAAAAGCCCGAGACTGCGGCGCCCCGACTCCGCCCCTGGTGAAGGCCTTGTGGCCAACGGCATCCCGGTGGTGTGACTGCATGAACCATCACGGGACGAGACGGGAGCCAGAGAAATTCTAACAGCAGCCCACTCTCGCGGGGGCCAACCAGGGTTCCAGGAGAAGCAGCGGCCCCACCATGTCCCGCTCGGCCCTCCACGCAGTGCGAGGCAGCCCTAGGTGATGGACAGAGGGATGGACGGTGTCCGCCCGCTGCCCCGGGGCTGATGGCAGAAATGGCTGCAGGGCAGCTTAGCACGCCCCCTCCCCTGGGGCTGTGCTGTTGCTTCCTGGGCACCCCCCCCAGAGAGAGAGAGGGGTAGAGAGGGGCTCTGCTCCCGGACCTCCAGCTCCATCCTGGAGACGCTGTGGAGGAGGGAGGGAGCCCATCGCGAAGCCTCCGTGGGATGGGACTGGCGTGGTCAGAGGACGGCCAGGCCGCTGGCCGGCTCCTCGCTGCCCACCACGTTGCGGCCTCTCGTCCTCTCTGCCCTCACGTCTTTGTGTTTGTTTCCGGGGTGCAGGTTGTTGGCTGGGATGCTGGGGTGTGGTGCTGTGTGCGGTTCTGTCATTCCCTGGGAGGGAGCCTGCTGCTGCAGCGGCCGTGGGCCCAGGTTTAGGCTGGTGGAGTCACGTCCAAGGAGGGGGAGTGAGACGGTCCTGACTCACCAGGGTTCTGTAAAGGGAACCGTCAGCAAATTGCTCTTCTCCAGACCGGCTGGCCCCAGAGCACCTTTAAAAGGTCAAGAGTGTTGAACTGAGAGACAGATGAAATTTGATGATTCTGACAGTTGAATGCAGAGCGGGAGTTGGACAGGCAGTCGCCCGCGTCACTGGAGTGTGCTGACGCACGCCCGGATGCAGGAAGGGGCGGAGCTCAGGCGCCAGAGCATCCTGGGGGCCTGGGAGGGGCGCTGACCTGCGGCTCCCCAGGTCCACACACTGGCCCTCCGGCCCCAGCTTCTCTGCAGGTTTTGTCTCTGCTCGCCCGGGGCAGGGCGAGGTCCAGCAGAGGAGCAGGCCGCCTGCCCCAGCAGCCTCACCCAGTGTGGGGCTCGCACAGGGTTCATCTGAGGGACCGCACAAGCCGGGACCTCTGCTTGTCCCTGGGGCGGGACTCAGCTCCTACCTGCCTGGCGTTTAGGGTCCAGAAGACCAACAGCAGCACGCGTGGACCGCGCCTCATCCTCCACTGCACACGCTCCTCAAAGAGTTACCCCCTGCTTGTATATGTGGAAACTGAGGCACGGACCCCTGGGGTGTTTGCCTTGTAGGGGGTGGAACCACGGGCCACGGGCAGACACAGGCCCAGGGCTCCTGAGTCCTGCCTTCTGCCCCTGGCCTGGAAGGATCAGCCAGATGGAGGAGACCAGTGGTGCAGGAGTGGTCGTGGGGATGGACGTAAAGAAGATGCCACCGTGCCGAGGAGGGGAGGTCCTGGCACGACCGGGAGCCTCCCCAGCGGCTGAGTGCGGAAGCACACGGCCAGAGCACCACCGTGTACGCCAGTCTTGTTCACGGGTCCTGGAGGTGAGGAATTTGCCCAGGCCTCCCGGGAGCAGGGTGTCCCCACGCCGTGCTATCTGGGGCAGGGGTCACCTGAGGCTCACTTGGGTGTCTGGCAGTTGATCTGTCAGCCGGGGGCCTCAGCCCGCTCCGCGTCGCCTCCCCCATGGCCGCCCTGTGCTTGCTCAGGGCGTGGAGGTTGGGTCCAAGGTGAGAAGTTCAAGTTCAAGGGAAGAGGAGCCAGAGGAGCAGCCTTCTCTGCCCCCTGTGGCAGATGTCACAGAATGTCACTTCCGTCGTGGTCCCAGGTCCCCCCCTCTGCAGAGCTTCTCTCACAAGGCAGCTGGACCCAGCCTCGAGTGGACACATCCGTTCTGCTTGACCCTGTGTGGCCTGGGACAGAGGTTTTCAGTGACAACAGATTTGGCTTGAGCTCACTCCTCTTTCCCCCTGCCCCAAAGTTCTAGTCAGCGAAGAGCGCCCTGGAAATCAGTGGTGCTCCTGCTGTCACCAGATGTCCTGAGCAGCCAGGGGCGCATGGGCCCCAGGGGGGCAGGCAGATTCCCAGGGGGCCGTGACAGCCGCCACTCAGTGCCTCTGAGCACCCTGCACACAGACGGAACCCTCACAGTCACCTCTCGGGCAGGTCTGTTACCACCAGCTGGTGGCAGAGCCGCGTCGCAAACCCTCTGCCGTGTGTGTGAACGGACAGCCACAGCGTGGCCGCTGAGTGCGAGGGGGTGTCCACGTGGGTGCTGCCTGGAAGTGGTGGGAGACTTGAGCCACCGTGAGTGGCAAAAACGACCCCAAATACAGCTCTTTGCTGATTGTTATGGCCAGCTTTTGCCTAAAAATGTGTCCTAATAGTTTCTGTGCTGCGGTTTGCGACGAGTAAGCGCTTGTGGCCTGCCCATGCGTGTGGCTGCATTGCAAGGAGAGAGTGGGCTCCTCGGGAGGCCCGTGGGTGCTCATGCCCCTCAGCGAGAAGTCCTGGAAAGCGCCTGCTACGTGAAGTCCGGGGGCGAGAGAGCGCAGATGCCACGCTGGTCCCCAGAGGTGTCTGGGTGGGCGGCATCGAGCTGGGCTCAGAGGGCCCACGGAGTGCCGTGAGAGGGGCACCGCAGGCCATGGGACTTGGAAGCACAACGTGCAGATGGGTAGAGAACCTGCTCTGAGGACCAGGGCAGCACTCGTGCTGCAGGAGCCAGGCACCCCCTGGAGCCTCGGGTGTCTGATGGAGCCGCGCCAGGGAGCCTGGAAGGACCGTGCTGCAGGGGTCAGACCAGGTGCGGGAGCCCTCAGGCCTCCCTACCGCTGCTGGCTTTGGATCATGCATTTTCTTTTTTTTCTTTTTTTTCTTTTTTTTTTTTGACAGGCAGAGTGGACAGTGAGAGAGAGAGAGAGACAGAGAGAAAGGTCTTCCTTTTGCCATTGGTTCACTCTCCAATGGCCAGAGCGGCTGGCGCGCTGCGGCCGGCGCACCGCGCTGATCCAAAGGCAGGAGCCAGGTACTTCTCCTGGTCTCCCATGGGGTGCAGGGCCCAAGCACTTGGGTCATCCTCCACTGCACTCCCAGGCCACAGCAGAGAGCTGGCCTGGAAGAGGAGCAACCGGGACAGAATCCGGCGCCCCAACCGGGACTAGAACCCGGTGTGCCGGCGCCGCAAGGTGGAGGATTAGCCTATTGAGCCACGGCCTAAGGATCATGCATTCTCATTTTATTAGAGAGAGATTGATCTTCTGTCTGCTGGTTCACTCCCCAAATGCCCGCAACAGCCAGGGCTGAGCCGGGCCAGAGACAGGAGGAGCCTGGAACCCCACTTGGGTCTCCCACTTGGGTGGCAGGGGCCCAGCTATTTGAGCTGTTGGTTAGCTCCTGCCCCCCAGAACCATCCATGGGTCAGAAGCAGAGGAGCCAGAACTCAAACCAGGCACTCCCATGAGGGATACGGGCGTCCCAAAGTGGCGGCTTGGCCTGCCTCTGGCCTCACTCCTCCGTGGACGCTCCCCTCGTCCCCGCGTCCTTGACTCCTGCTCTGCTCCCGCGTTCTCCCTAGTTGTGCCTTCTGCTGCGTCCTCTCGCTGCTGTCTGCGCTCTCCTCCTCCCTGGATCCTGGCGCGGCTGCGCGCTTTGGCAGCAGGCTTGGCCCCCACGTTGCTGTGTTGACAGCGACCTTCACACAAACCGCTGCGCGGATCCCAGGTCTTGGCGGGGACGCTGAGCCATGCCCCGGGTCAGAGTGAGCGGCCGAGCTCCCTCAGCCTTTTGTGTTGTGTTCTGTGCACCTCTCCCGGGCTTCCTCACGGCTTCTGGTGCTGCGCCCACACCAGGCACCGCCAGGGGTGCTGGGCGGGTGAAGGTTCTGCTCTCATTCTTGCTCAGAATTTCTCCTGGGACCCCCCCACCCGGGGAATGGGTTATCATCATCGTCAGATGAGCGCGTTCACCCCAGAACATGCCCCCTGCCGGGCCTCCCAAGCCCCCCGTTTGTGTCCCCGAGAGCGGGGCTTCCCCGCACAATCCCGATATCCCCACCAGTGAAGCCGTGCATCCTAGCTTTGAACTTGCAGATGAATGTTCACTGCATTTGCTGTCGGTCAGCTGTGCTCCACAGCCTAGGACGGCACTCCCGACGCCTCCCTGCTGCCATGGCTGGCTCTCACTTTCACTGCTGTTTGGAACTCCACTTGCTGATGGGAGTGGTTTTCTCAACACCCTCTCCACAGCCTTGGTCATCTACAATTTCCTGAGCCTGTGCTATGAATACCTCGGGGGAGAAAGTTCCATCATGTCGGAGATCAGAGGGAAGCCCATCGAGTGAGTATGACGTGCCCACAGCCCCTGCACGTGAGCGGTCCTGGCACCAGCTGGACACTGCCCACGACCCGGGCCTGCTGGGCTCCTCCCACACGTCCCAAGCCGGGCCATTCACGGACTCCTGTGAGAGTCAGTGACTCCCCGCTCTGTCCCTTCCCGTCTCCCTCGTGCCTTCCTGTTAGTTTACTTCTCCCCGGTTTTTACAGTGAGTGCTTTCTGATAGGTAGGGCCAGGGCAGCCTACTGCATGGGCAGCCGCTCTGCCGCACCCCTTCTTGGCCATGGCCATGGGTTTAAAGCTGCTCCCCATCTGTGCCTGGTGGCCTGGGTGGGAGAGAGGGCAGCCTTCCCCAGCCCCCGGGAAGGGGTCTTGGCTGCTACCTCGCCACCCTCTTGCTGCGCTTGTCTCTTTCAGGTCCAGCTGCATGTACGGCACCTGCTGCCTCTGGGGGAAGACTTACTCCATCGGATTCCTGCGCTTCTGCAAGCAGGTGCGTCTACAGGCCAGGAGGGAGACAGGCGGGGGCTGGGGGCTGGGGTTGTAAGCCTTTGGGGGGTCGACCCTGCTGCTGGCCACTCTGGCCCCACTTGGGGAATTCCTGTTTCTCACAAGGCACTTCAAGCCCCCAGCATGTACGCCCCAAGCTGTTAAGGAGGCACCATGTTGGCCAGGGCGTGCCCGGACGGGCAGCAGTCGGGGTCCTGGGAGCGTCTGGTGTGGTGCGTTGGGCAGGAGCAGGTCCCAGACTCTGGCTCACTCTGACGTGGGCGAGCATGAGCGTTCTAGTCTTACCGGAACATCGCCGGCTGCGGCTGGAGGGTAGGAAGCTCTCAGCATTAAAGAAACGTGACCAAACAGGCCTTGCTTCCGGCGTCTCCCTGGGGGCTGTCCGGCAGTGTCGGTTCCCGTGGCTGTCCTCCCTGTGGCCTGCAGCAGCCCCGCCCTGCTGGAGGAGTGTGGTGGGCCCGGCTGTCTGGCTCGACTGCGTGACCTCAGATCACTCTCGGCTTCTCTGAGCGTTGGTTTCCTCCTCTGTAAGGTGGGAGTGAGACTTCTCTGCAGGGCTGGTTGTACGGTCGCACGTGCGAAGTGGTTAGCCCGGTGCTGGCCCAGAGCCCGTGGAGTCTGAGCATGCCACTCCCAGTCTTCCCGCCCTGGTGCCTGTCTCCTCCGGGGCTCCACGGGCCTCTGCCAGCCCCTCCTGCATTGCCAGAGCTCAGTCACGAGGTGGAGGGCCGCCCACAGCCGGGTCACCGAGTCACCGTCATCGTGACTTGCGGGAGGGCTGGCCGCTCCTCCCCCGTGGGGTCCCGCGGCCTGGGCACATCACAGCCTGGACCTGGACCTGCAGACTGCAGTCCTGCTTTCCAGAGCACCCTTCCCTAAGGTGTTCTGAATCCAGAGTGTCTCCCTGGGGACCTCAGGGAAGAGTCAGGAGTGCCTGGGGCCAAGGGTGGGGCAGTCAGGGTCATTGTCAGCAGCTGGCCGAGCTGTGAGTCACTGCCTCGCCTCATGGTTGTGTTGTCTGCAAAGTTGTAGTCTGATCACTAGTCTCCGGGGAATTCCTCCTAGGCCTGTGTGTGTGTGTGTGTGTCAGGTGAATCCCTCCCCAGCCCTGTGTGTGTGTGTGTGTGTCTCAGGTGAATTCCTCCCCCGCCCTGTGTGTGTGTGTGTGTGTCTCAGGTGAATTCCTCCCCAGCCCTGTGTGTGTGTGTGTGTGTGTGTGAGGTGAATTCCTCCCCAGCCCTGTGTGTGTGTGTGTGTGTGTGTGTGTCTCAGGTGAATCCCTCCCCAGCCCTGTGTGTGTGTGTGTGTGTCAGGTGAATTCCTCCCCAGCCCTGTGTGTGTGTGTGTGTGTGTGTGTCTCTCCGGTGAATCAGCCCTGCGTGTGTGTGTGTGTGTGTGTCTCAGGTGAATTCCTCCCCAGCCCTGTGTGTGTGTGTCAGGTGAATCAGCCCTGTGTGGTGTGTGTGTGTGTGTCTCAGGTGAATCCCTCCCCAGCCCTGTGTGTGTGTGTGTGTGTGTCAGGTGAATTCCTCCCCAGCCCTGTGTGTGTGTGTGTGTGTGTGTGTCAGGTGAATTCCTCCCCAGCCCTGCGTGTGTGTGTGTGTGAGTGTGTGTCAGTTGAATCCTTCCCCAGCCCTGTGTGTGTGTGTGTGTGTGTGTGTGTCTCAGGTGAATTACTCCCCAGCCCTGTGCGCCTGCAGGCTCTGCTGTGTGTGTGTGTGTGTGTGTGTGTGTGTGTGTGTGTAGGGGGAGGTTTTGTGATAGAGGAAAGAGAAGGGCCTCCACCCCTTGGCACAGGGTCAGAGGAGTCCCTGTAGCGCCCCAGAGCCCCAGGCAGGCACAGGTGTCCTTGGGGCCAGGGCCCCGTGTCTGGGTCTTGTGGGGCGCTCGTTGACGGCAGCCAGCCCCCCGACTGCAGCCCAGCAGGAAGGTCTGGGAAGGAGCTGGGCCTGGCACGTGTTGAAGCCCCTGCTGGTCGTGGTGTCCGGTCTGGCTAGGGCAGGCCCTCTGAGAGCAGGTTGGGGGCTGGGGGGGGCGGGTGCTGCACTGCAGCTTCTCCTTGCCTCAGTCTCCTTGTGTGCGCTGTGGGCGCTGGCGCTGGGACCTGCTCAGCGCGTCGTGAGCACCCAGGGAAACCCGGCCTCACCAGGCTCGGCGGCGTCCGCACTTCCCTCTTCCTCCCGGCTGGGGCTGACCGGGCCTCCGCACGTCGCTCTCCCTGGCTGCTTGCCTGATCTGGAAGGAGCCAGGCTCCCTCAAGCCTGGCTGGCTGGCGCCCAGCTCTGCCCACCTCCTCCGAGGGGGCCTCCTGGCTTGGTTTACTTGCTTTCAGACAGGTGGCCCTGGAGGTGTTGTGGGCGCTGTGGACACCGCCTGGTTTCCTGGGGCCCCTGTAGGGGTTGTGGAAAGCTAGGTAGGATGGCAGAGCCCGTCCTGAGAGCGCAGAGGTGGGGACCTCCACGCGGAGGCTGTGCTTCTACGCCGCCTCCCCCTGCAGAGGCCCCGGGACAGGGCACTGGTGAGAGCCTTCTCCTGGGGAGGCTGCCGCTCGGAGCCCGTGTACGGCCTGGGCCACGCGGCCAGTAGCGGCCAAGCCGAGCTTTCAAAACCCCAGAGCTGTGCGCTTTGTGCTGCGCTAGACCCTCCCCCCCCACCCCAGTGAGACCCCCAGGAAACAGCCATACTGGATGGAAGGGGGCCCTCGCCCATCCCACCCCCCACTCCCTGTGGGACCGGCATTGAGGCTCCCAGGACCCGGCCTGCCATCTCCCAGCCCCCTCCCCAGCACTCAGCCCCTGGCTTCCGTCCCCTCTGCCTCTAGGTCTTTGTGTGGGCGGCTTGCTCCACCATCCCCCTCTGTCTCGGACACGTGGCTGATGCCGCTCCCCCAGGAGCCTTCTGTCTCCTGGCCCGTTCAGCAGGTGTGGTTGGTCTTTCCGACACCCTGGCCTTGGCCTGGTCTCCCACAGAGGCTGCCTCCCCTGCAGACAGCAGTCCCTGTGGGGAGGCCGTGGCGCCTTCCCCCATCCCCAGCGTCTGGCCTGGGCTCTGGTGCCAGTGCTCATCCTCAGAGTGGCGCCGCCTCCTTCTCTCCCCGAACAGGCCACCCTGCAGTTCTGTGTGGTGAAGCCGCTCATGGCCGTCAGCACCGTGGTCCTCCAGGCCTTCGGCAAGTACCGGGACGGGGACTTTGAGTAAGCAGCGGGTCCCCGCCGGGGTGTGTGGGCCGTGCTCTGGCTGAGGGAGGGGGGCTGCCAGGCAGGTCCCGCGGCCGTGCCCCTCTGAGCATTAAGGATGTGCAGGCCTCGCCACACCTCTGATCCCAAGCCTGCTAGTGGGCACTCTTGCCCTTAGCCCCACTGCCGGTGCACAAGCGAGCGAGCCCTCGGCTGCAGCCGTGTTCGGTGGTGCTGGGGAGCAGGCCACAAAATCCCAGGGACCACTGCGGGGCCAGGAGCCACTTGGCTTTGTGAGCTGCATCCGCGTCATCCAGAGGTCGGCACAAGTGCCGGCCCTGTGCTTGGGTACCTCGCGCCCTCCTCCTGGGGTGCACACGACAGCCTTGCCTGGACACGGGGCTCAGAGGTGCAAGCCTGAGGCAGCAGGGCAGTTTGGCACCACCCACTGGCCTGTGGCCTCCCTGCTGGCCCCCACCAGGAGTGGCCCCCGAGCTGGGACAGCCGCAAGCGCAGCTCTGCCCTGGGGCACCCCTGCAGGTGCTGTCTTCCCCAGGCGCCTGTCGCCGCCCTCAGCAGCTCACTGAGCTCTGGGCTGCACACAGGCAGGGCGGGGGGGGGGGGCACTCTGCCTGGGGTGGGGGCCGCCCCAGCCAAGCCTGCCCTGTTCTGCAGCGTCACCAGCGGCTACCTCTACGTGACCATCATCTACAACATCTCCGTCAGCCTGGCCCTCTATGCGCTCTTCCTCTTCTACTTCGCCACCCGGGAGCTGCTGAGCCCCTACAGCCCCGTCCTCAAGTTCTTCATGGTCAAGTCTGTCATCTTCCTCTCCTTCTGGCAAGGTAAGGCCCTGCTGGAGGCTCCCGGCTGGGAGCCCGGGGGGGGGGGGGGGGGCTCGGGGCGCTGGGGGGGCCTTTCCCAGGAGCTCCCAGGGGACCCGGGCAGGGCCTCTTCCTGGGGAATTGGTGGCCCCGGTCTGGGTGGCCGACGAGGAGCTGGGGCCAGGCCGTGCCTCCCCACGCAGGCATGCTGCTGGCCATCCTGGAGAAGTGCGGGGCCATCCCCAAGATCCACTCGGCTCGCGTGTCAGTGGGCGAGGGCACCGTGGCCGCCGGCTACCAGGACTTCATCATCTGCGTGGAGATGTTCTTCGCGGCCCTGGCCCTGCGCCACGCCTTCACCTACAAGGTCTACGCTGACAAGAGGCTGGACGCTCAAGGTGAGAGCTGGGGTCCCCGCCCGGGGCCCTCCTCCCTCCTGCCTCCTTCCTGGAGGAGTTGCCGGTCAGCCGTGGGGTTCCCCGTCTACACGTTAGAGGGGGCCCCTGGGGCCTGGGGGACAAGGCCAGGAGGGACCCACGCCCTTGCCGCCAGCACTGCCGATCTGTCCTGGAAGCTAAGCCCACCGATCTCCTGCAGCAGATCTGAGTGTGGAGCCCAGGATGACAGAAAAGCAGACGGGGACTCTGGTGAACACGCAGGTCCCCCGGGGCTGCTGGCGTGAGCACGGTGATCCGTCCGGGCCCTGATTTCCTGTCTCTGAAGTTCTGAAAACAGACGAGAGACCTGACGAGTTCGCAAGCAGGCTCAGAGGGCAGCCGCCTCTCTCCTGCTGGTCTGCTGGTCAGAACTGAACGTGGAAATGCCCTGGCGAGCTCTTAAAGCTGTGCCCCCCGGCCCCACCCTCAGAGGCCCGCGGCTGGGACCTGCCTGGCGCCGCCTGGAGAAGCCGCCGTGGGCCGAGGGCCGAGGGCTGCCCCTGCAGGGAGGGCGAGCTCTGGGAGGCCAGGGAAGGGGCTGGCAGGTCTGTAGCCACTGTACCCAGCACGGCGTGGATTCCGTGGCCCTGGAATCCAGCTGCGGCCTCCCCAGGTCCTGCCAGCGTGGCCACCTCAGGCCTCAGTGGCGGTGTGACAGGTCATGGCCCCTGGGTGGGCATAGGGCTCCCTGCCCCACCCCCTCTTCTCCCCTTCATTCCTGCCCCCGGGGGCGAGGCCCACTGGGACCTTGTTTTCCGACACACCTGCGGCCCGGGGGCTTTCAGTCACTTTCTCTCTGACTGCACACCGCCCTGTGCCCACCAGGCCCCCACTGGGAAGGATCCAGCAAACACCCACCCACTCCTGACGGCAGGGCCCTGGCACCTGGCCTGGCAGAGCCTGTGCCATGGGAATTTCACCCTTGGGCTTGGGGCCTGGAGCCTGGAGCCCCACCCCCACCCCCCCAGGAGCAGGCGGGCCATGACAGAGAACTGTTTGTGCACTGTGGGGCTGTGCTGGCCCGAGCTGACTCCTCACGCTGCCCCCCCAGACACACCCACCCCAGCAATACAGCCCGGCCACGCGGGCCGCCCTCCCCCTTGCCTGCCTCCGACTACGTGTGGCCAGGCCAGTTGCCCGCCTGCTAGCCCAGGCCCGAGCCACATTTTCCTTGTCTGTAAAGTGTTGTGAGCTCTGTAAAGCTGCAGCCGGGCTTGGAGAGAAGTTGGGGTCGGGTGTTGAGCCTTAGACACAGAGGGGGAGCCCCCACCAGCCTGTGTCCCCTCCCTGTGTGAGCTCTTGGGAGGGGCCTTGCTGAGCGACCGTCCCCTCAGGTCACAGAGGACAGCTGGATGCCCTGGGTGCCTGGCGGGGTCGGGGGGTTGGGAGGGGAGGTGTGGGCGCCACGGTCACTCAGCTGTCTCTTGTCTTCTCTGTCTCTCCGGCTCCTCTCCCCGCCCCCTTGCCCCACATTTGCCCCGGGTTTGGCCGCGGGCAGTGCCGACATACGGCCCTTACGGTAGGTCCCACTCTCGGTCTGCACGTCTGTCCTGCACGTCAGTTCTGGTCACTGTTGCGCCTCTGTCCGTAGCTCCTCCTGTGTCCCATCTCCTTCCCACGGGCACTGCGGGTGGGCGCCAGCACAGCTGCCTGCCCCAGCACCGTCGGTAGAGCTTGCCTGCTTCCATCCTGGTCTCATTGTTCTGGAATCCACCCTGCTCCGTTCTGGGGCACAGTGCGTGTGAACGGGGTCGCAGGGACATTCGCGATGCTTCCACGGCGGGGAAGGCGAGGGTGGAGAGAGCTCCTTGGTTAAGTCCAAAAGTCCTGCGGTCCAGAGCTGGGCTCCTCGCTCGTGTGCCGGCACTGTGGCCCGGGCCGTTCTCCCCTCGGAGAGGCAGCGCGGCAGAGCGGAGCGGGGAGGGTTTCCCACGTCATCTCTGTCCTCATGGGAGGGGCCTGGGCGGGGCGTCGGCGGAGCCTGGGCGCTCCCAGCTCCCAGGCCCTCTCGCCCAGCACACATGACTGTGTCCCGGCCCCGGAGCCCGGCCTGGCCTCCCGAGGGTGTCGTGTCTGCCTCCCCGCAGGCCCCCTGGCTGCTCTGTTCCCCAGCCAAAGGACTGGCTCCCACACCTGCCCCTTCTCGGGGGGTTTGGTTGAAGGACAGCCTCAGGGTGGGGTCCGGCCGGGGGTCAGGTGCCTGAGGCTGAGCCACTGCCTGACCCTCCCGCCGCCCCCCGCCCCGCAGGCCGCTGCGCCCCCATGAAGAGCATCTCCAGCAGCCTCAAGGAGACCATGAACCCGCACGACATCGTGCAGGACGCCATCCACAACTTCTCGCCCGCCTACCAGCAGTACACGCAGCAGTCCACGCTGGAGCCCGGGCCCACCTGGCGCGGCGGCGCCCACGGCCTCGCCCGCTCCCACAGCCTGAGCGGCGCCCGCGACAACGAGAAGACGCTCCTGCTCAGCTCCGACGACGAGTTCTAACGCGGGCGGCTGGGCCGGGGCCGGGGGCGGCCGGCGCGGCTTGGGCTGGCCCTTCTGTATCGGACCAGAAACTCACATATCGCTTCCTGAGGAGTGGCCAGACGCCGGCTGCCCCGAGAACAGGCCACGCGCGCCCAGGCCAGGGGCAGAGGACACGGGCCTCCGCTCTCGTGGGGGCCTCGTGGGACTGGGCCAGATGCGCTCGGGGACCAGCGGCTGTGGCCTTCCACCCTCCCCCTGCCCAGACTCCTGCTGAGGTCGGCAGGCCCAGCCCACCCCTCGCACCGTGCAATACCCTGGCCTGGGGCTTCCGGGCCTGCTCCCGTCTCCCGCTCCCCTCTGCCTGATGCTAGATTCGCCTCGCCCCGGCAGGAGGAGGGCACGTGGACGCCCATGGGCCCCTCCTGGCCCACCTGCCTGGCATGCTGCAAGGGTCCAAGCCAGACACCACGTGCCACCGCCCCACCCGGGCAGGTGCTCAGGAAGAGCCCTGCTGGGTGGCCTGACGTGGCCGCGCCCTGCCCACGGCCTGCCGAGGACAGGGGGTCCTTCCTCTTGACGGGTGTGGAGCCCTTGCTTCCGGCTGCCCGGGCCGGCCTCCCAGCCCTCTTCCTGGTGGAGTAGGAGTCTCTGCCGGTCCCGGCTCTCCCTGGCGCTTCTCCCTCCGGTTTCAGGGGACGGGTCTGAGTCTCCGCATTTCAGGCCAGTTTCCGGGGGGGAGGGTGGGAGGTGGGAGGTGGGAGGAGATGTCCCCGGCTCCTCTCCTGGGCTCCTGTCTGCACAGGGCCTGGCGCTCTGCCTCATGTGGCCCCCGGCCATCTCTTCTGTGCCTTAGTCACATATGAACGCTCGCTCTCCGCCCCCGTCTGCTCTGGGGCCTTCCTGCTGCTGGCACTCAGAGGACCCTGCAGTGCCGGGCCAGGCACCCTTGGACGGGCCTCAGGAGTGGCCAGGACCACCCCCTCCCTACCCCCCTCTGTCCCCAGACCCCTCAGGCAGGCCCGGCCTAGATGGGCCCCTTGTAGGAGGAGCCTCAGGCCGCCACGCAGGCTCACGTGGGCACAGTGCGCTGGCATTTGACACCTGGAGAGCTCTGGGTTCGGGCTGCAGCCGGCTCTCCAGGGAGGGAGGGTGAGGAGGGCCCTGCCCTGTGGCTTCCACAGGGATCTTCTGTCACTCCCAGAATGGGGGGGCCGCGGGTGGGGGTGTGGATCCATCCCAGCCCGGAGCCCACGCGTGGAGTACTGGACGCCAGCTCTCGGCCGCCTGTCGGAGGGCGGCCCTGGCCGGCTCCCCGCCCCTTGCGTCCCCTCCTCGTTTTCCTTTCTCCTTCCAGGCCAAAGTGTGTTGCTGGGTCCTGCCCCCCATCCGTGCCTGCTGGTGTGGGGGTGGGGTGGGGTGGGGTCGGGGAGCGCAGGGGCGGGAACGCGTGTCCACTGCTCCGTCTCCTTCCCAGGACGCATAACCTACCTTGTCTTTGTTGTTTTAGTTTTTTCCAGATAGAGTAGCTCTTTGTACATAAAAAAATACTTGAAAATTAATTGTATGACGTATGAGAAGACAGAGCCTAGTTTTGTATCTCGTTGTATGACTGCCCTGAGCTCCACCAGAAAGCCGCTCTATTTTGGTCTCTGTGACATTTTAAATGCGTGACAGAAGTGAGCAGATAAAGTGAGGAAGAAGTATATATATATATATGAGATAATATAGATTGTACCGAAACCCTCCTGCCTCGGCTGCGCTGCTTCCAACCCCTGCGTGTGCTGGCCTGTGTGGGGCGGGGTGGCAGGAAGCCCTCTCCCTCCCTGTGTGCCATGGGTGGGGGTGGGGGCTTGTCACATGGCCTCTCCCCAGCCGCCTGGCCACCAGGGGCCCCTCCAGCCAGGCTCTTCCTCCTCCCCCGTGCCCATCCTCCACCCTGGGACGCGGGTGTCTGGCCGCGCAGGCCTTCCTGGGACCTGGCCCGCGGCTGACAGGGGCGCTCAGGAATGCGGCGTGGGTGGGGGAAGTTCCTAGCCCGCCCCGGGCCCAAGGTAAACAGTCCCCTCTGCCCCCCTGGCTCCAGTGCTTTTCCAGAACCCACCCTCCCCCCAGTCCTGCTCACAGCCTGGGCGCCCAGTGCCTTCCCCACCCGTGCCCTGGGGTGGATCCGGTGAGGCTGCAAGAAGCCAAGTGGGCGCCCCAGGCTCCACGGCGCGGGGCTGCTGGGTTCAGACGCCAGTGCCGCGACGCCCCAGAGGGGCCGGCAGGTTGGGCTGACACTGGCGAGCGGGCCAAGGGAAAGGCCGGGGCTGCGCAGAGGGAGCCGCTGCCTGCCCCTCCCAGGACGTGGCCATATTTCTGCTTCGCTGGGAGGGTGACTCCAGGAGCCCAGGAGTTCTGCTCTGGGAGGGGCTGCGCTCGCTGAGGGGACGCCCAGGGACCTGAACCCTAGATTTCCTCGTCCTGGCCTTCCCCAGGGCGCCTTGTAAGTCAGCGCGGCCCTGGCCTGTTCCCGCTTCCAGGCCACCCCACGCCGCCGTGCGCAAGCCAGAGATGGGCCTCGCCCTCCCACCTGCCAGAGGGTCCCCAGGGGGCGAGAACCGACCCATCCTAGGCCCCCCACTCACACGCAAACACGTCTCTGTGGAAAAAGGACTTTATTCAGGAAGTCTACAAAATACAGAATGCGGATAACGCGCTCACTGTAAGTCAGAAAATAAATAACGTCTGGGGGCCGGGCAAGGGTGGCTTTTTTTTTTTTAAATACTTTTGTGTGTGTGTTGTTGCCATCCAGCTTTCCCTAAATATAAGATAAAATATTGTGATTTATTTGCAGGTATAAAATATAAATCCCAGCTCAGGGCCATGTGCCACTTTCCCCAGGAGTGGGAGTTTGGGCTCTGGCTGGGGAGAATAACTTAGATTCGTGCAATAAATAACCAGTGGGGGGCAGGTGTATACAGTGGGGGGGGGGCAGGAAAAAGGCCATCCGTGCACTGGTCGCCCCACCCCATAGCGGGCAGGGACGGACCCAGGGACTCACACCAGGCAGCAGGACCACAGGCTCTGCCTCCTCACCTCCACCTGCCACACGGTCACTTCCCTCGTCCCTTCTCTTTGGCCAGCTCCAGAGCACCCTGGCTGCAGGGAGAGCCCAGGGTGGCCAGGCCAGTTCCCTCCCTCTCTTCCGTCTGTATCACTTTCTTGGTCCCTTTGCTTCTCCTCCTGTCCCTTGCAGAGAGCTGGCTCCCAGACCAGGGCAGCCCTCCGCCACCTCTCCAAGTCCCTGTCCACCGTCCCGTGGAAACCGTGGCTGGAACCCTGCAGCAGAGTGGGAACTGGTGTTTGGTTCCAGCTCACTCACTCACTGAATGTGGCCCCAGGCACCGTCCCCGTGAGTCACCGGGCTTCAAAGGTCGTATCCAATGACCAGGCTTTGGAAGGCCAGACACCCCCACAACCCAAGGCGGAGGTGGGAGCAGGAGGGGGGTCTTCCGGGCAGCGTCTCAGCAGGACAGCCCCACGTCAGGGACAGGGCCAGACCTGGTGTCAAGGGCGCATATTGGCACAATCGGAGCAGCTACCCAATAAGGGGTGCCCCCTTCTCGGGGCCGCCGTGTCCCATTCCTCCCAGCATGAGGAGGGGCAACTCCCACGGTCCCACGGAGACGGCCGGAGCCCCGCCCCCACGACCGACCGAAGTTGCCCCTCCCCAAGGCACTGGGTCCCAGTTTCGGGGGCTGCAAGAGGAAGACGCGGCCCGGGAGGAACTGTGGGTTCGCCACAGGGGCAAGTGGCTGCAGAGCAAGGGGGCCCTGGGGCAGAGACCTCGCTTAGGCACTTCGGGAGGGGCGATGGGATGGGGCTGGGGGCGCGGCTCGGGCGGGGGACGGGGCGGGCACTAGGAGGAGCAGGAGGCGGGGCCGGGGCCGGGGGCCGGGCCGGGGCCGAGGGCCGGCGCGGACTTGACGATGGTGATGACGCTGGCGGGCGCCACGAGCGCGGCGGGCCCGCGCGCGGCGGCCACGGAGCGCGCGAAGCCCTGCAGCGCCTCGCACTTGCCGCGCAGCGCGTCGAGCTCCAGGCGCATGGCGGCGTTCTCGCGCGCCAGCTTGTCCACCTCGCGCTCCAGCTCCGACTTCTGCTTCTGCAGCTCCTCCTTCTGGCACACGCGCTTCACGCGGCAGCTGGCGGCGTAGCCGCGGTTCTTGAGCGTGCGGCGCCGCTGCTTGAGCCGCGTCACCTCCTCGGCCGAGAGCCCGCGCAGGTTCCGGTTCAGCTCGCGCACCGACAGCCCCATCAGCGCCTCGTCCGACAGGTGCGGCGTGTTCTCGCTCAGCTCGCGCTTGATCTGCCGGCAGGGGGCACCTGAGGCCCGGGCCGCGCGCGCCCGCCCCCGCGCCCCGCGCGCCCCGCGCCCGCCCGCCCCGGCTGGTGGCTGGAATCCGGAAAGGGGAAGAAATGCAGCCGACGCCGGATCCGAGCGCCAGAGAAGGCCGCCCCCGGCTCGTCCCGCATTCCGACCCAGCACCGACCGCTCCTGAGCTCGGCCCGGAAAGCACCTTTGAAAGGGGAAGTGCTCGGCCCTGGGGGCGCACAGCCCCCCTGCGCCCCGGGCCTCCCGGTCCGCAGCCCGGGGGCCCTTCCCATGACGTCACGAGTGCCTGACGCCTGCGGAGCCCCCTGGAGGATTCCAGGAAGGGAAGGGGAAGTGAGCGCCCCGGCCGGGCCACCTCCTCACCTTCAGGGCTTTGCTGGATAAGGGATCCACAGACATGTTGGCAGCCGGTGCCCTCGGGGCTGGAGACCTAGGGGAGAAAGGAGGCCACCAGTTGTTTTTTGCTCCCCACTTAGAGTAAAATCCAACTCCTCCCTTAGCATTCGGAGCCCCTGCTGTGTTGGAGCGCACGCCCAGCCCCTTCCTCTGCACACTGGCCCAGCCACATGCTGTCCCCCGGCCTCCTCAGAGGGACCCTCTACCACTCAGGCCCGAGCCCAGGGTCACCTCCTCGGGGAGGTCTTCCCTGGCCGCGGGGCTGAAGCGCCCCTGTGTCACTCGCTGCACCTGTGCACTGAGTGGTTTTGTGGTTCGTCTCTCTCCATCCGTTTTCCCAGGAGGGCAGAGGCTTTGCCTGTCTCACCACACGTCGATACGTCTGACTCCGGGGCAGTGCAGAGCAGGCGCCCCACAAACCCACAGCCCGCAAGTGGGCACTCCTGCCCCGGCCCAGCTGTGATCTGACTTGATTTCTGCAAGTTCTCCGGGGCCAGCGCTGTGGCGTAGCCGGTAAAGCTGTCACCTGCAGTGCCAGCATCCCACATGGGCGCAGGTTCAAGTCCCGGCTGCTCCACTTCCGATCCAGCTCTCTGCTGTGGCCTGGGAGAGCAGTGGAGGGTGGCCCAAGTCCTTGGGCCCCTGCACCCGCGTGGGAGACCTGGAGGAAGCTCCTGGCTCCTGGCTTCAGATCGGCACAGCTCCGCTGTTGCAGTCAACTGGGGAGTGAACCAGCAGATGGAAGACCTCTCTCCCTCTCTCCCTCTCTGCCTCTCTGCCTCTCTGCCTTTCCTTGGCTCTCTGTGTGACTCTTTCAAATAAATAAATTAAAAAAAAAAGTTTTCCTTCAAGTATAACCTACATACAGAGAAGTACACAAAACACACGTATAGCCAAGGACTTCACAATGTCCCCAGCACCCCATGGACACAGCGCGGGGCCAGTCCCCAGCCCTCCCCAAGCACAGGGGGCGTGGCCCAGCAGGGCCCCAGGCAGCGGGGCCCCAGGTGTGGCAGCAGCTGTTTGCCCAGGCGTGCACCTGGCACTGGGGGCGCAGAGGTTTATAAACACTCGAGGACGGCACCTGCCGGGGTCAGCGGTCACTGCTCTGGGACAGGCAAGGCCTCCCAAGGCCCCTTGAAAGCAGCTACCCTGTCCCTGCCTGGTGACCAGGCCTCCTGCAGTGTGACCCGAGCGCGCTCCTGGGCCAACCCCCGTGAGGAGTGGGAGAACACCAGGAAGCTGCCTGGTGACTGGAAGCCCGGCGTCCTAGACGCTGTCATTACAAGACCCCAGGAACTGGAGGCAGGGTGTGAAGGGCCGGGGCCAGGCCCCGGCTCCCTGACACGGCCGGCAGGACCCGGATGTGTGCTGGGGACCCTGGAAGAATGCAAGAGCAACAGGCCCTGGCCCGCACACGCCGGGGCTTGTGGAGGGCGGCCCGCAGAGCTCTCTGCACCACGTGCCGCCCCGCGTGTGACCCAGGGCAGCACGTCCATCAGGGCAGCTGTCCTCTCCCAGCAGCCTCCACGGCACCCGTCCCAGTGGTCTCCACGGCCACAGCGGTGCGCCCCAGCACTGGCTGCTCCTCCAAGGGACCAGGGAGCTCCCTCCGCCCGGCATGCCTGCTCCCGGGACAGCCACGGAGCTTGCTTCAGATCCCACGTTCCCAGCCACTGGTGCCCACGGCGCGTGCACACACACAGCCTGTCTCCCTCCCCAGCCTCGGGTTTCTCTAGAGCACCCTGGGCGTCGCTGATGACCGATCCTCCTGTGTGTTGCGTCTGTGGAATGGAGGTCCTGTGGCCCACAGCTGCCTCCCGGGGCTTGGGGCAGGGGCCTGCCAGCCCCTCCCCGCCCACACGGCCAGGGGGTCCAGCAGCTCCAGGGAAAGGAGGAGCGGTTCAGGGGCGGGAAGCTGGCACCCACAGGGATCTCAGGCCAGCGGGCTCTAGGGACTTCCCGTGCGGTGGCCAGGAGGGGCGAGGCCCAGGGTCCCAGGCCAGCGCTCAGCAGCCGTGGTGTCCTGTGCGGCTCCCCGGTGGGGAAGGCCTGCTTCCTGGTGGAGCTCTGAGCTGTAGCCCTCACTGCTGAACAAGTGGGCTCCGCCTGGGCCCGGGCCTCAGTTTCCCTGCCTAGCCCCTCCAGTCCCTGTGGGCTCGGGCCTGGCTTGCCCAGCAAGCTGTCTCTGGAGGCCTCCATGCCTGCCCCCTCACTATCCCTCCTGCCTGGCCCAATCATATGGACCCCACACTGCCCTGACCAGTCACTGACATGTCCAGACCCCGCCCTCCGCTACCCTGCCCGTCAGAGCCACACACGGCCCTGCCACACAGTGCCCCAGGGAGCTTCCTGCCCTGTGAACCCTCCTGTGCCACCACCAGACTAGAACCTGCTGTGGCTCCCACTGTCCTGAGGCCAGAGGCCGGCCCATCCCCAGGCTAGTGCACAGCCTCAACTGTGCACCCCAGCCATGTGGGATGTCTTCCTCTGACCCCACCCGGGCACTCCCCCCCCTCCCCCTCCTCTGTCGGGCAGGCTCCTCTTCATCCTTGTGCCCTCCTCCTCCTCCAGGAAGCCCTCCCTGACCTTTAGGCCTTGTTAGGCACCACCCCCCACCTCCACCCCCCTCTCCCCACCACACAGCCATGGGCTGTTTCCTTGTCTCTCCACCAGGCAGGGAGCTCCAGGGGCTGAACCAGGATGGCTGGCTGGGCGGAGTCACTGACACCATCACCCAGCTGGTCAGCGTCCAGGCCTGGCCAGACACAGTCTGCGAGAAAACCTCAGGCCAGCCCCCAGTTCCTCCTCCTTCCCATCTGTGTCCCTTCCGAGGGGTAGAGACGGCACACGGGCGGGGCGGGGGGCGGGGCACGGCAAGGGAGCAAGGTGGGGAGTGGGAGACGGAAAGAGCACTGAGTGGGGGCACGCCCTGTCCGTCTTCTCCAGGCCACCTGACCTTGGCCGAGACTCCACCTCTCCGGGTGTCCACTCTCCTCTGCGCGGTACCTGCCTGGCAGGTTCTGGTGGAGCGGAGGGGTGCATGCAGTGGCGGTCAGCCAGCGCCCGGGAGGGCAGGAAAGCGAGAATCCGAGCTGCCGGAGCCGGGGCCACAGCCAGCCCTGGCCGCGCTCTGCCTCAGCAGCTCCCAGCTGCCCGGGGCCAGCCCAGGGACGGCCCTTACAGCCCTAGGCCCCACCTCCTCACTCCCCCAGGGGGCGGCGGAGACCCAGAGGGGCCATCGCTTGCCTGAAGTCCCATGGGCACCTGTGAGGCCTGGACTGAGTGCCGGCTCCTCTGACGACTGTGACTTGATGCCTGGCAGCCCCCTGGGCCACACAGCCAGCACGGGGTGGAGTTCAGGACGGGGTTCAGTGTGAGGTTCAGGACGGAGGCCACCCTGGTGCCCACTGCCGGGCTTCGAGGGGCCAGGCTTTGGGCGGGGCCTGCCAGGACACCCGCATCCGGCTGCACAGAGGGGCCGGCCGCGAGGGGACCCCTGATGATGGGGTGATCCCTGATGATGGGCACAGCACGGAGACACTGGCAGGGGCCACACGCTCGGGAGCCGCGAGCGGCTGGCTCGCCCACCACACCCCTCTCCCCCGCCCCTGCCCACTCATGGCTCATCAAGCCCACACGTACTCCCAGGAAGTGACACAGAGCCTCTGAGTCCTTCTCAACACAGCCCTGCCTGCCCCTCTCGCTGCTGGGGCTGGCTGGGACACGGACCCCAGGAAGTCCTCCGCACTCCCCTCCAGCCCGTCGGCTCCCGCAGGCCCCCGTGCCCAGGGGATGTCACGGAGGGAAAGTCACAGAGGGAAAGTCCCACAGGCTGCCGCGCTGTGCTGGGAGCCCAGGAGCCTGGGGCTTCCGGCCCTGCCGGCCTGGGGCTTGCACAGCAGCAGAGCCGGCCTCGGCCGGGTGGCTGCGGGTGGCAGTGGGGGACTGGCGCCCCGGGGCCTGCTCCCACCCCGGCCAGCGCTCTCTCAGGGCCTCCCTTCCTGGCCTCTTCTCTTCCCTCGGAGGCTGGCAGAACCCCTCCCAGGGTCTGCAGGTTCCTAACCTTCTTTGGAGGCCTGGGGAGTGAGCTTTCTCTTGGGGATTGACAGAGGCCTCGCCCAATCAGCAGCCAGCGGCTCTCGCGCGCAGCCCCGGCCCCGGCCCCCGGGCCCACCCCAGAGACAGCCTGGAGACGGCCCACCCACTGGCACGGCTCCTCCTGGCTGCCGAGCCATTCCGCTTGCGCGCTGTGAGGACACAGGGAAAAAATGTGTTTTCCTGGGTCTTGGCAGCTGGCGCTGGGGGCACTCCTCCCTGCTGGAAGGGGAGCAGGGCAGGGGGAACCAAGCACAGCAGGGAAGTGACGGCGGGGGGCTCCAGCCCGGGCTCTGCCCCCCACTCACATCCCGGCCTCCCCTCCCCGGCATGCCGACCGCCCCTCAGCCTGAGGTCCCGTTCCCACAGTCATGGCCTCCAAGCTGGTGGTATCCTCGGAGCACCAAGACCACCAGCGGAGGAAGGCCTCGGAGGAGGGTAAGGAAATCAGTGCAGGATTCCTGGAGGCGGGGGCGTGACAACACAAACTCCTAGCCCCTTCTGTGCTTGCACAGCCAGAGACCACTTCTCCTTTCGGATGGCCCAGGACCACAGCCGCCTCCACCTCCACGCCCTGTCCTCCTCGGGAGCTGTCAGGAGGACTGACACAGACCCACACCGCTGCCCGGCTGCCCCCCGCTCCAGCCCATACAGGCCAGGCTCTCCGCCTGCTCCCAGGATCTCAGGCTAACATCAGCTGAATGAATGGGCATACATCCTGTGTACGTGTTCCCCAGACACATGGCAGCGTGTGTGCGTGTGTGTGCATGCATGTGTCCGCGTGCGCGCGCGTGTGCATGTGTGCGTGCGCGTGTGCGCATGCATGTGCGTGCGTGTGTATGTGTGTGCGTGTGCATGTGCGTGCGTGCGTGCGTGCGTGTGCGTGCGTGTGTGAAGCCCCCAGCCCCACTCCCTTTGGGGGACAGCGTCAAGACGCCAGGCCCTTTCCCCCCTCAGGGCGCGGAGCTCTTCGGGAACATGGACCCAGTGCTCACGCACTGCGTCTGCAAACATCCAATAGCTGTGGCGTGACGGGCGCCGAGGGTCCACGGGGATCACAGCCCCTCACGCCAAGGGCTCCTCGGACAATCACCACCCATCGCTCGCTGGTCACCTCCTCAGGGACGCCTCCCTGATTGCCTTGGCTAAGTCAGAGCCCCGTCCCTACTTTCAAACCACAAGGACTTCCCCCAGCGCCTGGTCCATTGGCAAGGCGAGGCTAAGAGTGTTGGCACTGGGGCAGCCCACGCTGTCCTCGGCCCCGTGGACCTGGGGTGCGTCTGAGCGGCTGCAGCTCCCAGTGCTAACTTTCCATCTGCGACTGAGTCAGCGCCACTTCCCCTCAGCCCGTGACCCGCGGCCCTATTTGGGGATGTTCCCTGCCCGGCTTTGGCTCCCGGCCCCGCATCCTGCTGGCCCGGAACTGTGGGCTTTGCCTTCTCTCGTGTGCCCCCGGGAAAGAGGCTGTGCACAGAGGCGGCCTTAACGTCCCCTTCCTACCTGCCCTCTGCCACTCTGGGGGTTGCACACGGGGACACCGAGGGTCCCAGCCACGGGCGCAAAGCCCCAAAGGCTCAAAGCTGACAGACGACAGACGACCCTCGCCCTGGCAACCTTAGCTGCCCCCCGCCCCCGGTTCTGCAGCCTGTGCGTGGGGAGAGAGGGAGCCAGGTGAGCGCCCAGAACCCTCAGCAGCTGCCACCGGGCCAAACGCGTGCTTTCTGCAGCTTACAGGGAAAGGGGCCAGGTCAGTGCCCACCCTTCACACTCCGCCTGCTGACCCTGCCGGGCCCCAGCTGACAGCCCTGGCTCTGCCGCTGGCTGCTGACCGGCTTCTGCGGCCCGGCTGTCCGTCCATTCGCCCCGACTGGGTGGTCCCACCTGTGCACTACCAGGAGGGCAGAAACCAGCCCTGCCTATCCTCCACCACCCAGAATGCTCGCCTGGGACCCTCCTCTCCCCCCAGGCCTGTCTGTTCCCCTGGGACAGGGGATGAGCAGCCCCGGGGGTGAGTGAGGTCTTAAGGGTCCACCCTCCCCAGGGAGCCGGGAAATCTGGGGATGAGACCCCGGGCTCCAGCACACCTTAGTTCAGGGACCCAGCAGGGTGCCAGGTGAGAGGTGCCCAGCCCAGCTGGGTGAGGTCTGGCCAACCGCGCCCCACCCTGGGTCTGTAGGCACAGGCTGTGGGTCACATGGCTGCGGCCCTGGGAAACCCCACGGAGAGCGGTGGGAGGGGCAGCCCTGGTTGGCAGGAAAGAGTGGGAGGCGGGGAAGAATCCCTGGACCCGGTGCGATCACGGACCCGGCCGCCGCCTTCGCTGTCTTCATTCTGCCTCGGTCCTGTGGACGCCCTGGGGCACGCCCTCTCCTAGGTACACACGCATGGACACCATGGACACACACAGGCACGCCCGCTGGCACCAGGGGCACACGCACGCGCGCCCCGCCCCGAGGTACACCGCGCGCGCCCCGGGCCGGATACCTGGACGCCGGCCAGGGAACACACGCAGCCGCCGGCCGCGGACGTAAACACACCGCGCACGCAGGACGGCGGGCGCGGGTCCAGGGCCGCTGCCCCCGGCGTCGCCTGCCCGCCCTCCCGCGGCCCCCGCGGCCTCGGAGGGGGCCCGCTCTGCCCCGCCCGCCCAAGCCGGCTGCGGCCGCGGCGGGTCCAGTCTTGGCCCCCCGGCCCGCGCCCGCCGCCGCGCGGTGGATCCGCGGGAGCCCCGACGGAGCGGGCCCGGGCGCCCCGCCTCAGCTACGACCCCCGGCGCGGGGACCCCGCCGCCTCGCGGCCCCGCGCGCAGCCCCGGCCCGCGCCCCGCGTCCTCACCGTCTCTCGGCCCGCTAGGCCTGGCGCCCCGCGCGCGTCTCGCCGCTGCCCCGGCCGCTGTCCGGCCCCGCGCCCTGACCCTCTGCTCTCCGGCCGAGCCGGGTCCCGGGAGCGCCGCGCCGAGTTTTGTTGTGGGGCGGGCGGCTCAGAGGGCCTGGGAGCGCGGAGTTGTAAGGCGAGCTTCCCGGAATTACTCACTCACAGGATTCCTTTCATTCATAAAAACCCAGTCATGCGGTGACGTCACCCCGCG
The DNA here is from genome assembly GCF_051225735.1 of Oryctolagus cuniculus. Classification (NCBI taxonomy): domain Eukaryota; kingdom Metazoa; phylum Chordata; class Mammalia; order Lagomorpha; family Leporidae; genus Oryctolagus; species Oryctolagus cuniculus. The sequence goes on along the minus strand of NC_142877.1, from coordinate 115,068,192 downwards.
GCCGCCCGCCCCGGCCCCGCCCCCGGGAGGCCACGCCCCGAGAGGCCACGCCCCAGGGAAAAGGCCACGCCCCGGGGCCGCCTCCCTCCCTCCTGCAAGCCTGCCCCAGCCCCGGTTCCAGCGCCCCCGGGATGCGTTCGCGGGACGCCTCGCGAGAGCTCGCGTGGGTGGGGGTGTCATTTGCTTCCCTGGCTGCCGCTTTGAGCCTTTTGTCCGGATGACCTCATCCAGTCCCGTGATTTGTTATCTATTTATTGAAAGGCAGGGAGCCGAGACAGCCGGTAAAGAGGTTGTCCATGGGCCGGTTCACTGCCCACATGCTGACAGCAGTCGTGGCCGGGCCAGGCGGCAGCCAGGAGCTGGGAACTCCACCCCGGAGTCCTAGCCACCCACCTGCTGCCTCCCAGGTGCGCAGAAGCAAGGAGCCGGGATGGGGCGCGGAGCGGCGCCCGGGGCTGCAGGTGTGTGTCCGTCAGGCCCCGATTCATATTTTCAGGGCTGACGGCTTCTCTGAGTTTGCGACTCAGCCAACCACCCACCCCGCATCCCGCGGCTGTCAGTTGGGACTGCGATCACAATGCCAAAGCCCAGCTCCCGACCACAGACCCCACCCCCGCTGCCGCCAGTCACCCCATGGGGTTCCTCTCCCTGGTCCTCCCTTCCTCCCTACTCAGGAATGAGCCCGTCTGCCCCCGCCCAGCCCCCTGCCCACCACCTGCTGGTCGGCTTCCCTGGACGCCGGCAGAGCCTCCCTGTGGGCTCCCTGCCCTGCTCCCCAAGGCCCTCTCCGTCCACGAGCCAACGTCCTCCTGGGAATGGAGGTCAGGTGTTTTCCACACCGCCTCTGGCTGCACACCCTCAGTGGCCTGTCTTCCGTTAGTAAGGAATTGTGCCTGTAAGGCCGTCACAAAACACAGCAAGCAGCGGAGTAAGGGAGAGGACTTATTGGCGGAAACCCGACAGACTAGGGGAGGGGCGAAGAAGGAGAGCGTAGGGGGGAGAGAGAGAGAGAGAGGGAGAGAGGGAGCCACGTGCAGGAACAGGTCTTCTTAAAACTTTGCCAGGGGCGGGCGGGGAAGTAGGAGCAGTGAATCCCATTGGATGGGGGTGGAGCTGACACCTGTGGTGGGGCCAAGGGGTCACCTGGCTTCCAGCAATGGCGGGGGGGGGGGGGGGGACTAGAGCCTAGGATGGCGTCTGGGGTGTAGATCGCACCACAGATAAGAGATAAGACTGTGCCATTTTACTAACAGCACCTCTCGGGGCTGGCACTGTGGCTGGGTAGGCTAAGCCTCCGCCTGTGGCACCGGCATCCCACATAGGCACAGGTTCTAGTCCCGGCTGCTCCTCTTCTGATCCAGCCCCCTGCTAACAGCCTGGGAAAGCAGCAGCAGTTGGCCCAAGTGCGTGGGCCCCTGCTACCCATACGGGAGACCCGGATGGAGTTCCTGGCTCCTGGCTTCAGCCTGGCCTAGCCATTGTGGCCATTTGGGGAGTGAACCAGCAGATGGACGACCTCTTCTCTTCTCTTCTCTTCTCTTCTCTTCTCTTCTCTTCTCTTCTCTTTCTCTGTAACTCTGCCTTTCAAATGAATAAATAAATAATTTTTTTTTAAAAAAGGAGGCCTTTCCTGACTTCCCTGGCAAAAGGAATCTTGAGCTGAAATTTGTTTTTATGTTACGTTATTATCGCTACAGGCTATCACCTTGTTCATGCACTTGCTTTTATTTCTGGTCTGTCTTCCCCAGCCAGAAGGTTGAATTTGCCGACAGGAGGACCTCGTCTTCCTGTTCACCGCTGCATGTGCAGTACCTGGAACAGTTCTTGACACATAGTGGGCCCTCGTGAGTGTGTGTTGAGGGAAGAAATGTGTGTATAGAAAGACTTTCCAGGGGCCACCACTGTGGCACAGTGGGTTAAAGCCACCACCTGCAGTGCCGGCATCCCATATAGGTGCTGGTTCGAGTCCCGGCCCTCCACTTCTGATCCAGCTCTCAGCTATGGCCTGGAAAAGCAGTAGAAGATGGCCCAAGTGCTTGGGCCCCTGCTCCTGTGTGGGAGACCCGGAGGAAGCCCCTGGCTCCTGGCTTCGGATCAGTGCAGCGCTGGCTGTTGCGGCCAACTGAGGTGTGAACCAGCAGATGGAAGACTCTCTCTCTGCCTCTCTGTAACTCTGTATTTCAAATAAATAAATAAATCTTAAAAAAAAAAAAAAAAGAAAAAGACTTTCCAAAGTCAGCTGGGAAGTGCGAGAGCTGGATTGGAGTCCAGGCCTGGCTCCCTTTGGGGCCAAAGTTAAGGGGCAGGGTGCGGTCCCATTTTAAAAGTGGGGCTCTCTGGCTTGAAGGGGCTCCCTTTGGTCAAATCAAGTTCAGTTTGAACACCAGCATAAAGGATGATGCTAACGCATGCTCACCCACCGAGTCAGATCAGAATCCGTGAGTCCACAGCAGTATAAGTAGGTGAGCAGGAGAGAAGAGAAAGGCTGTTGTTTGAGTTTCATTTATTTATTTGAAAAAGAGCGAGACAGATCTTCCATCCACTGGCTCACTCCCCAGACGGCTGCAGGTCTGGGCCAGGCCAAAGCAGGGAGCCAGGAGCTCCATCCTGGGCTAGCACAGGGCTGGATGGGACGTGGAACAGCTGGGATCCAGACTGGCGCTCCTGTGTGGGATGCCGGTGTTGCAAGCTTGGTTAACCCACTGCACCATGACGCTGGCCAGAGAAAGATCTGTAAGTAGAAGGAATAATAGAAAGTGACCATCAGACAACGCCACCGTAATACGGATAGCAGCAGGAAGCATCGATGGATACGGACATGTGATGAGAGACAAGACATGGACATAACTTTGAGATATTTTCCCACAAGATAGCTATCAATTGTACAGGGAGGCCGGCGCCACGGCTCACTAGGCTAATCCTCTGCCTGCGGTGCTGGCACCCCGGGTTCTGGTCCCGGTCGTGGCGCCGGATTCTGTCCCTGTTGCTCCTCTTCCGGTCCAGCTCTCAGCTGTGGCCTGGGAAGGCAGTGGAGGATGGCCCAAGTGCTTGGGCCCTGTACCCCATGGGAGACCAGGAGAAGCACCTGGCTCCTGGCTTCGGATCGGCACAGTGCACCGGCCATAGCAGCCATTTAGGGGGTGAACCAACGGAAGGAAGACCTTTCTCTCTGTCTCTCTCTCTCTCACTGTCTAACTCTGCCTGTCAAATAAAATAAAAATAAAAAAAGTAGACTAGTGTTAAATGCAGGCTAGTGTTAAATGTAGACTATTGTTAAATGCAGACTAGTGTTAAATATAGACTAGTTTTTTTAAAAGATTTTTTTTTCATTTTTATTTTTTTGACAGGCAGAGTGGACAGTGAGAGAGAGAGAGACAGAGAGAAAGGTCTTCCTTTTTGCCGTTGGTTCACCTTCCAATGGCCACCATGGCCGGCACGCTACGGCCAGTGCATTGCGCTGATCCAAAGCCAGGAGCCAGGTACTTCTCCTGGTCTCCCATGGGGTGCAGGGCCCAAGCACCTGGGCCATCCTCCACTGCACTCCCGGGCCACAGCAGAGAGCTGGCCTGGAAGAGGGGCAACCGGGACAGAATCCGGCGCCCCGACCGGGACTAGAACCCGGTGTGCGTGGCGCCGGCTTATTTATTTATTTGAAAGTCATAGTTACACAGAGAGAGGAGAGGCAGAGAGAGAGGTCCTCCATCCAATGGTTCACTCCCCAATTGGCCGCAATGGCTGAAGCTGTGCCGAACTGAAGCCAGGAGCCAGGAGCTTCTTCTGGGTCTCCCACGTGGGTGCAGGGCCCCAAGGACTTGGGCCATCATCTACTGCTTTTCCAGGCCACAGCAGAGAGCTGGATCGAAAGAGGCGCAGCCGGGACTAGAACCAGCACCCATATGGGATGCCGCCGCTTCAGGCCAGGGCATTAACCCGCTGAGCCACAGCGCTGGCTCCAAATGTAGACTAATATTAAGGATTGAATTGTGTTCCTGTGTGTTAAGGTCCTAACCCCTAATACCCCAGACTGTGTCTGTATTTGGAAATAAGGTGTTAGTGGAGGTGAGTGAATTAAAATAAGGTGCTTAGAGTGGGCCCTGATTCAGCCTGACCGATACCCCTGGCAGGAGAGCAGCACATCTGGATGGCTAGGAACAACGGCGGGCGCAGGCACGGGGACAGACTCCGGCGAACGCAGCTCCCGCAGGGCATGGGGCAGCAGCGGGGCCAGGGGAAACCAGGCCGGGGATCGCAGACTCCAGCCTGCAGGCCGTGAGAGCAGACAGCTCCGTCCATCCTTCCGTCCGTCTGTGAGCCCCGGCTGTGATGTTTCCTGTGGCAGCCTGAGCTGACCAGTGTGGAGAGATGGGGGAGGGCGGGGGTTTCAAGCAAATTCGATCAAACGTTCACATTTGGGGAATCGTGGAGAAGAGCATGGGAAACTCTCCCATGTTCCTGCTGCTTTGCTTTATTTTTTTATTTTTTTAATTTTTTTAATTTTTAATTTTTTATTTTTTGACAGGCAGAGTGGACAGTGAGAGAGAGAGACAGAGAGAAAGGTCTTCCTTTGCCGTTGGTTCACTCTCCAATGGCCGCTGCGGCCGGTGCGCTGCAGCCAGCGCACCATGCTGATCTGATGGCAGGAGCCAGGAGCCAGGTGCTTTTCCTGGTCTCCCATGGGGTGCAGGGCCCAAGCACCTGGGCCATCCTCCACTGCACTCCCGGGCCACAGCAGAGAGCTGGCCTGGAAGAGGGGCAACCGGGACAGAATCCGGCGCCCCGACCGGGACTAGAACCCGGTGTGCCGGCGCCGCTAGGCGGAGGATTAGCCTAGTGAGCCGCGGCGCCGGCCCTATTTTTTAAATTTTGACAGGCAGAGTTAGACAGTGAGAGAGAGAGAGACAGAGAGAAAGGTCTTCCTTCCGTTGGTTCACCCCCTAAATGGCCGCTATGGCCGGAGCTATGCCGATCCGAAGCCAGGAGCCAGGTGCTTCTCCTGGTCTCCCATGGGGTGCAGGGCCCAAGGACCTGGGCAATCCTCCACTGCACTCCCTGGCCACAGCAGAGAGCTGGCCTGGAAGAGGGGCAACCGGGACAGAATCCTGCGCCCCAAATGGGACTAGAACCCGGGGTGCCAGCGACACAGGCAGAGGATTAGCCTAGTGAGTCACGGCACCAGCCACCCGCTTTGCTTTAAACGACATCATAATGGAAGCAAGTTCTTAGCAGTGGGGACCTGGGGCTCCAGTCCCAGCTGTAGCCCTCCGCGGATGTCCCCACTCTGCTCTGTAAACCGGGCTGGCTCATAGTGCCTGCCTCCCGGCCGAGAGCGAGAGGGAGTCCCCTGGGAGCGCCCGCTGAGAAACCTGCTCCTCCCCGTGAGTGACACACTCAGGGATGACCTACCTGTCCCCAACAGGGAGGGGCGAGGTCGCCAGTTTCTGGAGAGGGAGCCGCCCTCTGCCAGCACCACCCAGCAGAACTCCTAAGCGGCCCGGCTGGTGCCCTGTTCACCTGCCAAAAGGCAGACCAGCGCCCGGCCCCAGCCCCTCGGGCCCCTGGTCCATGGTGGGGCCGGCCCTTGCTGTTGAACAGCCAGGCATGGAGCTGCCGTGGCGGTGGGCGGGGCCAGCCATGGGACCTGCTTGGGTGCGATTCTATTTCCAGGTCCCCAGGAGCTCCTGTCCTGGGCCCCCTGGGCAGGCCCAGGCCCCCTTCCAGTGTCCCCAGGCACCTGCGCGCCATCAGAGCATTCCCACCCGCCACAGGGCTCTGCCGAGGTCACCAGTAATGAATGCTAATTCATCCAATATCATTACCACCGTGTGTGGGACACTGGCGTGTGTCAGAGGGGCAGCACGGCCAGACCTGTTTGCGTAGTATCTGTTTCCCCCCGCCCTGTCCTCCCATCCCAAACCGAGGACCTGTGCATGAATCACAGCTCAGAGCTCAGAAGCTCGGTTTGCCTTCTCACAGCTGAGAGGGGGGCTGGGTGCAGATGATCAGCCGGTCGGGCAGGGGCTCCAGCAGGCTGAGGGTCCCTGATGGCAGGGTGTGTGCTCCCGTGGACCCGGTCACGCCCCACCGCACTTGAACTCGCTGGGGTGTGCTCTCTCCCACTGCCGCTGCTGCCAGAAGTAATCCCGTGCCCTCCTTCCCCTCCTGCTCCCCTTCTTTTCCCTCCTACTCTGAAAATCCCAAGGCCAGCGGGGCAGTGGACAGGGCCCTGTGTGGTTGCAGGTGCACGCACAGGCACACACTCACCGGCACGGGGCCAGGACAGCATGCTGGGCTTCTTTCTAAAATGATATTTGTTTGTTTTTGTTTGAAAGCCAGAGCACCAGAGAGAGAGAGAGAACAGAGAGGGGGGAGGGAGAGAGAGAACAGAGAGGGGGGGAGAGAGAGAGAACAGAGAGAGGGGGGAGAGAGAAAGAGAACAGAGAGAGGGAGAGAGAGAGAGAGAGAGAGAGAGAACAGAGAGTGGGACAGAGAGAGGGAGAGAAAGGGAGGGAGAGAGAGAGAGGGAGAGAGAGAGAGAGAGAGAACAGAGAGTGGGACAGAGAGAGGGAGAGAAAGGGAGGGAGAGAGAGAGAGGGAGAGAGAGAGAGCAGAGAGAGGGAGAGAGAGAGTGTGGGAGAGGGAGAGGGAGAGAGAGAACAGAGTGGGAGAGAGAGAGGGAGAGAGAAAGAGAGAGGGGGAGAGAGAGAGAGAACAGAGAGAGAGAGAGTGGGAGAGGGAAGGAGAGAGAGAGAGAGGGAGGGGGAAAGAGAGAGAGAGCGAGCTTCCACCCACTGGTTTATCCCCCGGATGCCCACAGCAGCCAAGGCTGAGCCTGGCTGAAGCCGGAAGCCTGGAGCTGCATCCAGATCTTCCCTGTGAGAGCCAGGGGAGCCGTTGCCTGCTCCTCCCAGGCGCGCGTCAGCAGGCAGCTGGTCTGGGACTCGAACCCAGGCCCTTCCCATGTGGGACGCAGCTGTCCCGAGGGCCAGCTTAACCCCTGTGCCCCAACACTGCCCTGCCCTTGGCTCCTGAACGTTGTCAGAATTTCGCGAGGTGAGAATCTGCATCGTCTCCACTTCACAGAAGAGGACGCCAGGCCCGGGTAGGGAGTCACCCGCGTGGGACCCGCAGCGCCTCCTGCCGCCTCGCCAGCCGCTGGGTGCTCCTTTCCTTTTTTTTTCTTTTATTTTCTTTCTTTCTTTCTTTTTTTTTTTTTTTTTTTGACAGGCAGAGTGGACAGTGAGAGAGAGAGACAGAGAGAAAGGTCTTCCTTTTGCTGTTGGTTCACCCTCCAATGGCCGCTGCGGCCGGCGCACCGTGCTGATCTGATGGCAGGAGCCAGGTGCTTCTCCTGGTCTCCCATGGGGTGCAGGGCCCAAGCACTTGGGCCATCCTCCACTGCACTCCCGGGCCACAGCAGAGAGCTGGCCTGGAAGAGGGGCAACCAGGACAGAATCCGGCGCCCCAACCGGGACTAGGACCCGGTGTGCCAGCGCCGCAAGGCGGAGGATTAGCCTAGTGAGCCGCGGTGCCAGCCTGGGTGCTCCTTTCCTAAGCTCCACTCACTCCCTGGGTGGATGGCGCCGCCATGTTTGCAGCAGCGCCTGTCTGAGCAGGAAGGAGCTCACCTCCCGGCCACAGCCTGCGAACCAGCCAGGCTCTCCCTGCTTCCGTCTGCGCGCTCCGTCTGTTTTGGATGATGCGTTTCACTGCTTGCAGCTGGTATTCCAGGAACCTGGAACTTAGGACTGCGCGTGTTCCCAGTGGTCTCCCGCTTCTCCATCACTGCTGCCCTGGAAAAACTTTTTCCCTGGGACAGGTGCTTGGCTTAGCGGCTAAGACACTCGGTTAAGATGCCCACATCCCTCAGGGACGACACTGTGGCATAGCAGGTAAAGCCCCAGCCTGCAACACCAGCATCCCATATGGGCATCGGTTCGAGTCCTGGCTGCTGCTCTTCTGATCCAGCTTTCTGCTGTGGCCTGGGAAATCAGTAGAAGACGGCCCAAGTGCTTGGGCTCCTGTACCCACATAGGAGACCTGGAGGAAGCTCCTGGTTCCTGGCTTCAGATCAGCTCAGCTCTGGCCCTTGCAGCCATTTGGAGAGTGAACCACCAGATGGAGGACACCTCTCTCTCTCTCTCTCTCTCTCCCTGTCTCCACCTGTTTCTCTCTATATAACTCTGCCTTTCAAATGAATAAATTAATCTTTTTAAAAAGAAAGAAAAAGAAAAGGTAGCCACATCCCACATGAGTGCCTGGGTTTGACCCTGACTCTGGCTCTAGATCGGGGCAGCAGTAACGGCTCCAGTGGCCGGGCTCTGCGGCCACCTGGGAGACCGGGACTGCACTTTTGGCTCCAGCCCTGGCCATCGAGGAGAGAGAACCAGTAGATGGGAGCTCTCTCGCTCTTGCTCGCTCACTCGCTCTCCTCTCTCTCCCTCTCTCTCAAATACATGATTAAAGCAAAATGAAGCTCTGCCCCCGCCCCCGACAGCTTCAGTGTACTTGGGAACTTGCCATCCTTGGTGTGAGTGCCTTCTGCCTGAGCCCCCCACACCAAACGTGGGGCACCGCCACCTTGTCCGCTCCAATCCAGCGCCCCCGCCCTGAGCTCAGGGAGAAACCACTGCCCCCACCACAGCCGTCACCGCAGCCCCAGCTGGGGCCGGGCACCTTCAGGCCCAGGGCTCTGTCCCTGTCCCTTGTCCTGCTCCCTGGACCCTCATGCCCACCGCCCAGCCTCACCCCGCCCCCAGCTGTGACGCTGCCACCACCCCTGCTCCTTCCGCACATGGCCCCTCCCACTGGGCCCCGCAGCCCTCTGGCTCCTGCCGCCTCAGCCCCTCCGTGTCCCCTGCAGGACGTGGGGCGAGGTCCCAGCACGGAGCCAGCTCCACCCCAACCTTCCTCCTTCTTTGACCACACACGGCCCCTCCCATTCTCTGTTCCTTTTTCAACAACAGTTGCATTGACTTAATTTTACCTATTTGAAAGGTAGGAGCAACAGAGAGAGGGAGAAAGAGGGAGAGCGCGCATGCTTCCATCCGCTGGTTCACTCCCCAAATGCCTGCAGCAGCCCAGCCTGGGCCAGGCAGAAGCCAGGAGCTGGGACCCCCATCTGGGTCTCCCACATCGGGGGGACAGGGCCCTCACTTCTGCTTCCCCTCCTTTCTGCAAAGCCCTTTCTCCCTTGGTTCCCCCACATGCTTCTCCAGCCTCCATCCTGGCCCTCTTGGCCTCTTTACTACTGGCAGGGCTCCTAACCTTGCCTCTGCCTTCTTCTCTTCTCCCTGGGGGAACCTGACCCCCACCCCCGGAGGCCCCAGGGCCGTCAGACAGGGCTGACTCCCACGTCTCCCCTGGGCTCGCAGCTGTCTCTCGGGGGCTGGGTCTCTTAAGCAAGGCGCTGCTGGTGTGGGTTCCCCCTGCCTTCCTCGCTTATCCAAGTCAACCCTGTCACCTTGGCACCGGGGCCACCGCCCTGTCCCCTGCGGTAACAGACTGATGACACCACCTTCTCCCAGTCGCCCTGGAGACAGCCAGGCCGTCCTGCCCCCCTCGGCCCGGTCCCTCTGTCCTGCTGCACACCTGTCCCCTGTCTCTGTGACCTCGCCTCCTGAATGTCTCTCCTTGTCCCCTGCTCTCTCTGCAGCTGTGGCCTCCTCTCTCCCCAGGACCATGGCGAGAGCCTCTGCCTGGCCTCCCTGCTCCAACCTGTGCTCAGAGGACAGAGAGCGCTCCCTACGACCTAAACTTGCCCGGGGAACCTGCCCTGCTCCGAACCCTTCCGGGGCTCCCCATCGCTTGCAGGAGGAAACTCTCCCCACCCCGGGAGCCTAGCCCAGGGCCTGGCATGCAGTTGGAGCATAATAAGTGTTTGTCACATGAACGGATGAGTTGTCCTCAGCGCTCTGGGCTGTGGCACAGGGGAGACGAAGGGAGAGGGCGTTGCTAACTTCCTCTAAGGTCCTTGGGTCCTCGACAGTGGTGGCATGTTTATGCCACTGATTGCATGTTCGTTTGGAGACATCAGTGGCGAGAGGTGAACACTGTTCTCAGGGCCCTGCCCTTCTATCATTGTCATTGTCCCAGGGCCGAGCCCACGGGCCTGCTGGGGAATGGCGGCAGTGTCAGGGCCCCGTGGACAGCGCAGGACCTGGTGGTTTGGGTGGGGCCCTGATGTACGGCCCTCCCCTCCCCCTCCAAGCCACCTGCCTCTCACTGTACTGCCCACCTGCCCCCCGTCAGCCCTTGAGGCCACTGGTGTCTTCCTTGTCCTTTGTCACCTCCTTGGGGGGCTTAACAGGCATCTTTAGGGTCTTGGAAGCCAGGAAGAGGGATGAGCCACAGAGTAGGGGACCCTGGTGTACCCCGCCAGGCCCAGCACCCTCCCTTGGCCTGGTGACTCTGCCCATGCCCTGAGATACCCGGCGTTGGCAGAGCTGTGGTCCCGAGCTGGGTCAGCCATGATCAACCGCGGCTCCCCGTGCCTGGCCAGAGCTGACAGGCCCAGTGTGGTCATCCAGCCCAAGCTGGCCCTGTTCTGGTTCTTTCCAGGAACTGCAGGCAGAGGTGGGTCTGTCTGACGGTGAGACAGATGGCTTGGGTGGGGAGGGGCTGGGTCCCGTTCCTGGGCGGAAGAAGATGGAGAAGCAAAAGGGATGGACGCGCCGAGGGACAGAGGCCGTGGAGGGCCCGGCCGCGACCCCCAGGCCCCTGCTGGCTGGCTCCTCGCCTCTCCCTTGGATCTGGGAGGCGGCGGGCTGTTTGCCACTCACATGGCCACTCTCTCTGCCCCCGTTTGCCGTGGGATTCTGCCAAGTACCATCGAGAACATTCTGGCTCATTCTGGGCCTCTTGATTCCACAGACACCTGTCACTCTTCCCTCGGTCAGGAGCCCCCAGAAACACGGCACAGTTAAATCCTGAGACTGCGGGTTGTGGCTCATTAAACCTGGAAGTTTCTGTCATCGCGAGCAAAGTAGAACCATTGCCTTGTCAATCAGTGTGGAAGTCCCAGCCGTTCTGGGGCCTCTCCCTGGGCCACACAGGGCCTCCCACCCCCCTGGAAGTCAGGGTGGCCATGTGACCTGTGGCAGCCAATGAGATGTAAGGGGAGGAGTCATCTTTCACTCCTGGGCGGTGGCTTTAGAGCCAGGAAGTCTGCCATGTCCAGAGGGTGTCCCCCACCCTGGCGTCCCAGTGGCCATGGAAAGCAGAGATGCGGGAGGCAGTCGGGGGGATGGGAACTATTGTTATGCTCTTAAATCTGTATATATGGAATTGGTTATCTAAATAAACAGTAAATAAAGTTTGGTAGAATTCAACAGTGAAAAACAAAAGGGAAGCGGAGACACCCCCTCACTGCCCCCCAGTACCACACTGGATGGACACAGAGCCATCACCGTGCCGAGGCCGGGAGACGGCCGCCTTCCTGCACCTGTTCCGCCAGACAGCGCCCAGAACACGACGCGCCTGACGCTGTGCTCCGTGTGTGCTCGGGCTGCTCACAATAAGCAAAAAGCCTTAGAGTGCGTAATCTGCTTTTTGTATTGTTTCGGATTATTATTTATTTATTTGTAAGGCAGAATGACAGAGAGAGAGAGAGAGAAATTTCTTCCATCCTCTGGTTCACTCTCCCAGTGGACACATCAGCCAGGGTTAGGACAGGCCAAAGCCAGAGGCCAGGAACTCCATCCGGGTCTCCCACGTGGGTGCAGTGGACCAAGCCACTGCTCTTCCAAGTGCATTAGCAGGGAGCTGGATTGGAAGTGAAGCAGCCGGGACTTGAACCAGCGCCCATCTGCACCATGCCGCCAGCCCCAGGGTGAGTGATTCGTAACTGATGTGCGCTGTGCACTTGCTGGCGGCTGGGGAGCCCGGGGAGCCAGCAGGTTGGAGTCTGGCTCAGGCTGCTCTCTGCCTCAAAGGCTGCATCGTCACATGGCTGGTGAGGCGGACAGGCCTCAGGGCAGTGGTCCCCCTCACGAGGGTGGGACCCTCAGACCCCTCACCTCCCACGGCCCCGCCCCCACCCCATCGCTCTGCTGCTCGGCTTCCTGCATGGGAATTTCCGGGAGACACACACATTTGGACCACGGCAAACCGGATGCTGGAGAAAACAGCTTGCCTTCCTTTTATTCCAGTGCCTTGGCACAGCGGCATATTAAAGCTCTGAGAGGGGCCAGCGCTGTGGCGCAGCGGGTTAACACCCTGGCCTGAAGCGCCAGCATCCCATGTGGGCACCAGTTCTAGTCCCGGCTGCTCCTCTTCCAATCCAGCTCTCTGCTGTGGCCTGGGAAAGCAGTAGAAGATGGCCCAAGTCCTTGGGCCCCTGCACCCACGTGGGAGACCTGGAAGAAGCTCCTGGCTCCTGGCTTCGGATCAGCTCAGCTCCGGCCATTGCAGCCATCTGGGGAGTGAACCAGCAGACGGGAGACCTCTCTCTCTCTCTCTCTCTCTCTCTCTGCCTCTACCTTTCTCTATATCTCTGTCTTTCAAATAAATAAAATAGATCTTAAAAGAAACAAAAAGCTCTGAGAATAGGTACAGAGGCTTCTGTAGTATCCCACGCCATCGTGAGTGAGGCCGTGTGCATAGCAGGACCTCGTCACTAATGGCTGATGGAGCGGAAAAAGCTGGAGAGGAGGAGGCAAGGGACGAGGGCCTGGCACACCATGGCACCCAAGAGCTGGGCGGGGACGGGCATCGTGAGAGCGGCCTGGGGCGTGAGTGTGCACAGGCGCCCAAGACTCCCTGTGCTCAGCCCCCAATGTTTCCATCCTGCTCTGGCCTGGCCCTGGCCCTGAGCACCAGCTCTCCTCAGGCAACGGGCTGGCCCCCATGAGCTCTGGAGCTGGGCCTGGGCCCACAGACCGGGGAGGTCCCGTCTTTCCTGGCCAGGGAGTCGCCTCCCAGCTCCGGGTCACCTGCATTCACTTCCCTCCTTCCGGAGAAGGGCCCGAGCCGAGTGTGGAGCGACCGACCCGGTACATTGAACACGACTGCCGCATGACCTCGGCTCGCCACTTACCCCTCCCGCAGCAGCAGCGGGATCTTTCCGCCTGACTTCCCTGCTCGGAAGCCTTCCGGGGCTCCTCCCGCCCACAGGACACAGTCCGCACAGGGCCTGCCCACCTGCTCCCACAGCAGCTCCGGCAGTGCCCAACCTCCTGCAGGTCCCCGATCTGTGCCATCCCCCACACGGGTCCTTCCCCACTGAAATGACCTCTCTTTCCCGATCCAGCCAGCAAACTCCTACTCAACCTTGGAAACCCAGCACAAGAACAGATGTTGGTAAATTCTCCGGCAGTAAAGGTCAGATGGAAATATTCCAGGCTTGGTGGGCCATACGGTTTCTGCTTCAATCATCATTCAATGCGGAAAAACACAGGCGTACGTGAACAAAGCGTGTGCCTGTCTTCCGGTTCCATTTCCCTGCCAGAGACAGGCGGCCAGCAGGGCAGCTTGTCCACTGGTGGTCAGCTCACAAAGCCTCCAGCAGTGACTCCCACGCCCACCAACTTCATTTATTTGTTTCTTGGGTGCGACATTTGGCACAATGGTTCAGTTACCGGTTGGGACGCCCACATCCATACTGGAGAGCCTGGTTTGAGTCCTGGCTCCTCTGGTTCTGCTCCAGCTTCTTGCTGGTGCACACCCTGGAAGGCAGCGGATGATGAGCCAAGTGCTTGGGTCCACATCACCCACGTGGGAGACCTGGGTGGAGCTCCAGGCTCCTCGCATCAGCCTGGCGCAGCCCTGGCTACTGTGGTCATTTGGGGGACTGAATCCAGACGGAAGATCGCTCTCGCTCTCCCTCTCTGCTTTTCAAATAAATAAAAGGCACAGAGACAGAGAGCTCTCAACTCCTGGTTCACTCCCCCAGATGCCTGCAATAGACACAAGGCTAAGCCAGGTGAAACCCAGGAGCTGGGAATCAGTCCCAGGAACCCAATCAGGAACCCAATTACCTGAGCCATCACACTGCCTCCCGGGCCTGCAGTAGCAAGAAACTGCAGTCAGCGGCTGGAGCGAGCTACGGACCCCAGGTGCTGTATTATGGGACAGGAGCTCTCAACCCCTAGGCTAGCTTACCCATTTTATCATTTTTGTATTTATTTATTTTTATTTGACAAGCAGAGTTAGACAGTGAGAGAGAGAGAGACAGAGAGAAAGGTCTTCCTTCTGTTGGTTCACTCCCCCCCAAATGGCTGCTATGGCCAGCGCTGTGCCGATCCGAAGCCAGGAGCCAGGTGCTTCCTCCTGGTCTCCCATGGGGTGCAGGGCCCAAGCACTTGGGCCATCCTCCACTGCCTTCCCAGGCCACAGCAGAGAGCTGGCCTGGAAGAAGAGCAACCAGGACTAGAACCCGGTGCCCACATGGGATGCCGGTGCCGCAGGCGGAGGATTAACCAAGTAAGCCACGGTGCCGGCCCCTACCCATTTTTTGTCAGAATGCGAACCCAGATTGTAATAATTCCGTCGCTGCGATGATTACACGGGAGGGTGGCCACCTGGTTCCTGTGGCAGCCTCCTCCCTGGGCTCCTGGGCCCTGCCTTGCCTCCACAGTCTGTTCTCAAACAATAGCCGTGATCTGTTAAAATGTCCCCTTAGGTCACTCCACTGCTCAAAAGCCTCTCATGGCTCCCGAGTTCCCTGAGAATGAAAGCGAAAGTCTTAACCTGGTCTCTAACGTCCTCCCACTCTGACCCCCAATATCCGTTTGACTTCACTGCCTACCATGCTCCCGCTCGCATACCCCTCGCTTGTCCTGAAACCAGTGGGGCACCACGGGACACACTCCCGGTTCTCCATGCTGTCTTTCCAGACATCGCCCTTCCCAGGCAAGACTTCCCCACGGCTCCACTTAAAACTCCCCCAGCCCACACGCACAGCCCTGATGCCAGGACATGGCCATGTCCCACAGGACTTCAGCAAGCCCCATGTGTCCGACTGCTCTGTCTCGTTTACTGTCTTCCCCGACTGGAAGGCCAGCAGTGGGCACTCCTGCAGCCTGGGGGATGGAGGAGGCAGGTCCTGCGCCCCCTTCTCCCCTTCATTGATTTGCAGTGCTGGGGACCGCGTCCCTTCCTGGAACAGCAGGGTAGAGGGCGGCGAGCTCCCCGAAGGCAGCAGGTGCACACTGGCTGTGGAGCGTGCGTGCGTGGAATTTCCACCTGCTCGAGGGAGGAGACTTGGTCTAGTCTGACCGTGGGAACAGACACCCTGCTCCGGGATGTCTGCAGGTGCGGGGCTAAGACAGCGTCTCAAAAGCAGGCCTTCCTCCAGAACCGCCAGCGTCTCCCAGGCCCAGCCCAGCAGGCAAACAATGCGCTTACTGGCCCCTCCCTCATCCCTGCTGCCTGGCAACCCCCCTTCATCAGCTCCCGGCCCCTTACCTGTGCGTTTGCCTTCTGCCATCCCAGGGACCTGCAGTCAACCACAGTTCAGACAAATAGAAGCGAGCCGGCGCCGCGGCTCACTAGGCTAATCCTCCACCTTGCGGCGCCGGCACACCGGGTTCTAGTCCCGGTTGGGGCGCCGGATTCTGTCCCGGTTGCCCCTCTTCCAGGCCAGCTCTCTGCTGTGGCCAGGGAGTGCAGTGGAGGATGGCCCAAGTGCTTGGGCCCTGCACCCCATGGGAGACCAGGAAAAGCACCTGGCTCCTGGCTCCTGCCATCGGATCAGCACGGTGCGCCGGCTGCAGTGCCATTGGAGGGTGAACCAACAGCAAAAAGGAAGACCTTTCTCTCTGTCTCTCTCTCTCACTGTCCACTCTGCCTGTCAAAAAAAAAAAAAAAAAAAAAGCGGCAGGCATTTGACGCACTCACATCTGATCCAGCTTCCTTTTTTTTTTTTTTTTTTTTTTTTAAGGATTTATTTATTTATTTATTTGAAAGGCAGAGTTACAGAGAGAGACCTCCCATCTGTTGGTTCACTCCTCAAATGGCCACACCAACTGTGGCTGGGCCGATCCGATGCCAGGAGCTTCTTCTGGGTCTCCCACATGAGTTTAGGGGTCCAAGCACGAGGGCCATCTTCCGCTGCTTTCTCAGGCTCATTATCAGGGAGCAGGATCGGAAGCGGAGCAGCCAGGACCCAAACCAGCACCCATATGGGATGCAGGCATTGCAGGCAGTGGCTTAACCGAAAGTATCACAATGCCGGCTCCATAAATGGGTTTTATTATATAGTATGTAGTATATTGTTATGTTTGTTCTATTTTATTAGTAGTTGTTAACCTCTTACTATGGCTAATGTATATACTAAGCTTTACCATAGATTCACATGTTTAGAGAAAACCATTGTATAGAGAGCTCAGTGCCAGTTACAGTTTCAGGCATGCCCTGGAGGGGGGGGTCTTGGAATGTATCACAATGGATAAGGGGGGACCTCTATGCCCCCAGCTCTTGCTTTATCCACTCATTTAACAGTTTCCAGCAGAAATACCTAAAGCGAAGCGGATAAAGCCACCACCTGCAGTGCTGGCATCCCATATGGGCAACAGCTGCTCCACTTCTGCCCCAGCTCTCTGATGTGGCCTGCGAAAGCAGTAGAAGATGGCCCAATGTGGGAGACCCTGCACCCATGTGGGAGACCCGGAAGAAGCTCCTGGCTCTTGGCTTCAGATTGGCACAGCTCTGGTCATTGCGGCCAACTGGAGAGTGAACCAGTGGATGGAAGACCGTTCTCTCTGCCTCTACCTCTCTCTGTGTAACTCTTTCATAGAAATAAATACATTTTTTAAAAAAGAAAAAGAATACTTAACCTCATCAGAGGCCGAGATTCTATTTTATTAATTTCTTCTGCTGATCTTTGAGTGTATCTAACAGTTGATCCAGCCTCCTTTTGACTTTTTTTTTTTTTTTTTTTTGACAGGCAGAGTGGACAGTGAGAGAGAGAGACAGAGAGAAAGGTCTTCCTTTTTACCGTTGGTTCACCCTCCAATGGCCACCATGGCCGGCATGCTACGGCCAGGGCATCGCGCTGATCCGAAGCCAGGAGCCAGGTGCTTCTCCTGGTCTTCCATGGGGTGCAGGGCCCAAGCACTTGGGCCATCCTCCACTGCACTCCCTGGCCATAGCAGAGAGCTGGCCTGGAAGAGGGGCAACCGGGACAGAATCCGGCGCCCCGACCGGGACTAGAACCCGGTGTGCCGGCGCCGCAAGGCGGAGAATTAGCCTAGTGAGCCGTGGCGCCGGCCACCTTTTTTTCTTTTTTTTTTTTTAAGATTTATTTATTTATGTGAAAGGCAGAGTTACAGAGAGGCAGAGGTAGAGAGAGAGAGAGAGAGGTCTTCCATCTGCTGGTTCACTCCCCAAAAGGCCGCAATGGCTGGAGCTGGGCCATCAGAAGCCAGAATCCAGGAGCTTCTTCCAGGTCTCCCACGTGAGTGGCAGGGGCCCAAGGACTTGGGCCATCCTCCACTGCTTTCCCATGTCATAGCAGAGAGCTGGATCAGAAGTGGAGCAGCCAGGACTTGAACCAGTGCAGATATAGGATCCCAGCAGCACGGGCAGAGGGTTAGCCCACTACGTCACAGCGCCAGCCTACTAGTTTATCTTATTAACACTAAACATTTATTGGTTGGTTAGCTGAAATTCAAACTGAACTTGACGACCCCTACGCGACCTGTATTTTCATTGGCTAAATGTGGCAACCCTAGCTTGGGGGTCCCAGGCAAAATCAAAGTAGACTCCTCCTTGTTATGCCTTATGCCTTCTTGGATTTTATTTTTATCTTTATGAGCCGTTATTAACATAGGTTCGGACTCTACGCCCAAGCCCATTATAGGAGGGGCGGGGCGAACACAGGTGAAACTCCTTGCCCTTCATCAACATGGCCGTCAACGAGCTGTCACGTAGAACTTCCGCCCCGCACAAACGTGGCCGCTCAGGGCCGCTGAGGATTGGCTCCAGCCGAAAGCCCGGCCCCCGTCGGCGCCGAGAGCCCCTTCTATTGGGCAGTTATAGCAGCAGCGGAGCCCCGCCCCCCGGCTGTCCGCGCGCGCAGGGCCCGCGGCGGGAGGCGGGGCCGCAGCGGAGGCCAGGGGCACGGGCCCCGCTGATTGGCTGACGAGCAGTGGCCGGGCCGTCACGTGGCCCGGGGCGCGTTTGTTTGCGGAAGTAGGAGGAAGTAGAAGTGCTGAGTAAGTCGAGGTGAGTGACGGCGCTGCGGGGGCGGGGCCTGGGGGGCCCATCCCAAACCTCCTCAGCGCCTCCGTCTGGGACGCCGCGGCGGGACCCTCGTCGGAGCCGTCCGCGGGTCTGAGGCGAGGCCTCCGTTGACCCCTGTGTGGCCCCCAGAGTGCCTCCAGCTTCCGTTCTTGGCTCCCCCGGCGACCCCAACTCCCGTCCCGTGCCCGCCGGTGTTCAAGGCGAGCTGTGTTCCCCCAGGCACCCCAGTCTCCGCCGGTGGCTCCCGAACTTCCTGAACCGCCCTTCCCCCGCTCCGTGTCCCCCGCTGGGCCCACGGTCGCCTCCAGCTTCTCCGCTGTACCCAGGTCCCCCTCAGCTCTGCCTCCGGGTGCCCCAGCCTCCCCTCGGCCCTCCCGCCGCGCCCTGCCTGGCCCCTCTCCAGGGCCTCGCGATCTCAGGGGACCCGCTCCCCACCTGCGCCCCCGTTGCCCCGGGCCGTGTCCACCTCCTGCCCCCTCGGATGGCCCGGAAGCTGGTGCGTGTGACCCGCGTGACCGGGCGGGGTGGGGGGAGGCCGTGAGTGTGGGACAGGGAGGCTCTGGGGTCCGCCCTTTTATTGTTGTTTTTAATGGGCTGCCCACATGACCCCGAACAAGTGGCCTGTCCTCACCTGGCCTGTTCCCCGCCCAGCAGGATGTCTGGCGTTTGGCTTGGCAGCGATGACGCCCCACCCTTGGGCCGAGCCTGGTGTTTTTGTTATGGGCTACCTTAGAATGTTCCCGAGTTTGGGGCTGTTTTCTGCCCCTCGCCAGTGACGGGGAGGTGGTAGGCCCTACTCTCAGGGTTGGGAGTTTAAGTGAGAAAATGCACAGGGCGAAGCGTTGTAGCCAGGCGGATGCTGCGGCAATGCCTGGGCCCCTGCACCCACGTGGGAGACCCGGAAGAAGCTCCTGGCTTCAGATCGGGGCAGTTCTGGCCATTGCGGCCGCTTGGGGAGTGAACCAGCGGATGGAAGACCTCTCTGTCTCTCCCTCTCACTGTAACTCTACCTTTCAAATAAATATATAAAACCTTAAAAAAAAAAAAAAGACTAACCCACTAAAAGATCCAAAGTCCATCTATACATATTTTGCCTGTTTCTCTTTTTTAACTCATCACTTTAAATTCCATTCACCATGCACTTAAAAAAAAAAAAAAGTTTATTTATTTGAAGATAGGACCACAGAGAGGAAGACCGATCTGTCCGCTGGTCCATTCTCCAAATCTGCACAGCAGCCAGAGCTGGGCCAGGACGGAGGCGAGAGCCTGCAGCTCCACCCAGATCTCCCACGGAGGGCGGCAGCAGAGACCCGAGTACGTGGGCCGTCATCCGCTGCCTCCCAGGGTGTGCATTAGTGGGAAGCTGGCTCAGAAGTGGAGGAGCCGGGACTTGCGCCTGCTGCTTGGTGATGGTATCCCAAGCAGTGACTGAACTGCTGTGCCACGGTGCCCGCTCCCTTTATCTTCTTTGTCGTTTGTAGCTCTGAAATGCAGGTTCCCGGGCACAGGGGTTTTGTCTGTTTCGTTCACTGTTGTGTCCTTGGCCTAGAACAATGCCTGCCGCTTCAGGTCCTGATTAACATCATGGACCGGGTCAGAAATGGGCCACCATGCCCAGAGGTCTTTGGAGGTCACCCACGGTTCGTGTCTCTGGAGCCGCAGCCGCGGTTCGCCTCCAGCCATGGTCTGGCCTCGCAGAGCTGGTGTCAGGGACGCTTGTCCCTTTTAGGAGCCAGGGGATAGCAGTGCGTTTCCAGGAGCGGGCCTTGGCTCTGGAGTACAGAGACCGCAGGTCTGGCCCAGCCGTTGGCCTTCAGGGGAGTTGAGAGCTGGTGCTCTGGATCCCTGCTTGCCGGGGTGGTTCCCCGGCGAGGTAGGTGACCCCCTTGTGTGTAACACGGAGCTTCTGGTGTGTGATGGGGAGAGAATGATACCTTTGCTTGTGGCTGTTTTGAGGGTTAAATGAAACCTGCCATAAACACTTGTGAAGGCAGCTGGCCCTCAGTGGGTGTCGGGGACAGCCTGTGGGCGCAAACCATCCCATTCCCCATCCGCTCCAGGCAGAGTGTGGCAGGAGCTGGGGTCGGAGTGAACTTTGGAAGGTCATCCTGCAGGGAGGCAGCCTTGTGGCCCGAGACTCCGCTGTGTGACGTCTGACTTGCCTTCACCCTCCGCAGTCCTTCCTTGCACACTAGTTCACCACACGCGTGTGCAGGCCCCTTGCGTAGCGCTGTTTAGGAGTTACATGAGGAATGTGTGAGTCCCGCTCCTGCCCTCCTGTAAGACCCCAGCCCCCAGCATTTCCTTTGTCTGGGCCTCAGTTTCCCCATGTGCCAAACAAGGATAATGATCACCCCTTTCCCGTTTCTTTATGAGCTCAGAGGCTGCTGACCTAGAACCCGTCGCTGGCCATAAGGGAGGTGGCTGGGAGAGGGTGCTGGCCAGCGTGACATGGTCACGTGCTGGTGTGGACAGGGCCACCGCAGGCAGGAAGGTGGGGGCGACAGCAGGCTGGGTGCTCCGATCAGACCCTGTCACGCAGGACGGTGTGGCAGGCACATCCCACGCTCAGGGCAGTGCCGCTGTCCTGCTGCCGGGAGTGCCCAGTGATTGTTCCAGTCACGGGACGTCCTGTGGGAAGCGCCCGAGGCCCGTGAGGCCCGATTTCCACCGCAGGCAGTTCTGCAGGTGCTCCGAGAGCCCCCCACGTGGCCGGTCCTGTGAGGTCTGCTTCCTGGCCCGTGGCCTGTGGGGCTTGGCCATACACACACACCCACCCCGCCCCCAGCAGCTGTCCTGCTCCCCTGGCCTTGGCCCAGTTGAGAAGGAAGCGCAGGGACTTGGAGTGGGAGCGAGCTGGGCCATAAGTGTCCTGTCAGCACGTTAGGTGGAACTTTGCAGACTGGAGTCTGGGGGAAGGATTGGTCCCTGGACCAGGGACCACACCCGCAGAGCCCAGCAGATGCTGGAGAAAGCATCCCTGGCCCAGGGTGAGCTCATGACAGCCACTGGCTGCAGTGGAGGAGGGGTGCCTGGCAGCCCACCATGGGGCTCCCTGGTCTCCATTACCGCCAGTCAGAATGAATGGGTCTGTGTGGAGATGGGGGCCACCTCAGAGGTGGCAGGCCCGTGTCCTTACAGTTGGTTCATTCATTTGTTTTCCCTCATTCAATCACCAAAGATTTATTGATGTTTGAGTGGGGAAGAGATGCCAGGTGCTGGCAGAAACAAATGGAAGGGGGTGGGGGGGAGCCCTGAGCCCCTAGATGCAGCATTGTTATCCCATGGGGTGTGTGTGGTATATGGGGCACTGTGGAGACGAGTCCACACACCAAGGCTGGGGGCCGGGGTGAATCTGGGTGGAGGGGCTCCTGAACTGTCTTGACAGATAAGAAAGGGTTTGTTCACTTGTCCAGACCTGCTTTATGGCAAGCACACCCGGAGGGATGGGTTAAGAACGCGGGGAGGATGGTTGGGGCCCAGGCGCAGCCAGGGCTGATGGGGCTCCAGCCTGGCCAGGCTGGGAGGCAGCAGAGGTGCACTGTGGCTGCAGGGGTGGGCGGGGATGCCCCCTTGGCCGGGGTCAGCAGCGAGGCGCTGACCTGGGACCTGTGGCAGTCACACAGGTGGGGCTGTAGGGACGGGCAGGGCGAGGACCCACCCTCCTGGTGCAGGGAGGATCGCTGGAGGGGCGGGTCTAGTTTCTGACGGGCCTCGGTGGACCAGCAGAGGCTCTCCGGGTCACACAGGCACAGAAGCACTGCTCTCGTGCCGAACCATCCAAAGCAGGGGAGAGGGGACGGCCTGGCCGGTGGCCTTGGCACAGGGCAGAGACAGCCCCTCACTGGAGACCTGCCCAGGAGGAGCCAGATCTTTGGGACGGAGCGCTCCCTCGCTGCGCTGCTGTCCGTAAGATGGAGGCAGAGACGCTGATGCCTGGCGGCTGTGGGCCTGGCCGAGGCAGCAGCTGCAGGACACAGGGCTCGGGCGCTCGTCCTGACCACAGCGGTAACCGCGGCCCCCCCTGGGTCAGCACCTTCCCCTCTCCACTGCCGTCCCAGCTGCGAGTGTTCACAGTCCTGCCTCCGCTGGGAAGGCCTCCCCTCCCCCTCTCTGCAGACTCCTGTTTTCTCTTCAGAGCTCAGCTCAGGCGTCCTCTCCCACAGCCGTGCTTCCCCCAGGGGACAGGCACAACCGCTGGGCTTGGCTCCCTGCCCTGACGGCTCATTTTCTGAACCCAGGCGGCCTCTTCCAGGGAGCTCCGCAGAGCCCTGGCCTGCCTGTTGCAGTCCCTGATTTCAGTCAGGGGCTGGTTTTTATTTTGGTGGACAGCAGGCCCCACTTTTTTTTTTATCTAGTTCTAACAAGTTATGTTCCATTTATGAGAGAGAGGAGAGATCTTCCATCCACTGTTCACTCCCCAAATGCCTACAACAACTAGGGCCGGCCAGGCGGAAGGCAGAGCCCACGTGGGTGACAGGGACCCACCTGAGCCTCACCGCTGCTTCCCAGGGTGCGCATCAGCAGGAAGCGGGAATTGGAAGCAGAGCCGGGACCCGACCCCAGGCCCTCCGGGACGGGATGTGGGCGTCCCAGGTGATGTCTTCAAAATCTCTGTGCCAGACGTCTGCCCCAGCACGTCCCACTTGGGTTTGCTCTTTGAACACCGTCGGTTTCTTTATCTCTGCAGTGGGGGCAGGGGTCCCCGTTCTCCCTGCCTGATCGCCGCTCCAGCACCCCCTACCCAGCAGACGCTCTGCACATCCCCCGTGAGGGAGACAAGCAGGGAGGCCTGGCCTTCGGCAGGGCACAGGGGAGCAGGGCTAGGGAGAGAGAGCAGAAACGCCTGGCCTCACCTGGTGCCTGGAAACTGAGGTTGTCCTCGTCACCTTCGCCGCGGAAAGCCGTGCTTGCGTTTGAGTCTTTCTGCTACACGGCCGGTGTGCCCGGGAGTGCTGGTCTGTTCAGACGACCTGGTGTCACCGCTGGGCCCCTCGCAAGGCCAGTGAGGAGCAGGACGGGAGAGCTCTAAAAGCAGGTGTTTACACGTGGGCAGGTCCGACGTAGGCGGCTGGGGGAGCTAGAGGAGACACGGGGGGGTTGGAAGGGGCCCCAGAGGTGCCTCCTTCCTCAGTGCCGTGGCCGCCCCCTGTAGCTGTGTGGGAAGCACGGGGCTCTGGGCTCGGGGGGCTGGGAGAGGGAAGCAGGAGCCCGAGCTGTGGCCCCACTCGCCCCCTCCCGGTTGGCAGCGCTGTGGTTGTTCCAGGATGAGGCCCAGCGTGCACGTGTCCTTTCTTCCACCCAGTAGCCACTGTTGGTGCGCCCACACGGGCCAACACCCTGGCCACCCTCCCTCTGTTGTGTCGTTTCACCCTCATGCCAGCCCTGGAAGGTTGGCCTACAGCCAGGCTGTCCTTCCCACGGCCACACTGCTGTAAGTGTGTGGGAGGCACCTCCGCCAGCCCCTGTGCTGGGGGCAGAGGCTGGGGCACTCGGAGGGGCCCCGCTCTGGGCCAGGCCCTGACACAGTGGGACCCCCGTGGTGACCTCCCTTCCCCCACCACCTTTTTTTTTTTTTTTTTTTTTAAGATTTAGCTTTAGTAATTTGAGAGGCAGAGTTACAGACAGAAGGAGAGACAGAGAAGTCTTCCATTTGCTGGTTCACTCCCCATATGGCTGCAATGGCCAGAGCTGGACTGATCAGAAAGCCAAGAGCCAGGAGCTTCCTCTGGGTCTCCCACGTGGGTGCAGGGGCCCAAGCACTTGGACCATTTTCTGCTGCTTTCCCAGGCCATAGCAGAGAGCTGGATTGGAAGTGGAGCAGCGGGGACTCGAACCTGTACCCATAAGGATGCTGGTGTTGCAGTCGGAGGCTCAACCTACACAGTGCCGGCCCCTGACCTTCCTCCTCCCTTAGCCTGAGCAGGCTCGTGGGTCCTGGGTTCTCTCGATTGCTCTCCTCCACGCCTCACCCCAGATACCTGTGGGAGACCTCCCTACCACTGTTCCACGCCAGACCCGAGCCTGGGGCCCCCATCTTCCTGCCTGCAGACGCCAGGGCTCAGTCTGTACTCCTGCTCTCTTTGGGAGCCATAACCATTCACACACGGTCTGGCCCTTGTGTGTAACCCCGTGTGTAACGTTTCCTCCGTCCATGCTGAAGGATGAGGCTTTCAGTGAGCCAAGCTTCTCGATGGGGTTAGCATGCAGAGCGGAGCCGGCTCAGGGGCTGCAAGCCGTGGTCCTCAGCCTGTACTGCTGTGTGACCTTGAGCGTGGCACCTGACTTCTCTGTGCTGTGGCTTTCTCACATGTGGAACGAGGGCCGTTTCCCAGGGCAGTCGTGTGGACGAAGGGTGAGCACGTCAAGGCCCTCAGGGCGGTGTCCGGGGCGCAGGCGTGTTCGGGGTGGTCCTTGTCGTGGAGGTGCCGGCGGGCACAAGGGGCAGTTCCAACCACGGGGGCACAGTAGTGAGAAGGGCGGCATGTGACAGGTGACCCGGAGCTGGGATTGGTGCCCCCGGAGCACTGTAAGGAGGACGTGAGAGCTGAGCATGGGCGGGACAAAGGATCGGGGTTTTCAAGACAGAAACGCAGAGAAGGGCGAGGGGCATTCCAGACGGTGCAGTGGAGACAGGAGCGGAGACAGGCGCTGAGGGGCCGGGCAGCGTGGCTCTGGATCTGTGCCATGGTAGTTCCTGGTGCGCAGGCTGGGGGCTCCAGGGCTGGGCTGGAAGGGGCTAAGGGGAGGGAAGCTGTGCAGGGAGGCAGGGGCTTTGCAGGCCGTCTTGCAGCACCGCGGTCCCCACGGCCCAGAGCCTTGCGCCAGCACCAGCACGCCGAGAGCTTACACCTGTAGCTTCCGCCGTCACCGCCTTGGGTGACCACACGTGCGATGACCTGCCCCACGGGAGATGAGTCGCGTCGGCTTCTGCACTGTGACAGGGGCTCTTTTTCTGGGGCCCCTCCCCATCCCCCGTATGTTGGGAGGGGTAAGGCAGGAACCTGGGCCACAGGTCTGAGCGTCCTCCCCACATGTGAGAGGGGAGCGCTGTCCCCACTTAAAGGTGGAAACAGGCTCAGCCTGCTCACGTCGCGTCTTACGAATGCCCAGGGCAGGACCGTGCGCAGCGTCAGGACACGTTCAGAGCTCTGTGGCCGTGGTGCTCTAAGCCCCGTGTCCTGCTCTGTGAGGGGGTGACCCCAGGACAGGGAGCAGGCACCACCTGCTGGGAGCCACTGCTTGCCACTGTTAGCAGTCGCCCAGTTACAGCGGAGGAAACAGACACAGGCCGAGGCCACACAGCTGGTAAGTGGTGGGGCTCAGGTCTGAGCACAGCCCAGCTCCAGAGCCGCACTGCATACGACTTGGTGCACCTGCCGCACGTGGCTTTGCGAGAGGCAGAAGACAGTCCTGTAACATGATGAGCTCAGGCCTGCGGGACAGCAGTGCTCAGGATCAGGAAGTGCTGATCTCCGTATATAACTTTTTTTATTTGAAAGGCAAAGTTACAGAGAGGCAGAGAGAGAGAGAGAGAGAGAGAGATGTCTTCTGTCCATTGGTGTATCCCCCAAATGGCTGCAACGGCCAGAGCCGGGCCAATCTGAAGCCAGGAACCAGGAGCTGCTTCTAGGTCTCCCATGCAGGTGCAGAGGCCCAAGCACTTGGGCCATCTACTACTGCTTTCCCAGGCCATAGCAGAGAGTGGAGCAGCCAGGACTCAAACTGACACCCATATGGGATGCCAGCACTGCAGGCAGCGGCTTTACCTGCTATGCCACAGCACTGGCCCCCTATATTATAACTGATCCTTATTCCCTTTCTTTCTTTTTTTTTTTTATTAGAAAGGTCTTCCTTCTGTTGGTTCACCCCCGAAATGGCCGCTATGGCTGGCACTGCGCCGATCTGAAGCCGGGAGCCAGGTACTTCCTCCTGATCTCCCATGTGGGTGCAGGGCCCAAGCACTTGGGCCATCCTCCACTGCCCTCCCAGGCCACAGCAGAGATCTGGACTAGAAGAGGAGCAGCCAGGATAGAATCCGGCGCCCCAACCGGGACTAGGACCCCGGGGTGCCAGCACCGCGGGTGGAGGATTAGCCAAGTGAGCCGCGGCACTGGCCATCTTTTTTTTTTTTTTTTTTTTTTAAGAAGATTTTGTTTATTTATTTGAAAGTCAGAGTTAGAGAAGGAGAGGCAGAGAGAGAGAGAGAGAGAGGTCCTCCATCTGCTGGTTCATCTCCCAATTGGCCGCAACGGCTGGAGCTGCGCTGATCCGAAGTCAGGAGCCAGGAGCTTTCTCCGGGTCTTCCACACAGGTGCAGGGGCCCAAGGTCTTGGGCCCTCCAACACTGCTTTCCCAGGCCAGAGCAGAGAGCTGGATCAGAAGTGGAGCAGCCAGGTCTCGAACCAGTGCCCATATGGCATGCTGGCACTGCAGGTGCTGGCTTTACCCGCTACGCCACAGCGCCGGCCCCCTTTATCCCTTTCAGAGGACTCTGTAAACCTCCTGGTTTGGTTTGCTTCTTTATTTATTTTTAAAGATTTATTTATTTATTTGAAAAGCAGACTTAGAGAGAGATCATCCATCCGCTGGTTCACTCCCTAGTCCGTCACAATGGCCAGGGCTGGGCCAGACCAAAGCCAGGAGCCGGGAGCTTCTTCCAGGTCTCCCACGTGGCCATCTTCTGCTGCTTCCCCAGTCACATTAGTAGGGAGCTGAGTCAGAAGTGGAGCAGCTGGGGCTCAAGCTGATGCCTACATGGGATGCCAGCACTGTAGGCAGTGGCTTAGCCACAGTGCCCGCCCCCTTGGTGTGCCTGTTTAGCAGGTGACTTCCTGTCGTGGCGGCATAGGGTGGCCTGTGACTGTCACCCGACTTTGGTGGCTGTGCCTTTGGAAGGCATTGTGTTTCCTGGGAGCCTAGGAAATAAGATCTAATTTTGTCATCCACACCAGAGTCCATTTTCTTTTCTTCTTCTTCTTTTTTTTTTTTTTAATTTGACAGAGTTAGACAGTGAGGGAGAGAGACAGAGAGAAAGGTCTTCCTTCTGTTGGTTCACCCCCCAGATGGCCACTAGAGCTGGAGCTATGCCGATTTGAAGCCAGGAGCCAGGTGCCTCCTCCCGGTCTCCCATGTGGGTGCAGGGGCCCAAGCACTTGGGCCATCCTCCACTGCCCTCCTGGGCCACAGCAGAGAGCTGGACTGGAAGAGGAGCAACCATGACAGAATCTGGCGCCCGTATGGGATGTTGGTGCTGCAGGCGGAGGATTAACCAAGTGAGCCGCGGCGCCGGCCCCTCCAGAGTCCATTTTCATAACGGAAGGAAGCTCTGTGCTGAAACGAAGCGTTACTGCTCGCTGTTGCAGAGCCCTGCCATTGACCTCCCTTGCTGGGGAGCAGGCTTGGGGTCTCTCTCCCTGTCTCTCTCTCCCTGCGCTCTGGGAAACCAGCAGTAGCAGGAAGCATAGGGTTTAGACAAATGCTTACTGACCCCCCCCCCACCCCGAGTATCTCATGATCCTGTTCTCGTTCTGCTGTCTCACACCTGGAGAGGGGCCACTGACTTGCTCGTGGACTTGAAATGACTCACACGGGCTCTCGGAGTGCCCCAAAGTTCTCTGTAACTTGCGCGGTGCGAGCGCCCGTTTCCCCAGGACGTTACTGTCCCTAAGGAGCCTCACCCCTGCTGTCTGCTTCCATCAGTACACCTCCCTGACACAGGGCTGGGGACCCTGGGGCAGGCCACCTGTGACAGTGGCCGCCTCCTCAGTCCCACCTGACTGAGGGCCATGCCCCCTACTCAGCACCGCTTCTCTCTCTCTCCTTCCCAGGTCCCTGCAGGCCCAGAGTCGGGCGCCGGCACTGGTGGGCACTGACTTGGGTGCCTGTGCAGGAAACCGCTGTGGTCAGTGAGGTGGGCATGGGCGACAGAGCCCAGCTGACCAGAGACCCCGTTTTCTTCCAGACCGAGGGGGAAGGCAGTGGGGCCGCCCCTCCCGCCCCACAGAAGATGCAGTTCTTCGGCCGTCTGGTCAACACCCTCAGCAGCGTCTCCAACTTGTTCTCTAACCCGTTCCGGGTGAAGGAGGTGGCTGTGGCCGACTACGCCGCGAGCGAGCGTGTCCGGGAAGAAGGGCAGCTGATCCTGTTCCGGAACTCGCCCAACCGCACCTGGGACTGCATCCTGGTCAACCCCAGGAACTCACAGAGTGCATTCCGGTGGGTGACGGCAGCTGCCACCGGCACTGCTCTCCCTTCACTCCCCCTAGGCCTCGGGCCAGAGGTGCCTTGGAGAAGAGGAGACAGCTTTTGAGGTCTCCACCTGAGGGGTCTGGGGAGGGCCAGGAGGGAGGGGAGACTGATCTTCAGGGTGGAGGGAGGGGCTTCCTAGTCCTCACACCCGCTGGCCCATCAGGGTGCCAGCAGCAGGGGCGTGGGAGTGGAAGCCTGGCTTGTTTGCTGCCTGGAGGCAGAAGCTGACAAGGGCTCCATCAGGTGAGGCCCACAGGAGTAGCCTTCAGCCCTGGCTTTCAAAGCACGGCTATCCAGGGTTTGTTCAGGGCTGGACCGAGCTGTGGCTTCTTGGGGTTTGCCGGGGCTCCTGTGAGCTAGAAGGGAAAGGCAAGGAGCCAGTACAGAGCCAAGGGAAGTGGGCCGGCTACAAGCTCCCGGGGTGGAGGGCAGAGGAGTAGCCCAGGGGCTGCAGGCAGGATCTGGTGGGTTTCACGTCGTGCAGGGCTTGTGCTCATCTCTGCTTTCCTGTTCGTTCATCGTCTGGCTGTCCTGTCCACTTTCCCATCCGTTCATCGTCCGGCTGTCCTGTCGTGCCTGAGCGCCTCCACTCTCTGCAGGCCTGCGGCCAGGCCCAGCTGGCTCTCCGAAATGACAGATGTGGTCTGTGTCTTTAAGGAGCTTGTCGGGGAGGCCACATGCAAGCCTGGGAGGAGGCAGAGCCCAGGGAACAGTGGGGACACTTCCTGGGGGAATTGGCCAAGTGCGTCTGAAAGAATGGGGTGGGGGGCAT
Source organism: Oryctolagus cuniculus (assembly GCF_051225735.1). NCBI lineage: Eukaryota > Metazoa > Chordata > Mammalia > Lagomorpha > Leporidae > Oryctolagus > Oryctolagus cuniculus. The sequence continues at coordinate 115,038,989 of NC_142877.1, read as the reverse complement.
CTGTCCAGCAGAGCAAAGTGGCTGAGATCAGCCCAGACACGCAGAGCCGTGGCGAGTGAGCCTGCAGGAGAGGGAGGGGGCGGCGGCTGGGCGTCGTTCTGGTCGGGGAGGTGTGGCGGCAGGTGTCTGAGCAAGTGCAAACTGAAGGTCAGAGGCCAGCCACGGGAGAGGAACAGCAGGTGAGAATTCAGAGCGTGGCTCCACCAGGAAGTTGAGACGGAGGAGCCCACCTTGGGCACCAGAGACCAATCCAGGTGCCAGTCACATCACAGCGGGGTCCGACCAAACCTGAGTGCAGATGGCCTCAGCCCACTGCCCTCCCCTGGCCTCGGCCTGTGCTGGCCCTGGCCAGGGTGGTCTTGCACCTGCAGCTGAGGGCAGTGGGGAGGCATAGTGGCCAGGGCAGTGGGTCCAGGGGGCCACTCTGCGATACTGTTGACATGTCCTGCCCTGTGCAGATTCCACCTCCTGCCAGTGCAAGTAACCGCCCAGTCTTGTGAGCTGGAATGTTTCTTGCCAGGGTTCCAGACTCGTCCCCATAGGCCTGGGCCCCTGTGGGCAGACCTCTGTCCCGGGGCCTCAGATTGCGGGCCAGCAGTTTGTCGGCCACACGTGACTGTTCCCCTTTGAATTGGGCAGTATCTTTTAGTTCACAAGATGTTGCGTCAGCACCCGTCCACAGGCCCTCTGATGGACGTGTGCCACCTCCCATCTGAATGGGAAAGCAGAGGCCTGGGATGGTAAGTGATGGGTCGTAGGTTGCCCAGGAAGCAGCGGAGAAGCGGAGCTTATGTCTTCCGGTTCCCAGTCCATTCCTCCCTTGTGCCGCTGGGGGGATTCCGTGTGTCGAGAAGGAAGGCGGAGCACTGGGTCTCAGACCGAGCTCGGGATCCCTCAGGAATCGCTGGTGCCCCTGAGCTGGCTTGAGCTCTTCATCTCCTCTCTACCCGGCTCCCGCCCTCACGTGTCCACCCCACAAACAGCCTATCTGTCCGGTGGCTCCTCTGTCCCTCCCGCCACCCCACTGCACCACAGGGCCTCTGTGGAGTTTGCTGCTCTCCTCCAGGGACGACACCGGGACCCAGCTTCAGGGATACATGTGCCGTTTTCCCCTAGCGGCAGCCATGGCAGTTGAGGGCTGGGGTGGCAGCTCTGCTCCTAAAAGGCCTCAGGGACCCAAGCTCCTTCTGTCTTGTTGTGCGTGGCCTGCATTCCCTAGACCAGCAGGTCCGAGGTGGCTGTGCCAGACCCAGCGTTGTAATCCACATTTCCAGCCAGCGGGCAGGCGGCAAGACATTCTCTCTTTAGAGACAGTTCTCAGAAGTTGTACACGTGCCTTCCGCGTGCCTCTCACTGGCCAGAACTTAGTCTCCCGGTCACAGCTCACTGAAAGGGCGGCTGGGAAGGGTGGCCTGTGTCCAGCCAGCCACATGCCATTCCGCACCGGAGGTTCTGTTGCTTCCCATCTCCCCGCCAGTCTTCCCAGGCCACAGTCATTGTGTGCACGGGTTCCTGCCGCCTGGCCTTGCAGCCTGCCTGCCTCTCCCCCCATCACACTGCCGTCACAGGGATCTTTCCTGAGGGCGAGTGACGTCATTCCCCTGCTTAATGCTTCTAGGGCTTCCTGTTTCCTTGACATCAGGTGCTTAACCTAGCGGGAAAGGGCACCGTGTGACAGCTCTTGCTGCCTCGTGCTCCCGGCTTTGCCTGAGCACTCATCTTGGCCTAGAAAACGTCCCCTTTTGTTGCCTGCCTCACTTAAAGAATTTTTAAAATTATTTTCATTTTATTTGGAGTGAGGGCCGCCACGGGGCAAGGACAAGGCTGCCAAGTAGGTGCTGGGCACTGCGCCAGAGCCCTGAGGTGCTTGTTCTGGCTGTGTGGCACAGCCCCAGCCCTTGCCATTTGCAGGGAGGAGGCTTCGACTGCCAGACGTCCTCCTCAGGGACCAGGCGCTCCCTTTGAAATGCCCCCTTCTCCTTCTGCTCCTCTTCCTCCTCCTCCTGCATTTCCCTGGCGAGCCTTAGGGCCGTCCCTCGAGTATTTTGAGTCCACGTCAGGGTGCTGTGTTGGCCGTGGTGCCTGGTGGAGGTATTGCCGTGGTTCTTGTGTGCTGGCCACGTCAGGCGCGTTGTCAGGATCTACTGCAGTCTCGGGCTTTCTGCTCTAGGCCGTGGATGGGGCACCCTGGCTGGGACGGGGCGGCACCCACAGAACCTGCGGTCCTAGTGCGCCCTGTCGTCTGCACACCAGCTCAGCAGCAGCTCTGTCCTCAGGGCAGTCCCAGGAGGTCAGGGCTCCTGCTGGCCCCTCTGACGGCTGACACAGCCTTGCAGAAGTCTAGTCCCTTGCCCAAGGCCACACAGTGGGTCAGTAGCAGAGCTGTTCAAGCCCCACTGCTGGCTGCAGAGCCTGTCCTCTTCCTCATTGCAGCCCAGGGCCGCCTCGCAGGTTGGCCAGCCGGGCGCCCCGGCCTGACGTATGTCCACCCCCGGCTCTTGTGCTCTGCGCTCCTGGGAGACGGCCGTCACATTGCTGTTAGGATAGCACCCATACTTCGGTTCCTGGAACAAATTAATCATTTACTGCCGGCATTCACCGTGACAGATGCTCCCCGATGCGCCCGGCCAGCCTCTCGCCGGTATCTCAGCAGAAAACAGGGCTGTACTTCCTGGGGCTCTGCACAGGGTGATCAGAGTGCTGACCTTCGCCCCTCTAGGCGGGCGGACCTGGGGGCCTCTGGCCGGTGCCTGTCCCATAGAGCTGCTGGTTGGGAGACCTCAGACGAGCATGTGGTATCCTAGCCATGCACCTCAAGTCCACTGCTCGGTCCCTTCATTAGCCCACAGCCCGTGGTCACTGAGCAGAGCTGAGATGGCCTGGCTCTGCCATCAAGGGACTCAGGCGGCAGTCAGCAGAGGGGCTGTCTGCCTGCGCCCGGTGAGAAATACTACACTGGGACCCTGTGAGACCCTCAGTTCCCTGAACCACTTCACCCCTGTACGTGAATTTCTCTGCCTTTGCCTTTCCCTCCACCAAGAGTATCCTTCCCATACTCGTGGCTCCCTGCCCCGTGAGCCTGTCCTCACTCCCCCTTGCTCCCTCAGTTTGGCCGGGTGTCTGACGTCACCAGGTGTCTCTGTACACATCTGCTTTCCTGTTGAGGGGCAGGGCCCAGCCGAGTCCCTTCTGTGTCCCTGGTGCCTGGTGTGGCGCCAGGCACACAACAGGTGCACGGCAAATATTTGTTGACTGGATGAGTGCGTTCTGTGATCACTGAAGGTCAAGTGCGTCTGACAGGAGGGAGTGGAGGAGGCCTCACTGGGGTGGTGGGGTGCAGGTGGGCCTTCAAGGGCCCAGATTCCGTTGCCAGGGGAAGGCGTGAGAGAGAGGGCCCCTCAGAGAGAGGGGCATCGCGGGCAAGGGCAGGGCGGGGCAGAGCAGAGCAGCGGCACTCTGGAGAGCCTGTGGCCAGGGACAGGGTGGGCCGGGCTTCGGATCTGAAGGGTCCCGGAGGGCCCCTGTGTCCCTCTCCTCCCCAACACGCACATCGCACACGGACCCACAACTTCAAGAGGCTCACAGAGCCTGAGGCCTGGGTAATACCCTCTTTACTTGTTTCTCAGCCTGTTCCTTTTGTGGCTCCGGAGGGCGGGGCACTTGCTGCAGGGTGCTCCCTCATTGCCCCCTCCCTTTAGAGCCATGTGGGACGCAGCTCACACCCACGCAGATGCTTGTTAAGCCATGGCCCTCGGGGAAGACGTGCTGGCCTTGCTGCCCGTGAGTGCACTCCCCCAGGCCCCTGCTGGCAGTCAGGGACGTGGACGCGTAGCTTCACGGTTTTTAAGTGCCCTGCGTTGCGGCCCCACCCACGGCACAGCACCCCTTGAGGTAGGCGGGACAGGTGCCATTGCTCTCCTGTTTCAGGTGGGGCTCAGAGAGGGACTGTGTTTCCCCAGGTCAGAAAGCAACTCAGTAGCAGAGGGCGGACCCAAATCTAACTCTAAAATGAACAAGACTTTTTTTTTCCTGTTCATTATAGAAAATGCAGAAGCTATAGAAATGGATAAAAAAGAACTTTATTTATTACGCTACCATACACAACTGGACGCATTCCTTCTAGTCTTTTTCTTTTACAATTGAGATCACATTTTATGTAATTTGTATCCTGCTTCTTGTAATTAGAAAGGCACTTGCTTTATTTATTTTTATACTTTCACTTTGATCTTATCTGCAAGGCAGAGGAATTCAGTCTGGAGTTCTGTGTGAGGGACAGGGACCAAGCGCTTGAGCCATCAGCTGGACCTCCCAGGGTGTGCATTAGCAGGAAGTGGATCGGAAGCACTCTGATATAGGATGTGGGTGTCCCGAGTGGCGACTTAACTGCTGAGCCAAATGCCTACCCCTAAATTTAACATTACAAAACAAACATTTCCCTGTTCTTTTAATATTTCATTTCAGTGGCTGCAAAGTGTCCCATCACATAGGCGTGCCACAGTTTATCTGTATCCTCTTGCTGGGCATTTATGCTAAACAAAACTGAGTTTCTTTTTCCTTTTTAAGATTTATTTTATTTATTTGAAAGGTAGACTGACATAGTGCAAAGGAGATATAGCGAGATCTTATATCTGCTGGTTCACTCCCCTAATAGCCGCAACAGCTGGGGCTGGGCCAGGCTGATGCCAGGAGCCAGGGGCTCTGATTCAGGTCTCCCATATGGCTAGTATAGGATATGGACGTCGCAGATGTCGGCTTAACCTGCTGCTGCACCACAGCTCTGGCCCCCTCTTACTTAGTTTCTCCTGGGTGCAAGGAGGGCCCTCGGGTGTGAAAATCAAGTTAGAAAGTGGACATGACAAGCCTTTGGTCAAATAAAATTTAAAAGTATTATATGATGTACTGAAAGCAAGGAGGGAAGGGAGGGAAGTCTTTTCAAATAAAAAGAAGTCCAGGGGCTGGTGCTGTGGTGTGGCGGGTGGGGCCACCTGCAATGCCGAAATCCCATGTGCATGCCAGTTCGGGTCCCAGCTTCTTCACTTCTGATCCAGCTCTCTGCTATGGCTTGGTAGGGCAGTGAAGGATGACCTGGGTCCTTGGGCCCTTGCACCTGCGTGGGAGACCCGGAGGGGGCTCCTGGCTCTGGATCAGGCCAGCTCCAGCCGTTGTGGCCATCTGCAGAGTGAACCAACAGATGGAAGACTTCTCTCTCTCTGCCTCTGCTTCTCCGTAGCTCTGCCTTTCAAATAAATAAAATAAATCTTTAAAAGAAAAAAAAAAGTCCAGGGGCTTTGCTGTGGCGCAGTGGGTTAAACTGCCACTTGTGACAACAGCATCCCCTATTGGAGCCTGGTTTAAGTCCCAGCCACTCTGCTTCAGATCCAGCTCCTGCTAACATAGCTTGGAAGACCACAGAAGGTGACCCAAGAACCTGGGGCCCTGCCACCCATGTAGGAGACCCAGATGGAGCTCCAGGCCCCTGGCTTCAGCCTGACCCAGCCCTGGCTATTGTGGCCATTTGGGGAGTGAACCAATAAATGGAAGACCTCTCTCTCTAACTCTGTCTCTCCCTCTCTCTCTGTCCCTCTGCCATTAAATATATATATATATTTATTTATTTTAAATAAAGAAGCCCAAACTGCACTCCCTTTAGGTGTGTGTGTATGTGTGTGTGTGTGTGTGTTGCTAGGGGAGGGGAGTCTGGCTGGCACAGGTCAGGTTGCAGCCGGGACAGGCGGTTTGGGGCGCCCAGCAGAGATGTGGGCTGAGGGCCCCGCCCCACTCCCCTCTGTGTTCTCTTCCCCATCCTGGCTGCGCAGGCTCTTCCAGCTGGAGCTGGAGGCCGACGCCCTGGTGAACTTCCAGCAGTATGCCTCCCAGCTGCCGCCCTTCTACGAGAGCTCCGTCCAGGTCCTGCACGTTGAGGTCCTGCAGCACCTGTCCGACCTCATCCGCAACCACCCCAGCTGGTCGGTGGCGCACCTGGCCGTGGAGCTGGGGATCCGTGAGTGCTTCCACCACAGCCGCATCATCAGGTGAGTGGGCAGGGCCGTGTGGACTGGGGGTGGGGCCCTTGGGAAATCTCCGGGTTCTGCCTGAGCACCCTTCTGTAGTTTTGACAGAAAAAGGAGCAGCGTTGCTCCTGCATTAGGGCAGAGGAACTTGATGAAAGACAGAAGGAGAAATGGCACATTCCGGAGTGTTCACCAGGTGCCAGACTCTGGGGAGCTGACGTGTGCTTATCCCAAAGAGAGGTCGTGGGCCCCATGCGGGGGTCTCTCAGCTGCAGAGGGCTGGAGAGGGGCTCAGAGGCTGTGTGTCTCCCTCCAAACGCCTGGCTGCCCTCCTGGAAGCTGGAATGCCCACTCGTGTCCGTCCGTTCAGCCAACAGATGCGTCAGCAGACGCCCCTGCCGAGGACACGATGCCATCCCTGCTCAGGATGCCAGCAGCCCCCTTGCCTGGGAGCAGCCATTGCCCCTCTGGTTTCCCACTGCGGAAGGCTCAGGCCTGCTCCCAGGCGCTCTGTGTTCTCACGGTCCACAGGCACGCTCCTGGAAGACGAGGTGTCCCATCCCACAAGAGCTGTGTCCCTCTCCTAGGGCAGGCACAGCAGGTGCAGTAGATGAGGAACCTGAGGCCCAGGAGGCCGAGGGAACTGCCCGAGCTCAGGGAGACCCCTGCCGCGTGGAATCCTTTTCCATGCCACCCGCCACCCGCCTTGTGCTGGTGTGGCCCCAGGCACCTTCTGCAGATGGGCCAGGTAAACCAAAGCAGATCCTATCAGAGGAAGATAGGCCGTGACAGCCCTGCCTGTGCACCGCTGGCTGGAGCAGTGTACTCACACAAGCGGAAACGCCCACATTCCCGAGCCCGCTCCCTGCTTCCTTACTCGGGGTCCCCAGCACCCCAGCCCTCTGTGCCCTCTCTCCTCCCCGGTCCCCTCCTGCAGCTGTGCCAACAGCACGGAGAATGAGGAGGGCTGCACTCCCCTGCACCTGGCCTGCCGCAAGGGAGACGGGGAGATTCTTCTGGAGCTGGTGCAGTACTGCCACGCCCAGATGGACGTCACCGACAACAAGGGGGAAACCGCCTTCCACTACGCTGTGCAGGGTGACAACTCGCAGGTGCTGCAGGTGAGCGGCAGGAGGAGCAGGCGGCTGGCACCCTCCCCCCCGCGCGCCCCTCGTTCTCTCTGGGGCCTGAGCTCGGGTCACTCCAGGCCTCACCACGCTCTCCTGGTCCTTGGGGCCTGAGCTCTGTGGAGGCTGCGCATCCCTCCAGCGAGCTAAATCTAGGCCCAGCTGCAGTCAGTTTAGTTCAGCTTTTCCTGAGCAGCCAGACCCCTGTGCTGGGGGAGAGGGGTTCACCCCCTTCCTGGAGGATCTCGTGGTGGACGCCGTCTCCTTTACAGGAACTCAAACCAAAACAGCAGCTCCCTCTGGTTCCAAGGCACTTCTATTCACGTTTTCTTTAAGTGATCATAGTGTTATTTTTTTTTTTTAATATTTATTTATTTATTTGAAAGGCAGAGTTACAGAGAGGCAGAGGCAGAGAGAGAAAAAGAGAGAGGTCTTCCATCTGCTGCTTCACTCCCCAAATGACCGAAACAGCTAGGGCTGGGCCGATCTGGAGCCAGGAGCTTCTTCCAGGTCTCCCACGCAGGTGCAGGGGCCCAAGGACTTGGGCTATCTTCTACTGCTTTCCCAGACCATAGCAGAGAGCTGGATAGGAAGTGGCGCAGCTGGGACTTGAACTGGCGCCCATGTGGGATGCCATCGCTGCAGGGGGTGGCTTTACATGTTACACCACAGCGCCAGCCCTTCTAGTCACTTTTCTGATTACCTGGGGAGAAGATTTAGAAATAAATTGTGGGCAGTAGATGGAATGATGACATGAAAATGCTGCTTTATATATTTGCTCAGAAGGGAAAGGCAGACCACTGGATTGTATTTTTTTAAGTTTGTTTTTTGTTTTTGTTTTTGTTTTTGTTTTAAATTTGGAAGTCAGAGTTACAGAGAGGGAGGCAGAGAGAGAGAGAGAGGTCTTCCGTCCGATGGTTCACTTCCCAATTGGCCACAACGGCCGAAATTGCGCTGATCTGAAGCCAGGAGCCAGGAGTTTCTTCCAGGTCTCCCACGTGGGTGCAGGGGCCCAAGGACTTGGGCCATCTTCCACTGCTTTCCAGGGCCATAGCAAAGAGCTGGATGGAAGAGGAGCAGCTGGGACTAGAACCGGAACCCATATGGGATGCTGGCACTTCAGGCTAAGGAGTTAACCCACTGAGCCACAGCGCCAGCCCCTGGATTGTATTTTATTGTCTAGATTGAGCAGGTTTTTTAAAAAAATATTTGTTTTTATTTATTTGAAGGTCAAAGTTCAGAGAGAGAGAGAGAAAGAAACAGGTCTTCTGTCTGCTGGTTCACTCCCCAAATAGCAACAAGGACCAGGGATGTGCCAGGCAGAAGCCAGGAGCCCGGCAATTCTTCCAGGTCTCCCACATGGGTTCCAGGGGCCTAAGCTCTCAGGCCATCTTCCACTGCTTTCCCAGGCACATTAGTAGGGAGCAAGATTAGAAGTAGAGCAGCTGGGGACCGGTGCTTTGGCGTAATGGGTAAAGCCACCGCCTACAGTGCCAGCATCCCATATGGGCACCAGTTTGAGACCCGATGCTCCACTTCTGATCCAGCTCTCTGCTATGGCCTGGGAAAGCAGTAGAAGATGGCCCAAGTCCTTGGGCCCCTGCACCCACATGGGAGACCCGGAGGAAGCTCCTGGCTTCTGGCTTTGGATCAGCACAGCTCTGCTCATTGCGGCCAATTGGGGTGTGAACCATCGGATGGAAGACCTCTCCTCTCTCTCTCTGTGTGTAACTCTTTCAAAAAAATAAATAAATCTTAAAAAAAAAAAGAAAAGAAATATGTCCATGCTGGGGTGGGCTTTTGGCCTACAGTTAAGCTGTTGCTTAAAATACCCACATCCCGTATCGAGTGCCTGGGTTAGAGTCCAGCTCTGGCTCCCGACTCCAGCTTCCTGCTAATGCAAACTGTAGCAGGCTTAAGTGACCATGTGGGTGAGTTCTCAGCTTCAGCCTGGTCCATTCCTGGTCGTTGCAGGCATTTAGGAAGTGAACCAGCAGACGGAAACTTTCTCTCTCTGCCTCTCAGTTAAATAAATAAAGGGCCACACGCTGTGAGGATGGGGTTGGCCCTGGCCTCCAGCCCCTAGACCTCACTGCTGTGTCCCCTGCCTGCCCACACACCAGGTGGGATTGCCATGAGGTGACCTTGGTGTCACACGGATGCACAGCCATTGTGATTAACCTCAGAGAGAGAAGGTAGACCCCTCCAGCTCTCTTTGGAGTGCTTCATTGAGAACATGATACCTGCATGGAAAACCAGAATCAAGCAGGACAGGGATCATTCCCACCTAGACCCCCAGTGCCCGTCCCTGGTTACCCCCACCCACCTTCTAAGTTTCTTTCTTTTTTTCTGAATTTATTTATTTATTTGCAAGTCAGAGTTACACACAGAGAGAAGGAGAAGCAGAGAGAGGGAGAGGTCTTCCATCCATTGGTTCATTCACTCCCCAGTTGGCCACAATGGCCAGAGCTGTGCTGACCCAAAGCCAGGAGCCAGGAGCTTCTTCTGGGTCTCCCATATGGGATGCCAGCACTGCAGGCAGCGGCTTTACCTGTTACGCCACAGCACCGGCCCCCTAAGTTTCTTTCTTTTTTTTTTTTTTTTTAATTTTTTTTGACAGGCAGAGTGGACAGTGAGAGAGAGAGAGACAGAGAGAAAGGTCACCCTCCAATGGCCGCCGCGGCCGGCGCGCTGCGGCCGGCACACCGCGCTGATCCGATGGCAGGAGCCAGGAGCCAGGTGCTTTTCCTGGTCTCCCATGGGGTGCAGGGCCCAAGCACTTGGACCATCCTCCACTGCACTCCCGGGCCACAGCAGAGGGCTGGCCTGGAAGAGGGGCAACCGGGACAGAATCCGGCGCCCCGACCGGGACTAGAACCCGGTGTGCCGGCGCCGCTAGGTGGAGGATTAGCCTAGTGAGCCGCGGCGCCGGCCCCTAAGTTTCTTGATTCAGAAGTTTTTCCCATGAGCCGTGGCCATGCTGAGCAACACGCCCCACCAGCCAGTCCACACCGACTTGTTACCCTCTTGCTCCTCTTTAAAAGTTTCGTCAGCTCCTCATGGTATCAAACCTCCTTCCTTTTGGTCCCGAGAGAGGTGGCCTCCCCACCCCCGGGTGTCAGGAAGGAGGACACACGGGGGCTTCTCTGTGCTGGGCTCTGCCCACCCCTGGTGTCCTGCTGTCAGCTCCTAGGAAAGAACGCGTCGACGGGTGTGAACCAGGTGAACAGCCAAGGGCTGACCCCGCTGCACCTGGCCTGCCAGATGGGCAAGCAGGAGATGGTCCGCGTGCTGCTGCTGTGCAACGCCCGCTGCAACATCCTGGGGCCCGAAGGCTACCCCATCCACACGGCCATGAAGTTCTCCCAGAGGGGGTAAGCGCCACCTCCCGCAGGCCCGGCTCGGCCCCCGGGGAGCAGCGCCCAGCCTCCGAGGGGCGGCCCGGGTCCGCAGCCTCGCTGGCTGCACGTCAGATGCTGGCCCAGGGGCTGGCCTGGTGTGAGGACACGTTTGATGATCACGTCCTGAGCAGCAGAACGTCTCCACCTTCTCTGTGGCGCACCGTGATTTCTGACCAGGCGCCCCCGCCACCACACGGAGGAAGCCCTCCAGGCTCTGTCCTCCGTGAGTCCCCTTTCCCACGCTCCCAGCAGTGCTCCAGCTTGAGAGGCTGATGTGAGCCCAGGCCTGGGAAGGGCCCTGGCCTGGCTTCCCCGCTGGGTCCCCGCAGCCTGGGCTGAGCAGCCCCTTCACAGCTGCGGTACCCAGCGGCTCTGGTGTCCGGCCTGAAGCCGGGAATGCTTCCCCAGGTGGCCCAGGGCCTGGGAACCGCCGTGGGCCCTTCCTTCCTGGCAGGTGCACTGCCTCCGAGGGCTCTGCACCCTCATTTCTTCCCCTCTCCCGACACCGAGGAAAGCCTGTCTCGGGAACGTTCTCCTCCGTATGGGCTGAGTGTAGGAGGGAGGGAAGTGGGGTGAAAGGTGAAAAGTCTCCAAGTGCTCTCCAGCTGGACCAGAATCTAGATGGGCTGACTGAAGGACCGCACGGCCGGGCCCATTGGTCCCTCCACACTGGGCACTGCTGTGCGCCAGCCACATGAGTGATACGGGATGAGCCCGAGCCAGGCAGCTCCAGGACAGGGGACACAGGTCACCCCGTGGCTCCAGGGCAGCATGCAGGATGAGCAGCGAGCACAGCGTACGAGGGGCTGGCGCATGGCAGGGGAGGCGGGCCCGCTGGCCCTCTGCCAGGCTTTCCATCCCCTGGGGTCCACACCCAGCCTGCTGGCCCCCATCGTCACTGTCCCCCTCTGAGGTGTGGTCCCAGTTTGGACAAACCCTCCTTTCCTCCATTCTCCCTTGCACAGCCCGATGAACCAAAACGTTTAGAAACACTTGACCAGACAGGCGGAGTGTGAGCGCTGGCACCCCAGTAGACCCAAGCAGTAGTTGCAGGTCGTGATCTGAACGGACACTGAGTGTCCATTCGTCTCTGTACGGAGGACACGGCACTGCTCTCGCTGGGTTCCAGCCACCCAAGGCTTCTCTGTGCAGTGGCCTGACCCCTGCCCACTGAGCTCTCCCTCCAGCCTCTCAGCCACGAACCCTCTGCCCGCCCAGGCCTTCCTGTCCTGTGTGGTCTGGCATCAGACCACCCGAGAGGGCCTAGAGGACAGGGAGCACCTCCTCCGGGGTGGGCCCTGCAGGGGGCTCCCTTTGCCTGGTGGAAGCTGCAGCACCACTGTGGGGTCCCGTGGTTCAGTGTTATGAGCACGTGGTACCAGCACAGCTCAGACCAGCAGCCCCTTCGCTGCTTTGTAAGGGAGGGCTCAGCTCCGCGTGCCTGGTGCTGAGGCTGGCCTTGGGGTTGGGCTGCAGGGAGATGAGACTTCAGGTCCCGCACCTCTCTGGGTTTGGGCCCACGCCCTCCCTCATGGCAGTGGCAGGTAAGCCACACCTGTTGAAAGCCGGTGCTGCTCCAGTCGCTGGGCTCAGCCTTTGCTTGGTTATTTCTCAGCAACTCAGCGAGCAGTTGTGTGTTACCCTCGTTGTAAAGGTAAGAAAACCAGGCTTAGCAAGAATAAGTGGCTTGCTCAGGGTCAGGCCGGCAGCAAGTGTCAGAGCTAGGAGTTAAACCCAGGAAGAAGGTCCCTACTGACTGCTCACTTTCATCTTGTATTTTTTAGAGTTATTTATTTCTTTGAAAGGCAGAATTTGGGGCCATTGCTGTGGCGTAGCGGGTAAAGCTGCTGCCTTCAGTGCTGGCATCACACATAGGTGCTGGTTTGAGTCCCGGCTGCTCCACTTCCAATCCAGCTCTCTGCTATGGCCTGGAAAAGCAGTAGAATATGGCCCAAGTTCTTAGGCCCCTGCACCCATGCAGGAGACCTGGAAGAAGCTCCTGGCTCCTGGCTTCTGATTGGCGCAGCTCTGGCCATTGCAGCCAACTGGGGAGTGAACCAGTGGATGGAAGACCTCTCTCTCTCTCTCTCTCTCTCTCTCTCTCTCTCTCTCTCTCTCTCTGCCTTTCCTTCTCTCTGTGTGTAACTCTTCCAAATAAATCAATCTTTAAAAAAGAAAGAAAGAGTTAGAGAGAGAGAGAGAGAGATCTTCCATCTGCTGATTTACTCCCCAAATGGCTCAAATGGCTAGAGCTGGACAGGTCCGAAGCCAGGAGCCAGGAGCTTCTTCCGGGTCTCCTGCACGGATACAGGAGCCCAAGGACTTGGGCCTTCTTCAGCTGCTTTCCCAGATGCACTGGTAGGGAGCTGGATTGGAAATGGAACAACCACAACTCGAACCAGTGCCCATGTGGTGCCGGGGCTGCAGGCAGTGGCTTTAACCCACTATGCCACAGCACTGGCCCCTCACTTTTATCTATTTAAATGGCATTATGGCAGAGTAACTCACATACAATTCACCTATTTAAAGTATAGAAACCAATGGCCTTTTGTCTGTTAGCTTTTTAAATTATGGTGAAATATCTATTGTAACATAAAATTTTATATTTTCACCATTTTAAGTGTACAAATCAGTGACATTAATTCCATTCACAATGTTGTGCAGTCATCAGCATCTATTTCTAAAACCTTTTTTTTTTATCAACCCAAGCAGAATCTCTGTGACCACGGGTAATTTCCCAGCTCTCCGTCCCCCGCCCGGTCACCTCTAGTCTGCTGTCTGTTTCTATGAACTCACCTGGCGTGGGTACCTCACAGAAGAGGGGTCACACAGCCACTGGCCTTTTGTGCTTGATTTATTTCACTGAGCACGGTGTGCTCAGGCTTCCTCCGTGCCGCGGCACGCGTCAGAATCGCCTTCCTCTTCAAGGCTGAATTGTAGTCGGTTGTGCGCACACTCATATCCCACATTGTGCTTATGCGGTCATTCTTTGATAAACACGTTGGCTGTTTTGCCTTTTGCCTGTGTGAATCCTGCAGCACCTGTTCTGGTCCTTTTTCAGGTTAAATACCTAAGGGTGAAAAGCCAGGGTGCTCCTGACCATTCTGCCACACGGCTTCCTGTGGGTGCAGTCACTGTGCTCCCACAGTGTAGTCACCAGAGAGTGCAGGGAACTGGAGGGCCTAGGATGGATTCCGGAATGCCCACTCCCGTTGGGACGGTCCCCAGCCTGCAGACAGGCTCAGCTTCTGCAGGTCGCCAGCGAGGAAACTGGCTCGACCTCTGGCTTGTCAGCTCTGATGCCAGTGTCAGGGACATCCATCACGGCTGACTGCAGTCATCAGGGCGGCTTCCTGGAGGAGGAGGAAGATGTGTCTTGGGGCTCAGGATGCCCCTGATGTACCTTCTTCATGCACAGGCTGTTTGGCTTAATTTATTTTTTTAAAGTTTTTCTTTTTTATTGATGAATTGTGCCCTATTGTGTCTAAGGGCTAGGAGGTGATGTTGATGCTGCGATACTGGTTATGATAACTCATTACTGTGGTGAAACAAGGTAGCACCTCATGTGGTTACTTTTGCTGTCACCTCCTCTTGGAAGGAGACTCCTCAGCACACACAGGGTCTGAGGCGTAGGGCGTGTTGTGGGTTCGTCTTCTTCATGGGCCGTATCCGCTACCTTGCGTCTTCAGACCATTTCCGGCTCCTCTGCCCCCCTCCTCAGATCATTGTAACCACTTCTCATTCCCTGTCTCTGTATGTTGGACCTGACTCTTCTTTCTGCGCCTGACTTGCCCCACTTTGCCGTCCACGTCGTGGCAAGCGCGGCGTCTCCTCTCCTAGCAGTCAGCTGTACTCCACCGTGTGCGCGGCTGCCTGGATGGGCTTCAGACAGGCCACTGGAGTCTCGCCATCTTTGCATCCAGTTTTCTCCTGAACTTTATGACGCTCCCTCTGTGTGTGTGTGTGTGTGCGCACGCGCGTGCATCTCTGTGTACGTGCATGTAGTACGCATCGTGCACGCACGGGTGTGTGTGCGTGTGCGCATGCATGTAGGCATGTCTGCATGTGCGTGGCTTGTGTGTGCCTCAGGTTCTCTTTCCACTGTCCGTGGGTGGGCACCCGGGTCGTTCCTGCAGGCCGGCTACTGCGACGGGTGCTGCGGCGACCCTGAGAGTGCAGGCGGCTTTCCGGGGTGGGGGTTTCATCAGCTTGGCTGCGTGCCCTGAGAGGGGAGACAGGGTGGGATGGTAGTTCCGTTTGTAATTTCTGTAGGAGCCACCATAGTGATTTCCGTAGGAGCTGCACGAGCCCACGTTCCCGTAGACAGCGTACGTGGTTCCCTTTTCTGATGTGGTGTGTACTGTTGAGAACAGCCGCCCTAGGGGAGTGAGCTCTGAGCTCACTGTGGCTGGGGTGCGCGTCTCCTGCTCAGTGGGCGAGCACCTTCCTGTGCCCCTGCGGGCTGTTTCCGTGTCTTCTCTGGATGTCTGCTCAGGTCCTCTTGCCCGTTATAATGGAGTCCCGCACGTGTGAGTGTGTGCTCTTGAATGTCAGCCCTATCCGATGTCCAGCCCATGAGGCTGCCTGTCGCTCCCCGTCTTCGTGGAGGAACGACACTAAACCCTGCCTAGGTTTCCCTATCCGAGTCACGGCACCATTATGTCGCTCCCCCTCTTCGTGGAGGAGCGACACTAGACCCTGCGCTGTTCTTTCATCTGCTCGGCCCTCCCCAGGTTTGCTGCTGGTTCTTCCCGGGTTGGCTACCGTCCCTTCCACCTCCGTGGAGGGGCGGCTCCCCCTGCCACTTTCCCCACTTCCAAGGGGGAGCGGCACACCGCCGGCCGGCTCTCTCGGGGGCTGCTCAGGTGTCATCCGGATGTTCCCTTTAGATGTTCCTGGTGCATGTTGTCTCTCTCCTCCTTTATAGTCCTTTTCCACCAATCCCAACTCTGCTACCCACACGCCGAGTACGCTGCTCTCCTCCAATCAGGAGCAGGTCCTGCTGTTTATTGGTTGAACTGGAGGCAGCTGCGTAGAAGCTGTTGTCTCCTCTCCCAGCGCCATATTGTGGGAGAGCAGATGCATAGAATAAGTCTTAATTCCAGTAACTTAGTCTAGTCCGAGTTGCTCCCCACAGCTGCCTGTGCGTTTTGCTATTCCCTTTGCTGTGCAGGTGCCTCTTGGTTTGGTGTAGCCCTGTTTCTTTATTTCACTTTTGCAGCCTGAGCTTCTGGTGTAACGTCTAAGAAATCGTTGCCCAGGCTGGTTGGCATTGTTGCAACTTTGCTTGCAGGTCAGACCCTCCCTGCTCAATCCATAGGGAAGTTGATCCAGTTCCAGGTCCATCCCAGCCTCTCCTCTCCGCCCTGCCTCCTCTGTCCCCAGGTGTGCTGAGATGATCATCAGCATGGACAGCAACCAGATCCACAGCAAAGACCCTCGCTATGGAGCCAGCCCCCTGCACTGGGCCAAGAATGCGGAGGTGGGCAGGCTCGGGGGTGGGACAGGGGGCTGTGCCTGCGGGGGGAGGCTCCTGTGGGGACTCTGACGACGCCACGTAAGGGGCTGGGCTCATGGTGGCCCACAGGCACATAAGCCCACGGAGAGCTGAGGTCCTGGCATTGCTCCGCTGCTCCCTGGCCGGGTGGTGCTGGCCCCTCTGCCTGAATCCGGGGGCTTAGGGCCAGCCTTTGGCAGTGCCGAGGAATCAGTGAGACGGTGCCCGAGGCAAGCTCACACACTGAAAGTGCTCACAGAGGTGGGGGAGGGGAGGGGTGGCAGGGATGAGGATGACAGTGAGGGGGTGAGGGGTGAAGCTGCGGGGCTGACGACCATGAGGATGAGGTCAGCTGGACGTCCACTCTGAGGTCTTTCCCTATACCAGGCTGTGTCCTCTGGGAGGAAGGAGGCCACTGGTCTCATCGCCAGGAAGCCTGACTTGGCTCCGAAGGTGCCCCAGAGATGCTGGCTGTCCATCAGTGTGATGAGCCGGGGGAGGGAGGCATCTCTGTGCGTCCAGAGCTGGACCCCAGGTCCAGCACCCTGTGTGTTCTGTCACTCGGAGGTGCTGCGCTGGGCGAGGCAGGGACTTGGTTCCTGTTTCCTCAGAAGAGGACGCTGAGGTGCGGAGGGCCAGGGTTGCCCCTCCAAGCTCAGATGGCCCAGGTCTCTCTGGCTCCAAAGCCCAGAGGCTACCCCGTGATCCCAGGCTCTCCCAGGCTTCCAGGCCCAGGACAGCTGCAGGGGGCAGGATGTGTGTGGACAGTGCCCATCAGGGGGACTGGGGTCCTGTTGGTTGGTGCATGTTTGGCTTTTGACCCTGGCCCCTAGGGTGCAGAAGGTATGGGAGCAGGGTCTAGGGCCACTCCACCTGGAGCAGGAGCCTGCTCCCAGGGCCCAGTATCGGAAGCGTGTTAGGGGAAGAGGCGGCCCTGGTACCGCAGGCAGGGCAGCGCCCTGGTGCTGACTCAGGCCCAAGCTGTCCCCACAGATGGCTCGCTTGCTGCTGAAGCGAGGCTGCGACGTGAACAGCACCAGCTCCTCGGGGTACACAGCCTTGCACGTGGCCGTGATGCGCAACCGATTCGAGTGCGTCATGGTGCTGCTCACCTACGGCGCCAACGCCGATGCCCGCGGCGAGCACGGCAACACCCCGCTGCACCTGGCCGTGTCGGTGAGTCTGCGGTCCGCGCGTCCTCCGTGCCGGGCCCATGCTGGCTGCCCAGGCGACAGGGATCAGGGGCCGGCGCTCACCTCCCTGTGGCTCCCCTCCTCTCCTCCACCACCGACAGTCCTGCCTTCCAAGGCTCGGTTCAGACCCTGCCTCCTCCCTCGGGAAGCCTTCCGTGTGCCCCCTCAGTGTAAAGATGTCTTCTCCCTCTGTGTTCCAGTACTGTTTCCTCCTGGGCCCTACTTTTTTTTTTTTTTTTTTTTGACAGGCAGAGTGGACAGTGAGAGAGAGAGAGACAGAGAGAAAGGTCTTCCTTTTCCGTTGGTGCACCCTCCAATGGCCGCTGCGGCCGGCGTACCACACTGATCCAAAGGCAGGAGCCAGGTGCTTCTCCTGGTCTCCCATGTGGGTGCAGGGCCCAAGCACTTGGGCCATCCTCCACTGCACTCCCGGGCCACAGCAGAGAGCTGGACTGGAAGAGGGGCAACCGGGACAGAATCCGGCGCCCCGACCGGGACTAGAACCCGGTGTGCCAGTGCTGCAAGGCGGAGGATTAGCCTAGTGAGCCACGGCGCTGGCCGCCCTACTTTTTTTTTAAAAGATTTATTTATTTATTTGAAAGAGTTACAGAGAGAGGAGAGACAGAGAGAGAGAGACAGAGAGAGTGAGAGAGAGAGGTCTTCCATCCACTGGTTCACTCCCCAACTGGCCACAATGGCTGGAGCTGCACCGATCAGAAGCCAGGAGCTAGGAGCTTCTTCCAGGTCTCCCACATGGGTACAGGGGCCCAAGGACTTGGGCCATTTTCTACTGCTTTCCCAGGCCACAGCAGAGAGCTGGATCAGAAGTGGAGCAGCCAGGACTTGAACTGGCTCCCGTATGGGATGCTGACGCTTCAGGCCAGGGCATTAACCCACTGTGCCACAGTGACAGCCTGTGCCCTACTTTTGACACTTGTGTGGTGTAAAAGGGGAGAGGGACAGCTGTGGCTGCCAGCTGTGGCCTGGGACAAGTCGCATCCTCCGTCTGCCTTGATGTTCTCATTGGAAAACGGCAGTGTGCACTCACTGGGAGTGGTGCTGTGGGATCAGCAGTGGACACTTGGTACCACACGGCGTCTACACCATGTATGCGGTGCCCAGCCTGGAGAGGACCTCCAGCAGATACCAGTGACTGGGGAAGGCGGTCAGCCACCTGTCGCTCTCACACGCCCAGGCGGACAGGGCGCACCCAGGAGGCAGAGTTTGCTGACATGGCTGAGGAGCCAGGGCAGGTGTTGGTCACTGTGTTGGTTTATTCTGGAACGCGATTCCTGCCCTGGAAGGCCCTGCAGGCTGCTTAGGCAGCTGTGGTGTGGACGCATTAAACCCAGGGAAGGGTGTTGCTGTGATGTAGACACACGGGGGATGCACGTACTCTGTATCAGTACCACGCGGACACACATCTGTTGGCAAGTATCAGAGTGAGAGGACAGGAGACCACGCTGTGACCCTAAAGGAAGTAGTCAGGACAGATTCGTTACGTTTTCAAAAATGTATTTATTTGTGAGGCAGACACAGACACACACGGAGTCAGCCACACAGAGCTCCCATTCGCTGGGTTACTCCCAAATGCCTGCAGTGGCCTGGACTGGGCCAGGCTGAGGCCACGTGCTCCAGACTCCATCAGGGCCTCCCATGTGGGCGGCAGGCACCGATGTACTTGAGCCATCCCCTTCTGCACTGGCAGGAAGCTGGAGTCAGGAACCAGAGACAGAACCAACGCTGAACCCAGGTACTCTGTTAGTGGGATCAAGCGTCTAACTACCAGGCCAAATACCTGACCCAAGACAGACTCAGGACATCCTGTTTTGTACCAAAAGTCATGACTACAGAGGAGATTTGCCCGAGAGGCTAAACCGATCAATAAGCCCCGAGACATTTTTAGCCTTGAATGGGGCCCTTAGAATGACTGTTCTATCAGCCCTCCAACCTTCCCTTCTCTCTGGTCCCTGTGTACAGTTATTATCAGCATTGACTGAGGATCCCTGCGATGCTGGCATCCTGTAAGGGTGTTGGTTTGTGTCCTGGCTGCTCCACTTTTGATCCAGCTCCCTGCTAATGGCCTGAGAAAATCAGCTTAAGGTGACCCAATTCTTGGGCCCCTGCCACCATGTAGGAGACATGGATGGAATTCTAGGCTCCTGGCTTCAGCCTGGTTCAACTCTGGCTGCTGTGGCCGCATGGGAGTGAACCAGTGGATGGAAAATATTCTCCCCCTGCCCCATCCTCTGTGACTCCTGCTTTCAAATAAAATAAAGAAATCTTAAAAAAAAAAAAAAAAGGGAAAGGAAAGGGAGAGCACCAGGACTTGAACCGACACCAGCTTGTGGCGCTGGCATCGTGAGCAGTGACGTAACCTGCTGACCAGAGAGCCAGCCCTCCGTTGTTTGTCTTGAAGTAGCAAGTTCACTGCATTCATTTTTGAGAAAACAGCTGCTAAATACCCTGGGCTGATCCGTCACAGTTTGTCCAGCAGTCATTCTTTCAAGTAAAAATGGCATCCAGGAAGCAGAGCAGCCAGCTGGGCTGGCAACTTCCACGCAGCTGTAACTGCGTTTCCCCGAGTGAACGCCATGCCATGCTTCCACTGTGCTGCAGATACGCCTCGTGTCTGCTTTCCATTTATGACATAGCAAACACGAATGAGACGAGCAATGCTCATTGTCTCATCCGGGCTCCCTCGACTGTCCAGCAGTGCAGAGTGACGGCTCTCAGTGCCGCCGCCATAATTGGTGCGAAGGCACCAGCAGTTGTATCCTCCGTGTTTTTGCGCCGTCAGTGCCAGTGTCAGCACGGCCTGAAAGCAGATGGCGCCTGGGTATTGGAGAGCAGTTTCACCTTGCAGATCCTCCGAGGGGTCTCACACATGGCAGGGGTCCACACTGCCAGTGCCGTTGATGGCTTCCCGTGCTCTGCTCCTTTGCAGACCACTTTCAGCACTCTTGGCATATTCAGCAGGAGCCTTTATGATCGTGTGGCTAATGCCTTCTTGATATCGGCTTAAGATTTTTTTTTTCGTAATGATTTATTTATTTGAGAGGCAGAGTTACAGAGAGAGAGAGGGAGAGACACAGAGAGAGGCTTAACCCACTACGCCACAGCGCTGGCCCCAGCTTATGTTTTGAAACTTACTTAGATTGAAAGGACATGTCAGACCGCTGCTGTACATGGGAAACTAGTGTAGCCTCCAAGAGGTGCCCAGCGAATGATCCTGTTCACATTTGCCCGTGCCCATGGGGCGACGAGAAACCACTGGAGAACCCCACTCTAGACAAGTCACTTTGTTCTCCAGGTGGACAAGTCAGGCCCCAAGGAGAGGGAGGTGACAAGGCCTCAGCTCAGATTGCCAGGTGGCCCATCTGTTTGCCCTGGATGACCATGCCATGCCCTGTCCCCTGGCCCACCCCCAGAGGTTTAACTGCACAGCACTCTGTGGACGGAAGCTCCCCCTTTTTAAAAAAAAAAAATTTTATTTACTTGAAAGGCAGAGTTACACAGAGGAGAGAGGTAGAGAGAGAGGTCTTCCATCCCCTGATTTATTTCCCAAATGGCTGCAATGGCCAGAGCTACACCGATCCAAAGCCAGGAGCCAGGAGCTTCTTCCAGGTCTCCCATGCGGGTGCAGGGGCCCAAGGACTTGAGCCATCTTTCACTGCTTTCCCAGGCCATAGCAGAGAACTGGATGGGAAGTGGAGCAGCCAGGTCTCGAACCGGCGCCCATGTGGAATGCCGGCACTGCTGGTGGCTTTACCCGCTGCGCCACAGCACCAGCCCCCTGAAGCTCCCTTTGAAGGGTGCCGCCGAGTTACCTTTCAGACATGGTGGCCTGGGCTGGGTGAGCAAGGCAGTTACCTGTCCTCCCTCACTCACTTCCTGCCCCTCCCTAAAGCTTCCAGAGCTCACCGTTCAGGGTACCCCAGGCTCCCAGGTCAGGGCCACAGACACACTGCTGCCCGTGAGGAGGAGCTGGCCCAAGTGGCCTCCAGTGTTTGCTGGAGTATACCCCCTGGGGATATACTGATGGATACGCCCATCTATCAGGCCCCCACCTTCAACATGCAGACCTTGAGAGAGCAGATCCCCTGGGTGTGGGGGCCAGGGAGGGCCCCGGCTCCTTTCCGTCTTCATCTCCCTGAGCTGTTGTGTCCCCCCTCCATCCCCGACAGAAAGACAACGTGGAGATGGTCAAGGCCCTCATCGTGTTTGGGGCAGAGGTGGACACACCCAATGATTTCGGGGAGACTCCTGCCTTCATAGCCTCCAAGATCAGCAAACGTATGTGCTCTGCTCTCCGGGACCAGAGTCAAGGTGTAGGGGTTGGAGGAAGGGAGCCCCGGGCACCGGTGCCAGGGTTTTCTGTGCCGATGGCCCCAGATGCTCCCTGGATGTTGACAAAGGCCAGGCCACTCAGAGAGGGCCCCACGCAGCAGATGCAGGCCCACTCAGGGCTTGCCAAGCCAGGACTGCCTTTCAAGAAGCTTCCTGCCCCATCTCAGGGATTCTGACTCCCAGCAGGGGTAGGGTGGGGTAGGCAGCTGCAGCCTCCTCTTTACTGTTGGTGAGCGCACCGATGGAACCACTCGCAAGAACAGCCACAGGGTCAGAGCATGCGCTGTGCTGCCCCAGCCCCACGCACGCCCTGTGCACATGAGGCGCTGTGCATGCATGGCATGCTCACCCAGGGAGCCTGGCTGCAGAAGCCTGGGCCCCTCTGCAGGGTTTCAGGGAGCCGTGGGGGCTACCATTGAGTGTGTGTGCCTGTGTCCACGTGTGTGCCCCTGTGTGCGTCCCTGTGTGTGTGTGTGTCCACACTGCCTCCTGTGGCACCCTTGTCAGTCCTCACAGCTGTTAAATGGGGGTGAGCGCCCCTGGCTGGCTGGCTCGTCCCTTTTGACCTCTGAAAGGAACTGTCCACACAGCATTTGTGAGAGCCGCTGACTGTGGAGGTGGGAAGCCCTTGCTTTAGGCTGGTACAGAAGGAAAGACAGGATTCTGAAAATAATCGGGCAAGCGACTCACCCCTCCTGCCACTCCCATGGTCAGCTCCCAGCGCCTTCCCTGGGCCTGGGAGGCCGCTCTGGGTGGAACGGAGCAGAGGCAGCCCTGCCAGGGTGGCTCCCCTCACACCCAGGTTCCTGGAAGATGGGCAGGGAACCATGTGCGGAAAGGGGGGGCCTCTCACTTGCATGTTGACACCATTTCTATCCTGTGCAATCTCCCTTCCCCCAACCATGACAAGTTGTCACCAGGAAGGCGCTCTTGACTCTGCTGAGAACTGTGGGGGCCGACCACCGCTTCCCACTCCTCCAAGGGGTCCCCGCGGAGCAGGGCTCCGCGGCATCACATCACCCCTTCTTCTCCCTGGAGAGAGCTCAGCCCCCGCCGATCAGCTTAAACAACCTAGGTAGGCCACTCGCCCCACGTGCCCTCCCCCAGCAGGCGCCCAGGGCCTTGGATCAGAGGCAGTCCTGATTGGAGAGAAGCAGGGTCCTGGGGTGGACGTGGTTGAAGGGAGCCTGAGAGGAAAAGGCAGAATGGTAGCCTCTGTGGGCAGCTGGTGACGCCGAGGCCCGGGGCCCCTGGCTGAGGCTGCACGGTTCTTTGCCCCTGAGAGGATGTCCTGGACCTGGGTCTCAGGTCAGGCGTTTCCCACAGCACCCGTGAGGCAGGCGCTCTGATTGCCTCTCCTTGTCCCCCCGCAGCTCAGGGTGGGCAGTGAGGAGTGCTGTTAGGGGCCCCAAGTCTCTGGCTTCTGGCTTTGGCTCCCTCTACAGTTTGGATCTGCTGGGCCTGAGGCCCGTGTGCCCCCTGCTGGCCTCTCCAGTGACCTCCAGCTAATAAGCAAGCACCTGGCCTCTGCCACACTCATCCCTGGTGTCCATGGAGACAGCCCCAGAGGATGGGGGCCCTGCTGTGGGTTCTCGCCTGATTGGGCGTGGGATCCCCTGAACGGAGGGCAGCTGGGAACCAGTCTGGCAAGAGAGGCTTTGCTTTGAGCAGGAGGCAGACACCAGCCCCGCCGGAAGCAGAGCAGCAGCCACAGTTACTCCTGCTGGCCCTGCCCCATCTCTGTCTCTCCGTTTTACAGGCAGGTGGTCACCCGAGCCAGGCTGGATGGCGGGCCTGGGGCGCTGCGGCACGTTGGTAAAGCCTGGGCCTCGCGAGGCAGCAGAGCCCAGTCACGCCCGTGCTAGCTGTAGCTCTCGTCCTGCTCCCTCTTCCTCCTCCCCAGTCGCACACCACACACTGTCCCTCTGCCTGGCGCTGGCTGCGCCCACTGTGCTGCTCGCCCTGGTGAGGGGCGCACTGCCTGCTGCCCTGCTGCTTCCAGCCTTCCTGCGCAGTGCTGGGAGGCCCTGGTGGGCGGGGCCCCGGCTGCTGTGCTGCCTGCCCGGAGGGTGGGTGTGGGGAGGGCCTGGGGCACCAGGGAAGACGTGGGTGGGGTGGGTGGGTGCACCTGAGGCCGCTGAGGGTGCTTCCCGACCTGCGGGATCAAGACAGGGCCATCTAGAGATCAGTTGTTAATCTCCCATCGTCCAGGGAGGCGACTCCCTAAGGACACGTAGACTCAGCGCTTTGGTCCAGTGACTTTGGAAAGTCACGGTGTCTCCGAGTCTGTGACTGGGGATAACAGTTCTTAGGCCCGAGGGTGGATGTCAGCAGCCTGGGCTCTGGCTCACAAAGCAGCTCTGTGACTGGCAGGCCTCAGGACACAGCAGGGGTGCCCCATATCAGGGTGCCAGGAGGAGGACTTGGAGCAGCATCTGGAAATTGGCTGGGTGGGTGGAGAGCCCTTCCCAGAGCAGCAGGCTCCGTGCCGCCCTGGCAGGCCCCCCACCCGGCAGGCCTGGGGCCTCGGCAGAGGCAGATGATGGGGTTAGGGGTGGGGGCGGGAGCTCGGCCCTGGGCACATGTGGGGCGCAGTCCCAGGTTGGGGGGCTGGAGGGGTGAGCCTGGCCCCACGCCTGCCCTGTGCCTTGCAGAACTGCAGGATGTCATGCACATCTCCCGGGCCCGGAAGCCGGCGTTTATCCTGAGCTCCCTGAGGGACGAGAAGCGGACGTAAGTGGGCGAGAGCCAGGGGCCCACGGCACAGCCTCTGCTGGTGCCTCCGGTGCTCTTGGGGCTTTTGTCTCATCCCCACCATGGCCCGTGAGGATTCTCCCGGTTCTGCAGTTCACAGCAGACTGAGCCTGGCACTCTCGGCTGGTTCATCCATGACAGACGGTGCAGGCCATGCAGCTGGGAGGAGGCAGGCCCAGGATGGCCCTCTTGCTTCCCTCCTAGACATCAGCCTGGTCTGGGGAGGCGAGTGTCGCCCGGATCCTTCGTGCAGAGCGAGCTCAGCAGTCTTCCTCCTACCCTGCCTGATCCCTTACCCAGCTCCCTGCCCAGAGTAGTGGGTGAGCGCTTTCCCAAGCACCTGCTGTGTACCCAGGCCCTTCCAGGGGCCACAACAAGAAGAGGCCCAAGCCCTGCCCTTGAGGCACAGAACCTGGCGTCCAGAATCAGTGCCAGCTGCCACAGACGTTACCGGAACAAATGCGTTTCCAACCAGCTGTGTGCTCTGCTCCGTCCCTCTGAGCACAGGTTGTTTATTTGTTTTTTATTGCTTCCTCGTGTTCCTGCGACCTGCCCTGCATGGGGGCGGGAGGAGATCAGCACTGGTGCCATGCAGACACAGTCCTGGGAGTCCCTGGGAGGCCCATGGCTGCTCAGGCTGCAGACTGAGTTCAGGGCCACGGCCCCGCCCTGGTCTCCAACCCCACGGCCTTGCTGCCTGACCTGCAGGGGAAGCTCTGCTTTTGGAATCGCATGGCAGCCGCTACTCCCAGGCAGCCACGTCCCGCGGCCCTGATGACTCTTGCCTGTGGGTGCCAGCATCCCCTTGGTTGCCCCAGAGACACACCTGTTCCAGCAGCATCCTGGCCTTCCCTCTTCGTGTGCACCTAACACACACCTGTTCATGCACACACACACATGCATATATGGGCAGCTGTACCTGAGGGAGGACTGGCATTTCCTGGCCAGAGGAGGAGATGCAGAGTGTGTAGCAGGACCAGGTGGGGCTGAGTGAGAGTCGGAAGCACCTGGGGTTATGGTGGTCTCAAGTCAGCTGTGTGACTGTCGCCTCTTCCTTATCCAAAAATACGCATGGGGGTAGCAGGAGGTGTCACCTCAGAGGGGTTCAGGACAGGGAGGTGAGGCCCTGGCATGTCCACGTCCTTCCTCCTACCCCTCCCACCGTGCATCTCCCAGGCTGAACAGAGGGTCCTGACACCACCCCCCCACCACACACACACACCGCCCCAGCTCTTCCTTCCTAGCCTGATTAATCCAGACAGACTTGTCAGGTACCTGCTTTGCATCAGGCCTGGTCGTGGGCCCTTAGCAAATCCCCCGTCCAGGCAGTGTCTGGGGGGATGGCACCTGCTCTGTGAGGCGTCCCCGCCCCTGCTGCCCTGCTATTGTACTAGAGCCATTGTCCCCGCCAGACACCACGCCTCCCTGCCTCCCGCACTGTGCCACGAGGGCAGGTCTTGTCTGCTCCTGCAACCACCATGCGTGCGGGGGGCACGGGCTGAGGAAGCATGAGGCATCCGTGCCAGGTGGTGACAGGACCCCCGTCTCCACTGCTGTGCCCACTGCAGCCATGACCACCTGCTCTGCCTGGACGGCGGGGGCGTGAAAGGCCTCGTCATCATCCAGCTCCTCATCGCCATCGAGAAGGCCTCAGGCGTGGCCACCAAGGACCTCTTCGACTGGGTGGCAGGGACCAGCACTGGCGGCATCCTGGCCCTGGCCATCCTACACAGTGAGCCCACTCCTGGGGTGGCCGGGTGGGGAGGGGCTGAGACCGGCCCTCAGCAGGGCTGAGTCCTTTATTAGAGCTTCGGGGGAGAGAGGGCTGTGGGGCAGGGGTGGGCCTGGAGGCCCCTCGTAGGGGCTGCAGTTGGCCTTGTCCGTTG
This sequence comes from Oryctolagus cuniculus, assembly GCF_051225735.1. NCBI lineage: Eukaryota > Metazoa > Chordata > Mammalia > Lagomorpha > Leporidae > Oryctolagus > Oryctolagus cuniculus. The sequence goes on along the minus strand of NC_142877.1, from coordinate 115,012,770 downwards.
GCCTGGCCACCAGGGCAGAGCTGGTGCTCACTTCCAGTGTAGGAAGAATCTGTAGATTGGTTGCCTATGCCACCCGTTCCCACTGTGTTCAGCTCCTGTCTCCAGACAAGGAGAACCACCCTGCTCTGAACACACCACTGACCCACAGGAAACTAAGGCCCTGGGTGGGGAGTGGTGGCAAAAGTCTCATGGCTACTCCTTGGGATTGCTCAGGCCCGAGTGCACTCCCCCAGACTCAGTATGTCCCAGGCCACTGCCACGGCCTCCCTTCACTGTGGCCTTGCACTTGGCCCACTGGAAAGGCTGCTGGCTAGGCTGATGCCGTGACTCCAGTGGTGTCTCCTCCAGGGAGCTTTTTGGACTGCGTTATGCTGACCGGGGAGACAGGGCTGCCCCAAAGCCCTCTCTTCCCCAAAGCTCTGAAACACCAGCTGTCAGATTCCGTTCTCTCTGAACATCCTCCGAGTTCGCATCCTGTGATCTGAAGCCCTGGAGGTGCCTGTGCTGGGCACTAGGGCCGAGTCAGGCCCACACTCGCCTCATGTGGGGGGTGCCGGCTTCTGGACATTGACTGGGCCATGTGAGAAGGCCACAGCAGGCACGCCAAGGGCAGCCAGCCCTGAAGCTGCAGAGAGCAGTGCCCCAGGGGGCTCAGGCAGTGCTCACGCCCATGTGTACTGATGAGAATTTCGTTTTGTTTTAATGATTGCCACCATGGCCCTGTGGGGTGAGCAGATGGGGACACGAGCGCCTGTGAGCTGGGCAGAGCCAGCACGGCTCTCCCCCAGCCTCAGAGGCGCACGTCCCTCTCTGGTCTCCATCTCTACCCTCCGGGAGGGAAGAGCCATCTCAGAAGCCAGAACCTCCAGGAAGGTCGTGTGGCCAGAGCGGGCGCGGGCCCTGGTCTCTTCTCCAGGGGGCCTGCTTTCCTCTGGGGGCCGTTCTCCCGAACTGGGCTCCTCAGACTTCTGGGAGCTACGGAAGGGGCTTGAGAAGTTGCTGGTCGAGTTTCTCCCACGGGCAGAAGCTCTGCTTCGGCCGCGCTGCACCGGCACACGCAGGCACGGGGGGTTGATGAGGCCGAGGGGCAGCTTCTGCTTCCTGCCCCTTGACTGCATCTGTTCTGCAGGTGCAGAGGACAGGGCACTCCTCCTCCGTGGCTGACAGGGTGGCTCTAAGCCCTACAAGCTGCAAACCTCGGGGGCCCTTCTTTAAGGAAAATAATACGGAACGAGGGGCAGAGCCGTGGGCCCGTTGGGGTGGACGCCTGCCCCTGTGTGAAGTCACAGAGGAAGGCCTGAAGCTTAGGCTGACGCGTTCCTTGGCGAATGTCCCCCCCTGCTGCCTCCCCAGCATTGCTGGCCCCATCAGTGGTCTCACCCCTTGGCAGGCGCGTGTGGCCCTGGTGTCTCTTACTTCCCACCCTCGTTCCTAGGTAAGTCCATGGCCTACATGCGTGGCGTGTACTTCCGCATGAAGGATGAGGTGTTCCGGGGCTCGCGGCCCTATGAGTCGGGGCCCCTGGAGGAGTTCCTGAAGCGGGAGTTCGGGGAGCACACCAAGATGACAGACGTCAAGAAACCCAAGTAAGCACCCCCATCCCCACTGCCGCCACTGCACACCTGTCAGCTGCTCCCGGGGGCAGAGGGCCCCAGTCCTGCTCTGAATAACGCCTGGGGCGGGGGGGGAGCAGTTCTTCCCACCCACTCGGGCCAGGCAGCCTCCCTTCCACCTTACATTTAAACCTACAGCTGTGAGCCCCTCTGAGTCGGAGCAGAGACCTAAGGAGCGAGTCCTGTTTCTGAGACACAGCTCCAGGAGGGTCAGCCCAGGACCGGGCAGAGGGTGTGTCCCACAGGGTGGTTGGCTGTTCCTGGTGGGGACGGAGAGGGGCGCACCCCTGTGGAGTGCCCTGGAAGCCCTCCCAGGGCAAGGACACGCTAAGCCCCTCCCACCCTGCTGCTGCACTGTGTAGACAAAGTGGAGGCTCCGTCACCTCCTCCAGTGATTAGGCCAAGAAGCTGAGGAAGGGTAAGGGCAGCTCTCCTACCTGCCGAGGATGGTGGGTGGGCTTTGTGGAGGTGGAGAGCTCATGTCTGGGCAGGAGGGACCCAGGAGGGACCCAGGAGGGTTGGGTCCTGGGCCTCCACCCTTTCTGAGACTGCACTGGGCTCCACACAAAGGCTGGGCTAGAACTTTCAGAGCCCCAGCCAAGGGCCTGCGACCATGCCCCAGACATTGACTCCTGCAAGGGAAAACCATCTCTCCAACGTGAAGAGTGGCCTGTGGAGAGCAAGGTGCCCCGGCTTGGTCCCATGGCAATGGTCTCATGTGGTCCTCTGGTGATGGTCTCGTGTGGTCCTGTGGCGATGGTCTCGTGTGGTCCCCTGGCAATGGTCTCCTGTGGTCCTGTGGCAATGGTCTCGTGTGGTCCCCTGGTGATGGCCTCCTGTGGTCCCCTGGTGATGGTCTTGTGTGGTCCTGTGGCGATTGTCTCATGTGGTCCCCTGGCAATGGTCTCCTGTGGTCCTGTGGCGATGGTCTCGTGTGGTCCCCTGGTGATGGCCTCCTGTGGTCCCCTGGTGATGGTCTTGTGTGGTCCTGTGGCGATCGTCTCATGTGGTCCCCTGGCAATGGTCTCCTGTGGTCCTGTGGCGATGGTCTTGTGTGGTCCCCTGGTGATAGTCTTGTGTGGTCCTGTGGCGATGGTCTCACGTGGTCCCCTGGTGATGGTCTTGTGTGGTCCCCTGTTGATGGTCTCATGTGGTCCTCTGGCGATGGTCTCATGTGGTCCTGTGGCAATGGTCTCCTGTGGTCCTGTGACGATGGTCTTGTGTGGTCCCCTGGTGATGGTCTTGTGTGGTCCCCTGGTGATGGTCTCGTGTGGTCCCATGGCAATGGTCTTGTGTGGTCCCCTGGCAATGGTCTCGTGTGGTCCCCTGGCAATGGTCTCCTGTGGTCCTGTGGTGATGGTCTCGTGTGGTCCTGTGGCGATGGTCTCGTGTGGTCCCATGGCGATGGTCTCGTGTGGTCCCCTGGCAATGGTCTCCTGTGGTCCTGTGGCGATGGTCTTGTGTGGTCCCCTGGTGATAGTCTTGTGTGGTCCTGTGGCAATGGTCTCCTGTGGTCCCCTGGTGATGGTCTCCTGTGGTCCCGTGGCGATCGTCTCCTGTGTTCCCCTGGTGATGGTCTCCTGTGGGATAGTCTCATGTGGTCCCCTAGCGATGGTCTCATGTGGTCCTGTGGCGATGTTCTCCTGTGGTCCCGTGGCGATGGTCTTGTGTGGTCTCCTGGTGATAGTCTTGTGTGGTTCTGTGGCGATGGTCTCCTATGGTCCCCTGGTGATGGTCTCGTGTGGTCCCCTGTTGATGGTGTCGTGTGGTCCCCTGTTGATGGTCTCGTGTGGTCCTCTGACGATGGTCTCATGTGGTCCTGTGGCAATGGTCTCCTGTGGTCCCCTGGTGATGGTCTTGTGTGGTCCCCTGGTGATGGTCTCGTGTGGTCCTGTGGTGATGGTCTCGTGTGGTCCTGTGGCGATGGTCTCGTGTGGTCCCATGGTGATGGTCTCGTGTGGTCCCATGGCGATGGTCTCGTGTGGTCCTGTGGCAATGGTCTCCTGTGGTCCCCTGGTGATGGTCTTGTGTGGTCCCCTGGTGATGGTCTCGTGTGGTCCCATGGCGATAGTCTCATGTGGTCCCATGGCAATGGTCTTGTGTGGTCTCCTGGTGATGGTCTCGTGTGGTCCCCTGGCGATGGTCTCGTGTGGTCCTGTGGCGATGGTCTCCTGTGGTCCCCTGGCAATGGTCTCCTGTGGTCCTGTGGTGATGGTCTCGTGTGGTCCTGTGGCGATGGTCTCGTGTGGTCCCATGGCGATGGTCTCGTGTGGTCCCCTGGCAATGGTCTCCTGTGGTCCTGTGGCGATGGTCTTGTGTGGTCCCCTGGTGATAGTCTTGTGTGGTCCTGTGGCAATGGTCTCCTGTGGTCCCCTGGTGATGGTCTCCTGTGGTCCCGTGGCGATCGTCTCCTGTGTTCCCCTGGTGATGGTCTCCTGTGGGATAGTCTCATGTGGTCCCCTAGCGATGGTCTTGTGTGGTCCTGTGGCGATGTTCTCCTGTGGTCCCGTGGCGATGGTCTTGTGTGGTCTCCTGGTGATAGTCTTGTGTGGTTCTGTGGCGATGGTCTCCTATGGTCCCCTGGTGATGGTCTCGTGTGGTCCCCTGTTGATGGTGTCGTGTGGTCCCCTGTTGATGGTCTCGTGTGGTCCTCTGACGATGGTCTCATGTGGTCCTGTGGCAATGGTCTCCTGTGGTCCCCTGGTGATGGTCTTGTGTGGTCCCCTGGTGATGGTCTCGTGTGGTCCTGTGGTGATGGTCTCGTGTGGTCCTGTGGCGATGGTCTCGTGTGGTCCCATGGTGATGGTCTCGTGTGGTCCCATGGCGATGGTCTCGTGTGGTCCTGTGGCGATGGTCTCCTGTGGTCCCCTGGTGATGGTCTTGTGTGGTCCCCTGGTGATGGTCTCGTGTGGTCCCATGGCGATAGTCTCATGTGGTCCCATGGCAATGGTCTTGTGTGGTCTCCTGGTGATGGTCTCGTGTGGTCCCCTGGCGATGGTCTCGTGTGGTCCTGTGGCGATGGTCTCCTGTGGTCCCCTGGTGATGGTCTCCTGTGGGATAGTCTCATGTGGTCCCCTGGTGATGGTCTCGTGTGGTCCCGTGGCGATGGTCTTGTGTGGTCCCGTGGCAATGGTCTTGTGTGGTCCTGTGGCGATGGTCTCGTGTGGTCCCGTGGCGATGGTCTCCTGTGGTCTCCTGGTGATGGTCTCCTTTGGGATAGTCTCCTGTGGTCCCCTAGTGATGGTCTGTGGTCCCGTGGCAATAGTCTCGTGTGGTCCTGTAGTGATGTTCTCCTGTGGTCCCCTGGTGATGGTCTCATGTGGTCCCCTGGCGATGGTCTCGTGTGGTCCCCTGGTGATGGTCTCCTGTGGTCCCGTGGCGATGGTCTCTGGTGGTCCTGTGGCGATGGTCTCCTGTGGTCCCGTGGTGATGGTCTCGTTTGGTCCCGTGGCGATGGTCTCTTGTGGTCCTGTGGCGATGGTCTCGTGTGGTCCCGTGGCGATGTCTCGTGTGGTCCCGTGGCGATGTTCTCCTGTGGTCCCCTGGTGGTGGTCTCATGTGGCCCTGTGGCGATGGTCTCGTGTGGTCCCGTGGCGATGGTCTCATGTGGTCCCGTGGCGATGGTCTCCTGTGGTCCCGTGGTGATGGTCTCGTGTGGTCCCCTGGCGATGTTTTCCTGTGGTCCCGTGGCGATGGTCTTGTGTGGTCCCCTGGCGAGCTCGTTCGTGCTCACGTCTAATCACAGCAACAGTGGGTTTGTGGGAAGCCGGTGGGGTTCCCTTTCTTGTGAACACGGGGAAGGCAGTGCAGAAAGCTGAGGGAGTTGGGTGCCATGCTAGGGCAGCCTCCTTACCTGAGCTCGGAGCCTGTGGGCCAGAGGAGGGAGACAGCGCACAGTGGGGGCTCACCTGTGGCTTCATTTCCTCCCTGGGGAGATGGCAGAGCGGGGCATCCCTGTGGCCCCCAGATGCTGCCCTCACACACTCAGCACTTTGTGTCTGACCGAGGCTTAACCGGCTCCCCCAGTGTCCCGCAGCCCCGGGTCAGTTGTCACTTCCTCGTCCTGCGGCTGCACATCTGAGGCCACACCAGCTGTCACCACCTCCTGGTGTTTGGCCCAGCCCCGGGTCCAAGGGAGGGGTCTGTCCTTACCCACCGCATGGGAGCCCCCTGCTGAGCGCAGCAGGTGAGCAGGCCGGAGCCCACTGGCCATCTGCTTGGGAGACAAATAAGCCAGTGTGTAGCAGCCAGGCAGGGCAGTGGGCACTGAGGAGATTCCAGGAGAGGCCCCAGAACTGCTGCTTTGTAGGCCCTGCCCTGAGTGACAGCCAGAATCACGACTGTGGCGCCTAGCACAGTGCCTGCCACAGAGCAGGCCATTTATCAGTGTCCATCAACTGACTGGCTGACCGGTGAGAGGGCTTCCCAGAGGAAGCAAAGTGGACTAGGGGGAATTCCTTTTCATAAGAAACATTTTCTTGTCCCCCCCCCCTTTTTTTTTTTGACAGGTAGAGTTAGACAGTGAGAGAGAGGAAAGGTCTTCCTTCCGTTGGTTCACCCTCCAATGGCCGCCGCAGCCAGCGCGCTGCGGCCGGCATACCACGCTGATCCGATGGCAGGAGCCAGGAGCCAGGTGCTTCTCCTGGTCTCCCATGGGGTGCAGGGCCCAAGCACTTGGGCCATCCTCCACTGCACTCCCGGGCCACAGCAGAGAGCTGGCCTGGAAGAGAGGCAACCGAGACGGCCTGGAAGAGAGGCAACTGGGACAGAATCCGGCGCCCCGACCGGGACTAGAACCCGGTGTGCCGGCGCCGCAAGGCGGAGGATTAGCCTAGTGAGCCGCGGCGCCGGCCCTGTGCTGGGTTCTAATCCCAGTTGCTCCTCTTCCAGTCCAGCTCTCTGCTGTGGCCTGGGAAAGCAGTAGAAGATGGCCCAAGTCCTTGGGCCCCTGCACCCTCATGGGAGACCCGGAAGAAGCACCTGGCTCCTGGCTTTGGATTGGCACAGCGCCGGCCGTTGCGGTCATTTGGGGAGTGAACCAACGGAAGGAAGACCTTTCTCTCTGTCTCTTTCTCTCACTGTCTGTAACTCTACCTGTCAAATAAATTTAAAAAATTATAAAATTAAAAAGAATAATACATAGTCTTTTAAGGAAATTTAGAAGAGATACAAAGTAAAGAAAATTTGTCAAAAGATTTTTTTTTTTTAGGGAAGAAAACAATCCTGTTTATTAACCTCAAAAAGATGTTTTTAAACACTTAATTTCGTTCTAGACATTTTTTTCTTTTTCATGGTGAAACACAATGTGCATTTTAACAAGTCCATAAACAGGCTAATGAGTCGTCAGAAAACACCCACCTAACTGTTGGCCACCACAGGCCCCACCCCCCACCCCCACCCCGGCTCCTGCCTCCTGCTGGGTGAGACTGGGTTCCTGGTGCGTGTGTGCCGTGTCCCGCCTGTGACGGCATTGCCAGAGCTCGAGGGGTGGGTCTTGTGGGCGGGTTCCCCTTGCTTCACTCCACCTTGCGTGTGTCAGCACCTCCCTGCTGCCCTACCTGTTCTGTTCTCTGTGGCGGGTCCGGCCTGTGGACAGCCCCACCACTGGCCACCCCACAGGCCCGTGGACAGCCCCGCCGCTGGCCGCTCCGCGGGCCTGTGGACAGCCCCACCGCTGGCCACCCCACAGGCCCGTGGCCAGCCCCGCCGCTGGCCGCTCCGCGGGCCTGTGGACAGCCCCACCGCTGGCCACCCCACAGGCCCGTGGACAGCCCCGCCGCTGGCCACCCCGTGGGCCTGTGGCAGTCGTGGAGGCCATTCTTGTCCCCGGCTCCTGCCCAGAGTCCAGCCGTGAACATTTTGGGCATGCCCTTCTCTAGGGTGCGTGTCTAGGAGTGGGGCTGTCGCACCCCAAGGGTGCATGGCCTCAGCTCGGGGGCACTGTGCCTCCTGTCGTCGGCATTGGTTTCTGTCTTCAGCCCCCTGGCGGGGTCCCAGGGCTCGGAACTTCTGTCGCCTGCCCTGTTGCCCACCTTTGGTCACTGTCACCTCCGTCTTGGCAGTCTGGGGCTGTAACGTGCTGTCTCACCGTGGCTTGAATTTTCATCTTCCTGGTTCCTAGCGACACCGAATGCCTTTCTGTGTGGTGCGGCTGCTTGCATTTCCCCTTTTGTAAAGTTCCCATTCTGCAGTCTTGCCTAGTTGTTTTGGCAAAATTGGATTGTGTGGTTTTGGTTTTTTTTGTTTGTTTGTTTGTTTGTTTGTTTGTTTTAAGATGTATTTGAAAGGTAGAGTACCAGAGAGAATGAGAGAGAGCTTTCATCTGCTGGTTCGCACCCCAAATGGCTGCGATGGCCAGGGGTGGGCTGGGCAGAAGTCAGGAGCCAGGAGCTCCATCCAGGTCTCCCACATGGTGGCAGGGCCCAAGCACTTGGGCCATCACTGCTGCTTTCCCAGGTGCATTAGCAGGGAGCTGGCTGGGAAGTGGAGCAGCCGGGACTAGAACCTGCGCTCCAGTAAGGGAGGCTGATGTCAAGGTTGGTAGCTTAACCTGTTTGCCACAGCACCAGCCCCTGGTTGAATGATTTTTGAGTGCTGTGACTTCTTAGTGATCTGTGTATATTTCCCAAGGGTGTCCTTTGACAGGATTGAAGTATTTTCTCCCACCCTGTGGCTTGTCTTCTCGCTTTTTCTATGATGTTTTTTGACACATAGACATTCTTAATGTAGCAATTTTATAGTCTCCTTTTTTATAGTTTGGGTTTTTTTTTCTTAAAGATTTATTTATTTATCTGAAAGGCAGAGAGAGAGAGAGAGAGAGAGATCGATTGATCGATCTTCCATCTGCTGGTTCACTCCCCAGATGGCTACAATGGCCAGAGATGTGTCAATCTGAAGCCAGGAGCCAGGAGCCTCCTCTGGGGCTCCCACACAGGTACAGGGGCCCAAGGACTTAGGCCATCTTCTACTGCTTTCCCAGGCCATAGCAGAGCTGGGTTGGAAGTGGAGCAGCCAGGACTTGAACTGGCACCCATATGGTACACCACTCCCCAGGCACTGCTCCCCACGCACCCACCCCACGCACCCTCCCCACGCACCCCTCCCCACACACTGCTCCCCACACACCCTTCCCGTACACCCCTCCCCAGGCACCGCTCCCCACGCACCCTCCCCACGCATCCTCCCCGTGCACCCCTCCCCAGGCACCACGCCTCTGGTTTGTTTTCAGAGCCTCACCTGAGAACCCCTTTCCTAGCCTGAGGGAGCACAGCCTCTCCTGTGTCAAGATGGAGGCTCTCTACAGAGAAGGTGGTCTCCAGTCACCCCGGGGCAGGGCCGGAGCAGAGCTGGGCAGCCGGCCACTGCACCCTCGGCCTGTCCTTCCGCTGGTTTTCACTGCTGCCGGCTCTGACCCTGACGTTGATCCCCTTTGTCTTCTGGTGATTGGATGGTGCTCTCGTCCACGCTGGCGTATTTGCCGCTTGTCCCAGGAGGAGTCATGGATTTAGCCTCCGCCCCGAGCCAGACGCTGTGCCGGAGGCTCTGCTGGAATCCAGGTCTCCCAGGCTGGCAGGAGCAGTTACCTGGCCATCACCGCTGCCTCCCAGAGCCTGCATTGACAGGAAGCTGGAGCCAGGAACCAGAGCTGGTACCGCCCTCAGGCGCTCCAGTGCAGGATGGGGGTGTATTAATGGGGGTTCAGCTGCCAGGCCAAACGCCCACCCTAAGTCTGCCTTTCGCGTTGTGGTCTTCTCTCCTCTGGAAGTGCTTTTGTGTCAGGGAGAAGCAGGTACAACCACATGTCCTCCCCGTGATTACCTGATTTTCTTCCTCTAAAGACTTCTACCCTCCCGACTCTCGGGCACTGTTTCTTCAGCAGTGCGGAGGGCGCTCCAGGCTGTGCCTGGTTCCCTGCACTGGGGCCGCACAGCCTTGATGACAGAAGCGTCTAAGAAGTCCGGGCGTCAGCAAGTCCCCACTCGTCCCTCTTTGTACTGCGGCTGTTCGAGGAGCTGGGGTAGAGAAGGGATTATAAGCATGACCCACCTCCCAGCACTTCCAGAGGGGTCAAAGGTCAGCGTTCCCTAGCCCACTTTGAAGGCCCTGGCACACAGGACTGCTGTGTGGCTGTGAGCCGTTTGCACCCTCGTGCGAGCAGCCGTCACAGTGTTGGCTTCGGCAGGAGATCAGATCCTGGTGGGATTCCCGGGCAGCCGGGAACACGACTGTCTCGCTCCTAGCACGGTTGCCCAGCTGGGGGGGCAACCCACGTGGTGCGTGGGGGCGGCAGGGGAAGCCGCTGCGGGGATGGGGAGGGCCTGCACCCTGCACCACAGTCCTGTCCTGGCTTGAGGGTTGAGGGTGCCCTGAGCCTGCATTTGGGGGTGGGCGTCTGGAGACGCAGAGCCTCCCGTCAGGGAACGGCGAGTGCAGAGTCGCAGGACGAGGTTGCCCTCAGGCACGCCCTGTGCCTCGTGTTGTGGCGGATTATCCACTTTCAGACATTCATTTTCTAACCATTGCCGGTGTTGAGAAGTAAACCGTATTTGCTTATTTAAAATGTTTTCATGGTGGTGACACAGCACCCAGGAGTTTCCGTCGTAGCCCTCTTCAGGTTCGGTGGTGGGAGGTAACGCACACAGTGGCACAGCTGATTTCCAGAGCTTTGTCGCCCCGTAGCACTGAAGCTCTGGTGCCCGCACGGGGGTGTAGTGGATGAAGACGCTGCCTGCGGCGCTGGCATCCCACACGGGCACCAGCCCAAGGCCCCGCTGCTCCACTTCCCATCCGGCTCCCTGCTAATGCACCTGGGAAAAGCAGCAAAGAACAGCCCAGGTGCTTGGGCCCCTGCTACCCTCGTGGGAGGCCTGGGAGAAGCTCCTGGCTTTGTGCTGGCCATTGTGACTGTTACTGGAGGAGCAGAGGGGCCTTGTCTTCACGCGAGAAAGAATGCAGGTGTGAGACAGAGAGCAGGGGAAAGCAACACAGCAGGTTCATTAGGGCAGGGACGTCCGTAAGAACGGACGGGCCCCTCTCCAGACAGGACCTGAGAGAGAGTGCGCAGTGCACATCTAGGCCGGGGTTTTTAAGGGGATGGGTCTTGCCTTCCCTCCCCTTCTTCTCCTTCTCCTCTCAGAACAAAGGACTTGTTGGATGTAAATACAAAAAAAATTCCTTTCTGAGTCTTTCCCATTGAATACCAGACAGGGGAAGCCTGGCTGGCGTCACCCCACCTTAGAGGAAGGATGTTTATCAGGTAGAAGGGGCAGGACCCCCGGAAAGTCATCAGGATCCGGGCAGACGATTGAAGTGCAGATGCTGGGCTGCACCTGGAAGGTTATCGGGATGACTTTGAGATGCGGATGCTGGACCACTGTAGATGTCGACTCCTTAGGCCTTTGTCACACACATGAGCTCATTTCTGACTTCCCACCTAACATGACCATTGGAGAGTGTGTGTTGCTGCTTTGAGAGTAACTGGTCTTTTACAGTTGCTCTGTTATGTATCTGGGTGTGAATTCCTTCTACTTTACACTGTATGGGATTTGGTGGCCGTTTTGAACCCTTACATTAGTCTTCATTTCTCAAAGAGCTATTATATCCTTCCCTGTTATCTCTTCTTAATTTTCTACTTTCCTTCTGCAAAGCCAGGTAACCATGTTAAGCCTTTTCTCTCTGCTATGTCTTTTAACTCCTCTTGTATTTTCCTATCATTTATCTCTGTGCTACATTCAGAATAATTTATCTATTTTCTGATTCACTAATTTTCTCTTTGGCTTTATCTCATTTTCATATAATCAGTTTATTATTCTATTATATATATATATATTAATTGCTAGAACTCCTTTTTCATTCTTCTTTAAATATTCTAGGTCAATACTTAGAGTTTTCTATACCCTGAAGATAAAATCAAATTTGTCTTCAATGTCCTTAAACATTGTGAGTGTAGCAGTTTTATCATCTTTGAGGATTCAAATACCCTCAATCTATTTTGGTATATTTTACTATTTATACTGGTTCATACTGGTCTCATTCGTGGTGTTTTATTTCATTGTAACCCCCACCCCCATTTCTTCCCCCTTATGTATGCTGTGCTTTGCTGTTGAAAAACACTATGTGCAGAGTCTTTGGAGTCTAAAACGAGAGTCTCTTCATCAGGAGTGTTTTATGCTGTCTCTTTCCGGTACTGGGGACGCTGCCGTCTAGGGCCACTTTAAATTCTTGGCGTGGAGCTTTGGGCCTTTCCCCAGGTGGAAGGCTGCTCCTTCCTTGGTGGGTCCTGGGCTTCGCTCCGCTGCCCTCGGCTAGGGAAGTTCAGACTGACAGAGGCTGCTGTCTGCCCTCAGAGACCGGAAGCTGGGGCTGCGTTCACGGACCTGCCCGAGTTCCTGCTCGTCCCGAGTTCCGTGGTATTTGCTTTCCATCTTGTCAGACCTTCTGCACATTGAAGAAGACTTTTAAAGATCTTTCTCCCAGCATTTCAGTTTTGTCCAGCGGGAGAGTTCTTCAGACGATAGTCCCACAGTGGTCGGGGAAGTGGGAAACTTCTTTTCCGAAGTAGTTTTTGTCCCTTTGCCTGTGTGTTTTTCTGCACAATATGACAAATACACTTCTGTGTTATGCGGAGCTCCCCGCGGGTGAACGTCGCAGTTTCCTAGTCCCCCTCCTGCTCTCCCAGTTTGGTTTGCCACTCTGCCAGGTGTCGCAGCGAAGAGCCTGCGCAGGCGCTCGTGCAGTTGAGCTTGCTCCTTTAAGAAGATTGCCCAAGATGTGCTTCTCGGGTCAGATTCCCAGGGCCTCTGAAAGGGCCTTCAGAGTTCTCTAGGGGCTGCGGTGGCACTGGTGCAGGTGTGTGTGTCTCGGGGCAAGCGGGGGTCTTCCTCAATGGACCACCCACTTCCCTGGCGGAACGTGGAAAGGCATCGGAGGTCACACAGTGAGAAGTCTCCTCCCCTCCTGTCTGGCGCTGCAGCCGCCAAGCAGTTCCCTTCCCAAAGTCGGCTCACCGCCGCCAGGTGCCTCCCGGGGTCCTCTCAGAGGCACCTCCTACCCAAGCAGACGGTAGGTAAGTAGTTTTGTCTTAAACAATGGTGCACCAAGCACACAGCCCTGAACCTTGCTTTTTTTTTGTTTGTTTGTTTTTTTGTTTTTTTGCAAATAACTATTGATCTTGGTAACTGTGCCCCGTCAGTATGGAACACGCTCCCTCAGGCCTCCTGCAGAGACACAGAGCCCGGGGGTGGGTGCGCCGTGCCACGACAGACTGTCCTGCAGTGGACGCTTGAGTTGTCTGCAGGCGGTTGCTATAATGACCCATGTTGTCATTAGCAGCGTGGAGTGACGGCCTCTCAGGTCGAGCGCCCAGGATAGCTGGGGTAGGGAGGCCCATCGGCAGCATGGACCAGCGTCGCCGGGTCCCCTCGCTGGGCGCTGTGAGAGGCCCATCCGGGGAGAAGGACAGGGGCAGGACAGCAGGAAGAGGTGGTGGCTAGCTGTCTCCTGTTCCGCTCCAGGGTGATGCTGACGGGGACACTGTCTGACCGGCAGCCGGCCGAGCTCCACCTCTTCCGCAATTACGACGCTCCAGAGTCCGTGCGGGAGCCTCGCTTCAGCCCGAACATCAACCTGAAGCCCCTGACTCAGCCCTCAGGTGACAGCCACAGTCGCGGCATGTGTGGGAGGCCGCTGCCGGGTCCTGGGAGGGAGGTGCAGGCTGACATCAGGCAGCCACAGCCCTCCCCTGCCGCCCACTGCCCTGGGCCCTGCTGGCTGCGGACAGGCCTTGCTGGCAGCCCGAGGGCGACAGGTGGCCCCGTGGGTCCTGCTTCTGACGAGTCCCGCCTCCCTCTTCCCATGCCACGCATGCATGTGCAGACCTGGAGGCAGGGAGTGCATGGGTTTTACACCAGACCGCTCTACCCCAGACCAGCTGGTGTGGCGGGCAGCCCGGAGCAGTGGGGCGGCCCCCACCTACTTCCGGCCTAATGGGCGCTTCCTGGACGGCGGGCTGCTGGCCAACAACCCCACGCTGGACGCCATGACCGAGATCCACGAGTACAACCAGGACCTGATCCGCAAGGTGAGACGGGTCTCGGGCTGGAGGGGGTGGACAGGACCAGTGCCTGCAGCCAGCCCCGCTCCAGCAAGCCCTCCGAGGATCAGCTGCCCGGAGAGCAAGGGCCGTCGTCCATGCATGCGTTCACCCGTGCTCACGACCCGTGTTCTCTCACACTGGGGCCTGTTGGATCGGCGGCGTCTGCCTGAGGCACCGTGCGAGAGGGGTTCCGAGGCCAGTCCGCACCGGGTGACGGAAGTTGTTAGGATCAATGAGTATCTGGTGCTAGTGGGGAGGACAGCGGGCACACTGTGCACCTGCCGCTCGGTGCCCAGCCTGGGGACGCGCCCTTGCCCTTGCCCAGCTCACGTCTAGAGGGGACACTGCTCAGGGCCCAGGAGGACGAGCGCCGTGCTTGCAGGCTGGGGACTCAGGACGGGCTCCTCGGAGGAGCCCTCGGAGCCAGAGAAGGGAGCGCCCTCTTGGGGCCAGACTGGTGGGCGTCCTGAAGAAAACAGACACACAGGTCCTGAGACCTGGTCCAGTCTAAGTCATGTCCTATTAAGAATGAGGATCCTGGGACCGAGTGGGAGGGACTGGCCCTAGGTCACCCAGCAAACGGGCAGCAGGAGCTGGTTCTAGAGCAAAGGAGAGGAGCAGCCTCCAGGGCCGCAGGTTCAAGCCTCAGCCCCTGCTTCCAGTCACATGGCCAAGGCTCTCGCCACCTGTGAAGTGGGCCAGTGGCTGCCTTCTCCTCCCTCTGGCTGGGGTCCTAGATGAGATAATGATGCAAAGAGCAGATAAGAGCCGCCAGGGACCTGTCTCCCTGCCCTGCCCTGCCCTGCCCTGCCTTGACTCGGAGACTGGTGTGTGTGTGTGTGTGAGAGAGAGAGAGAGAAAGTGTGTGTGTGAGTGTATTTGTGAGTGTGTGAGTGTGTGTATGTGTGAGAGAGAGAGAGAGAAAGTGTGTGTGTGAGTGTGTGAGTGTGTATGTGAGTACATGTGTGAGTGTGAGCGTGTGTGTGTATGTGAGAGTATATGCGTATGTGTGTGTGTTACCAGAGAAAAGAGCCATGGACGCCATGGGGTTCTTGTCTGCACACAAGAAAGAATTCAGGCGTGAGACAGCGAAGTGATAAGGCGTTATTAGGGACAGGGCATCCATCAGAATGGAAGGGACAGAGAGAGCGCCCAGTCACTCAGAGTGGGGGAGAGCGAGGTTCCATGGTTCAGTGGAGAGAACACACCTGGGCAGGCCAGGCGGGCGGCTCAGCAGAGAGCAGAGGGCCTAGTGTGCAGTCTTTGTTTAGACTCCCAGTTTGTAATGGAGTCTGTCTACCCACCTCCCCCTCCCCTCCAGGACAAAGGATGGGGAGCCCTAGTGAAAGGGTTTGTTGGGTGAAAAGTAGCAGATTCCTCCCCAGATTTGCTGGCACTGGGCAGAGCGGAGGCGCTTCCCTTAGGGTTTCTGTGAAGGTTTTATTGCCCCATGTTCTCAGGTCAGGTAGCCCATTTGGTCCTGGGGAGAGAGTTCTCCTGGGAGCTTTCCTTGGGGGAAGGGCTGGGACCACCTGGGAGGGTATCAGGGTCTGGGCAGGACTTTGAGTGCAGGTGCTGGACTGCTGCGGATGTCAGTTTCCTTAGGCCCTTTTCACACAGGCTGATTCCTGACTTCTACTGACCATTGAGTGTGCATGTATGTGAGTATGTGTGTGAGTGTGAGTGTGTGTAGGAGTGTGTGTATATGTGTGAGTATGTAAGTCTGTGTATGAATGTGTATGTGAGGGTCTGTGTGTGAGAGTGTATGTGTGTGTGAGCGAGTGTATGTGTGAGTGAGTGTGGAGGAGCATCTGTGTGTGTGTGTGAGAGTGAGAGAATATGTGTATTTGTGTATGTATGTATGTGAGTGTATGAGTGTGTGTGCGGGTATATGAGTGAGAGTGTATGAGTGCATGTGTGGCTGAGTGTGTGAGAGCGTGTATTTGTGTGTGTGTGAGTGTGTTTGTATATGTATGAGTATGTGTGAGTGTGTGAGGGTATGTGAGAGTGTATGTGTGGCTGAGTATATGTGAGAGAGCATGTATTTGAGTGTGTGTGAGTGTGTTAGTGTGAATGTATGAGTATGTGTGTGTGAGGGTATATGAGTGAGAGTGTATGTGGCTGAGTATGTGTGTGAGAGCATGTATTTGTGTGAGTGTGAGTGTGTGTATGAGTATGAGTGTGTGAGGGTATATGAGTGAGAGTGTACGAGTGTATGTGTGAGAGCGTGTATTTGTGTGAGTGTGTGTGTATGTGTGTATATGATTATGTGTGAGTGTGTGAGGGTATATGAGTGACAGTGTATGAGTGTATGTGTGGCTGACTATGTGTGTGAGAGCATGTATTTGTGTGAGTGTGTGTGAGTGTGTATGTGTGTATGAGTATGAGTGTGTGAGGGTATATGAGTGAGAGTGTATGAGTGTATGTGTGGCTGAGTATGTGTGTGAGAGCGTGTATTTGTGTGAGTGTGTGTGTATGAGTATGTGTGAGTGTGTGAGGGTATATGAGTGAGAGTGTATGAGTGTGTGACTGAGTATATGTGAGAGAGCGTGTATTTGAGTGTGTGTGTGTATGTGTGTATATGTGTGAGTGTGTGAGGGTATATGAGTGAGAGTGTATGAGTGTATGTGGCTGAGTATGTGTGAGAGCGTGTATTTGTGTGAGTGTGTGTGTATGTGTGTATATGTGTGAGTGTGTGAGGGTATATGAGTGAGAGTGTATGAGTGGCTGAGTATGTGTGAGAGCGTGTATTTGTGTGAGTGTGTGTGTATGTGTGTATATGATTATGTGTGAGTGTGTGAGGATATATATGAGAGTGTATGAGTGTATGTGGCTGAGTATGTGTGTGAGAGCATGTATTTGTGTGTGTGTGTGTGTATGTGTGTATGAGTGTGTGAGGGTATATGAGGGAGAGTGTATGAGTGTGTGGCTGAGTATATGTGTGAGAGCATGTATTTGTGTGAGTGTGGGGAGCATATGTATGTGAGTGTGTGAGTGTACATGTGTGTGAGTGAGTGTATGTGTATTTGAGTATGTGTGAGTGCATATGTGTATTTCTGTGTGAGCGTATGAGTATATATGAGCGTGTGTGTATCACAGCAGGGGTGTGTGGATATTTGTTGGTACACAGGTGCTTTCCAGTAGACCCCACATGACACCCACCCCAGTGCTTCCAGAGGGGGGGCTATGGCACGGTGGCCACAGGCAGGACCCCGTCCCCCAGGGACCGGGCCGAGGTTAGTGCCCAGGTGCGCTCCAGCCCCAGGAGCCTCCTCCTGACTCTTCCCTGGGTGCCCCTCCCCGTGGGAAGATCTTCTCTGACGCTCTCTGCCCTGTTCCCAACAGGGTCAGAGCGAAAGGGTGAAGAAACTCTCCATCGTTGTCTCTCTGGGGACAGGGAGGTCCCCGCAGGTGCCCGTGACCTGCGTGGACGTCTTCCGCCCCAGCAACCCCTGGGAGCTGGCCAAGACTGTTTTTGGGGCCAAGGAACTTGGCAAGATGGTGGTGGACTGTGTGAGTCTGGGCCCCTTTTTGGGGGGTCTCCCCACTGGGCCCCGGCTGCAGGGAGCTTCCTGATTCAGTCTCAGTGCTGGGCAGGGGCCTCAGCCACCTCCCACAGGGACTCAGATGCGGACACTTTCCACAGCTGAGGGTCTGAGACGGACAGAAGCTGCAGGGAGCGGGACACGTAGGTGTGGCCACTCCGCCACTGCCCCCCACCCACCGCCAACCTGTGCAACCACAGAACCCTGCCCCTCGCAGCGGGGCCATCACAGCAGGCCGAGGAGGGGGACTTGCCCAGAGTCACTCTGCTGCTGGGCGGCTGGGACTGGGGCCCCCCGGGGGGACTCTGGAACACAGCAGAGCCTGCGCGGGGGCGCTGGGCATGCAGAGGCCGCCTCTCCACAGTGCACGGATCCCGACGGGCGGGCCGTGGACCGCGCGCGGGCCTGGTGCGAGATGGTCGGCATCCAGTACTTCAGGTAGGGCCCTCCCCTTCGGTGTCCCAAGCCCCCCCCAGCCCCGGGCCAAGCACCCTGAGGTGACCCCTGCTCGTGGCCGGGACAGGCTGAACCCCCAGCTGGGCGCGGACATCATGCTGGACGAGGTCAGCGACGCCGTGCTGGTCAACGCCCTCTGGGAGACCGAGGTCTACATCTACGAGCACCGAGAGCAGTTCCAGAAACTCATCCAGCTGCTGCTGTCACCATGAGGCGCCAGACCCCGCCCTCCCCTGCACCCCTGCCCAGGCAGTGTGGAGCCTGGGGGCTGGGGGGGCGCTGAGCTTCCTGCCTGAGGCGGGTCTTGATCCCTGACCCCTCCCCCTTCTGGCACCTTGTCACTCCAGGCGTAGAAAGCCATGAGACCCCCTTGGCCCTTTTCCCCTACCGTGAAGGACAACTGACCTGGGCCCCTGCGCCCTCTCAGCTCAACACTACGGCCACCCAGCGCCCGATCCCTGCCCAACGCTGGCTTCCCAGAGGGCCGGCAAGGGCTGCCTCTGCTCCATCCTGAGCCTCCGGCTCCCAGGTTGCCTTGCTGGAGCAGCCTACCTGTCCTGCCCTCTACCCTCTGCCCTGGGAGTGAGTTCTAGAGAAACAGGGCGTCCCCCACCCCGTCAGCAAGGGAACCCAGGCTCTGGGAGCGGGGTGCCCCATTCGACTTTGCCCCTCCATCCAAGCCCAGCCACCCCACCTCCAGAGCTGCCCCACCCACCCCACCCAGAGGCCCCTCCTCGGCTCTCAAAGGTCGCTCTGAGTTAACCCGTCCCCTGCCCAAGGAGAGCGGGCTGGTGGGGGGAGGTGGGCTGTTTCCAAACAGAAATAAACGGTTTGGGTTCAAGGACGACTGTGGTGTGAGTACCCTGACTGCCTCCCCAGCTCCCGTCAGCTGCCTGCAGAAGGGGACACCCCACTCTCACTCCAGGCCTCCCCCAAACGGGCTCCTAGGGTGTTCCGAGGCAGCCTCCTGGCCCAGCCGCCCCAGACAAGCCGCCGGGGCTCTTTGATCCTCGGTTGGGAGCCTCAGGAGAGATCCGGAACAGCAGGGAACTCGGGCCAGGCAGCGAGGAGGCAGGCTGGGGGCTGCGGGGTCTCTGCCGCCCTCCTCTAGCTTGTGGGGGAGCTGCGTGGGCTGAGGGGCCGAGGCTCCTGGGCACTGATGTGCCTGCCCCAGGGCCTGGCAGGGAGGGTCCCCAAGGAGGGGCAGCTCTGTCCATTGGGGTGGGAGGACAGGCAGAGTCCTGGGGGAGTGACCGTCCACATGTGCCCACCAGCCCACGGCGCGGAGGGGTAAATAATTGAAGGGCAGGTCACACGAACCCTCAGCGTCACAGGCTGCCTTCCCCGCTGGCTCCGGTTACGCCCCAGATGGCGTTCTGACAGCCCCAGCTGGTGAATAATTAAGCGGGGCAGCCTCCAGCTCCAGGCCCGGCTCTGCAGCCTCCGCGCTGCCCGCCAAGCGCTGGACACCGCAAGAACTGACCTCGCTCTCGCAGCCCCTCTGTCGCCGCCCACCTCTTGCTCAGCGCTGGTGCAGCCGCCCATGGCCCCCGAGATGGACCAGTTCTACAGGTCCACCATGGCCATCTACAAGGTGAGCTTCTCCCCCGGGGCACGGAGGCCGCTGCACGGCAAGGGCCAGCCCAGGCTGCAGGCGTTCGGGAGGGAGGCCTGGAACAAGCCTGGCTGTCTGGGCATGGGGTGTGGTCCCAGCGAGCAGCCAGCCACACTCAGCAGGACCCCCAGCTCCCACTCCCAGGGTGAGGCGGGTCGGGGCCCCGTAGCCAGGGTGGCCGTAGCTGGGAGCGGGGTCCCTCTAGCTGAGTCTACAGGCAGGAGCCCAGGTAGGAGGGAGCTGACACCTGGCTGTGGGCTTGGCTTGCTCTCTTCCATGCCGACACTCACAGGGGTTGCTGCATAGGCATTTATTGAGCACCTCCTGAATGCAAGGCCCTTTCACGTGGGAGGCTCACATTCTACCTGTGAAGCACAAATAACCACCACCTTTGAGAGATGAGAAAACTGAGACCACAGAGGTTAAACAGCTCGTCCGGGGTCATGAGAGTGGAAGAGTGCTGCTGGGATTGGAATCAAGACCCAGTTTCAAGCCCGAGTTCAGGGCTGTCTCCACCAGCCAAGGGTCACTTCACCTGACCACGGCTCCAGGTGGCCCACAGTGACCCAGCCACCACCTGGCTCCCGGGAGAGCTCATCTTTGAGGAGGGCGACATCTGCCCTTGACCCTGAGGTGACTGTTGGCAACCCCATATGACTGGCCCAGCGAGGCCTGGGCTCAGGGCATGGCCGTCCAGGGGCGGCCACAGCAGAGGCACAGGCTTCAGCCTGGTGGCAGGAGAAGCTTCGAGGTGAGCGGCCTCATCTGGGCAGGTGTGTGAGTGGAAGCTGGCTGCAAGGGGACCCTGGTCCCTGAGGCTCCTGGCGCTGAGGGCCAGGATCCTGGTGCCCCCGGTTTCTAGGGATCTCCCCAGAGTCTGGAGGCTCCTCACTGGGGCTGGAGGTGCCTCTGCCCATTGTTCCTTCCTCCTCTCCCGTCTCCACGCCCCCTGCTTCTGCACCCAGAGCATCATGGAGCAGTTCAACCCCGCCCTGGAGAACCTGGTGTACCTAGGGAACAACTACCTGCGGGCCTTCCACGGTGAGTGCCTGTGCCTGGGCGCCCGTCCCTCCGCCTCCACTTCCCCCACCCTCCCGGGCCCCTCCAGGCCACCAGCGGTGCCCCAGCCCACCCCACATACTCATCCTCAGCCATGTGGCCTGTGCTCGCCCATGCAGCCAGAGGCGCCCTATGCACCCCTCACCCGCCTCCTACCCGCATCCCAGGCCACACACCCGCCCTTCCTGCACAACCCCAGAGACGCACTTGTCCCCTCGATGCCACCTGCAGAACCCAGCCCCCACCTCTGCAACCTCAGCCTCTCGTGCTGCTTTGCCTTCCCCAACAGGCCACTCGCTCTGTCCCTGTGTGCGTGGCTGCCTCCCCCCGTGGCTGCCAGTATGTCCCCACATCACCCCTCTCCCAACACCAGTCCCACTGAGGCTGAGGGCCACTCCCTCCCTCCATGCCTCTTAGGGCCTCCGAATCGAGCCTGCCCCTGACGCAGCCCCACCCCTCACCTTGTACCTGGGGTTCACAACACACCTGCCCACACCCTCCTCATGGGCATACACAGATGCTCACACCCACCCACAAGAGACACACACTGAGGCCATCCTAGCACAAGGCCGGGGCTGGGTGCAGCTGGCCCCTGGGGAGAGCCCAGGCCCACACGTCCCTGCTGGCCTCTGGCCCGTGCCCCCTCTGTGCACACCACCCAGGGGACCCCCCCCCCAGCACAGACCCTCAGTGACCGCTGCACACAGTCTCCTACAGAAAGCAGGAGTCCCCGAGGGATGGGTAGGGGGCGGGGGGCGCACGGGGGCTAGACGGTGCCCTCCTGCCCGCAGCTCTGTCCGAGGCGGCCGAGGTTTACTTCAGCGCCATCCAGAAGATCGGGGAGCAGGCCCTGCAGAGCTCCACCTCGCAGATCCTGGGTGAGCCCCCCACTGTGCTGTCGGCACTCCTCCCAGCCCCCACTGCCCCCAGGCCTCTTCCTGCTGTCTGGGCTCTCTCTGCCCTGAGCCCGCCTTTGCCCACCATCCTGGGCTTCCAGAGTGTTCCTTTGCACAGGTGCTCCTCCAGGAAGTCCCCCTTGACCCCTCCCCCCCGCCCCCAGCACAGGCCTGGGGCCCAGACCCTGCCTGTGGAGCCCAAGTCCTCCACACCCCTCCCCGCAGGGCTGAGTCCTGGAGAGCCACATGGGAAATCCCCGGACTTTGGTCCTGAGGTCCAGCCTCAGACAGGCCCTCTCCTGTTGGCTGCTGTGGGTAGAGGGGGTGGGGGCGGGGCAGGCTTTGAGGCCCGGCTCCCTCCTGCCCCCAGGTGAGATCTTGGTGCAGATGTCCGACACCCAGCGGCACTTGAACTCTGACCTGGAGGTGGTGGTGAGTACCAGACCCGGGCCTGCAGGCCTGCTCATGGAAACCGACTGCGTGCCAGGGAGAGCCAGGGCCCAGCCTGCACACCCTCCTCAGGGAGGCCCTCCTGCCCCCTCTGCCCTTGGTGACCCCGCTGCCCTGACAGCTCTGCTGGGCGCGTCCCCCTGCGCAGCTTGTTCCAGGCCGTAGTGGCCCAGGAGGCTGATGCCATTTACTGTCCCATTTTACAGAGCAGAACACAGTCCCAGAGTTCCAGTCAGCTCCTCAGAGTCCAGAGCAGGTGGAGGTACCAGGCAGGTGCCTCTGTCCCTGCTTCCCAGAGTGCACCCCCAGTCTCCCAGGGAGCAGCCAAGATCTGGCCGTGTCGCTGTCCAGGCAGATCCCTTCCACTACCTGCCGTCCACGGCACTTCACCTAGGCTCCTCAGTGCGGGAGCCGCAGCCCTCCCCAGCACCCCCAGCTGGAGCCCAGCCTCCCCGAGCAGCTGGCCCCTCCCCAGCAGTGTCCCTTCCTCCTGAGGGCTCCCCTCGCCGCGCACAGGGTCAGCCGCTCCCTGCTCTGGGCGCCAGTGGATGCTTCTGTCTGTTCTCAGCACGTGTG
Organism: Oryctolagus cuniculus; assembly: GCF_051225735.1. Lineage (NCBI taxonomy): Eukaryota > Metazoa > Chordata > Mammalia > Lagomorpha > Leporidae > Oryctolagus > Oryctolagus cuniculus. The sequence continues at coordinate 114,990,466 of NC_142877.1, read as the reverse complement.
GTTAGGGCAGCGAATTCTGCAGCCAGAGCTCCTGGGTTCCCAGCCCACTGCCACCAGTCACTGGCCCTGTGTGCCTGTGCTGGGCTCTCTCCCTCAGTTGAGCCATCTGGAAGATTAAGACACGCAAGGAAACTGCCTTGTAAGAGCCTCAGGAGGATGAAGTGGGCTTAGGTTATGGAGACTTGGGCTTCCTGTCCCTGCATGTCACTGTGGCACACCTGGGTTGTGCAGGGACAGTGTCACCCAGGCTGGCTCTGTAAGGAGAGCTGCCCTCTTCAGGCACCGTGGTCTTGGCTGTGACAACTGGGCAGGGCCCCCGGCCAGGAGTGTACCAGGCAGAGCGGTGCCAGAGGCCACATCCGCCTGGACTATGGGGACTGTTGACTGTCATCGTGTGCTGGGCATTGTGGGAGGCACTGAGGACCCAGCAGACAGAAATCCCTGTGAGCGTGGCTGTCACAGGTGAGATGCACAGTGTGCAAGGAGACAAGCAGGCGGCAGATGCCTAAGGGAGGGAGGGGCGGGAGTTACCAGGAGACACCTGGCAGGGCACATGGCGGGGTGCAGGACTGTGAGTGATAGGAGGTGGCCGGGCAGCCCAGGGCCCGCTCATGGGAACGCTCTTGGGCTCTGGCTGTTTCTTTGAGGGAAAGGGCCCCATGACAGAGTTTTAAGCAAAGAGAGAACAGGATCTGAGCTTAGATTTGCTGTTAATTGGTTTACCTTTTTATCGTAAATGGAAACACAGAAAAAATGCCACAGAGCAATCAGAGCTGAGGGCGCCTTGTAAGGCAGGCCGGCCTTAGAAGTGCCACTCAGGTCAAGAGCTTTGTCACCTCCCCAGAACCCCTCCGTGGGCCCCCCTCCAAATCCCAGCCACTCCCTCCCGCCGGAAGTTGCCACTGGCCTGGGCTGACGCTAAATGTGTGCCTCCGTGGTTCATCAGCCACACACACGTCCTAGACGCCAGGATTCGGCTTTGCTCTTTTGAAAGAAATAGGCCTTCGAGTCTCCAAGCTGCTGGCTCTCCTCCACCTGCACCTTCCTTGCCCAGGGGCTGTTCCACCTGGCTTCCCTACAGCCCAGGAGCTGCCCCCTTGTGCCCGTGTCCTCTGCAGCCAGAGGCCTGGACAGACTCCGAGCCCGTCCTCTGGCAGGACCAGACGGGGCCAAGCTCTTCAGTCGGGTCATCCACGCGGCTGTCCTCTGAAGCTTGTCTGCAAGGCTTCCATAAAGACCTCCGCCGACCTGCCCGGGTTAGCCACTGGCGCAGGAAAGGCGCGACTGCTGGAGGGTTTTCCACTGTCACCAGACACAGATTTAAGCTGAGGGAGCGCATTTCAGTCCTTTTAATGAAGTTGGAAATGGCCCATCTTCGGCCTTCCGAGTCCTTTTGACACGGCCTGCTTGCTTGCACAGCTCCCTTGCTGTCTGGTGTGACCGTGTTTCAGCCTCATCTCCTTCTGCTCCTTGGGACCTGGGATCAGGTGTTTCTCCACACAGCCCTGGTGTTCATGTTCAGTGGCCGGGGCACTGCCAGCCCAGCGTCTGGGCATCCTTGGGGCTGACGCTTTGCACCCGTGTCCACACGGCCGTACCTATGCACACACGTACGCATTCAGAGTGCACACAGCACCACACACTCCCAGTGAGGCTTCGGCACACACAACAGGGTCGTTCCTTCACCCCCTCTGTGTGTTGCTAGTGACTCCTGTGTCCCACATCGAGACCCTGCCTGCTTCTCTCAGGGATACGGAGAATGAATGGAAGAGCCAGAGTAACCCATAATCACCTGCGTGCTTTACCTCACGTCGCACACACAACCATCTCAGAACAGCAGGACTGACTCTGCGGCTGCTTTGTGATTGCTTTTCTTTTTGAATACTGATTTATTTATTTGAAAGGCAGAGTTACAGAGCAGCAGAAGCAGAGAGAGAGAGAGGTCTTCCATCTGCTGGTTCACTCCCCAAATGGCTGCAACAACCGGGATTGGGCTGATCTGAAGCCAGGAGCTAGGAACTTCTTCCCAGTCTCCCATGTGGGTGCAGGGGCCCAAGGACTCGGGCTGTCTTCTACTGCTTTCCCAGGCCACAGCAGAGAGCTGGATGGGAAGTGGAGCAGCCGGGACTAGAGCCCATGTGGGCCGCTGGCACTGCAGGCTGGGGCTTTACCCACTAAGCCACAGCGCCGGCCCGGCCTCATGACTTCTGAAAGCAGGTGTGGGTCACTTTGCACCTGCTTGGCCCATTCTCTCTCTGTGTGTGTCAACCCCAGTGCTGCTGGGTCTCCACTGTCAGAGCACAGGGCTGCTATCCACAGTGCTCTGCCTTTGACCTCTGTCCACAAGCAGCTCAGGACTGCCAGTCTTTGCGGCAGTGTCTCTCATCGCCTTGCCTCCCTGCGGCTTGTTCTGCGATAGTTCCCACAGGGCAGGCTCCTGGGAGCAACGCACGCGGAATTGCTGCCGGTGGAGAAGTTTGCCAGTCCTCTTTTAAGATTTATTTATTTTATTTGAAAGGCAGAGTTACAGAGAGAGAGGGAGAGACAGAGAGAGAGAGGTCTTCCATCCTCTGATTCACACCCCAAATGACCACAACAGCTAGGGCTGGGCCAGGCCTAAGCCAGGAGTACCTTTGGGGCCTCCCACATGGGTGGCAGGGGCCCAAGCACTTGGGCCATCCTCTGCTGCTTTTCCCAGGCCGTTAGCAGGGAGCTGGATTAGAAAATGGAGCAGCTGGGACAGGAACTGGAGCCCATATGGGATGCCAGTGTCACAGGCTGCGACTTTACCCACTGCGTCACAACACCAGCCCTGTAATGTGTTTTTGCTGTGTGGTTTTAACTCTGTTTTGTTTTGTTTTGGTTTGGTTTTTTTGTTTTGTTTTGTTTTGTTTGACAGTCAGAGTTAGATAGTGAGAGAGAGAGACAAAGAGAAAGGTCTTCCTTCCGTTGGTTCACCCCCCAAATGGCTGCTACTGCTGGCTCTGTGCCAATCCAAAACCAGGAGCCAGGTGCTTCCTCCTGGTCTCCCATGGGGTGCAGGGCCCAAGCACTTGGGCCATCCTCCACTGCACTCCCGGGCCATAGCAGAGAGCTGGACTGGAAGAGGAGCAACAGGGACAGAATCCTGCGCCCCAACTGGGACTAGAACCTGGGGTGCCGGCACCACAGGCAGAGGATTAGCCTAGTGAACCGCGGCACTGGCCTTAACTCGTTTTTTTTTTTTTTTTTTTTTTTTTTTTTTTTTTTTTTTTTTTTTTTTTTTTGACAGGCAGAGTGGACAGTGAGAGAGAGAGACAGAGAGAAAGGTCTTCCTTTGCCGTTGGTTCACCCTCCAATGGCCGCCGCGGCCAGCGCGCTGCGGCCGGCGCACCGCACCGATCCGATGGCAGGAGCCAGGAGCCAGGTGCTTTTCCTGGTCTCCCATGGGGTGCAGGGCCCAAGCACCTGGGCCATCCTCCACTGCACTCCCTGGCCACAGCAGAGAGCTGGCCTGGAAGAGGGGCAACCGGGACAGAATCCGGCGCCCCGACCGGGACTAGAACCCGGTGTGCCGGCGCCGCTAGGCGGAGGATTAGCCTAGTGAGCCGCGGCGCCGGCGGTTAACTCGTTTTTAAATTTAAGGAACGTTGTGTCACAGCTGTACTTCTTAGGATGGTTTGGTTCTCGCTCTTTGCATCTTGCTGCTGCAGCGGCCTAGTGTGTGGACGTCAGACCCTCACAGCCTGCCTTCAGTGCTTGTTTCTTCTGCCTGGGTCTTTTCCTCTTTTTTCTTTTCTCTCTGTTTCCCCACTGCCAGGTATAACGATGTAAGATGTGGAGCTGGGCTAGAGGCCCAGGAGCCCTATCCTGGAGGGCAAACACATCGCATCGGTAAATGCCTGACTCAGCTTTGTTGAGATACAACCCACCTACCAGAAAATGCACCTCTTTGAAAAGAGCCAGGGCCAGCACCGTGGTGCAGTAGGTTAATTTCTTGCCTGTGGCGCCGGCATCCCATATGGGCGCCGGTTCTAGTCCTGGCTGCTCCTCTTCCCATCCTGCTCTCTGCTATGGCCTGGGATAGCAGTAGAAGATGGCTCGAGTCCTTGGGCCCCTGCACCCACATGGGAGACCTGGAAGAAGCTCCTGGCTCCTGGCTTTGGATCGGCGCAGCTCCAGCCGTTGCAGCCATTTGGAGAGTGAACCAAGGTAAGGAAGACCTTTCTCTCTGCCTCTTCCTCTCACTGTCTGTAACTCTGCCTGTCAAATAAATAAAATCTTTTTAAAAAGAATGAGAGAGAAGAGCCGAGCCTAGTTGGAGGCCGTTAGTGTGATCACAGAGCTGCAGCCAGACACCCCCACTGTCCAACTTCACACCATCTTCATTACCCCACCCCCAGAGAATCCCAGCAACCCTGGCCACACCCATCTTCATTTCATTTGTATTTAACACGTGGGCCTCGGGCCCCTGTCTGTTGCCCGTAAGGCCCTGTTTGTTGTGTTTGTGCGCTCTTGCGTCCCCGAGGTTTAGCCTTTCTCACCGCACCCCTGGTCTTGTGAAGCTTCTCGCGCTCCTCCTCCTCGGGGCTCTGCCTCTTTGCTTCTGCCTGTTCGAGCGCCTGCCCACGTTTCTGCTTTCCTGTCCTGTGTCATCCTCTCAGAGGCCGCCGGCTCCCGTTCCAGCCGCACGTGATGGTTTTCTCTGTGCTGCCGCTGGCCACGGGAACCTCACTCTGTCCCATGCCCGTTCTCACATAACTTCCTGTTGGATTTTATGTCAAAGATTTTCTGTTCTCGTGTTTAAAATAATTTTTTTCCTGAAATTTTATAAGGAGGCATAGTCAAGAGAATTTTTTTTAAAGATTTATTTATTTATTTGAAAAAGTTACAGTGAAAAAGGGGGAGAGAGAGAGAGAGAGAGAGAGATCGATCTTCCATCCTCTGGTTCCTTCCTCAGATGGCTGCAACAGCCAGAGCTGAGCCAAGCCAAAGCCAAGAGCCGAGAGCTTCATCCAGGTCTCCCACAGGGGCGGCAGGGCCCAAGCACTTGGCCGTCTCTTCTGCTTTCCCAGTACATCAGCAGGGAGGGCGATCAGAAGTGGAGCAGCCGGGACTGGAACTGGCGCCCACGTGGGGCGCTGCCATCGCGCCGGCGCAGCGGCTGTTCTGGCTTCTCAGGACCTCTCCCTGATGTTCTCGCGTAGTTCTCCAAACCTGCAGGCCTCCCTTTCTGCAGTTTCCTGGCCAGTTCTGCCCTGCACATGTTGGCCCTGTTCTGGGTTTGGATCTCACTTGCGACATTTTCTGCTCCATGGGAGCCCTGACCCGGGCCTGACCGGTCACTCTCAGGTGCTCCTGGATACTCAGCTTCTCCAGCCGCTGCAGACCCCACAGACCCTGCCAGGGAGCCTCGTACCCGCTCCTCAGGGTCCCACCGGCTCGTGGTGGTGGGGAGCTTCAGTGCTCAGCTTTGCACGGATGCTGCTCCTCCCGGACCCCACAGCTGGCAGTGATGTGTCTGGGGGTCGCATGCATTGGCAGGCAGCCCCTGTTCCGCAGCTGATCTCACGCTGGGCAAACCCTCTGTTTTTCTTATGCATACATACCTGTGACAGGAAGAGAATAACAATGGCTAATAATAAGATCGAGCAGGTACAGCAATATGCTGTAGCAAAGGTCACATAAAACTGATGAAACTTATTTCATAACCGTGTTTGACCGAAGGTCACCAAAACCGCCAAAGGCAAAGCTGCAGCTTGGGAGGCACTGAGTTGTCACCGGCTTTGCTGTAAGCGTGGCTTGGCTTTTTTGTTTGGCTCCCTGGTTTCTCCAGCCGCTGTGCCGAGGGGGGCCAAGATTTCACAGCTGCGCTTCGGGCTCACCACTGTCCCAGGATCTGACTTGCTTTTTGCTTCTATAGAGGTGAAATGTATGTAGGGTAAAACGCCCGGCTCTTAAGGGCTGAGTTTGATGAGCTTCGACAGTTGAGTACGTTGCGTAACCACCCTGCCAAACGAGACCTGGAACAGTCATCAGCCAGGAAGTCCCCTTTGCCTCAGCTTCATCTGCCCCGCCCACCCGACCCCGGCCCGGGCTGTGAGGTCAGGTTCCTATCAGAGGTTGTGCGCGTGTGCTCGCTCTGCCCAGCACCTGGCGCCCCTCGCACGGCTGTGAGGTCAGCTCTGTCACGGCCCGTGCCCGTGGTGGGTTCTGTCTGGTTGCTTCATCCTCCGCTGTGTGACTACGCCGCAGTTGGTCCCCCCACGTTGGTACGGATGCTCACTCGGTCACCGCCAGTCAAAGGCTAATGTGGAGCTGCTGTGGTTAGGGCTGTGGTGAGGCTCCTTGTGCGAGCCCTCTGTGGGCAGATGTGTTCATTTCTGCCGGGTAAACACCGAGCACTGGAACTTAAGGGTCACAGGTATAAGGATGATGTATATAATGATGTTTAGCTTTATAATAAGCTGCTAAAGACTTCTCTGGAGTGCTTGTGCTGTGCTCACGCCTACCAGCAGTGAATGAGAGCCGCTGCCGCTGCCGCAGCACGTCTCGGCCACCATTCAGTCTTCCAGCCTTTCACTCTTCCAGTGGGCGGGGAGTGGCTTTCGTCTGGCATGTGCTGGACAGCTGGTGACTTTCAGTGTTTGGACATTTATGCTTCTTTTTCCAGGAGGTATTTTAGTCTTTGCCCATTTTTAAAAAATACTATTTATTTATTTATTTGAAAGACACAATGACAGAGAGAGAGAAAGATTTTCCATCTGCTCATTCGCTCCCCAGGTGACCACAATGGCCTGGGCTGGTCCAGACTGAAGTCAGGAGCCAGGAACTCCACCAGGTTTCCCACACAGGCAGCAGGGGCCTTAGTGTTTGAGCCATCTTCTACTCTCCCAGGCACATTAGCAGGGAGCTGGATCAGAAGCAGAGCAGCCAGGACTCAGGGCACTCCTGTATGTGATGTGTGTGTCGCAAGCCACGTCTTCACCTGCTGTGTCACGATGCCAGCCCCTCTTTTGCCCATTTTTATTGTGCTGTACTTATCATTGATCTACAGGACTTCTTTATACAGTTAAGGTATGACATATTTATGGTGAATGCTATTTCCTATTCTGTAGCTTGTCTGTTCATTTTCTTAATAGTGTCTGCCTTAGATGACAAAAGTTTTAAATTTTTAAAATAACTTTTTTTTTTTTTTGACAGGCAGAGTGGACAGTGAGAGAGAGAGACAGAGAGAAAGGTCTTCCTTTTCCGTTGGTTCACCCCCCAGTGGTTGCTGTAGCCGGTGCACTGCGCTGATCCAAAGCCAGGAGCCAGGTGCTTCTCCTGGTCTCCCATGGGGTGCAGGGCCCAAGCACTTGACCCATCCTCCACTGCACTCCCTGGCCACAGCAGAGAGCTGGCCTGGAAGAGGAGCAACCGGGACAGAATCCGGCGCCCCGACCGGGACTAGCACCCGGTGTGCCGGCACCGCAGGTGGAGAATTAGCCTATTGAGCTGCGGCGCCGGCCAGTAACTTTTATTTTTAAAGATTTATTTATTTGAAAGGCAGAGTTAGAGAGAGAGAAAGATAGATCTTCCATGCTCTGGGTCACTTCCCAAATGGCCGTAACCACCAGGGCTGGGCCAGGCCAGAGCCTGGAGCTTCATCCCGGTTTCCTCCACGGGTTCAGGGGCTATCCTCCTTGCTTTCCCAGGCACCTTAGTGGAGAGCTGGATTAGAAGTGGAGCAGCTGAGACTTGAATTGGTGCCCATGTGGGATGCCAGCAGTGCTGTGCCACAGTGCTGGCCCCCAGAAATTCATAATTTTTATGAAGTCTGATTTAGCAATTTCTGTAAATGGTTCGTGCTGTGTCCTACCCTATGGCAAGGATATTCTTCCAAATCTTCTTCTATAAAATCTGTATTCTGGGCTTTCCATTGCTTCTGAGCCATCTCAGGTTCATGTTTGTGTGAGATGACATGTAGGCAGGGCTCTCGTAACCCTGTTAGGATTCAGTTGTTCCTACTGCATTGAATAAATGTGTATGTATTTATTTTCATCTACTTGAAAGGCAGAACGACAGAGAATATTCCACCTGCTGGTTCATTCCTTAAATGCCCTGAAATCCAGGGCTGGGCCAGACCAAAGCCAGGAGCCCAGAAGTCCATCCGGGTCTCCATGCAGATGGCAGGGGTCCAAGCACTTAATCCACCATCTGCTGCCTCCCAGGGTGGGCATTAGCATGGAGCTGAATTGAAAGTGAAGCGTTGGGGCTGGCGTTGTGGCACAGCAGGTAAAGCCACCATCTGCAGTGCCAGCATCCCATATGGGCACCGATTCGAGTCCTAGCTGCTCCACTTCCGATCCAGCTCTCTGCTGTGGCCTGGGAAAACAGTAGAATATGGCCCAAGTGCTTGGGCCCCTGCACCCATGTGGGAGACCCAGAAGTAGCTCCTGGCTCCTGGCTTCAGATCAGCCCAGCTCCAGCCATTGCGGCCATTTGGGGAATGAATCAGCAGATGGAAGACCTCTCTCTCTGTAACTCTGCCTTTCAAATAAATAAATCTTAGAAAAATAAAAACAATTCTTTCCTTTACACATTGAATCGACTTGGAGTCTTGGTGAAGAGAACTGGTTTCTCATATGAGCGTGGGTCTATTTCCAGACTCCATTCTATCTATATATTTGTCTGCCTCTGTACTAATACCACACTGTGTTAATTACTATAGCTTTATAGTAAGTACTGAGATCCAGCAGTCTAAGATTGAGGTTTTTTTTTTTTCGACAGGCAGAGTTAGAGAGAGAGACAGAGAGAAAGGTCTTCCTTCCATTGGTTCACCCCCCAGATGGCCACTATGGCCAGCGCGCTGCACCGATCTGAAGCCAGGAGCCAGGTGCTTCCTCCTGGTCTCCCATGCAGGTGCAGGGCCCAAGCACTTGGGCCATCCTCCACTGCCTTCCCGGGCCACAGCAGAGAACTGGACTGGAAGAGGGGCAACAGAATCCGGTGCCCCAACTGGAACTAGAACCCAGGGTGTCGGCGCTGCAGGTGGAGGATTAGCCTAGTGAGCTGCAGCGCCGGCTGAGTTCTTCTTTTTCAAAATTGCTTTACCTATTCAAGGTCTTTGAATTTCCATTTCAATTGTAAAAACAGTTTGTCAATCTCTTTAAAAAAACTGTAGGAATTCCATTAATCTATAAATCAGTGGTTGTCTTAAGGATATCATGTCTTCAGGTCCATGAACGTTTGTCTCAGTTTTGTCATTTTCAGCATAGTTGTCTTACACATCTTTTTTTAAAGGATTTATTTATTTATTTATTTTAAAGTCAAAGTCACAGAGAGAAGGAGAGACAGAGAGGTCTTTCATCGCTGGTTCATTCCCCAAGTGTCCTCAACAGCCAGAGCTGAGCCCAGGCTGGAGCCAGGAGATTTATCAGGGTCTCCCACATGGGTCTCAAGGGTCCAAACACTGGGGCCATCTTCTGCTGCTTTTCCCAGGCACATTACAGGGAGCTGGATTGGAAGTGGAACAGCCAGTGCCCATATGGGATGCCAGCGTTGCAGGCAGCGGCTTTGCCCATTACACCACAACGCTGGCCCTGTCTTATACATCTTTTGAATGATTTATTCCTAAATATCTGATTTTTTTTGTTTTAATTTTATTTGGTTATTTGAGAGGCAGAAAAACAGAGAGAAAGAGAAAGGGTGCTCCCATCTGTCAGGGTGGACCAAAGCCAAAGCTGTGAGCAGGGAACTCAACTCAGGGCTCTCACGTGGGTGGCAGGGACCCAACTGCTTGAGCCGTCACCACTGCCTCCCAAGGTCTGCATTGGCAGGAAGTTGGAATCAGGACTAGGGACTCCAGCGTGGGACAAGGTTCTCACCTGGTGTCTTTACCGCAGTATCGCGGGGACTCCAGCATGGGACACCAGTTCTCACCTGGTGTCTTTACCGCATATCGCGGGGACTCCAGCGTGGGACACCGGTTCTCACCTGGTGTCTTTACCGCATATCGCGGGGACTCCAGCATGGGACACCAGTTCTCACCTGGTGTCTTTACCGCATATCGCAGGGACTCCAGCGTGGGACACCGGTTCTCACCTGGTGCCTTCCACTAGGCCGAACCCCAGCTCCGATCTGATGTTTTGGAAGTCATTGTAAAAGCATTATTAACTGCATTTCTCAGCTGTTCATTGCTTTTGCTTCAGTAGGATGACTCTGGCTACTGTGCTGAGTGTGAATGTCAGAACAAGGGCAGGAGGAAGGCCAGTTAGGAGACCAAGGCAATGATTAGGCGTGGATGTGGCTGGCATCGGGCAGCGGCAGTGCTGGGTGGCATCAAGGAGAGATCAGTTTTCTGACGGATGGGACATCAGGTGTGAAAGAAAAGTCAAGGGTAACCGGGCCCGCGGGAAAGGTGGAGTTGCCGTTAGCTGAGTGCTTTGTAGAAGACCAGTCATGGCCGGCGCCGTGGCTCACTAGGCTAATCCTCCGCCTGTGGCGCCGGCACCCCGGGTTCTAGTCCCAGTTGGGGCACCAGATTCTGTCCCGGTTGCTCCTCTTCCTGTCCAGCTCTCTGCTGTGGCCCGGGAGTGCAGTGGAGGATGGCCCAAGTGCTTGGGCCCTGCACCCCATGGGAGACCAGGAGAAGCACCTGGCTCCTGGCTTCAGATCAGCGCAGTGTGCCGGCTACAGCAGCCACTGGGGGGTGAACCAACAGAAAAGGAAGACCTTTCTCTCTGTCTCTCTCTCTCACTGTCCACTCTGCCTGTCAAAAAAAAAAAGGAAAAAGACCAGTCAGAGGTGCAGAAGAAGCCATGGCACAGATGAGACCAGGGCTCAGGGTGAGGTCCGGGGTCTGAGTGGAAAGAGCGTGCCTCAGGTGTGGACATATGGGCCAGAAGAGCGTGCCTCGGGTGTGGACATATGGACGGGAGGAGTGTGCCTTGGGTGTAGACATATGGGTGGGAGGAACATGCTTAGGGTGTAGACATATGGACGGGAGGAGTGTGCCTTGGGTGTAGACCAGGAAGGAAAGAGGCCCAAAGCCTGCGCCCCGGGGGCAACCCAGCATTAAGGGATAGGGGTCCAAGGGGCCTCAGCCAAGGACAGGGAAGGAGCAGTCTGGGAGGCAGCAGAGACCAGGAGAGGGTGAGGGGCTGCCCACTGGGGAAGGGAGGTGTGGCAAGGAGGAGGAGTGGTCAGCCTTGTCCGATGACGTGACGATGGCAGGACGAGTCCCTGGTCCCAAGAACTGACCACGGGAGTTGGGAATGTGCGTCACTGTGATTGGCCCAGGCAGAGCCGCAGCCCAGCAGGAAGGGGCTCCAGAGGAAGTGGGAGGGGCCGGCGCTGTGGCACAGCAGGTTAAAGCCCTGGCCTGAAGCGCCAGCATCCCACATGGGCCCCGGCTCTAGTCCCGGCTGCTCTTCTGATCCAGCTCTCTGCTGTGGCCTGGGAAAGCAGTGGAAGATGGCCCAAGTGCTTGGGCCCCTGCACCCGTGTGGGAGACCTGGAGGAGGCTCCTGGCTTCGGATCAGCGCAGCTCCGCTGTTGCAGCCATCTGGAGAGTGAACCATCGAACGGAAGACCTCTCTCTCTCTCTCTCTACCTCTCTCTGTAACTCTGTCTTTCAAATAAAAATAAATCTTAAAAAAGAGAGAGAGAGAGAGAAAGGGAGGAGTAGACCGTGCTTAGGGCGGCGGGGGTGGGGTGGGGTGGGGTCCCACAGAGCGGCTGTAAGGAAAGGCGGGTACTTTATAAAGGAAAGGGGCCTACTGTGGAGTCTGAAAGCCCAAGCCCCGGTGGTGCCATCTGTCCCCCTTCTCCTGAAGGCCTCGTTGCAGATGGCACCAGGACAGGAGTGCAGGCCACAGCGACCGCCTGCAGAGACAGGAAGCTGGGGAGGGCAGGTGAGGTCCTGGAGCTCACAGTGCACGGTCTCAAAGAGGGGCCGGCTCCCCGTGCTTCCTGTGCTTGTGTGCTGAGGGCTCACAGGACCCTCTAACAAAGTGTCGGCCCCAGGAGCGGGTAGGGGGGCTGGCTGTGTCTGACCCACTGAGAATCCCTCGTATGTAGACGTAGGAGCCACCTGCTGCTTAGACAGTCCCCTGGTTTCCCTGTGGCAGATGCACGAAGTAGCCTCGGTGTCAACCTCTTTTTTTTCTATCTATTTATTTGATAGGCAGCGAGAGATCTTCCATCTGCTGATACACTCCCCAAATGGCCACAACAGTCAGGGCAGGGCCAAGCCAAAGCCAGGAGCCAGAACTCCGCCCAGGTCTCCAAATGGGTAGCAGGGGCCCAAGCGCTTGGACCATCTGCTGCTGCCTTCCCGGATACATCAGCAGGGAACTGGACTGGAAGCAGAGCAGCCCAGACGCTAACTGGCGCTCTGATGTGGGATGTTAGTGTTGCAGGCTTTGGCTCAACCTGCTGCACCACAGCGCCTGTCCCCATGTCGGTCTCTGGACAGACACACTTCCTCAGGAGCGAGACAGCTTTCATCCACCAGTGATGCACGCAGGAGGCATGCAGGGCCCGTGTTCTTTGACCGTTGGCACTCACAGCCACACCCCAGTGGGGGGCATTCATGGCCACGGCTGTCTCGTCTAACGTGCACTTCCACGGGTGCCTCGGTTTGTGCACAGCTGTTCGCACGCAGAACCGTGTCACATGACCCGTGAAGGAAAGCACCTGGATCGTGCACTGGCCCCTAGGCGGGAGGAGTCAGGCAAAGCGAGCACACGGGAGAGGCAGGCGCCGGCAGCAAGTGCCGTCAGCTGCGGTAGGCAGAGTGGACAGTGAGAGAGAGAGAGAGAAAGGTCTTCCTTTTCTGTTGGTTCACCTTCCAATGGCCACCGCGGCTGGCGCACCGCACTGATCTGAAGCCAGGAGCCAGGTGCTTCTCCTGGTCTCCCATGGGGTGCAGGGCCCAAGCACTTGGGCCATCCTCCACTGCCCTCCCTGCCCCGGCCCGCGGGGTAATCAACTAGGACACGAGGAGGGCAGACCTGAATGGAGAGACAAACCAGACATGAGAAGGGAGACCAAGACAGTACTCTGATCAAGGTCTCACTTTATTGGAGAAGGAGGTCGCTTATATAGTACAAGGCGAGGATTGTAACAGTCGAGGGTAAGCAGGGGTCATCTTACAACATAGATCAAAGGAATAATTTCACAGGAATCAGTATCAGTTTGACAAAGGGAGTTACAGCGAGGTCTTACAGCTACCAGACGGGTTTATCCAGGTACAATAAAGAGAGCACTGAAGCCAAATGGCCAAGCGCTAACCATATCAGTGAGCTGTACAAATGGAATTTTCTAGTGAATCCTTCTTACAGGAACACAGTTGAAGGTTAGCCTAAACAAAGGCCTATACAGGGAAACCAGCACAGTGGCTCCTGGCACTCCCGGGCCACAGCAGAGAGCTGGCCTGGAAGAGGGGCAACCGGGACAGAATCCGGTGCCCCGACCGGGACTAGAACCCGGTGTGCCGGCGCCGCAGGCGGAGGATTAGCCTATTGAGCCGCGGCGCCGGCCTGCTGCGTTTTTTTTTTTTAAGTCATTGTGAAAGTGCCAAGGATTGCATTTCACACGTGGTCGTGGTTTTAAGGTTTTTTTTGTTTTGTTTTTGAGGCAGTTAGAGAGTGAGAGGCAGAGAGAGAGAGAGAGAGAGAGAGAGAGAGAGAGAGAGAGAGAGAGAGAGAATCTTCTATCTGCTGGTTCACTCCCCAAATGGCCACAACAGCCAGAGCTGGGCCAGTCCGGAGCCAGGAGCCAGGAGCCAGGAGCTTCTTCCTGGTCTCCCATGTAGGTGCAGGGGCCCAAACACTTGGGCCATCTGCTGCCTTCACAGGCCATCAGCAAAGAACTGGATCAGAAGTGGAGCAGCTGGGACTCAAACCGGCACCCATATGAGATGCTGGCACTGCAGACAGCAGCTTAACCCACTGCACCACAGTGCTGGCCCTTAAGGACACTCTAAGAGCTCCTGCCCCCAGGCCCAGGGGCAGGGCCCTCCCACCACCTGGGCTCTCAGGACAGGTTGAGCCGCTCGCCATGCCCTCTAGGGACAGCCCCGCTGGCTCCGCTCTGCTTCCCCTGCCCGGTCTCTGCGGCCAGCTCCTACGGCCCGCCTCGGCTCGTATCAGCGCTCCGCTTACAGTGCTGCCTGGGTTCTGGGGCTGAGGTCTGCCCCATCCCACATCTCCTGTAAGTGTGTGGTTCCTATGGCTGGCGCCGCGGCTCACTAGGCTAATCCTCCGCCTTGCGGCGCCGGCACACCGGGTTCTAGTCCCAGTTGGGGCGCCGGATTCTGTCCCGGTTGCCCCTCTTCCAGGCCAGCTCTCTGCTGTGGCCAGGGAGTGCAGTGGAGGATGGCCCAGGTGCTTGGGCCCTGCACCCCATGGGAGACCAGGAAAAGCACCTGGCTCCTGGCTCCTGCCATCGGATCAGCGTGGTGCGCCGGCCGCAGCACGCTGGCCAAGGCAGCCATTGGAGGGTGAACCAACGGCAAAGGAAGACCTTTCTCTCTGTCTCTCTCTCTCACTGTCCACTCTGCCTGTCAAAAAAAAAAAAAAAAAGTGTGTGGTTCCTACTGGGTGATTGCACAGGAAGTGGTGAGGAGCAGGGCGGGGGGACAAGCGAGGACGCAGCATCTCAGGGGGCTGGCACCGGAGCAGGGACAGTTCCTTCCCCAGGTCCAGCAGAGAGGCCTCCAGGTGCTGCTTCTGTCGTCAGATGCGTTCTGTTCCACGCACACCTGGATGGTACCCTCTCCTCAGCCCCGGCGCCCCCGGCCCCACACGCTGGTAGCTCGGGCTGCCTTGCAGACCAGCAGTTACCAGATTTTCAGAAATACTGGGAGAAGGAAGACTTAAACTTTAGGAGAAGTTGAAACAACTGTTAAATGTACTCATTTGAGACGTGGTGGAAGGAAGGGGGCGCTCTCGTCTGCCTGCAGTGGAGCCAGGCCTGGGCCAGGCTGAGGCCAGGTGTCCTGTGGGTGGCTGGGACCCCCACCACCAGAGTCGCCACCGCTGCCTCCCGGGCTCTGCACCAGCAGGAGCCGCAGCCTGGAACGCAGCCCAGGTCCTGGGGTCTGGGCTGCCGGCATCCTAACCACGGCTAAGTGGGCTGTCTTTCCCGTGCACCCAGACAGACTTAGCATTCCTGTTCTGGGCAGTGCACTAGCCGGGTGGGACAGAGCTCCTGCCGCATGGCACGGGCCCTGGGTGGGAGGAGGGGCTGTCTGTTGGGGGGCTGCACAGGAGAGCAGGGCCTCGGAGGTGGGCGTGTCCAAGAAAGGGGAGGAGCCTCTTTGCTTCTGTGCTGCCTGAACAAGCCTCCCCACTCCACACCCCCCAGCAAACAGTGCCGCTGGGAGGACTCTGGTCTGCTGCCCCGTGGCTGGGAAAGCAATGGTGGGCACAGGTGCCGGCCAGGCTCTCAGCATCAAAGCTCCCCGGGTTCACAGGGAGCACCTGGCCAAAGATTTCCTCATACAGATGGAGAAACTGGGGCCCAGAGAGGGGCAGCCACTTGTCCAACGTCACAAAGCACATTGGCGGAGAGCTGGGAGGCAGCTCTTCCCAGCCTGGGCCCGGCAGCCTCCCCCTGGTGGCCAGACACCTGCTTCTCGTGGGTCACAGGAACCTGCCGCCCAGGCCTGCCCACGGTGCTGGGGACTCAGAACCGAGCCAGGCTTGGTTCAGCTCAAAGGGACCATGAAGGGGGCCCAGCAGTGAGTTCTGTCACGTGGTAGTGGAACGAGCAAAGAACGAACAAGCGTGCGCACCCAGGAACACAGCGAGAGGCCCTGCCTCTGCCTGGGGAAGGCAGGAGGGCCTCCCGGCAGAGGGGGCAGGGCAGCTGGCATTTGAAGATGGGTAGGAGACTCCAGACAGAGGAAATGACGTCAGCACAACACAGAGCAAGAGTAAGATGGAAAGTGAATCAGAAAAGTGTCAGCTCGTCTTTCAAGGCCATGTTTTGGGCCGGGTCCGGTGCCGGCGGTTTCTCGTTGTTCAGCCATTTGCCCCTCCCTCCAGCCACGGGCTCTTCCCACCCCTGCCTGTCCGAGAAGCGGACAGGTGCCTGGCGAGTTAGTGCAGTGAGCGGTGGGTCGTGTGGAAGTGAGGGGGGTGCGGGGCCGCCCCGACCACCCCTGCGCCCCGCACAGGTGCAGACACTCCACGGGGACCTGCTGCAGCACATGGAGAAGAACACCAAGCTGGACATGCAGTTTATCAAAGTGAGTCCGGCCTGCGGAGGGGGCCGCCCCTCGCCGTCCCACAGGCGGGCACTCGTGCTCCAGGCTGGCCCCTGCCTCCCCGCCCTCCCCCAGGACAGCCGCCAGCACTACGAGATGGAGTACCGCCACCGCGCGGCCAACCTGGAGAAGTGCATGTCTGAGCTGTGGCGCATGGAGCGCACGCGGGACAAGAATGCGCGGGAGATGAAGGTGCGGGGGGCTGGGGGCGGGGCCCAGCGGGCACCCCTGAGACCCCTCCCCCACCCCCGCCAGCCTCTGGTGGGGTGGGCAGCGCCGCTCCTTGCCCACAGTCCCAGCACCTCCTCCCCCTCCTGCACTGGGAAGGTTGAATTTCCCCTGCCGCCGCTCCTGAACGTGGCAGCAGAGGTGTTGTCCACCAGCCCAGCCCCCGCCCCCAGCCCAGAGGCCCATGTGAGCGGAGCCTCCGTCTTCAGATTCTCTCCTTTTTGGCTCGGGACTGGCCCTTCTACTCAGCCATACTTCCATTAAACCAACCTCCCTGGCCCCACCTCTGTGTTTGGGCCTCTGCTGGGCACCCGCCCTGCCTGTGCGGAGTGCCCAGGCCAAGGGCACGCTGGGCCCAGACTCACGGGGGTGAGGATGCCCACGAAGGAGCAGCCTCAGGGTCTCGGGGGAGGCCTCCAGGAGGAGGTGGGGCAGGAAGGGCAGGAGGCTTCGGACCTGTGGTACCTGTGGGGGGTGGGACGGGACACTCAGCCACTGCCCCCGGCCAGAACTCCCTGTCCCCCAGGAGAGCGTGAACCGGCTGCACGCCCAGATGCAGGCCTTCGTGTCCGAGAGCCAGCGGGCAGCCGAGCTGGAGGAGAAGCGGCGCTATCGCTTCCTGGCCGAGAGGCACCTGCTGCTTTCCAACACCTTCCTGCAGTTCTTCGGCCGGGTGAGTGGGGCCGGGCAGGAGCCCCTCTGGGCTGCGCCGCCCTGAGCCCAGGAGTCCCCTCCCTTCCTCCCTGTCCCCCCTCAGTGTAGAAATGCATTTTTTTCACTCTCCACCTATTCTTTATATCGCCATTCCTGTGTTTCTTTGTATCAGCATATACTCATTCATTCATAATTTTCTGTGCATTCACTAATTCAGGTTTATTCATGGTTGAGTCCTTTAGTTTTCTCGTTCCTGGACACCTATGGTCACCATTCACAAATTCATTAATTCTTAAGTTTATTCAGTTATTGTCTGTTAATTTTATCATGTTTCAGAAATCTTTTATGCTCTTGCTTTGTTCTGTTAGAGCATTTCTCACTGGCTTTCTTTTTTTGTTAGATTTTTATTTATTTATTTGAGAGGCAGAGTTACATTGGGAGAGACAGAGAGGTCTTCCATCCTCTGGTTCACTCCCCGAAAGGCCGCAATGGCAGAGCTGGGCCAGTCTGAACCCAGGAGCCAGGAGCTTCTTCTGGGTCTCCCATAGCAGGTGCAGGGGCCCAAGCACTTGGGCCACCTTCTACTGCTTTCCCAGGCCACAGCAGGGAGCTGGATCGGAAGTGGAGCAGCCAGGACTCGAACAGGTGCCCACATGCAATGCCAGTGCTGCAGGCAGAGGCTTAGTCTTCTCACCACAGCGCCAGCCCCTCTCATTGGCTTTGCTTTCTGTACTTAGCTACCATGTTATCTGGTGCCTTGGAGTTTGTGATTATCCTGGTTCCATAAATGTTGCTATTGTGTGCTTAATGTCCCTCTTAATCCAGTCTGATGATCGGAATTAGTGTTCCCGCCTCCTCCTTTCTTTTTAATTTTTATTTTTGACAGGCAGAGTGGACAGTAAGAGAGAGAGACAGAGAGAAAGGTCTTCCTTTTGCTGTTGGTTCACCCTCCAATGGCCACCGCGGCCGGCGCATCGCGCTGATCCAAAGGCAGGAGCCAGGTGCTTCTCCTGGTCTCCCATGGGGTGCAGGGCCCAAGCACTTGGGCCATCCTCCACTGCACTCCCTGGCCACAGCAGAGAGCTGGCCTGGAAGAGGGGCAACCGGGACAGAATCCGGCGCCCTGACTGGGACTAGAACCCGGTGTGCCGGCGCCGCTAGGCGGAGGATTAGCCTAGTGAGCCGCGGCGCCGGCCCTCCTCCTCCTTTCACTTCCCTCTGAAAGGCTGTGGTACACAGCTGAGTTCTGGGTTCTGACCGAATTAACATCCGTTCCTACTCAGCACAGCCACTGCCGTCGCTGGGTCTCATTCCTTCTCCGTGAAGTGACTCCACTTTGATACCCCCCACCCCATTCTCAATCCCGTCGGTCTGGCTAAGTCGCCGCGTATCCCCCTGATTAATTTGGAAGCTCTGTGCCTGTGTAGAGGGTGACCTCACTTTGTGACTCTCATGATCACAACACACATGTCCACCTTTACATACCTATATAAAGATACATGTGTCCACCCCCCCCACACACAATCACTCCCCCAGCCCCTAAGACGTGACCTGGAGAAGCGTCCGCCTGTTCTTCCTGCCGGCCCCGGGTGAGGCCTCTGCAAAGATTTCTGTCTTCCTTTCTCACCCCTCTGCCTCTCGCTGCTGGCTTTGCTTCCAGGTCCCCGCTGGTCCCCTCACTGCAGTCTGACCCTGAGTTTTAGGATCCTCACTTAGCTTGCCTACAGCGCCACCGCCCGGTGCCCGACACCTGCCCATCCCCCCCACTGTGCCATCCTCCACTGTCTGGTGCCCGTCACCTGCCCACCCCCCACCGTGCCATCCCCCACTGCCTGGTGCCCGTCACCTGCCCGCCCCCCACCGTGCCATCCCCCGCTGCCCGGTGCCCGTCACCTGCCCACCCCCCCACCGTGCCATCCCCCGCTGCCCGGTGCCCGTCACCTGCCCACCCCCCCACCGTGCCATCCTCCACTGCCCGGTGCCCGTCACCTGCCCACCCCCCCACCATGCCATCCCCCACTGCCCGGTGCCCATCATCCGCCCCCCCCTACCGTGCCATCCCCCGCTGCCCGGTGCCCTCACCCACCCCCGCACCGTGCCATCCCCCGCTGCCTGTGCTGACTGCCGATGGGTTGAGAGCCTCTCTGAACCTCGTGTGCCTGAGCGTGGCCTCCCCTGCACTAGAGGCGCTGTGGCCTTCTCTCCCGGCCCCCGACTCCTGCTCCTGCACTGCAGGTGCACGGTGGCCCTGGAGACTCGCCCTGGACCCCTGGGCCCGGCACTCGCCCATCCCTCTGTGAACCTCCAGGTCAGGGTGCTGGCTGCGGGCCCCAGCGTTTCTTTGGGGCGAGAGCATTATTTTTCCCTTCCTGTCCCTCGCCGGAGCGCGTACCCTGCGGGCTCCCCACCACTCCCACCTCATTTATCCCTGCTCCGAGACTCCACTCAGCAGGCCGTCCTCTTAGTGTGCTCGCATTTAAATCTTGAAACCATGTCTTGTCTGGCTGCAGAGGTCCTTGTCAGGCAGCATGCGCTTCCCAAGTTCACGTTCGGGGCACCTCCCCCAGCCGCCCAGGGCGCTGCGCTGGGCTCTGCTCCCTGACCCCCGCAGCTCTCCGGTGCCCCTTGTGTCCCCGCTCCAGGCTGAGTGAGCACCAAGCCTCTGGCAGTGGTGCAGGACATGGGGGAGGGGCAGAGGGGGCCATCTGCACCCCAGCGGGCAGCCTCAGCCCTCGGGCAGTCCTGGAGCAGGGGACAGCTGCTGCTGACAGGGCCCCTTGGGGAGGTTGTGCAGGTTGCGCACTGCGTAACGGAGCCGGGTCAGCAGGAGGGGCATTTAGCACAAGGCCTGGCACAGTAGTGCTCAACACAGGGAAGCTTTTTCTTGTTCCTGAGGCGGCTGTCCTGAGCTGGGCCGGGGGAGGGACTTTGCCATAGAAACGGAGAGGTCTGTGAGGTCTGTGTGTCTGGGGAGCAGTGTTTTGGTTGTCTGTGGGATTTGATTTATGGAGGTGACTGACTGACAGCACAGAGCCCAGTGCCAGTGGAGTTTTATTACTTACCACGCCCAAGAGAGGGGAGCGCACCCCCCCCGGGGGTCTGGTGAGAGGCAGAAAGGGGGTGGGGTGCAGGGGACCTCCCATGTCAAAGTGCCCGTCGGAGCCCCGTCCAGCTCCCTGCTGATGGCCTGGAAGGCAGTGGATGGTGGCCCGAGTGCTTGGGGCCCTGCACCCGTGTGGGAGACCTGGCTGGAGCTCTGGGCTCCTGGCTGCGGCCTGACCCAGCCCTGGCTGCTGCGACCATCTGGGAGTGAACCAGCCGATGGGGGCCCTCCCTCCTCCCCTCTCTCCCTCCCTATCACTCTGCCTTTCAAGTAAATGAAATAAATCTTTAAAAGAAGAAGAAAGCCGAGCCCAGTCCTCTGCCGTGGTTTGCACGGGACTGGGCAAGGCAGGGTGGGCGAGCGAGCAAGGTGGGAAGTGGACACTCAGTCGGTCAGGGCCGCTGCGTCTCCGGCTGTCCAGTCCCTGGCCTGGGGTGGCTCGGCGTGGGGGGCTGCTGGTGTCCCAGAGCAGGAGAGCAGGCGTGGGGCGGGGGCTGTACACAGCAAAGACAGGCCCCCAGCAAGCTGTCCTATGCCGGGAGGGGCACGAGCTCCGGCTCCGCAAAGCCACAGGATGAGGAAGCATCAAGGAGATAAACGGCGTGATTAACACACTGACCCCAGGCCGCTGCAGCCAGCAGGGCGGGGCTCGTGCAGCCTGCGGGCCTGGCCTGGGAGTGGGTGTGCAGAGGCTCCTCTGGAGACAGGCACCAGGACTTGAACTTGAGCTGTTCCTGCTTCAGCTAACGGCAGGTCGAAGGTCAGGTGTAGCTGGAGCCAACAGACGCGGTCAGAGCCGTGCCGCGGGCCTGCTTAGCTCTGGCTTCTAGTGTTGGCCTCACTCTACCGTTTAGCAAACGCCATGAGGCCGAAGAATCGGCTTCTTCCAGATTGTTCCCAGGAGGCCGTGGATGCCGCCCCTCCCCTCGCAGCTGGGCGGGGAGGACAGCCCCGCCCAAGGCACCCTGCTGGGGAGGGTGGGCGGCGAGCCCGGACACCACTCCTGGGAACCCAGGCCTCCGGGGCTGCTGAGACCTCGCTGACCCTGGTGCCCCTCCCCCCAGGCCCGGGGGACGCTGCAGAACCGCGTGCTGCTGTGGAAGGAGCAGTCGGAGGCCAGCCGCGGCCCGTCGCGCGCCCACTCCCCGGGCCTGCTGGGCCCTGTGCTGGGGCCGCCCTACCCCTCGGGCCGCCTGACGCCCACCCGCCTGGACATGGTGAGGCCCTGGGCGCCCCCGCCGCCGTTCGCGCCCCCGGCACCCTTCGCGGGGCCCTGGGGCCTCACGGCCCCCGCCTGGAGCCTCCCTATCCCTGGCCTCCCGCTCTACGCCGCGCCCCTCGGCCCGCCCTGGCGCCCCGGCGCGGCCTCGACGCCGCCCTGGTGGCCCGGCCGGCGACCCCGCAGCCCCTACGCCGCCGCCTGGGACTGGGGTTGGGGGCAGGACTAGCGCGCGGCCCCTCCCCGCCCCACCTCCCCGCCCTCTCCCCCCCCAGCCCCAGCGGCCTCTGGGCGACTTCGGCGCCCCCCGCAGCCGGCACGGCTCGGGCTCCTATGGTCCCGAGCCGGCCGCCGAGGCGAGGTCCGCGTCGCAGCTGGAGCCAGCGCGCCGGCCCCTGCCCCGGACGCCGTCGACCGGTGAGTGCCCGCGCCGGGCCGTCGGGCCGCCGGGGGAGACCGCGGGGCGGCCAGGGGGAGTCCCGGCCGAGCTGGCCACCCACGCGCCCCGCGCCGCCCCGCAGCCTCGCTCTACGGCGGCGGCGCCCGGAGGGTGCGCGCCCTGGTGTCCCACTCGGAGGGCGCCAACCACACGCTGCTGCGCTTCTCGGCGGGGGACGTGGTGGAGGTGCTGGTGCCCGAGGCGCAGAACGGCTGGCTCTACGGCAAGCTGCAGGGCTCGTCCGCGTGAGTGGGGCCCCGGGTCTCGCACCCCGACCTCGGGTTCCTGCCTGCTCGCCGCGGGTAGCTAGAGCCTCTTCCCCCAACCCCCTTAAAAATGAGGATTTGAAAGGCAGTTTTCCATCGGCCGGTTCGTCCCGGTAAGCCCTCGGGCTGGGCGAGGCTGCAACTCCACCCACCTCGCCCGCGATGGATGGGGCAGGGGCCCCAGCACTGGGGCTGCCTCCCCGCTCTCCCAGGCCGTCAGCGGGGAGCTGGTTGGGAAGTGGAGCAGCCGGAATCTCAACCTGCTGCACCGCAGAGCCGGCCCAGCGAGAGCCTGTTTCCAGTGCAGGGTGGTGGCCTTTGCCAGGTGGCCCGGGACAGGGGACGTCACAGAGCCCCTGTCACTTGGGCGCCTGCTGTGGTCTGTGTCCCCTCTGCCCGGAGCCGGTTGGCCGTGGCCTATGGCAGAGGGGCTTGGAGGGCAGGTGGCTCAATCTGCCCCCCTCCTTGCTGTCCTTAGAGACCCTAACCGGGCTGGGTGTGGGGCCCGGAGTGGAGGGGGAGATGGGGACATGGCAGGCACCAGGGAGCCCAGGAGAGCAGGCTTGGTGGCTAAAACGGGAGTGTGCAGGGACCACTCCCCAGAAAAAGAGGAAGGTGGGCACTTGCCGTGCCTGGCATCGAGGGGAGGGCGTGCGGGGTGGATGCCCAGCCCAGGGTGCACGGCTGTGGGTGAGTGGGGAGGGGCTGGGAGGATGTGCAGACGCAGGGTGCGTCCCTGGATTCCCGGGGACTGGGGCGGTGTGTGAGAGGGCTGGTGGGTGACGGGTGAGTTGGCGGTGCACAAGGCTGGTGGCCCCTGGGCGGTCACCCAGGTGGAGGACATAGGGCGAGTGGCGGCAGGAGTGGTGTGGCTGGGTCCATCATCAGGTGCATGGCTGGGCAGGTGACTGCAGGGACCGCGGTGGGGGCGAGGGCACGGGGCTGCTTGGTCCCACCCCGGCCGCGCTGTCAGTCTGTGACTCAGGCTCGGACGCGCGGGCTGAGTTTGTGGGCAGTGGGCGCCTGCGAGAGGAGACACCGGGCGCGGCTCCCCGTGGGTGAGGATGCTGGCGGCTCAGAGCCTCTCCTCCCGGGCCCCAGCTGTGTGGTGAGCCTCTGGGTCACGTAGGACCACAGGCTGGGCGGAGCCCAGTGACCCCATTCCTCTGGGCTCCGCCCGTGCCCCCCACAGCCACCCTTAGCTCGCTGTCTTGTCGTCATCTAATTTTTCTCCAAGAGACAGAGCTCTCAGTTGTTAGTTCGCTCCCCAAATACCTGCAGCAGCCAGGGCTGGGCCAGACAGAAGCCAGGAGCCAGGAACTCCATCCCTGCCTCCCACGTGGGTGGCGGGGACCCAGGACTTGAGCGCCCTCTGCTGCCTCCCGGGCGCAACAGCAGGAAGTTGGAAGCGGGAGCAGGGCTGGCACCCGGACAGTGGCCGCGGGCTTCCGAGGGGATCCGAGCCTGGGGGCTGCACTCCCCGCGCACTGCCTGTCCCCAGTTCCTCCTCTCTCAGGGGCCCAGCCCGGGAGGGACTCGAGGTTGGAGAGGCGGGTTGGGGTGAGGCCTCCTTCAGCCCGGCCCCCCGGCACGGCCCGGGCCTGCAGCCCAGTACCGTGTGCTCTTCCGCCGTGTTCCTCCGACCCCGACCCCCGCTCTGCCTGACGCGCCCCGCGCTCCCGCCCCCAGGAGCGGCTGGTTCCCCGAGGCCTATGTGAAGCCTCTGGAGGACGCGCCCTTGAGCCCCATGAAGCCCTTGAGCCCCATGACCTCCATGAACCCCGTGACCCCGGCGAATGAGCTCCCCTCCAGGTACCTGGGCAGGCGGGGTGGGGAGGCACCCGTGGGGTGCAGACGCGCGGGCCTGGCCGCCTGCGGTGTCCCCAACCCTGTACGCGGTGGTCACCGTGTCCATCCCTCTGCCCCGTCTTGGTGCTCTCTCAGACTCGGCCTCCCTGCCCTGGGTGCGGGGCAGGGGGTGTCGCGGAGGGGCGGGTGCCGTGGGGCGGGTGCCGTGGGGCCTGCCCAGCCCCCTGCCCTCTCCTGTCTCTGGACTCAGGTCCTACCCGCTCCGCGGCAGCCACAGCATGGACGACCTCCTGGACCGGCCGGGCAACGCCACGGCGTCCTTGGAGCTCTGGGACGGCCAGCCCCGCTCCCGGACCCCGAGCCGCGTCCCGAGCCCCGCGCCCACCCCTCTGCCTGGCAGCCGCCGGAGCAGCATGGGCAGCGTGGGGGCGGCCGGCGACGTCAAGGTGAGCCCCAGTGCAGCCTGGCTGAGCGGGCCGGGGTGGCGGGAGCCCAGGTCACCGCCCCGCCCGGCGCCCTGTGTGCAGGGCGGGGTGGGCTGCGGCCGAGGCTCCTCCCGTGGGGTCGCTTGGTCCCGGGAGGCGGCCTGTGGCCCAGGGCGGCTCAGATCTGAAACCGCAGACACTGAGCCCGCGAGGCCGGCAGGGCAGGAAGAGCCGGGCGCCCGCCCCCTGCCCCCCTAACCCGGACCCCCAACCCCCGCAGAAGCTGATGTCCTGGGAGCAGCACCCCCCGGAGCTCTTCCCGCGGTGAGCGCGCACGCAGGCGAGCCCCCCGGGGAGGGGTGACGGCGCGCACTGGGGCACTGGCCGGGCCACCGCCTGCGTCCCTCTCACCCCGCCTCTCTCCCCGCAGGGGCACGAACCCCTTTGCCACCGTAAAACTGCGACCCACGGTCACCAACGACCGCTCGGCACCGCTCATCCGCTGAGGCGTGCCTGCACCTGAAGGCCTGCGCCCGCCCCGGCGCTCCCAGCTGGCACAGGCGGCGGCGGCGGCTCCCGGAGGCCGGGCCCCACGCGCAGTGGCCGTCCTTGCCCACGGGCGCTGGCCCGGGGCCTTCAGAGTGAAGCGGGGGATCGGGCGGCAGGTGGGACTGTGCCTGAGAAGCAGCCCTGCGCCCCCCCAGCTGCCCCCCCCCGTCTCCGCCCCAGGGGGAGGAGCCCCCGTGTCCCACCCCCAACCCACACGTGTCCCCAATTAACTTTTGTAAACGGCGAGGAATAAAGGGAGTGGACGTGGAGGCAGGAATGGTGGCGTCTGATTTGGGAAACAAAGCCGGGGGGGGGGGCTGGGGCTGGAGACCCCCCCAACAGAATGGACCTGCCGGTCCTGAAGGCCACAGCTGTTCCCTAGGAGCCCCCTCAGGCTGCAGCCCCCCCTCCACCCCCACGACCCAGGAGGCGGAGGCCACTCCCGGGTGGGGGCGGGGGTGGGGGCTGAGGCCCAGGACCCCAGCGGGTGCCCTCGGGAGGCCGGGACACAGCACCCTTTGTTCGCGCCTCCACCCCCACGTGCCCAGGCTCTCAGGCCTGGATTAGCCTGATCCCGGGAAAGCCACGGAGCCCCTCCTGGAATGCGGCCGGGGTGGGGGCTTTGAGGTGATCAGAGACCTGGTGGGGTTTTCCCTGCACGGGGCTGGGCCCCCAGCACCATGCTAGGAGCCCCCCACCCGGGCAGGACCCCCCCTGTCCCAGGCTGGGCTCCCAGAGGTCAAGGGGTCTCCTAGCCCTCGTGGGACAGGCCCAGGACACGGAGCCCCATCGTGGGGGCCCAGCCGGGCCCTTCCCTTTCCTGGGCAAAAGCCGCTTAGTGGGGGGGGGGGCACCGTGCCTGCCCGCCGCCCGGGGGAGGGGCAGCGGGCCAGAGTCCTGCCTGCCTGAGCCCCAGACACCGGCACCAGCTTCTCCCTGCAGGCCTCGGGCGATGTGAGGCGGCACCCCGGACCACAGGCGGGCCCAGGTGAGTGGGGGGGTCGGCCAGGGACACCTGCCCGGACCACAGGCGGGCCCAGGTGAGTGGGGGGAGTCGGCCAGGGACACCTGCCCGGACCACAGGCGGGCCCAGGTGAGTGGGGGTGAGGTCAGCCAGGGACACCTGCCTGGACCACAGGCGGGCCCAGGTGAGTGGGGGGAGTCGGCCAGGGACACCTGCCCGGACCACAGGCGGGCCCAGGTGAGTGGGGCGGGGTTGGCCAGGGACACCTGCCCGCTTCCTGTCCTCTGTGACGGGAGGGGGGCAGGCAGGGGGTGCTCAGGGGCCGCAGGAGGCGAGGACGCCGTGCCGGGAACGTGGGCGCCTGCCCGGCTGGGGCTGCTGCTCCAGCCTCCGAGGCCCACCCTCCTCTCCGAGGGGCAGGCCTGGCCTTTCAACCGGCGCCCGCCTCTGGAGGAGTGGGGGGCTGTGAGGGGCGTGCAGGGCCCCTCGGAGCCCCCACCTGCCCACTGGCAGCCAGAGCCCCAAGCCTCCCGCCCCGAGAGTGCAGCTGGCCGGGGGGTAAGGAATCGCCCATCTCACAGGTGGGGAGACAGGATCAGTGAGGGCAGGGGCACTGCCCAAGTCAGAGCAAATCCCTGCAGAGCGGGGAAGACCGGTACTCAGCTCCCCCGGCTTCCGCTGGACGTGGCCTTGCCTCGTGATGGCAGCCATCCCCGGCCACTGAGGAGAGCCGGGGGCTTAGGGCCAGGCCCGGGGGAAACGGGCAGCATGCACACGGCCGCTGGGCAGCTGGCCGGTGGACTCAGCCTGCACACCTTCAGGCACACGGTGGCTGCGAGGCTCTGGCACTCACGGCGGCCTCCCTCCTTCTGTCACTAGGTTCTGGCCCCAAGAAGTGCCCCCCAGAGGGAGCTCCCTGCAGTCCAGGTGGGCGGCGCCAGTGTCCTCCCGCGTCCTCGGGCGGGGGGCCAGGGCAGATACCTGGGGAGAAGCTCCTAGGCGTCCCCTCCTTGCTCCACGACCTGAGCGGGGGCTGCGGGGGTGGCCCCACGTCCCCATGACGGCCTCCACCCAACCCAGCTCCTCTCTTGTCGCCCTCCCCCCAGCAGAGGCAGCAGCGATGGGCGCCGGCGGCCCCCGGCGGGGCGCGGGCCCCCCGGACGGCGGCTGGGGCTGGGTGGTGCTGGGCGCCTGCTTCGTGGTCACGGGCTTCGCCTACGGCTTCCCCAAGGCCGTGAGCGTCTTCTTCCGCGCGCTCATGCGCGACTTCGGCGCCGGCTACAGCGACACGGCCTGGGTGTCCTCCATCATGCTGGCCATGCTCTACGGCACGGGTCAGCGCCCCTCCCGGCGCCTGGGGCGGGCACCCCGCGGCCCTGGTCCCCTGTGTGTGCCGGGATGGGCTGGGGTCCTGCCGTCTTGGGGGGAGGGAGGCGGCGCCCCCTCTGCTTCCAGCTCCGGGCTCTGGGGACGGGTGGGTCGCCCTGTTGTCCACTTGGCCGGGCCCAGCGGAGCTGTCCGACCTCGGCCAGGCGCTGCCCTCTAGGGGCCCCTGAGCCGAAGGTGACCTTACCCCCGGAGGCCGGCTCCCAGGGCTGGCCGTGACCCTGCCCTGCCCTCAGGCCCTGTGTCCAGCATCCTCGTGACCCGCTTCGGCTGCCGCCCGGTGATGCTGGTGGGCGGGCTGCTGGCCTCGGCGGGCATGGTCCTGGCTTCCTTCTCCACGCGCCTCCTGGAGCTGTACCTGTCGGCGGGCGTGCTCACAGGTGAGGGCCGCGGGGGAGGGGGCGGGCGGCCGGGCTGCCCGGGGAGACCCCCGGCCCGGCTCCCCGGGGCCCGCCCGCGCCGTGGGACTGGGGGAGGGGCGTCCCGGGGAGCCCCGCACGCGCGCGCGCGCACGCACGCACGGCGACGCCTCGCCCCGCAGGCCTGGGCCTGGCCCTCAACTTCCAGCCGTCGCTCATCATGCTGGGGCTGTACTTCGAGCGGCGGCGGCCGCTGGCCAACGGGCTGGCGGCGGCGGGCAGCCCCGTGTTCCTGTCGGCGCTGTCGCCGCTCGGCCAGCTGCTGCTCGAGCGCTTCGGCTGGCGCGGCGGCTTCCTGCTGCTCGGCGGCCTCCTGCTGCACTGCTGCGCCTGCGGCGCCGTCATGCGGCCGCCGCCCGGGCCCGGCCCGCCCGGGGCCCGCGCCGAGGACCGCGCGCGTGACGGCCCCGGGGAGGCGGGGGCCGAGGCGCGCCCGCGCCGGCGCCTGCTGGACGTGGCCGTGTGCGCGGACCGCGCCTTCGTGGTGTACGTGGTCACCAAGTTCCTGATGGCGCTCGGCCTCTTCGTGCCCGCCATCCTGCTGGTGAACTACGCCAAGGACGCGGGTGTGCCTGACGCCGAGGCCGCCTTCCTGCTGTCCATCGTGGGCTTCGTGGACATCGTGGCGCGGCCGGCGTGCGGCGCGCTGGCGGGGCTGCCACGCCTGCGCCCGCGCGTCCCCTACCTCTTCAGCCTGGCCCTGCTGGCCAACGGGCTCACGGATCTGAGCAGCGCGCGGGCGCGCTCCTACGGCACCCTCGTCGCCTTCTGCGTGGCCTTCGGCCTCTCCTACGGCATGGTGGGCGCGCTGCAGTTCGAGGTGCTCATGGCGACGGTGGGCGCGCCCCGCTTCCCCAGCGCGCTGGGCCTGGTGCTGCTCGTGGAGGCCGTGGCCGTGCTCATCGGACCGCCCTCTGCCGGTGCGCCCGCGCGGGGGAACGGGCTGGCGGGGCACTTCCAGGGAGGAGGGGAAGGGCCCCCATCTGCAGATCCCACCTGGGGTGGGTGGGGGGCTCCCGTTCGGGCCCAATCAGCCCCACCCCAAGGCTGGAGCCGCCCCCTCTAAGTGGGCCCGGGAAAGCCGGGGCAGGTGCCAGAAGAAACCGAAGAAACCGGTGCGCTGCGGCTGGCGCGGGCCTGGGGAAGCTGTCGGTGGGAAAGCTGAGGCAGTGTGGCTTAGCAGGGGGCGCAGTGCCCACACCAAGCGTGCGGAGTGGGCAGGACTGTGCGCCTGGTGACCAGGATGGGGACAGTGGCTGAAGAACCGGCCTTGGCAGGTGCTCAGTGGGGAGCTTCCGCCGGCCCAGCCCTGCCCTGGCCAGTGGGGACATTTGGGGAGTGAACCAGTGGACCGGCAGGTGCTCGGTGGGGCAGGGGGAGGAGGGGAGGCCGAGCATCCGCTGCAGATGCCCGCTGGGCCCCGTGTGCTCGCTCCCTCTGCCTCAGGGAGTCTCCAGGCAGCAGTGGCTGCGGGCATGGCTTGGGGGACGGTGGCCCCATGCGAATGAGGCAGGAACCAAGATGGGCAGGGTGCCGGGGGGGGCAGTGACCGCGAGGCCACCTCTGCCAGGGCCCAGGCTGCACCTGAGGTGGACTCAGCACCCCGAAACCCACCCCCAGAGCCACAAACCAGCCCACCCAGGGGCTCAGGGACCCACGTGCTTCTTGTGTGAGCCTGAAGCAGATCCAGTGGGCAGAGGGTGGGGGTTGGGGGGCCAGGGACAAGAGCAGCTGGCTGGGAGGGGCCGAGGAGTACTGAGCAGAGGGGCTGGGGCAGGGAGCCCCTGGGGGACTTGCCCGAGGCCACAGCCACAAGCACGTCCCAGAGAAGGTGGCGCCCACACCGGAGCTGCACTTCAGGGGGAAATACTGCAGTGAGATTGTCCTGCGTGTGCCAGGGCCGTGTGGGTGACACAGCTTGGGGACCGGAGAAGGCAGCTTCCTGGCCACGAGCCCTGCCTCGCAGGGACAGCAGGGCCCCAGGGCTGAGCCCCGCCCCTGGAGACTGAGGAGTGTGGGGGGCCGGCACCTGGGGACAGCAAGAGCTGGGGTTCCCCAGGAGGGGAGGCATCTTACTGCCCCTGACACGGCCCACGGGGCTGGAAGCAGGCCAGGGTGGAGGCTGCCCAGAGCCAGACACAGCCGCCTCACCAGCGCCCCGACTGGGGATGTGACCAAAAAATTCTTTGAAAGGCAGTGACAGAGGAGAGATCGTCCATCCGCTGGTTCACTCCCCAGATGTCCCCCATGGCCGGGGCAGGGCTGGGCCAGGCGGAAGCTCCTCCCTGTGGGTCTCCCACAAGCACTTGGACCACCCTCCGCTGCTTCCCGAGGCCATTAGTGGGGAGTGGGAACCCGGTGCTCATATGGGATGCCGGTATCGCAGGTGGCAGGTCGCCCACCGTCACGATGCGGCCCCAGGAGATGTGGCACTTTGAGAGCCCAGGTAGTGGCGCCCACGCGGGACTTGCCCTGTGAGGGCCCTGACCGCCCGTCCCGCCCGCAGGCCGCCTGGTGGACGCGCTCAAGAACTACGAGATCATCTTCTACCTGGCCGGCTCCGAGGTGGCCCTGGCGGGCATCTTCATGGCCGTGGCCACCAGGTGCTGCCTCCAGCGCCGCCGCCGCGGCTCGCAGGACGCCGCCGCGGGCCCGGGCTCCGAGGGCGGAGCCAGCGACACGGAGGAAGCCGAAGCCGAGGCCGAGGCGGAGGCGGACTCGGAGCCCCTGCCCACCGCCCCCGAGAAGACCCGCAGCCTCGAGGCCCTGGCGGCGCCGAGCCCCAGCGCTGGGTCCACGGAGCCCGAGGCGGAGGAGGCAGAGCCGGGGCTGGAGGCCGAGACTGTGTAGGCGGGGGCGGGGCCTGAGGACTGGGCCCCGCCCACACCGGGCCGGGCTCCCTGGCCCCTGCGTGTCGGGGGAACTCCTCCCGGATTTGCTGATAAAAGCGCCCCAGAGAGCCACAAGTCCTAGTCCTGCGCCTCCGCCCTGCGCTGGGGGAGGGGGAGGGGGAGGAGGGCGCCCAAGGGATCAGAGATGAAGGGGCCGGGCCGGTTTCTGCGTGTGCACAAGGGGTGGTGGGCCTCACCTGCCCGCCCCTCAGTCTTCCCGGGGTGAGCGGCGGTGGCAGCCCCTGTAGCTGCGGGCTGCACACAGGCCCCCTGGTCGGGGTCAGGGCTGAACCGTGGCCGAGGCCTGCGAGGGGAGACGTGGTGGTCGCCTGCCTTGCCGCCTTCCACACGGTGCGCGCGCCCCCTCCCCAGGGGCGGGCAGCCGCAGGTGTGCCGGGCCGGGGCCCGCGACTGCTCTGGCGCCCTGACCTTGGGCTGCGTGCGGTTTGACCCGGGTGGAGCTGGGAGGTCCTGGGCCCACCTCCTCCTGTCCTCACTCTGCTCGTGAACTGCGTGCCCCTTTCTGTGCCTCTGCTGGGACCTGAGTGTGGTAGCCAGGCCCCATGTGGACCCAGCCGCCCAGAGCAGAGGGCCCTCCCCCTGGTCCCCTTGGCCCAGGACAGGGAGCCCTGCGGTGCCTGGCCCACTGCTCCGCTGTCGTCGCTCGCTCTGCACCAGGTCCTGCCAAGGCCCCACAACCTAGTGCGGTGGGCACAGGAGTCTGGCGCCAGCCCAGGTCCCCGGGGCTGTGAGCTCCAGGCTGCCCCCTGCAGGAGGGAGGTGTGGACAGCCTCCCCCTCCAGCCGAGGGTCTTGTTTCCGCCCAGGGCCGTGGGCACAGTCCTGCTTCTCCATTTGGGCCTGTGCCCACCCCTCCTCCCAAGGTGACCTCATCCACTGTCCTGACAAGGACACGTGAGGGTGCTTACCCACGGACCCCGTCTCACTAGTGGACAGCCCCGTGCCTCCCCAGGCCCAGACCAACAGGCGCCTGCAGCGGCCCAGATCCCCGCCCTGGGCCCCAGGTTGCCCTGCCTGCTGTCCTGCCCCCTGCCCCGTCCAGAAGCCCCCAGGCCCGGGAGAGCCCCACAGAGCTGGCAGCTTTGCGGGCAGGTGACCCTGCCAGCCTCGGGCCCCGCAGATGCAAGTCCAGGGCCCTCTGCCCCCACAGACACGGCCTTAAACAGCGGCTTCTCGGGACCCGGCGTCCCCCGCTGTCCCGGGACGGCGGCGCACACGGGCTCCTGCCTGCCCCAAGCCGGGCGTCAGAGGAAGGCTGAGGCCACTGCCAAGAGCCTGGCGCCATCCAGGCCGGTTTATTCAGCACAGCCCAGCGTCTGGCCCTCACAGCAGCGGCCGCCCGGTGCGCGTGTGGCCCAGGAGACGCCGGCCCCGCCGGCTGCCCGCCTCGGCCCCACTCCCGGCAGGCTACGGGGGGCCGCCAAGGCACCCGCAGGACCAGGCCCCGGGCTGTCTGCCGCCTCCAGCACCCTCCTAAGGCTGCTCCAGAGATGGGCGCCCCCTCTGGCTGGGGGAGGGAAGGCTGGGGCCCCAGGGCCTTTCCCAGGAGGGGTCCGGGCCACCATGGACAGAGGAGCAGGGAGGCGGGCGCCCCGAGCCAGCAGGCCTTTATGCGCCGCCCGGTCGCCCAGCGGCCCCACCCTGCTCCGTGCACCTGCCCCTGGGGACTCAGGAGTCCCTCCAGCTTCCTCCCTTGTCCACAGGCGCGGCAGCCCCGCGCGTGTCCCCGGCTGGCTCCCCGGCCGCCGTGTCCTCATCCTCGTCCTCCTCCTCCTCCTCCCCGTCGGTGAACTCGCCCTGGCCGGGGCCGTAGGCCAGCGTGGTGTGCGCCAGGTCCACCTCGATGGGGAAGACGTCGGCGTCCCGTAGCACGGCGTAGCAGTCGTTGTAGTACTTGGACATGGTGGACACGAGGCGCTGCAGCTGGAACACGATGTCCTGGACTGGGGCGGGGCCGGCAGGGGCACAGTGGCAGGGCCGCCCGGCGGGAGGGGAGTGCCCACCCGCTCCCCCGCGGGGCCCAGCGCGGCGGCCTCACCGTGCTTCTGGTCCAGCAGCTCCATCTTCTCCAACACGTCCTTGCGCATCTGTGAGAAGCGGGCGCGGGCCTCCTGGCGGCAGCGCAGGATCAGCCGGTACTCGTAGTTGCCCGTGCTCACGCGGTACAGGGGCTCCCCCAGGGCCTGGCAGGGGCAGCCCGTCAGCACTCCAGGGCCTGGGGCCGGCAGCCGCGGGCTCACCCAGCTGCTCGCTGCCCTGCTGCACCCCCAAAGCCGGCCCGGCGCGGTTCCGCGCCCCCTGTGGTGACTGGGCGTTCTGGAGGAGAAGAAACTCAAAACAAAGCCCTCACTAAGTAAGTGACGGCCCCTGACGGCCAAAGTATGAGAACGTGGGGCCGGTGCTGTGGCGTACTGGGCTGAGCCACCGCCTACAGTGCCAGCATCCCACATGGGCGCCGGTTCGAGTCCCAGCTGCTCCACTTCCGATCCTGCTCTCTGCTGTGGCCTGGGAAAGCACTGGAAGATGGCCCTAGTGCTTGGGCCCCTGCACCCACATGGGAGACCTGGAGGAGGCTCCTGGCTTCGGATCAGCTCACTCCAGCTGTTGTGGCCATTTGGGGAGTGACCCAGCAGATGGGAGACCTCTCTCTCCCACCCTCTCTGTGACTCTGCTTCCCCCCCCCCCAAAAAAAAAAGAAAGAAAGAAAGAAAACTTAAAAACACCACTTTGGAGAGGAAACTCCATTTTCCCCTGCAAGAGGCCGGGGCAGGCACAGGGCCGCCCCTCGACGGGCTGGCCAGGCGCAGTGCGCCGAGGAGCGGGGCGGGCCGCGCCCCAGGGGCCCCCCCGCCCCGCCACCGCAGCGCGGCACTCACGATGCAGCTGTACTCCTCGTCGTCCATCTCCTTCACCTTCAAGCAGTAGGACTGGGCGGGGGGGGGCACGGTCAGGGCGCTGCGGCCTCCGCCGCCCCCTCTCACAGCCCCAGCCCCGCCTCCTGGGTCCTGCGGGTTCCCCGCTGGCGGCAGGGACAGGTCGGGCTCCGGGGTCTGGGGCACTCGTGGACACGGGCCCAGCAAGGGCTGAGGGACCGGCCATGCCGCAAACGTCTTCCTCCGCCTCCACTCGAGCCCCAGCCCCCGTCTAGGCAGCGTTCCCGGGACCGCGAACCGCCGCGTGCGCCGGCCGCACTCACCAGGTACTCGAACTTCACGTCCAGGTACTTCTTGATGGTGAGGCGCGTGTCGGGGATGGCCTTGTTGAGGTACGTGTTCAGGTCCGTCAGCATCTGGGGGAGCGGGGAGAGGGGTCGGCCGGGAGCCCGCTGCCCTCCGCGCACAGCCCGCGTGCTCGCTGGCGGCCTCGGCCCCGCCAAGGATGAGGAGCCAGGCCGGGCCAGGGCCGCCGCGACGTGGCGCCCGGGGTGGGGCAGCAGCGCCGGGGCCCTACCGGCTTCACGGTCTTCAGGAGCCGGATGCCGAACTTCTCGATGCTGCGGTGCGCGTCGGCGAACTTCACAAAGGCCTCACTCGCGGCCGGCTGGGGCTCCCGCACCCCGATCACGGAGAACACGTCCCCGAAGGCTGCGGGACAAGGCTGCCCTGAAGGCCGGCCCCTCGGCCCGCCACGGGAAAGCCAGGGTTCACTGGGGTGCGGCGGGTCGCGCTCTACCCTGGGAGGGGGCTGCAGAGCTCCGCCCACCCAAGACTCCTCTGCGCAGCTGGGCGGGGCCTCCGCTCCTCGGGGTTCCCTGGCACCTGCCCAGGTCTGCCCCCAGGGAGCAGGCCCTCACCCCCACCCCGGGGAGCAGCCTGGGGCTCCGATGCCGGGTCCTAACGCCAGCGTGGCCTCCGCGCTGTGGCCGCTCCCTCGGCCTGGCTCCACCTTCCCAAGGGTGAGCGGGGTAGCTCAGCTGTCCTACCTGGCTAGGGGACCACAGCAGGGGAGGCCCGCCCTGCAGCGCCGTGCAGCCCAGCACGGCCGCACCCCAGCACCCAGCACCCAGGGCCAGGCCCCGCCGTGGGCGGCCCTGGGGGAGCTCATGGCCTCACTGTACAGGGGTCACAGCCCAGCGGGGCTGGCGGGTGTGGGGGGCGCCGTTACCCCGGTGGGTCTGCGACAGCTCATAGAAGGCCCGCAGCAGGTTCTTGGTGTGCTCCGTCATCCCTGGGGGAGAGAGCCGAGACGCGGGGTGGGCCCAGGGCACCCTGGGGGCCCCCGGCCTGTCCTGACGCCTGTGTCCCCAACGTCCCCTTCAGAGCGCCTGGCCGGGCGCCACCCACCTCTGTACAGCTCGGCGGTCCGCTCCAGCTCCTCCAGCCTCTTGACGAGCCCATCTGCAGGGACCAGGGAGAAGGTGAGGCCGGCCACAGCCGGGAGAGGACAAGGGACCCCAGGAACAGGCCCGGGGAGGGGCGAGGGCACCTGGCTGAGCGGGGCTCAGAGGTAAACAGCCCGGCACCCTGAGAGGCGGCGGAGAGGAGCCCCCGCCCCAGGGGGCCGGATCCAAGGGGCAGCAGGTGATGACGACGCGGGCACTTCCCGAAGGCAGGACCGGAAGGTGGTCAGCAGCTCCCCACGGCTGGCCGGCACGAGAGAGCCCTGCGGCCGCCCGTCCCGGCGAGGCGGGGCCAGCCCAGGCGGGGCTGTGACGGGAGGGGACAGAGCCCAGGAAGCGCTACACCCAGCTCGCACTGGTCCCCAGGGACCCTGCAGCCCCTGCTGCACCCGCCTTGGGGAGGCCCAGGGAGGCCCACGGGGACGAGTGCAGGTCCTGCCCTTGCCCTTGGACTCGACGTCTAGCAGGGAAGCCAGGCAGTGGACCGGCAGAAGTGTGACGGCCACGGGACGTGGGGAGCAGTGACAGTGAGGGCCACGGGACGTGGGGGGCAGTGACAGTGAGGCCATGGGACGTGGGGGCAGTGACAGTGAGGGCCAAGGGACATGGGGGCTCGTGGGGGGCAGTGACAGCGAGGGCCACGGGACGTGGGGGACAGTGACAGTGAGGGCCACAGGACGTGGGGAGCAGTGACAGTGAGGGCCACTGGACGTGGGGGGCAGTGACAGTGAGGCCATGGGACGTGGGGGCAGTGACAGTGAGGGCCACGGGACATGGGGGCAGTGTGACAGTGACGTCATGGGACGTGGGGGCAGTGACAGTGAAGGCCACGGGACGTGGGGGCAGTGACAGTGAGGGCCAAGGGACATGGGGGCAGTGTGACAGTGAGGGCCACGGGACGTGGGGGCAGTGACAGTGAGGGCCACGGGACGTGGGGGGCAGTGACAGTGAGGGCCACGGGACGTGGGGAGCAGTGACAGTGAGGGCCACGGGACGTGGGGAGCAGTGACAGTGAGGGCCACTGGACGTGGGGGGCAGTGACAGTGAGGCCATGGGACGTGGGGGCAGTGACAGTGAGGGCCACTGGACGTGGGGGGCAGTGACAGTGAGGCCATGGGACATGGGGGCAGTGACAGTGAGGGCCAAGGGACATGGGGGCACGTGGGGGGCAGTGACAGCGAGGGCCACGGGACGTGGGGGCAGTGTGACAGTGAGGGCCACGGGACGTGGGGGACAGTGACAGTGAGGGCCACGGGACGTGGGGGTAGTGTGACAGTGAGGGCCACGGGACGTGGGGGGGCAGTGTGACAGTGAGGGCCACGGGATGTGGGGGGCAGTGACAGTGAGGTCATGGGACGTGGGGGGCAGTGACAGTGAGGCCACGGGACGTGGGGGGCAGTGACAGTGAGGGCCAAGGGACATGGGGGCACGTGGGGGGCAGTGACAGTGAGGTCATGGGACGTGGGGGCACGTGGGGGCAGTGACAGTGAGGCCACAGGACGTGGGGGACAGTGACAATGAGGGTCACGGGACGTGGGGGCAGTGACAGGGCCATGGGACATGGGGGCACGTGGGGGGCAGTGACAGTGAGGCCACGGGACGTGGGGGGCAGTGACAGTGAGGCCATGGGACGTGGGGGCACGTGGGGGGCAGTGACAGTGAGGCCACGGGACGTGGGGGGCAGTGACAGTGAGGCCACGGGACGTGGGGGGCAGTGACAGTGAGGTCATGGGACGTGGGGGGCAGTGACAGTGAGGGCCACGGGACGTGGGGGCAGTGTGACAGTGAGGGCCACGGGACGTGGGGGCAGTGACAGGGCCACGGGACGTGGGGGACAGTGACAATGAGGGCCAAGGGACATGGGGGCATGTGGGCGGCAGTGACAGTGAGGGCCACGGGATGTGGGGGGGCAGAGTGACAGTGAGGCCACGGGACGTGGGGGGGCAGTGTGACAGTGAGGCCATGGGACATGGGGGCAGTGTGACAGTGGGGGCCAGTGGGACAGGGCCGTGGGACATGGGGGACAGTGCTGGGGCAGCTGTCTCCTCCGGGGCTCAGCACGGGAGGCAGCCCACTGCCTAGGTGACACTTCGGGGCTCCCTCCATAGGGAGCAGCCCTCCTGTGGGCTCCCCTGCGCCCCGATGAAGAGGAGGTACACACACGTCCCTGCCAGGAGCAGCCGGGAGGGCAGGGGCCCCCACCCAGCCGCTCCCAGGGCAGGGCCTGGCTTCAGGGGCAACTTCCTGAGGCCTGGCCCCCAGACCTGGGCCCGCTGAAGGCTGGGGCACGGCCCACAGCTGCCGGGGAGCACCACGGCAGGCACAGCGCCCCGCCCAGCGTGGAGCAGGGACGCTCCAGGCCAGTGCTCTCCACGGCCCCTCTCCCGCGGGACCCGGGCCAGGTCTCTGAGCAGGAGGGCAGGGGTGTCGGGCCAGGGCAGCGGCCCTGGGGAGGAAGGGGCAGCTCGGAGGTCCTTGGGAGGCCCGGCACACGGCCAGCCAGCAGGAGGGGCCGGGCGCGAGCCCACACGGTTGTTTTCAGCTGGGTCACAGCATCGTGACAGCTTCACTTTTAGAAACTCTATTTACGGCTGGGAAATTGCAAGGTTTGGGGGAAAAACACAAGAGCCAGCTCTAATTTCATCTCAGCCGCGGTGAGTGCGGAGCAGGGTGCACGGCCCAGGCGAGAACAGCACCCCCACTCACCAGCCTTTGGAGCCGCCTGCAGCTATTTATATTCAGCCTGCCCAAGACACTGCGGGGTGCGCTATTTATAACCGGCCCGCAGCGCTGTGGGCGGGACCCAGAGCTTCACTGGCCACCTGGGACCAGAAGGTGCGCGCCTGTGCCCTGCCTGGGCAGCCCCCCCAGAGCCCTGGGCAGGACAGGGGAGAAACGGGCAGCAGCGCCACCCGCTGGAGAAACGCCGGCAGTGCAGGCCCAGGGCTGAGGAGGCCCCGCCCCATCAGCAGCTGCCCGGGAAGGCCCCGTGGGGAGCTGTGGGCACTCGGGGGCGCAGGGGCGGTGACTGTGCGGCCCTCCGGGAAGGGCGGGCGGGGACTCACCGTTGCAGAGGATGGCCCGGCTCAGGCCCAGGGCGTCGGCCGTCCCCGAGCTCATGTTCTCCACCAGCCGGTGCTTGACCTTCTTCAACACTGGGCCGGGTGAGAAAAGGCAGCAGCAGGGCCACCAGCGTCACCACAGCTCGCTGGCCACGGCCAGTAGGGGGCAGAGGGGCTGCCCTGTGGCTGGGTGCTGGGGTGGCCGTGGTGGCTGCGTCCTGGGGAGAGGGCCCCGGGCAGCTGACGGGAGCGATGGCCCGGGCCAGGGAGAGCTGCTTCCCCCGCCCTCTCCATCAGGGCCGTGGGGGACCCGTGGTGGGTCAGTGCCCACCACGCCAGAGCAGCAGGCCTCATCAGTGACCAGCGGGCCGGCCCCAGACGCACGCACTGCTGCCGTTGGAAGGGGCCGGGGTTGGAACAAGAGGGCCTGGAGGGAGACGCGGGTGCCTCGGTCTGCAGGGGCGTGGAGACCTCTCTGGGCCTCAGGCTCCCGCCTGCAGCTCCTGGATCCGTTTCTACAGAACCAAGGCCCAGCCCTCCCGCAGGAGGCCACTCGCCTCGGGCACGCCACGGGCAGCAGGACTGGCTTGGGCCCTCTGCCCTGCGCAGGGTGCAGTTCTGAGCCAGAGCCTGCGAGAGCGGGCTGTGTGGGCCGGTGAGCCCAGGAGCTGGCCTAGGAGGACAAACAGGACCCAGAGGGGGCGGGCGGGGGAGCTGGCGGGGGACACAGGGCAGTGAGAACCCAGGGCCAGGGTGTGGGAGCAGCTGAGGGACGGCCCACTGAGCCCTCCCGGGCCACTTGTGGCCTCGGTCAGACCCCGCAGCCACAGATGCAGCCACCAAGGGGCCTGCGGGGCACTGGACGCCACTCACCGATGTCCAGGGACATGCCCTGCTTGGGGTCCGCCTGCAGCTTGTTGTAGTGGATGGTCACCTCCCCCTGCAAGGGCGGCCCAGGCCACTGTCACGGACTCCCCTGGATCCCAGCCTCCACCCTGGCAGCTGGCTCACGAGACAGTCCTGCGCCCGCGAGGGGCCCGGCTGCAGCCTGACACAGTCCTGTGTGCGGCCCTGTCTGCTCCCAGGCCCTCCCTTCCTGCAGACCACAGCGGGACACAGCTCCTGTCACCACACGGCGCACGCCCCGCCTCTCTGCACCCCTTCCCTCCAACGCCACACCCCATTGCAAACCTGTGCGGCATCCCCTCCCTTCCTCAGGTCCCCCATCCTCAGGGTCCCCACTCTCAGTCAGCCAGACACCAAGCAGAAGGGGCGGGGCAGCCGCAGGGTCAGGGCCCAGGCCGGGCAGGGCGCTGTGGGACATAGGGAGGGGCACACGGGAGTCCGGCGGCTGCTTGGGACAGAGCTTCTGAGTGGGGTCCCCGTCCTGGGGCGCCACCGTCACTCATCCTATGACCCAAAGGCCCGTGAACCGCGGATCAAATCCGTCCAAACAAAACACAAAACTTTAGAACTGTTCCTGGGGCCGGCACTGTGGCGCAGTGGGTTCACGCCCTGGCCTGAAGCACGGGCATCCCATATGGGCACCGGTTCGAGATCCGGCTGCTCCACTTCCGATCCAGCTCTCTGTTATGGCCGGGATAGCAGTGGAGGATGGCCCAAGTCCTTGGGCCCCTGCGCCTGCGTGGGAGACCCAGAGGACGCTCCTGGCTCCTGATCCGCGCAGCTCCAGCCGTGCGGCCGTTGTGAGCCAGCGGATGGAAGACCACTCTCTGTCTCTCCCTCTCTAACTCTTTCAAATAAATAAAATAAATCTTTAAAAAAAAAAAAAAAAAAAAAAACAAAACCGTTCCTGAAGGAAACCACAATGAGCCGACGCCACCAGCCAGGGCGGGAGGTGAACCCACTCCCAGGGAACACCCGGCGCTCGCCGGGGCCACCCTGCAGCCTGGGGTGTCAGCCGCATGACCACAAGCAGGGCACTTCCCCAGGACCCCAGGAAAGTGGGCCGGTCACCCCACCCCGCCCACACACAGGGGCGGGGGACCTGCAGAGCTGCGGTTCCGGCAGGGGGAGGGGCCCTGGGGCCGGGGCTGCAGGAGGAGGGACGCCTCCCACAGCACCCCCCCCCCCCGCCCCACCTCTGTCAGGCCTGCGGGCTCCCTAGTGTGTGACAGCGCTCCGAGCCCCGCCCAGCCCGTCCTGTGGCCACAGGGGCTCCAGCAGAGCCACAGCAGGGTGAGGCCCTCCCAGAAGCCACCGGTGCGGGTGGGGGACGGTTCCTGGAGCTGCGCAGGGTGGGAGTGGGCTGGGGGAGGGGAGATGAAGCACCCGGCCAGGTGAGCCTCACCGAGGGGCCCAGCCTAGGAAGCGTGCAGGGGCCGCAGGCACAGGCGCGGCCTGGGCGAGGGCCTGGGTGGGGGCGGGTGGCCCAAAGCCCAGTTGGGCTGGGAGCTGCCCCAGAGCCCGGCGTCGCCCCTAGGAGTCTGGATTCACAAGGGTGCTCCTCCTGCCCCTCCGAGGTCCTGCAAGGCCACGGCACCTGCTGACCCACCAAGTTCACCCTGGAGTGGCTTCTACTCCCGCCCTGGCCAAGGACGCACGGGCCTGGCCCCGGCAAGGTGCCTGGTGCGCCCGGCCCTGCGAGGTCACGCTGCCCACTCTGGCCAGGGCTCGACGAGGATCCGCCGGCGAGGGTGGGTGGCGCCCCGGCTCCGCTCCGGCAGCCCCTACGCCAGCAGCAGCCCTACCTTCACCTCCTGGATCATCTTCGCCACCTCCACCTTGGTCTTCCCTTTGATCGACCGCCCATTGACGCCGGTGATCTCGTCGCCAGCCGCCACTGTGCCATCCACGGCGGCCGGGGTGTTGTCGAACACCTATGGACACAGCCACGGGGGACGGAGGTGAGACCTCGGGCAGGGCCAGCTCTGCACTCACCCCCGCCGAGTGCGCCCTGCGGCCCTGGGGACGGGGCGTGGAGGACGGGACGCTCGCTCCCATGGCTCCCAGCACGGCTGACTCCCAGAGCGCGGCGCCGGCTGCCTGAGCAGAGGCCCGTGAGTCCCCTTCCCCAGGCGACCCCTTCAACAGGGTCCGCCCTCACTGGCTGCCCCGGCTGGGTGAGGCCGTCCAGGATCAGATGCATGAGACAAAGGAAAGCGGGCCACACGAACACAAACCACCCAAGGAGGGAACCCTGGGCGGGCACCTGGCGCGGGGCTCAACGGGCTCGCGACACCTGCAGCCCACACGGAGCCCGTCTGGTCCCAGCTGCCTGCTTCCAATGCAGCTTCCTGCTGAAGCTCCAGGGAGGCAGGAGTTAACGGCCCAAGCGCTTGGTCCCTGCCACCCGCGTGGGAGACCCAGATGGAGTTCTTGGCTCTGGACTTCGGCCTGGCCCAGCCCTGACTGTGGTGGCCATTTGGGGAGTAAGCCAAGGGAAGGAAGATCTCTCTCTCTCTCTGTTTCTCTGTGTGTGCGTGTGTGTGTGTCTCCCTTTCTCTATCATTCTGCCTTATTAATAAACAAACAGAAACCACTGAGAGAGCACACAGTTATTGAGAACGCACCTGCTGCTACATTCCTTCTCCACTGTCTTTACGTTCTGAGTTTTCTACAAGAAGCACGTCAAAAGAACACCTCAGGGGCTGGCGCTGTGGACAGCGGGTTAGGCCGCCACCCGCAGTGCCAGCAGCACATACGGGCACCGGCTCTCGTCTCAGCTGCTCTGCTTCCGATGCAGCCCCCTGCTCATGTGCCAGGGAAGGCAATGAAACAGCCCAGGTCCTTGGGCCCCTGCAACCATGCGAGAGACCTGGAAGAAGCTCCCAGCTCCTGGTTCGCACTGTGCCCGGCCCCAGACATGGTGCCCACTTGGGGAGTGAACCAGCGGATGGCAGATCACAATCTTCCTCTCATCTCTCCTCCTTTCTCTGTAATTCTGCCTTCCAAAATAAATAAATTTTATGTCTTTTAAAGGTGTGTGGTGGGGGCGGCGGCACTGCAGTGTAGCGGTGCCGGCATCACATATGGGCGCCTGTTAGAGTCCGGCTGCTCCACTTCTGATCCAGCTCTCTGCTGTGGCCTGGTGGCCTGGGGAAGCAGCAGAGGATGCCCAGGTGCTTGGGCCCCTGCACCCACGTGGGAGACCCGGAGGAAGCTCCTGGCTCCTGGGTCCTGAGCAGCTCAGCTCCAGCCGTTGTGGTCATTTGGGGAGTGAACCAGCGGATGGAAGATTCTCTCTCTCTCTCTGTAACTTTTTCAAATAAGTAAAAATAATTTTTTTTAAAAAATGGCTGAAAGGAATTTAAAAAAACATAAGTAAACGGAATACATCCCATGTTCATAGATTAGAAGCCGCTACTCAAAGCAACCTCAGACTCGACTCAACGCCTATCAGATCCCAATGGCATTTTTTATAGGAATAGAAAAGCCTTCTTCTGTTAAGAGGAAAAAAATTATAAAAAAATAGAAAAACCAACCCTAAAATTCATATGGAATTCAAGGAACCCTGAATAGGGGAAACACTCTTGGAACAGAGGGGCAAGGCTGTGAGACACTCAAAACTTCCGACACTACCACTTTATCAAGACAGAGAGCCAGACCGAGGGGGGGCGGGAGCCCAGAGCAAGCGATCCCTCTGCACCTGGGGTCAGCAGCAGCGAGGAAAGCAAAGTCCCCCCAACAGACGGGGGAGTGCAAGAGAGTGGACCTCACTAATACAACCGCTAACGCACGGCGGCACCGCGGCGCAGGTCAACCCACTGCCTGCAGCGCAGCGCGGCCCCCAACACGGGTGCGCCACGTCCAACCCAGCTCCCTGCTAGCGCGCCGGGGGAAGCAGCGGAGGAGGCAGAGCTGGACGGGGCTCCCGGCTCCTGCCCAGCCCCGACCACTGTGGCAGCTTGGGGAGAGAACCAGCAGACGGAACATCCCTGTCTCTTCCTGCCCCTCTACCTTCCATTAAAAAGAAATAAAGTTAACAGAAAACGCATCAAAGATGGGGCACAGTGCGAGGACGCCAGGAAGACCTGCTTCCCACACTGGGCCTGGGACCAAATCCCACCTCCACTCCTGATCTGAGCTGCCTGTGATGCGTATCGTGACGACAGTGGCTTCTGGGGAGGCCCCAGGACAAGAGCTGGCCCAGGAGGCCGGGGTGGGCGGGATCCTGACTGGACCCTGGCTTTTTTTTTTTTTTTTTTTTTTAAGATTTATTTTCCATTCCTTTGAAAGGCAGAGTTTACAGAGAGACATGTTTTCCATCTGCTGGTTCACTCACCAGATGGCTTCAACGGCTGGGGCTGGCCACTGCGAAGCCAGCAGCCAGGAGCCCCCCCCAGGTCTCCCACACGGGTGGCGGGGCCACCTTCCATTCTCTGCGGCTTTCCCAGGCGCACCAGCAGGGAGCTGGATCGGAAGTGGAGCGGCTGGGACTCAAACTGGCGCCCACATGGGATGCCGGGGATGGAAGCAGCAGCTCTGCCCACTGTACCACAGCACGGCCCCACCTCCCTTCCTGACCCTCCGGCCGGCGGCAGGGCCTGGCCGGGAGCTCAGGGAAGCATCCCGAACGAGACATCGGCTGCATGAGACTCATTCGGCCACAGGCAGAGCGACTGTCGGGAGAGTGGCCCGAGAGGAAGCCGCGGCTCCGGAGGGCACAGACATCCCGGCTACCGGACCAGGGAGGCACCCCAGGGCGCGCATCCCACGGGGAACAGCCGAGGGGGAGCGGTGCGAAGGGCAGCGGACGGTGAGGCGCCCTATGATCGGGAACGGGGAACTGACTGCTCCTGGGCTGTGCGCGCCCCGCTAGCTGCGAGCAACTCCGCACGTTCATACACACACTGCACTCCGAAGGTCCACTTCCAGGCCACCCGCCACGCGGGCAGCCCCTCCGAGCTGCTCCACTTCCGACCCAGCTCCTTGAACAGGAAGCTGGGAAAGCAGTGGAGGAAGGGCCCAGTGCGTGGGCCCCTGCCACCCCCGCGGGAGATGTGGACGGAGCCCCAGGCTCTCTGTCACTCTGCCGTTCAAACGGATAAACAGAATGGTTTTCGGTAAAAGTGCCAATGCTCCTAAGGTGTATTCCGGTCACAATCGGGAAGCTGCCCTGCCCGCCCCCTAGGGCTCCCTCCCCAAGGCCGGACGGGACTCCCTGCAGACCCTCGGAGCCTGCCCCTCCCCACGGGCTCTGCTCAGTGACGGCACTGGCCTGCCCAACAGGCAACAGGCCCGGTCCTCCCCGGAAAGGCCATGGCTGCACGCCAGCCTCGCATCAGGCCTGACCCCGCTCCCGCACCGCTGTCCCAGCCGACGGGGCGTCACCAGGCGGCTTCCTGCACAGGGCACGGCGGCGCGGGTGCAGAGCGGCTGGGGAAGCGCCCGCTGCCAGGGAGCGCAGGCGCCCTCTGCTCCTACGCACCAGGCACCCACTGCGCCCACTTCTCCCCAGAACCAGCATGTGCCCACGACTACCTGCTTTTGGCTGAGAAAGCTGCGGCCCCTGCACCCCTGTGGAGACCCCATAAGCTCCTGGCTTCGGCTGACTCAGCCCACCGCACCGTCCGCCGCGGCTCGCCCCTTGCTCCCCCAGCGAAGTCTGTGCGCTCATGCCCCAGCCTCAGCCT
The DNA here is from genome assembly GCF_051225735.1 of Oryctolagus cuniculus. Lineage (NCBI taxonomy): Eukaryota > Metazoa > Chordata > Mammalia > Lagomorpha > Leporidae > Oryctolagus > Oryctolagus cuniculus. The sequence continues at coordinate 114,945,860 of NC_142877.1, read as the reverse complement.
CCCCCCCCACCCCCACCTGGGCGAGCACCCATAGCTGCCCCCCCACTCGGGCGAGCACCCACAGCCGCCCCCCACCCCCACCCGGGTGAGCACCCACAGCCGCCCCCCACTCCCACCCCCGGGTAAGCACCCACTCCGCAGCCCTGTGGGTTCAGCAAATGCGCTCCGCAAACGTCCACAGTGCCAGACCGCAGCACGCGCCCGGCGCACCAGGGCAGACGGCAGCAGTGGTGGGACACAGGGGCGGCCCGCTCGGGGGGCTCGGGCGTGGGAAGGCCCGGCCCACCAGCCGCACCGGAGCAGGAGGTGGCTCAGCTCCCAGGACCCTGCCCAGCCTCCGTATGCCAGTACCTGCACGATGTAGAGGCAGGGGCAGTACTGGGCGCCGCCCCCGATGCTGATGCCGATCAGGTTCTGGGCGTCCTTCTGCAGGGTCACCTTCCCGGGCACAGTGGGGATCCCGCTGCAACGAGAAGCCGGCGGCCTCAGTCTCCCCGGGGAGGCCCGAAGCTGCCCGAGGGCCAGCACCTCGCGCTGGGCGCACGCAGCCCTCGCAGTGGTGCGGATGGGATCGAGGCCCCCAGCCCGGCCTCCCAGCAGCGTGGCACTTGGGCCACCCCCCGGCCCGCATCCCGGTTCCTCACGGGCGCGTCGGGAGGCTCCCCTGTCAGCGTCCACACCAACAGGCCCAGGCGGCCGCCACGGAAACACGCCCCCACTTCCTCCCCTCACGGGCACAGGGAACATCACGGCTCCCTCCTCCCAAAGCCCCCATAACCCCCACCCCCCGTCTCAGTCGCTGTCCAGCCACCTCTCGGCTCCCACAGCAAATCAGCGCTTGCCCACGTTCTAGGGTAAACATCTCACTCAGAGAAGGCAGACAGCCTACTGACCTCGGTGCCGAGGACACAAAACGGCACTAGGTCGGGGCCACCGCCCACCACACTGGCACCCGTATCAGAGCACCGGCTGGAGGGGCCGGCGCTGTGGGGCAACAGGTTAAGCCTCCGCCTACGATGCCGGCATCCATATGGGCACCAGGTTGAGACCCGGCTTGTTCGGCTTCCATCCGGCTCCCTGCTGATGCACCGGGGAGAGCAGCAGGTGCCCCAAGTCCTTGGGCTCCTGCCCCCACGCCGGAGCTTGGAAGAGGCTCCGGCTCCTGGCTTCTATCGGCCCAGCCCTGGGCGTTGCAGCCATTTGGGGTAGGAACCAGTGGATGGAAGACCTCTCTCTGTCTCTCCTTGTCATTTTGCCTTTCAAATAAAAGGAATCTTCCTTAGTAAGTGGCACTGCATGCTGTGACGGGGCACACGGTCTGACCTTAGGAAACCTGGCCCTTGGCTGTCTCCCACCCTCCTGCCGGTCCCCGACACCCGCCTCCCCCGGCCGCCCAGCAGATGCCCTGCCCCGGCTGCTCCTGGCGCTCTCAGGGCCCTGACCCGCCGGTCCTCAGCGCGCCCGACCCTCGGCCGTAGGCGAGCGTTTGCAGAGCTAGAAGCCGGGGCGCGAGGCCTGCGGCTCCTGTGCTCCCGGGCGTGGAGGCACACGGTACTCACAGTTTATCCTCCTCGAGCTCATAATCCAAGTCTGCAAACATGGTCCCGGGAGTGCGGGCAGGCGGGCCAACCGCCCAGCTCGGCAGGGGCGCGGGGAACTGGACCCGGGAGAGAGACGAGGCAGGGTTTAGGGACGCGAAGCGCCGAGGCCAGCCGCCCCCCGCCCCTTCCCGGAGCGCGGCCCCCTCCCCGCCGCCGGCGTGGGGTGGGGGCGTCTCGGCGCGGGGTGGGGCGCGGCGGGTCTCACTAGGTACAGAGGAGAGTCCAGGCCAGAGCGATGGCCGCAGAGCCCAGAGCCCGCCCCGGGGCCTCCGGGCCCTTGCGAGCTGCCTCTGTCGCTCACCGGAAGAGTCGGTCCCTCAGCCGGGTCCCGGCCAGGCTGGCACCTGGACCCACCTGCCGTTCCACCTGGCGGCGGCCGCGACTGTCGCGTCACTTCCGGCGGGACACGGAAGTCCTGCCTGGCTTCCCTGGGTATCGGCCCCAGTCTCTGCAGACAAACCTCCCCTGCTCGGCCCCCAGGACTCTCGGAACCGGGACGGAGAACCAGCGTGGGCGGAAGCTCGCCGTTAGCACGAAAAAGCGGGAACGGGGGACGCTCCGGACGAGCCGACGGCGCCTAACCCCGCCCGCGCGCCGGCCGCCGCCGCCGCCATCTTGGGAAGGGCAAGGTCCTTCCCGGCGGGCTCCGCGGCGCGCAGGGGACCACGCCGGCCCGGCGGTTGCCGTAGCAACGGAAGCATCCCCGGGCGGGGGTTACCTCCAGCGGAGTCCGGCGGACCACAAACCCCGGGCCCTTCCGTTCCACAGCCGCACCGGCAGGTCCGAGCAAAGCCTGTCACTGGCCAGCGTCGGGGCCGGGAGGGCCCTCGGGGACCCCAGCCCCAGGCAGAGGGGGAAAGCGCCGCGCGCGGTTGAAAGAAGACTCAGCCCGTGGCCCCGACATCCCCGCCGCCTCACCCAGGGCTCTGAGGACTCTGCACACTGGCCCGGGAGCCGCGGGAGGTGTATGAAGTGGCCGTGTACCTCTGCTGTGCCTCAGTTTCCCCACATGGCTGAGGCGGGCTCCACGGAGGAGGCAGGCGGCATGGGGCCGGGCCTGTGCAGCGCCCTTCCGCAGCCGGGCTGGGCCACAGAGGAGGAAGAAATGGAGCAGCCCGGCTGACCACGAAGTCCAGGGCCTGTGGGACCCCCCCCCCGGGGGAGCCTGAGTCCCGCAGATGTACAGAACCCACCAGAGCAAGGGCCTGCCCTGCGCCCGCCACACCAGCCTCCCCGTGGATGGGGCTCTCGGCAGGTCTGAGCAGGCCCAGATGCCGCTGGGAGCTCCAGACGCCACGCCACCCAGGCCCCTCTCTGCCTGTGCCCCACCTCCCCCTTTCCCGGCTCTGCCCCATGGCGAGGGGCTGCGGCTCCTGGCCCCGGTGGTCTTCCCCCTTCATCACAGGGCCTGCGGGTCAGATCTTGGCAGAAGGCAAAGTGCTTCTCCTGCCTCTCTCCTGCCAGACGCCGTCCACCCCAGCACTCTCGGAGGCCACCGGCGGACATCACCGGGACACCCAGACGGGAATCCTCCGCTCCAGGATGTGCACCTGTTAGCGTGGAAACCGAGACCCCCCTGCATCTTTTTAGTGGAGGCAGTCAGTGGGAGCCTGTACGAACCCCCCGCCAGGGGCCAGGTTGCCACCGTAAATTTATTTGTCCACGGTGATGGAACTCGGTTGAGACACCCACCCACTTCCCGAGGCTGAGCCCAGCAGGTGCACAGACCCTCTCCCACTCGCCTCTCCCCTGCCGCTGCCCCCAAGCCCATCCCGCAGGTGGGTGACCCCTCACCCAGCCCCGCTGTGAACACTGGGACCCGTGTGATCCTGGGCAAACCCCAACCCCTCCCTGAGCCTGGGTCCCTCCCAGGTGGCCATCCTGGGGCTCCAGCCTCAGACGCTAGCCTCAAGAATGCCAAACGGGCCCTCTCCCACATTCCTGGGGGAGTGCTGCCACCTGGTGGCCGTTGCGAGAAATAACTCCTGGGGCACCGCAACCTCCCCACGCCCGCGGCTGGCTGGGGAGCCCTGGTCGGCCAGGCTGGGCTGCACCTGCCCCGCTCAGCCTTCAGCTGCGACTGTACCAGCACGATCTCACTGTTTGAGCCGCCATCCATCGTCGACGGCCCCTGTGAAGGTCAAGAACCGAGGGGTGAATCCGTGGGATTGGGTTCAGTTGGCCATTGGCAGAGACTTGGAGCTGGGGTCTTCAGCCCAGCATCTAAGAGTAATGATGGTGGTGGACGCTGGGCCCTGTGCTGCCCAGTTGCACACGCAGGCCTCCCAGCAGCCCGTAGAGGTGGGTCTGACGCCCTCATCCCTCTGAGCATGCTCACTAAGCACCTGCTACTCCAGGCCTAGGACACCTTGGGGAGGAGACTGGCAGGGGGCAGGCAGAGGGGCCAGCGGTGGGCGCTTCTAGAGGGGTCTCCGAGGATCCTGGCTTACAAAGGGGGGGGCCTGGGGATGGGGAGAGGAGAGGCGGCGGGATCACCTGGGGCCGAGTGTGTGCCCGCCACGTCTGTGTTTGCTTCCCAGCCGTCCTCGGGGGCGGGAACCTGCCCGTTGGACTCAGCCCTCCATCCCCAGCGTTGGCACTGGGCCGGTGTGGGCTAGTGTCCGTGCAAAGCTGTTGAATGTAGGAATCAGTGTGTCATGGAGAGTCGGGGGCTGACGTGGCTGGAGATAGCGGAGGCCTCGGAGTCGGCATCAGGACCCCAGGGAGGGCCCTGGTGGAGCTGACACTGTTGGCAGCAGGCAAAGCGGCAGGGAGGGGCCACACTGCAGGCCGGGGATCTGCAGGGGAGGCTGGGGAGGGCGTGCAGCGGGCACCCTCAGCCTGGAAGCCGCTCCTGGCTTTGATGGGGCCCTGGGCCTCACCTCCCCCGGGGGCGGGACAGCCCTCTCTCCTCTGGGCATGCTGGGATCTGAGTTTCCCCAGCCGCCCCCCAGCGGCTCTATTCCTGGCTCTGCTGGCCCCTGACCTCCCGTCCACCCCCTGGGTTAGGTCAGTGATGAAAGCGGGTGGGAGCCTCGGGGCAGGGGGACAGGGACAGTGCCCGATTGTTCCCGCCCCTGCAGCACAGAGGGACCGGCTCTTGGCTCTCTCCTCTCTCTCCCTGTGCCCACCCCCACCCCGTCTGTCTGGGTCAAGCGGGAAGTTAACACCCAGGCAGACACCAGACGCTCCCCCCAGCCCCCAGGACCCTGAAGCAGCATCAGCCGGTGGCTCCCACTGGGGACGGAGCCTGGGAAGCTCAGAGCCCAGGGTGTGAAGCGGGGTCGGGGTCCTGGGGTGCCGGGCGCACGGGGAGGCGGTGTGGAGGGGGCGGACAGGTGCCGAGGGCCCCCCCCCCCTGCCTCTGCGGCCGTCACTGCGCCTAAGCGGCCCCCTCTGCGGGCACGCGCCCCTGCTCCTCCGGGGCCGCCTCTGCGGGCACGCGCCCCTGCTCCTCCGGGGCCCCCTCTGCGGGCACGCGCCCCTGCTCCTCCGGGGGCGCCTCTGCGGGCACGCGCCCCCTGCTCCTCCATGGCCCTCTCTGCGGGCACGCGCCCCTGCTCCTCCGTGGCCATCTCACGGTTCCCTCCCTGATTCTAGAACGAGGTTGGGGGCCGACGGGCACCGCACTGAAAGCAGACCTGAATTCGGGAGGAACACATTCGAGTGTGGAGGATGGCTTCCGGGCCCCTCTCTCCCCCTGCATTGATTCACGTCCTTTTCTTTTATTTCTTAAGGACATTGTAAAATGCGCAGAAGCAGAAGCAGACACCGGCACTCTGTGAAAACGATTTTTATTTGAGAGGCAGAGACCGGGGCCTGCCCATCCGCCCTCCGTAGCCCTGGGCCCGGCTGGGAGCCCAAGAGCAGAGCCAGCAACTCCGGCGGGGCTCCCGTGTGGGAGGCAGGAACCCGAGTACTTGAGCCGTCGCCTGCTGCATCCTAGCGCGGACGTTAGCAGGAAGCTGGAGTCGGGAGCCAGAAGAGAGGGAGCCAGAAACCCTCCGGCCACTGGCTCACTCCCCAGATGGCCACAGCGCCCAGGGCTGGGCCGATCGGAAGCTGGGAGCCGGGAGCTTGTTCCGGGTCTCCACGCGGGTGCAGGGGCCCAGGCACGTGGGCCGCTTTCCCGGGTGCTCCCAGGGTGGCTGTGCCTCGGGAGTGTTTCACAGCTACCTGGGTGACAGGTGATCCCACTGTTGCCGTGGCTGGGGGTGGGGTGTGTGCGTGTGAGAAACTGTATCTTGTGGGCTTGATGTTCACCCACCCAGTTGCTTTTACTGAGACATAATTTACAGGCCACAGAAGCGCACATTCTCGGGCGTCCAGTTCAGCCGCTTTCCAGTCCTTTCACACGCTGTCATCACCACTGATCCCAGAGCTTTGCCAGCATCCACATGCCCCTCCCGGCCCGGGCAACACGTCGACTTCCTGTCTCGGTGGACAATTCACATCCCCGAGTCCCTTATCTGTGGCCTTTTGTGTCGCTTCCTTCATTTTCCTCCAAGCTCCAATTAACTTTTGATCCTGATTGATGAGGGGTAGCCTCTCTCTGCTGAGTTTCTTTCCTAGTTCTAATGATTTCCCTGGGGATTATTTGTTTTTAAAAGGACTTAGTTATTTGAAGTCAAAGTTACAGAGAAGGAGAGAGATCTTCCATCCGCTGGTTCATGCCCCAAATGGCAGCAATGACCAGGGCTGGGCCAGGCCAAAGCCAGGAGTAGGAGCTTCTTCCGGGTCTCCCACACAGGTGCAGGGGCCCAAGGACTTGGGCCACCCTCTACTGCTGTCCCAGGCCATAGCAGAGAGCTGGATCAGAAGTGGAGCAGCCGGGACTGGAACCGGCGCCCACATGGGATGCTGGCGTCACACCTGGCCCCAGGTTGTGTGGGTTTGCTATGTGGACAGTGAACCCCCCTGCACAGAAGGCCACTTTGCTTCTTCCTGCTTGGCCCTTACTCTCTGTTCCGTCTCGATTTTGCGTCCCTATCCCAAGCTTGCACAACCACAGCCATTTTCATCCTAAGGCGATGCCGAAACCCGTTCCCAGCACCAAGCTGAGCACGGTGAAGGTCACCAAGCCATTTCCCAGCGTGCGCTCCCTGGCCTGGCGCGGCCCCCGGGGGGCGAGGACACACCCTTTTCCACACACAGCTGAGCCTGCTTCCCCCACCCCCCGGCCCCGGCCCTGGGGCTGGCCCAGTCATCCTGGGGTCCCAATGCCTCACAGGCTCTGCCCCTCCCACACATGCCGCTCTGCCCGGCACCGGTGCGGAGAGGCGCCCCCGAAGGTGGCAGAGTGTGGGAGGCTCCGCCAGGCCCCCGTGCAGTCCCAGGGGGCGAAGGCTGGAGACACTGGCCACCCGCCCCCCCGCCGGCCCTGGCCCTCGATGAAAAGGGCCTGAAAAGGGCCGCTGAGCAGAAGTCCTCCCCTCCCGCCCCTCCCTCCCCTGCCAGCCCCCCACACCCAGCCCTCCAGAGGAAGTGGCTAAAAGGGGGCTGAGGTCAAGGGTTAATGATGCCATTGTGCTGGGGCTGACGGATGGCCGGGAGCTCCCCTTCCCCCCACGCCACCGATGGGGGCCTGGTCTCTGCTGGTCTTGGATAACCATGGAGGGCGGCCTGTCTGGGGGTTCACGGGGCTGGGGCCCCGGGCTGCAGCCTGCCCTGCTCCACACCCAGCCAGTTCCTACCACCTGGGGACATGGGGAGCGACAGGGGCCGGCGCCCCTTGTCCCACCTGGCCTCTGACCCAGCTGGGCCCTCAGAACTCATCAGGGGGTGCCCAGCCCTCCAGCGGGGTCCTGTGACTTCCTGCTGAGGTGGGCTGGATGCACAGCCTCCCCCGAGGGACTCCCAGCTGGGGGTGGTGCCTCCATGTCCCGTGGGGTGCAGAACTGGAGCCGCAGCCCAGCCAGGAGGGCAGGGAAGCATTCAGCCGGAGCTTCGATGGGCGAGTGGGAGTTGGACCACAGTGGCCGGGGCAGCAGGGGAAGGCATTCTGGGCAGAGGAACAGCGTGAGCGAAGGCACAGAGTAAAATGAGCAGTGGTGAGAGCCGGGGCCCAGGCGGCTCCTGTGCCACTGAGGGCGTCCACAGTGCACAGCCAGGTTGGGCCGGCCGCGCTGTCCTCGGCTCACCTGGGCCAGGTGACTTCCTAGAGGCCCTGCCCAGAGGCTGGGCTGGGGAGGCTCAGACCCGCTCGCCTGAGCTCCCTGAGTGAGGAGGCTCGGCCAGGACGAGTGCGTGGTGCTGTTCTCAGTCCCAGGACGCTGACGGGGCCGGTGGGCTGCAGCTCCCAAGAGAGGGGTCCAGTGAGAGGCGGCAGGCAGCTGGCCCACAACAGCGGCCCTGAGCGGCGTCGGCCCTGGCGGGGGCTTCCTGGTAAGAGGGAGTAGAGGGGAAACCTGCATCAGGTGGATCTGTTGTCTGTGGTCATTAACCTGAGTCAGTGCCTCACCCCAACTCCCAGGTCTCAAACATCCACAGTCCTTTTTTTTTATTTTTTTATTTTTTGACAGGCAGAGTTAGACAGAGTGAGACAGAGAGAAAGGTCTTTCTTCCGTTGGTTCACCCCCAAATGGCTGCCACGGCTGGCGCGCTGCACTGATCTGAAGCCAGGAGCCAGGTGCTTCTCCTGGTCTCCCATGGGGTGCAGGGCCCAAGCACTTAGGCCATCCTCCACTGCCCTCCCGGGCACAGCAGAGAGCTGGACTGGAAGAGGAGCAACCGGGACAGAACCGGCCCCCTGACCGGGACTAGAACCTGGGGTGCCGGCACCGCAGGCGGAGGAATAGCCTAATGAGCCACAGCGCCGGCCCATCCACAGTCTTATAGGAGACACGAGGGGCTGGCGCTGTGGCACAGTGGAGAAAGCCACCGCCTGCAGCATCCCATGTTCGAGTCCCGGCTGCTCCACTTCTGATCCAGCTCCCTGCCCATGCACCTGGGAAAGCAGCAGAGGGGGCCAAGTGCTTGGGCCCCTGCACCCACGTGGGAGACCTCAAAGAAATTCCTGGCTTCTGTCTGGCCCAGCCCTGGCCGTTGCGGCCATTTGGGGAGTGAACCAGTGGATGGAAGATCTCTCTTTGCCTCACCCTCTTTCTAACTCTGACTTCCAAATAAATAAATAAACCTTAAAACAACAAAATGGAACCCATTCCTTATCTGCATTTCCAAACTACTTTAAAATTTGAAAAAGAAACTTGGAAATACAGAAGGTAAAAAGCACTGAAATTTTTGAGGAGCAGCCGGGACTAGAACCCGGCGCCCATGTGGGATGCCAGCCCCACAGGTGCAGGATTAACCAAGTGAGCCACGGCGCCAGCCCCCATATTTGTAATATTTATTTATTTGAAAGGCAGAGTCAGAGAGAGAGAGGAAGAGACAGATATTAAGAGAGAGCTCTCTTCCATTTGCTGCTTCACTCCCCAAAAGACCGCGACGGCTGGGGCTGGGCCAGGCCACGGCGAGGAGCCTTGAACCCCATCCAGGTCTCGCGCATGGGTGGCAGAGCCCAAGCACTTGGGCCAGGGGCATTAGCCGGGAGCTGGATCCCAAGCAGAGCAGCCGGGACTCCAACCGGCTCCCCATGATGGGGCACCCAACCGGCTGACTGCAGCACCGGCCCCTCCCGCACGTTTCTAAATGATGCTGAATGCACAGGTTTTTGTTTCTGTTTTTTCCTTTTTACATCATTTAGATGAATCTGTCATTTATATCCCAGCTTTTCACTTAGGGTTCTACCACAGGCATTTTCCCATGACACTAAAATTCTTCACAAACATGCCTTTTTTTTTTTTTTTTTAAGATTTACTTATTTATTTGGAAGTTGGGAGTTAGAGATCTTCCATCTGTTGGTTCACTCTCCAAGTGGCCGCAACAGCCAGGGCTGGGCCAGGCTGAAGCCAGGAGCCAGGAGCAGGGGCCCAAGCACTTGGCCACCCTCTGCCACTTTCCCAGGCACATCAGCAGGGAGCTGGATCGGAGGTGGAGCAGCCGGGACCTGGACAGGTGCCCATGCGGGCTGCCAGGGGCTGCAGGCAGAGCGCATCCCGCTGTGCCCAGCGCCGGCCCACGCAAGCACGCCTTTGAGCGGCCACCTCGCACGACCCAGCAGGCGGCCGCGCTCCCAGCCTGCACCACCCTCCTGCAGCACGTGGGGCCGGTGCCGCTCTGCGGTCCCACACAGCGCTGGGCGCCCATCTTTCTGATCTCATTTTCCGCACGGGGGACAAGTCACTCCAGTGAGGCCACTGCCTGCCCTCCTGTCTGCCTCGGGTGGCAGCTCTGTGGCTTCCCTGGGCAGGAAGCTGCGCGTGTCAGCCGCAGGATCAGCTCAGCAGCCGTGCCCTCCTCCCGGCCTCTCGCCCGCACGCTCATCCCTCTCCCTTTCTGCTCCAGGTTAGAAACCGCAGCAGCACCGGAACCACGAGTGTGTCCCCGGGCAGAGGAAGGAGCTCTGAGGAGCCGTGGGGCGCACGAGTGCCCGAATGGGGTGCAGGTGACAGCTCCCCACACCCCCACCCCCCGCTGTGGGCCAGCACAGGGCATGGAGCCGCTGAGATCCATGCACCTGCTCTGCCCCTGTGGCAGCCATGCGTGTGCCGGCGTGGCAGAGGCATGGGACCCCACCAGTAGTTTGAAACCAACCACAGGCGGAGCCCTGTGGGGTGCAGGGTGGACGAGGCTGCGGGCAGATCCCCGCGAGGGCAGGCTGGCGGCTGAAGGCCCCTCATCAGTCCTCGTCCACACTGGGTGAGGGGATGGGCGGCTGGGATCAGGCGGGGGGCCCTGTGCAGGGCTGCAAAGACGCCCGCCAAGGACAGGCCCACATCACTGAGACCAGGGTGGGTCCAGGGCCCACACTCCCTGCTCTGCTGTCTACACTGCCTGCCCGCCCGTCTCCTCTCCCAAACAGGCCATGGCTGCCCCAGTGACGGTGCACACCCGACCACTCTCCGAAGCCCGCCTGCCCGCCCCCAGCCCTCTAGCCCCCTAGCCTGCCTGCCCCTGGCCCACCTGCCCCCCTGGCCCCCGGCACTCTGCTGGCCGTCCCGACCTCTGTGACCGTGAGGCCTCTTCTTGCAGCCCCTCCAGCAGTGTGGGGGGAGGGCCACAGCTTCTCCCCTCCCCTCCCCTCCCCTCCCCTCCCCTCTGATGCCCAGCCCAGGGCCCCCCAACCGCCCCCACCCCCCAGCCTATCCACTCATCCCCACCCAGCCTCATCCCCCCGCCCCACCCTGCCCTGACCTCTGTCCCACTGCGCAGCCCTGGTTCAGGAGATGGAATGGCCTCCGCCTGGGCGCCCGGGCACTGACCCAGGCGGCCTCCATGACCCCCGTGCCTGCCCCCCACCCCCGCTCCCAGCCTCCGCCCCGCCAGTGCTGACACCTGCACTGACCACAGGGCCTGTGTCCTGGACGACAGAACAGACACAGAATGGCGTCTCCTCACGGGCCGGTCCTGAGCGTGGCATGAACCAAACGGGTGCCAGCTTCAGCCCTGGACGGAGGTCAAAGTCCTCGCCATGCTCTCTCCAGTGGCTCCTGACCAGGCGCCCGGCTGCCCCCGGCACTTCCTGCAGGTGCTCCTAAAGGAACCAGGAGCCAGGCCCGGCCACACGCCTTTAACCAGCACAACACTCCCCCAGGCAGGGGCTGGCACCCTCAGCTTAGTGCGAGGAAACCGAGGCCTAAGATCTCACGGCAGCACCTGCAGATTGACTCAATGGCACCTACTGTGTGCAAGCACTGAGCTAGGTGCCGGGAAGACAGTAATGAACTCAGCCCTCATGGTGATGTTCTTTCTGGGGCTGGCACTGTGGTGCACTGGGTAAAGCTGCCGCCTGCGATGCCAGCACCCATACAAGCCTTCATGCAACTCCCGCTGTTCCACTTCCGATCCAGCTCCCTGCTGTGGCCTGGAAGCAGCAGGGGACGGTCCAAGTGCTTGGGCCCCTGCACCCCTGACCCGGTTGGAGTTCCAGGCTCCCCTTTTCCATCTGGCCGGGGCACTGCAGTCATTTAGGGAGTGAGCCCAGAGATGGAAGATTCTGCCTCTCTCCCTCTCTGTAACTCTCTGATGCCTTTCAAACAAACAAACATATATATTTTTTTTAAATATCTGACCCCAGGACCAGCGCTGTGGCGTAGCAGGTTAAGCCTCTGCCTGTGGTGCCAGCACCCCATACGGGCACTGGTTTGTGCCCCGGCCACTCCACTTCTCATCCAGTTTCCTGCTAATGTGCCTGGGAAAGCAGTGGAAGATGGACCAAGTCCTTGGGCCCCTGCACCTGTGTGGGAGACCCAGAAGAGGCTCCTGGCTTCTGGCTTTGTATTGGCCCAGCTCCGGTCATTGGGGCCATTTGGGGAGTGAACCAGCGGATGGAAGATCTCTCTCTCTGACTCTGCCTCTCTCTCTGTCTGTAACTCTGCCTCTCAAATAAATAAATAAATAAGATTTTTTATCAAAAAACTCGCCCCTTTAATGACAACCCCACAGCCCTCAAGATGCAGCCACTGTACCCTGTCAGGAGGCCCCTCTGGGGGCCAGCACTGTGGCACAATGGGTACTCGTGGGACTGTGGGGACTGTGGCACATCGCACTGCCTGCGATGCTGACATATGGACGCCGGTTCAAGTCCCGGCTGCTCCACTTCTAATCCAGCTTCCTGCTAATGCGCCTGGGAAAGCAGAAGACTGTTGGGATTCCGGACATCAAGACTTTTCCCAAATAACTCACAAAAGACAGTCACAGACGCAAAAGGGCCAGAGGAGTTTTCTTTCCAGCTAGCTGGGGCTCCTACCGGCACGGACGCCACAGCGCAGTGCCCAGGTGCGAAGCCTCGTCTCACACGCCCCACCACGCGCACGTTCCTTATTCCCTAGTGGCAGTTACCTGAATCTGTGTGTTTTGCTGGTGCATTTGAACAACTCAGGCCTAGGCGTCACACCGGCAAATGCGGAGGAATCTAAATACCAGGAACTGTTCACCAAGTCTAGTTCTGGGAAACTGCCCGCACCCCCGGGCCTGCCCCTTTCTAGCTCAAAACGAAGCCCGTCATGGAAGCACGATTTTTAAGCCATGCAGCGAGCAGCCCAGTACAGAAGCAACTGATACCTAGCAATAGTTAGTCCTAGATATTTGTCACTAGCTATTCTCTCATCCCAACAAAGATGCTCCAAATACTTGGGCCCTGCTCCTGGCTCCTGCCTTCAGCCGGGCCCAGTACTGGCCGCTGTGGCCCTGTGAGGAGTGAACCAGCGCATGGAAGATCTGTGTGGCTCCCTCTCTACATAACTCTTGCAAAATCAATCAATCAATCAAAATAAACAAGCAATTGAAAGGCAATCACGCCGGGGAGAGGGGAGGGAGGTCTTCCACCTGCTGGGCCACCTCCCAAATGGCTACAAGTCCCAGAGCTGGGCCAACGCCGGAGCCAGGAGCTCCTTCCTGGTCTCCCGTGTGGGTGCAGGGGCCCAAGGACTTGGGCCATTTTCTGCTGCTTTCCCAGGTCATAGAAGGGAGCTGGATTGGAAGTGGAGCAGCCGGGACTCGAACCGGCTCCCATATGGGATGCTGGCGCTGCAGCCGGCGGCTTAACCTGCTACACCACAGCGCAGGCCTCCAAAATACATTTTTCTTAAAAATAAAGCCCCTCTGTGGCCCACCACGCACATTCGGCTCTTCCTCCTGCCCCTACCGCCAGCTCCACTGTTCCCTGCCTCTTGCTCCACTCTCACAGTGGCCGCACCACTCCCCACCCTGGCCTCCAGGAAGCTTCCTCTCCCAACTCCCGGGCAGGGCCAGGAGCCCCCGCACCCTCAGGAGCTCTCTGTCTCGCAGCTACTGGTCTGGTTCTCCACCTTGAGAGCCGGCCTGGGGACTAACTCCGCTCAGGACAACCCACCCCCATGACCGCTGTGACAGCCCAGGGGGCACTGCTGGGACAGCAGGGTTCTCAGGCCAGGGCCTCCACGGTCTCGCTGCTTCCTGCTGCCCTCAGTGCAGGGCCCAGTGGCTTCCACCTGCCCAAGTACCAGGCGCGCAGCGGCCCTGGAAAGACATGACCAGAGCCGGGGTCAACTGGCGGAGCTCCCAGCGCTGCCTGTGCGGCTGCTCCGTGCCTCGGTTTCCCCAGCTGGAAAATGGGGTCTGGAGCCCACGCCTGCACCTGCTGGGCTGCCTGAGGGGGTGGGGGCGGGGGTGGCAGAAGCTCTTCTCAGAACGCAGACCCTCGGTCGCATCCCCACACAACTAATGCTTCATTTTTCCAAAGAATTCCAGCAAGTGAGGTTTTTAGGCTCCCGCTGGAGGCCCGGCCTCAGCCAGGGCGTTTCCCACCCAGGCGAGGGCTCGTCCTGTGCAGCTTCGCGAGGGAGAAGCCCCTGGCCCTGCGGGGACGGACACACTCGGGCCTCCGCCCAGCTCCCACGGGCTCCCGGTGCTCAGGGAGGCCGCTCATCTCGGGGCCTGGGGGTGCTGCTGGCGGAGAGGGACCCTCCTGGAGGACGGGGTGGGGCACAGTGCGTCCGGTGGCGCCCCGATGCCCCCCCGCGGGGCCCTCCTGGCCCGGAGCCTCGCACCGTCCGCGCCGCCCGCGCCCGGCCGAGGGAAGGCGCCACTGCCAGGCCGCGGTCACTCCTCGCAGCCCAGGGGTGCCGAGCGCGGCGGGAGGCTGGGCAGGCGGGAGTTGGGGTGGGTGGGGGGCTGGGAAGAGCCCGCGAGAGGGGCCGGGAGGGGAACAAAGGGTCCCTTTGTGGAGCGGTTGGAGAAGAGGAGCGCATTACCCAATGCCCAGAAGCCATGTTGGTAACAAGAGAACCATTCTCTGCCTTGCTCGGAAAACAACTCGGAGCAGAGCGGGACGGGGAGAGAGTTAACCCCATGGGCGCGGGCGCGGGGGCGCTCGGGGGGCCTGCAGCGCCCTGCGCGCGCCGTTTCCTGTCTCCGGGGCCTGGTCTGTGGCGCCCGCCGCGGGGCCCCAACATGGCCGCCTGGCCGAGGCCTGGCGGGCTCTGGATGGGGCCTGGAGCTTGGGCTTCCTGCACCTGCCAGGGCCTGGGCAGCCCTAAGACGCCTTGGAACGATAGGGCCTGGCCGCCCCCAGCAAGGAGGGGGCCTCTGATCCCAGCATCCCGGCATGGGGCGCCCCGGGCTGGCCGGCCGCGGGTTCCCCCGAAAGCAGAGGGGCCGCTTCTCTCCACACATTCCTGCAGTTCTGCCTGTTGGATTCTCTTAATAGTTAATGAAAGTGCTTTCACCCTTGGCCTGGCTTCCGCCCCTCCCTCCCTGTCTGCCCACCAGCCGGGGCTCCAGGGCGGCCGGGGCACCTGCGCTGTGGCGCCGCACCTAAGCCGTCGTAATGACCAGTGCCACCGAGGGCCAGGTGCGCGCCTGGCGCTGCTTGGTCGAAAAGCGCGCGCGGGCTGCGAGCAAAAGCTGGTGCGGTTCTTCTCACTAGAATGCACCCTCCCCCACCCCCACCCCGTCCCCGCCACCACCCCCTCCCTCCCTTCTTCCTTCCTCCCTCCCACACTGTTCCAGCCCTGGGGCTGTGGCAGGCCCTGCCCGCGTGGCGATGTCTCCTCCTCCGGGGGACGGAGGAGCGGCGTGCCAGCCTGCAAGCGGATGCCAGGCGGCACAGGCTCCACCGTGAGCCACAGCAGGGTGGACAGGTGTGCGTGGCCGTGCGTGGTGGCCAGGGAAGGCCCCGCAAGGCTGTGACATTGGATGAGGGCCAGCATCCTGGCGTAGCGGGTTAAGCTGCTGCTCGCGACGCTGGTATCCCATATGGGCACCAGTTTAAGCCCTGGCTGCTCCGCTTCCAATCCAGCTCCCTGCTGACGCGCCTGGGAAAGCAGTAGAGGATGGCCCAAGTGCTTAGGTCCCTGCCACCCATGTGGGAGACCTGGATGAAGCTCCTGGCTTTGGTCTGACCCAGCCCTGACCACTGCAGCCATTTGGGGAGTGAACCAGTAGATGGAAGACCTCTGTCTGTCTCTGCTCTCCCCACCAGTCTGCCTGTCACTCTGCCTTTCAAATAAATAAATATTTTTTTAAAAATCTAGAGGAAGAGCTGGTGCCGCAGCTCAATAGGCTAATCCTCCGCCTGCGGCACTGGCACACCGGGTTCTAGTCCTGGTCGGGGCGCCGGATTCTGTCCCGGTTGCCCCTCTTCCAGGCCAGCCCTCTGCTGTGGCCCGGGAGTGCAGTGGAGGATGGGCCAAGTGCTTGGGCCCTGCACCCCATGGGAGACCAGGATAAGTACCTGGTTCCTGCCATTGGATCAACGCGGTGCACCGGCCGTGGTGGCCACTGGAGGGTGAACCAACGGCAAAAGGAAGACCTTTCTCTCTGTCTCTCTGTCTCTCACTGTTCACTCTGCCTGTAAAAAAAAAAAAAAAAAAAAAAAAATCTAGAGGAAGAGAATCATGGGAAGAGTGTTAGAAGGTAGGAGCAGCAGGTGCACAGGTCCCGGGAGGGCCTAGCAACAGCCAGAGGCCAGCGTGACTGGAGCCGCGTGAGCGAGGGGAGATGGGAGAAAGGCCGGGGGAGGCTAGGTGTGAGGGGGCACTCAGGGGCCTGGAGCAGGGCCAGTGTGGTCTGAGCTCTCCCAGCTCTGCAGAGGTCAAGGGCGAAAGCTAGAGAACAGGTGTCTACCGACGTCCACTCCCCGCCAGGCTGCTGCCCAGGTTGCCCTCCCAGATCTGAGCACCCACCACGGCTAGGAACTGGCCCTGTTCCCTTAAGACAGGCTCCTGGGGACAGGCAGAACCGTCCATGGGGCGTCACTGGTAAAGGGGGTGCCAGGCCTCCGTGGGAGCCTGAGGGTCCTTGTCACGGTTTCGAAAGCTTCACAAAGGCCCTGAGCCACCCCCCAACTCCCGAGCCCCACCGTGCTGGGATGCCAGCAAACGGCCCGAAAAGCAGGGGCCCAGAGCCCGCTTCCCAGAGCCTCGGAGCCCCTTCTGGGAAGCCACACTCAGCTGGCAGATTTATGGGTGCCTCCTAGGAAGCAGCTCGCCCTTCAGGGGCAGAAAGCGAGGTCGGAGAGGGGAGGTTACAGCTCACGGCTCACGTCCCCGGCTGGGCAAGGCAGCACCACCTCCCGGTGAGCCCTGAGGCCAGGTGGAGGGCTCAGCTCAGCCCTGGGTGTCAGCCGCAGAGGCCACCAAGTACCCGCTGGGCACCAGGCAGCACCCATGGGAAGTAGTGCGGGGACCCAGGGACAGCAGCGAGGCCCGTGGGCAGGAGAGGGAGGCTGCGTGGCCTGAGGGACAAGAACACGCGATTCCCAGCCAAACAAGGAAACGGGCCCCTACAGGTTCCCCCACGCCAGCCGCAGGAGCGCGCCCAGTGGCTAACGGCTCCTTCGCCCCCAGCCCGGCCGCACAGGACGGAGGCAAGAGAGGGGTGAGGAGCAGGGTGTGCGTGGGACGTCCCACCTACTGCCCCGCCCCTCCTAGCCCCCCGGCTTCTCCCCTCTGCTCCAGCTGCCCCACCCGGGGCCTTGTGTGTCTTTGCTGGCCGCTGCTGGCTCAAGGGCAGGCAAGACCCCCTTAGAACCCCCACGGAGAGTCTGCCCTGGGGACGGTTCACCCCATCCCAAGGGAGGGGACGATGATTACCCCATGTTACAGGGGGGGAACCGGGGCCCAGAGAGACGCAGTCGGAGACCCTGGCCCCCACAGAGGCCTGGCTCCTCGCAGTTCGTCCCTGCCTCGTGCCAGGCACCTCTGTCCCCTTGGGTGTGCGCTGGAAGGTGGCTGCTTCCCTGGTCACCTCCCACTTCTCAGAGGAGGAAGCCAAAGCCCACAGAGGGCTGGGCCTCGCCTGCTGCCCCCAGCCGGGAGGCGGCTGAGCCCACTCCTTTGAGGCCTATGGATGCAGGGGGAGAGGGAGGGAAGGGACCAGAATGGGCGGCAGCTGGGCAAGGCGGGAGCCCAGCGTGGACAGGCCTGGGAAATGGGGAGACGGGGCCGGTGGCAAGACGGCCAGACCTGAACTGCGGCCCAGAAAGGGCGTAGGAAGAAGGGGAGCCAGCAGGAACGGGCCACACCAGCCCTGCCCTGCCCAGTGCCCCAGGTACCTGCCCCCACGTGGTGCTGAGTACGGGGGTCCCCAGATGGCTGCGGCCCTCTCATCTCACAGAAGCCAAGGGGCTGGGGCCCCGCGAGGGCGGTGCAGTTAGAGACAGCGCCGTCACGTGCAGTGCCTGTGCGGGCGTGGCGCCCCGGCCCACGTCACCCACACGCCTGGCAGCCCAGGACGGAAGCCTCGAGGCCGTCCACGCGGGCAGCACTGCCGCCAGTCAGTGGAGTCACATGAGAGCTGGCTGCCGGGCTGTGGCGCCTTCCGGTGGTGTCCCCGCCTCCGCCCCACCCCTCGGGAACCCGCCCCAGCCTTTGGAAAACAAGGAAGGAAATCAAGTGGAGACAAACCCGCTGGAGGAGCGTGGCTCGCCCTGGCAGGGGCCCCAGGAGTGGGCAGAACCAGCCCCTCCCCTGAGGATCCTGGAGCACCAGGCTTGAGCCCCTTCCGCTCCCCCAACCCGGCAACCTCCAGTCTCTGGTATCCAGGGCCAAGGAACACCCCCCACCCCACCCCGCTTCCCTGACACTGACGGGGCCACCCGGGCAAGCCCTTTCCCCTGTCGCTCTCAGCTTCCGCTTCTGTGTGGGAACGCTGAGCTCTGCCCGGCCCACGGCCCACGGCCCACGGCCCACGGCCCACCGCACACGGCACACGGCACACGGCCCACGGCACACGGCCCACAGCACACGGCCCATGGCCCACGGTACATGGCCCACGGCCCACAGCCCACAACACACGGCCCACAGAACATGGCCCATGGCCCACGGCACACGGCACACGGCCCATGGACCACCGCACACAGCACACGGTCCACGGCCCACGGCCCACAGCCCACGGCCCACGAACCAAGGCACACGGCCCACAGCACACGGCCCACCGCACACGGCCCACCGCACACAGCACATGGCCCATGGCACACGGCCCACAGCACACGGCCCATGGCCCACGGTACATAGCCCACGGCCTACAGCCCACAACACACGGCCCACAGCACACGGCCCACGGCCCACCGCACACAGCACATGGCCCATGGCACACGGCCCACAGCACACGGCCCATGGCCCACGGTACATGGCCCACGGCCCACAGCCCATGACCCACGAACCAAGGCACACGGCCCACAGCACACGGCACATGGCCCATGGCACACGGCCCACAGCACACGGCCCACGGCACACGGCACACGGCCCACCGCACACAGCACATGGCCCATGGCACACGGCCCACAGCACACGGCCCATGGCCCACGGTACATGGCCCACGGCCCACGAACCAAGGCACACGGCCCACAGCACACGGCACATGGCCCATGGCACACGGCCCACAGCACACGGCCCATGGCCCACGGTACATAGCCCACGGCCTACAGCCCACAACACACGGCCCACAGAACACGGCCCATGGGCCACGGCACACGGCACATGGCCCATGGCCCACGGCACATAGCACACGGTCCATGGCCCACGGCCCACAGCCCACGGCACACGGCACACAGCCCATGGCACACGGCTGCAGGGAAAGCCGAGCGCTGGGGCGTGCAGCCCCACAGAGGGCCACTGCCAGGCTTATAGACAGGAGCTGCCCCCTCCCAGCATCCGGGGGACACAAACTAAAGGGGGCCCCTGAGGCTGCTCATTTCTGGCCAGGAGCCCCTCCCCAACCCCTCTCAGCCCTGCCCCGCCCCCTCCCGCCCCTCCCACTCCTTGCCCAGCTGCTTCCCGACGCCTCATCACCCTCCAGGCCTGCCCTAGCTGTCTGTCCCGTGGGCAGAGCCGGTTCCCCTGCCCCGTGCGACAGACAGACGACAGCAGCGAGAGGGTGTGAGTGCACGGTGCTGCCTGCACATTCTCTCCTGAGCCCGCTCAGCTCCTGGCTACAGGAGCCACTGGGCGCAAATCCGTGCCCACTGCGGTGTCGCGGACGCCACCGATGTGGGGTCGGGAGCCCTGCTGGGGATGTGGCCCCGGGGAAGCGAAGGGACCCTGGCCAGTTAGCAGATGGGAGCGTCCAGCCTCAGACCCAGAGAGAGGCTGAGATGGGGGCTGGGGGAGGGGGGGCACACAGAACGCCAGTGGGAGGGGCCGACGGGCAAGGACCACGTGCTGTAGGGAAACCACGGGGCGGGGTGGGGAGGGACAGATGAGTCAAAAATGACTGTGGAGTTTCTCGCCTGGGTCCTGGAGAACAGTGGGGCTGTTGATGGGGCAGGCTGGTGACGTGGGTCTGGGACATGGACTCACACAGCGTCTCGGACTGGAAGCGACCCCGGAGGTCACCCGGGTCCCACATGAGGAGGTGGGGGCTGGGGGACGAGCAGCCTCTTGGCCGCTCTGAGGCGAGGGGCCTGTGGCAAGGGGGCCTGGCAGGGTCTCACAGGGTGAGGCTTGTGCCAGGGGCTGGGCTGGAGCCACGGGGGACAGCCATGGCCAAGTCGGCGCCTGCTCTCAGGGGTGCCCCAAGCATGGCGGGGACTCCGAGAGCCCAGGTGGGCCGCGGGGGGAGGTGGCGTAGCTACCATCAGAGGCAGGCCCTGCCACGTCCCTGGCCTGGCTTAGCCCCGCCCCCTCCTGCAGCTGAGGTCAGGGAAGGTCACACTGACTGCCCAGGCCTCGCTCAGGCCCTGCCCCTGCTTCTTGGAAGAGTTGAGCTGGAACTGAGCCCTGATGGGTGCTGGGAGTTTCCCGAGTGCCAGGGACGGGGCAGGGGACGGGGCGTGGGGGTGTGAGGCCACGAGGGGCCGAGGCCAGAGACCTGCCCTTGCGTCGGCCACAGGGTTTGAGGAGCTGGTCTGTGGCCGCCCCCCACCCCGCCTCTTGCTCTGGCCTCTTGCTGGGGCCTCTCATGTGGCTCTCTCTGCCCCCAGCCCCTTCACAGACCCTGCCTGCCCACTCTGGTGACAGCCCCATGACGGGACAGATGTGTCACTCGAATGAGCTGGGGCAGGGTGGGGGTGGGCCTGTTCCTTATCCCCAGGGGACCGTAGCCTGGGCTCCCCGGACCTTCCCAGAACCACCCCCTCGCCCCAGCAGAGCCCAGGTCTCAGACCTCAGCAGCACGAGCCACGGGGTGAGCAGGTGCCGGAGTCAGCTCAGGCTGCCACGAGAGCCGTGGGCAGGGCTTCCGCCCCTCCCAGGCCTGCCATTACTCCTCGGGAAGACTGGGGCCTGCCAACGGGATCTTATGCACCATGCAAACTGGCAGTCCACCGCCTGCCCCACCCCCGCCAACAGAGATGCTTGCCAGGCGTCTCCCAGCATCCCCTGTCCACGGGTCCCACCTCCTGGCTTCTGGGCTCTCTCAAGCCCCCAGCCCAGGCTCCGGCTCTTGGGGAGTGGCCATTGTTCCCAGTCTGCTGGTGCCTCCCTCCACTCTGTAAGGGGTTATTTAAAACTGGTGGCCAGTGCTCAGTGACAGAACGGGAGGGCACTGCATTGAGCTCAGTGACCAGGGCAGAGCAGGGGCCCTGGGAACCTTGAATGCAGTCCCCAGCCCCAGGACAGACACACAGCAGCCCCTCCTGCTTCCCAGCTGGCCTGCAGCCTCTGGGGGCACGGGGCTCATGGGGAACCGACAGGAACCAGCTCACACCACCCGGGATACCTTCGTTCCCTGGTCAGTCCACTGAACTCCTCTGCATCCATCACAGCCCACGCCGGACGCTCCCTCCACTGAGCGGCCTTGCCCAGTGGAAGCCTCTGTTCCTCCCCGCAGCCTTGACCTTGCTGCTGGTTGTGCTCATGGTGCTGGGCAGTGCCCATCCGTCCATCAGCCCCTAGACCACGGCCAGCTGGGACAGATTTGAGTGTGTTTATTTAGCTTGGTGGCGGCCCCTGCACACAGCGACATAAATCCTAACGGGAGAGCATTTTTGTTAACTCACACTGCTCTCATACAAGCCCATGGGAGATGGCCCGGCGCTGGGCGGGCTGGGAGCTGCTTGTTGAGTAGACCTGACTGACCAGCACTGTGGTGAGACAGCCCACCCCCCGGCCTTATCCCCCCCCAGCCCCCCACCCCGGTATAAACTAGACTTGGACTAGGTCGCCTCTCCTGCCTCTCACATTCCAGGATTCTGGAAGGACACGCCCCCAGCAGCGACTCACCTGGAGTCTCCTCCCTTCCGTGGGCTGCCCCTCCCCACCCCACAGACCACAGCAGCCACTCCTCGGGCCCCTGAACCCCGTTTTCCAAGGTGCTCCCAGGCCATGGGCATCTCTGTACTGGCAGAGGCCTCGCCCACCCGCCCTGGCCTCTCACCAGCCAGACTCGCAGCTGGCATCGGTGGCTGCGACGGAGCAGCTGCGGCTTGCGGGGCTTTGGCGAGCTGGCAGGACCCCTGTTCAGACAGGCCCGGGAGCCGCCTGCCCATCACAGTGTGTGTGCATGGGGGGGGGGGGGGGGATGTACCGTCAAGCCCCCGGGACAAACAGCCACCTCGCCTTCTCTGCCTGGTTCCTCCCCTTCCTCCCCAACCCGTGCTCACCCATCTCCGCCTTCGCCCCCATCTCCCAAGCACACACAGAGACGGGCCGCACACACACACTCACACGCACGCACACACACGGCCCCCAGCTCAGTCACCCCGCACTGACACTTGAAGCAGCACGTGGAGGCCAGTGTGCCGGCCATGGGGGAGACCACGCATGGCTGTGGAAGGGGCTCCCGTCACTCGTGGGTCTCCAAGTCTGAGTACCAAGAGCCGCCCCCCGCCTTGGCCCCAGCCCCGGGCCCTGCCTCTCTAAGCCACCCAAGGTCTCGTGGTCCTCGGGGGCGACCTCCCGCACCTCTGCTTCAGTCCCTTGTGGCTCCCAAACGTGCAGAGCCCAGGGTACGACAGCCGGCTGTAGGATCACAGGGGACGCCCGGGTACCGGACGGCCCCGATGGCCTGGGGCTCTCGGACGGCTCCTGACACGGCTCCCCTAAAAAATGGATGGTCTTGGGCGACGCCCCATGCACCCAATCTCAGCCCCACATGCCCGCCTGCGGGCTCACCCTGGGCTGGGTGCTGCGGAAGGCGCCCACCGAGCTGGTGAAGCTGGGAGGGGGTGTGGACGGGGAGAGCCGCCCCCAGGCCTCCGCGTGCACACTCAGCTGTGCCTGCGTGAACCGCTTCTGCATGGGGGGGGAGGGCAAGGGCAGTAGGGGGCCCAGCCCTGACCAGGGAGGGCCAGGAGCCTTCCCTCAGGAGAAGGGGGGGCGACCTCAGAGTGGCAGACCAGAGGAAGGAGCTCAGGTGGAAGACGCCCGGGCACAGGCGCGAGGCAGAGCTGTGGCCGGGAGAGCGCGGCACAGAGCCCACAGCTCAGGAGGGGCATGACGGCCTCGGGGCGCTGGGCTCGACCCCCGCCCCTCCTGACGCACGGTGCCCCCAGCCCCACGACACCGCTCCTTAGCACGTCCCTGCCTCACTCCCACCCGGATGGGGACGTTCTGATAGCATGTGGGTGGCACTGGAGAGGCCAGGACAATGAACGAACGAATGAATGAATGAATGAACCGAATGGCTACCAAATCCACCCCGGATGCTGATGAGTCACCCAGTGCCTGACCGCTGTCTGCACCCCACGGGGGCACCAGCACACACCCAGCCGGGCCGTCCCCGTCTGTGAGCCGTGCACCCAGCTGCATGGAAAGATGCTCTCTGCCTGCTGCCCCCTCCCCGTCCACCCCCAACCCACACACACACACACACACACACACACACACACACTTTCTCTCTTGCCTGGGGCAGCTGGTGGGAGGGGGCTGGGGTGGGGCAGGACCAGAGGGGCGTCAAAGGCAGCCGGGGCAGGGGACAGGGAGGCTGGGAAAGTCCAGGCTGTCTGTCCTGGGGGGGTGGGGGGCGGCGTGGGGGGGTGCTTGCAGGCGGGGGGGGGAGGGAGGAGGGTCGCCAGCCCAGTACAGCTGCGGTCCCCTCCCCAGCAGCCTTCCCCGGGCACAGAAAGGCCTCTTTGTTCTGTGCCTTTAAAGGGTAAGAGAAACACTTATGCATGGCAAATTAGCCCAAAAATGTATTTCTCTAAAACACCCAATTGTCTCACCAGGCCTGCAGCTGCAGGGAAGTCCCAGGGAGCTGGGAGAGGGGGCGGCTTTGGGGTGACCCTGGGGGACTGGGAGAGGAGGTAGGGGGAGACGGCCCATCCATCCCACCATCCTGCCTCTGCTCTCAGCATCTCACAGCTGGGGAGGGCGCCAGGGTCACAGAGAGGGAAACTGAGGCCTCGCCTCAGGCTGCCGGCTGGAGGCGGACAAGTCTCATGGGCTCTTTCATCTGTGCCCACTGCCCTGTCCAGGCTTCAAGGGAAGGGGCCTTGGGTGCCCAGGGCCAAGCAAACCGCCCTGGGCGTGGAGGGAGAGAGAAGGAAACGGAGTGGTTCGCACCTCTGAGCTGCAGCGTCCAGGGGGCTGGGTGAGGGCCCTGACCCTCCCCAACCCGGTGCCACCCATCGGGCACCCAGAGGCCAGCAGGCTTGGGGGTGGGGGGTGGGATTCCAGCAGAGGCACCCCAAAGCCACCTCCCAAGAGCAGGCAGGAGAGCCCTCCTTAATCAGGAAGTGGAACCCAGTACCCGTGAGTCAGACGCAGCCCTGTCCCCGGGGAGTGCCCAGTGCCACGGGGGAGACACAGGAGTCAGGAAACCGCTCTAATGAAAGAGACCCGGGGAGGAAGGCTCCCGCGGCAGGCCCACACCGAGCGAGCCGCACGCAGAGGGCACGCGTGGGGGAGCGGCCCTGACTGGCGAGCCCGAGGGGGGATGGAGGGACCCTCCACGGCCCCAGGAGCTCCCGTGCACACTGGATCCCGAGTGGTTGACCTGAGAGCTGAGTCCAGCCCACTCCTGATTCTGCAGGTCTCGTCCACGCATGCCGCGTTTTACACGTGGAAAGCCACCCGAGCTGGCCACAAAAGGGGCTGCAAAGAGGGTATAGGTTCTGTGCCCTGGGACCCAGTGTTCGGCGCCTGTGAGAGCACAGCCCACCCACATCTGCACAGTGGGTGGCCGTCTACACAGCAGGGCTGAGGTGAGAAGTCAGCAGGAGATGACAAAAGATAAAGTAAGCGTCCAACCCAGGGGAGAGGGGGTGTGGGAGAGTGTAAGACGTGAGTGTGTGACTGTGTGCTTGTGCGTGAGTGTGTGCAGTGTGAGTGTGAACGCTTACATTGTAAGTTTTGTGATGATGGGTGTGTGCCTATGAGGACTGTGTTGTGTGCAGTCATGGGCATATGCGTGCATGTGTGTGCATGCATGGGTGTGTGTGAACAAGATCGCACACGTGTGTGTTGCCGGGAATGGATATTACTTAAGACTGCTCCTGGGGCCGGCACCATGGCTCACTTGGTTAATCCTCTGCCTGTGGCACCGGCATCCCATATGGGCGCCGGTTCTAGTCCAAGTTGCTCCTCTTCCACTGCAGCTCTCCACTGTGGCCTGGGAAGGCAGTGGAGGATGGCCCAGCTGCTTGGGCCCCTGTACCCGCGTGGGAGACCAGGAAGAAGCACCTGGCTCCTGGCTTCAGATCGGCGCAGTGCTGGCCGTGGCAACCACTTGGGGAGTGAACCAATGGAAGGAAGACCTTTCTCTCTGTCTTTCTCTCTCACTGTCTATAACTCTACCTGTTAAATTAAAAAAGAAAGAAAGAAAGAAAGAAAGAAAGAAAGAAAGAAAGAAAGAAAGAAAGAAAGAAAGAAAGAAAGAACGGACTGCTCCTTTGCAAGCAGACAGAACCGAGCCCTGGAATGTTGGACATAAACGAAGAGGCCACCTTGCTGCCTGGGAGGCAAGAGGCCACCTTGCTGCCTGGGAATGGCCTCCCGGGGACCAGGAAGGACACCAAGAGACAGAAAAGACCTGCAAGGGCGGGAGACCCCCCAGCAGAGAGAACCCTGCAGTGGGGGCGGCCTCCTCTAGCCCCAGCCTCCCCGGTTCCAGGAGGCCCCAGCAGCTGGGCCACACCCCAGGGACCGCCCGGGCCCCTCTCACCCGTAACCATCCTCCTGTCCTCCTGGCTCCGCCTTCCCTCCAGCAGACCCCCAGACTCCTCAGCGGAGTCAGCCACCCCCTCCACGGCCAGGCCCCCGCCCTGCTCTCCTCCTGCCGGCTCCCCGGCGCCAGACCCAGATCCACACTTCAGCCAGATCAAACCCCTCTCCCACCTGCACCTCTGTCCAGCCCTCCTCACTCCCACGCGTTGCCCTCCCCCATCCTGTCTGCACCAAGTGTCCATCTTGCCCCGCTTGCCCCGCCCCTTTCTCCTGCACCCCCACGATGTCGCCCTGTGCGCCCACATACACTTGGGACCGTCACACGCGTGCGTGCTGCAGAAGGCGTAACGGGGATCACTGGACCCAAGCCCCTGGGGAAACCTCGTCTACCACAAGCACCCGGAATTGAAAGCCGCAGGGCCAGGAGTGGGCTCCCTGCACCCAAGACGTGGAGGCAGCCCAAGTGTCCGCCACAGACAATGGATGAGCCAAACGTGCAGGGTCTGAAGGTGGGACACTGATCACTCAGCCGTCGGGAGGCGGAAGCTCCGGCTCGTGCTCGGCCTGACCCCCCGGCACGCCCCGCGGACCCAAAGAAGCCCGAGTGTGTGATCTGCGTAGGTGCGGTCCTCGCGCGCTCAGAGCCACGGAGACAGGAAGTGGAGAGCCGGCTGCCGGGGGATGGAGAGCTGTGACGGAGCGGGCACAGACTTCCCGCTAGGACGAGGAGAAGGCTCAGGGGGCGGCTGGTGGCCGTGCCGTGCACTTCACGCCACCAAACCGTACACTTTCAAGTGGTTAAAATGGCAAATTCCACATCGCGTACATTTTAGCACGCACGGAGCGCTGTTTTTTTTTTTTTTTTAAAGGCACCAGGTCCAGGCAGTTTTATGAGGATGCTGGACTTCACCACTTTTCAGATTTTGGACTTTCAGTCCGGGACGCTCAGCCTGCCGGGAAGACGCACAGTGCCAACAGCCTCCTTCAGGGGGCGGCGCCAGGTGCAGGCGCGTGGAGCGCACAGGGAAGCTGCTGGCGGAGGAATGGCGTCAGCCACAGGGCCCTGCCCGCCCCGCCGCCCCGTGGAGGACACGCTGGAGCGTCCCCCACCCAGCCCCACGGGACAGCCCAGGCATCTTCAAAGAGGGGAGGGGCACTCGGGGACACGGGTGACCAGGGAGGTGCAAAGCGGAACCCCTGCTTCCTCCCCACGTGTCTGTCTACTCCATCGTGAAGTTTCTCCTTTGTGTAGGTCTAGAATCAGACACATTCCCATGATGGCTTCAGCACTGTAACCCGCCCATGATGGCTTCAGCACTCTAACCCGCCCATGATGGCTTCAGCACTCTAACCCGCCGTCTGGATCTCGTCCCCCGTGAGGACTGGCTGGCCATTTTCTGTGGCTTCTGTGCCTGCGCCTTGGTTCCGAGAAACACGCACAACCCAAAGCCGCAGAGAGAGGTAACTGCTTAGAAGCAGTGAGAGCCCGCGGCTCCATTTACCGGGCGGGAGAAGTGAGGCCCGGTCACTCTCACAGCCCCAGGGGACGAGCGTTGTCACCATCTTTTACAGATGACGAAACCCAGGCGGGGAGAGAGGTTCATCAGCGTCTCCGAGGTCATGGGGCCAGACAGTATCCGAGCCAAGACCCAACCCCTCCTGGGTCTAACCCAAAATTCCTGCTGCTCCCATTGGAGTCACTCATCCAACCGTGAGGAAGAGCTTGGCAAAGATGGCCCCACGGCCACATCCTCAGCGAATTCTGGGCCGCCCCGACCCCAGCACCCCACCACCCCCCGCCTGCCTGGCCACTTGCTCCTCATCCGCCAACCCCAACTTACGCCAGTGCCTCACGAGGGAGGCACTGGTCCTTGCTGGCCACCTCCCCACTAGGCGACAGTGGCTCCCTGAAGACCAGGCCACGTGGGACTCCCCTGTGCCCTGGGTGCTCCGGCAGGGGCCAGGGACACAGCAGGCGCTCAGCGAGTGCTGTGAGCGAGGGGCGAGAGTCCACGGCGTCGGCCTGGGGGGCCCCCACATCCCTGCTGGCTGAGACCCCAGGGAAGTGAAGGTGCAGCCGACCCTCAGAGCAGAAGGAGCCCCCTGGGACAGCAAGTGGGAAGGGAGGCACATGACAGGGTGCAGGGACGGCAAAGAGGGGCAGCTCCCACATATCGACCCCCGGATGCTGGCAGCAGGACAGGGCCAGAGAGGCGGTGGCCGTGTGATGGTGGGGAGTGGGGGGTACGGGGCGCTGGACCTTCCGATCCCCCAGGCTTCTTTAGAGGCTCCGGCTGCAGGGGCCCAGCGTGGGGGGGCCTGCCACCCTCTTTCTGGGCATGGGGCCATTCTAGGGGTGCGCCCGGGTGACCTGGGGGGAAGGTGTGTGACCACTCTGGGGTCGTGACCTGACAGTCCCGCTCCAGCCACCTCCGGGGAGGTCCTTGGCAAGGCCACGGGGCTGTTGCAGGGAACACTGCTCCTGGAGTGTCTCCAGCCACCAGGCCACAGCGTCACGGGCTCTCAGCTGACAGCTCATCGGGGCACAGGCGCCCATCATGTGGGATGGCCGGGCCTCCTGGGGGGTGCAGGGCCCCGGGATGCGGGAAACGGAGAGTGTCTTCTTACCCCATCCCGCCCTACCCCAAACACCTGGCCGCCACACACGTCCCCACCACACAAGGCGCGTCTGCGCATGTGCACAGAGGCGGGGCCAACCCCCCCACCCCATTCCACCCCCTCCGCCCCCTTCCGCCACCCCCTCCACGCCACCCCTCCTTGGCTGGTCCTTGTCTGTTTCCCAACCCCAAGTCACGACCGGGTAGCTTTGAGACTTGTGGCCTGGTTCTCCCTGGAGAGGGGGAGCTTCACCCACCCACACCACGGTTCCCGCCCCCCCCACCGGCTCCCCTCCCGGTGCACCTGGAGAAGGGACTCCCTCCGGCGCTCCGACTTCCTGGGCTCCCAGAGGCTCCAGCCCGGGTGACGGGGCTGGGCCTGTAGCGAGCAGAAAGCACCGGTTCAGAGTTCAGCCCCATCCTGGGCCACTAAAACGTCAAAGGCTGCCTGAGACAGACCCGCAGACTCCGGTCACAGCTGAGCCCTGACCCGGGCCAACCCAGGTGCAGCCTTGACACCAGAGACTGTCCCTCAATCTGGGTGACAGCCCGAGGCCGTGACCCCTGCCTGAGCTTCAGGCCTGACCCTGACCCTGACCCCAGCCTGCAGCCTGACCCTAAGCCCAAAATGAACAACCACGAGCCTTACTCGAGGTCACAGGACTGACCCTGACGGGGTGGGTAGAGCTGCCGTCTGCGGTGCTGGCATCCCGTGTGGGCGCCGGTTCACGTCCTGGCTGCTCCACTTCCGATCCACACTATGGATCGGGAAAGCTATGGCCTGGGAAAGCAGTAGAAGATGGCCCAAGTCCTTTGGCCCCTACACCCGTGCGGGAGACCCAGAAGAAGCTCCTGGCTTCTGGCTTCGGATCAGCACAGCTCTGGCTGTTGTGTTGTGGCCATCTGGGGAGTGAACCAGAGGATGGAAGACCTCTCTCTCTCTCTCTCTCTCTTTCTCTCTCTCTGCCTCTCTGTAACGGCCCTTCAAGTAATAAATAAATCTTAACAACAACAACAACAAAAAGACTGACCCTGATGAACACTTTCCGTAGTCAAAGCTGAGCCCCGCATCGTTACCCCAAATCCAGGAGGAGCCCTACCCTGGCTCTGACACTATAAACTGAGCCCTGTTCCATACCCGGCCCCGTCGCAGCCTGACCCCGGGCGCTGTGGTTGCCCTCACAGCCAGGCCTGAGCTTTGGGCTTGACCCCAGAACAAGCTGCCCACGGAGCCCTGATCCTGACCGCGGCCCCGAGCCCTCAGCCCAGCTGCTGCCTGCAGCCTGATCGATCCTCTCAGAAAACTCGGCCCTCCGGGACACGAGCGTGGTTCTCGCCCCTCTCCCAGGCCAGCTTTGGGAAGGGGGGAGAACTTTCTGCAGATCCACACGATGGCCCCTGGCGCACAGCAAGAGGACCAGGCAGCGCCCCCGTTTTACAGGCGAGCAGAATGACTCTCGGGGAGGCCTGAGACTGGCTCCACGAGGGCCCGCCGACCAGAACTAGAACCGGAAGGGGGAAGAAGTAGGGGAACAGATCTCAGAGAGAATGTCCCCAAAGCCCGGGCTGGCAGGGACAGGACGAGCCGTACAAGGAGCCCCGGGCTCTGTGTCCCTCGAGAGGCCTGCCGGATGCACCCCAGACTGCAGATGTGGGAGAGTCTGGAGTTGGCCACCTGCCCGGGGGTGCGGAGCAACCGGGGAGCCCTTGGCAGAGCCAGGTGGGGCCAGGGCTCCTCCTGCACCCCCGCTCAGGCTCCCCTCACTGTACCTGTGAACCACACCGTGTCACTCCCGCGGTTGTCTGAGCCCCAACTCCACCTCCCCCTGCTGAGACGCACAGGACCGGGGAGGACAGGCCACCCTTTCCGAAATACCAGAAGGGCCCTTCTTCCCCCGCACTGCCCCCCAGCAGATCTTGGACCCCGAGGTGGGCAGAGGTGGGGGACAGTGGCCTCAGGCAGCACGGCCAGGCAGGGCCACATTACCATGCCGACCCCAGACCCTAGCACCTGCCCCCTTGGCGCAGCCCCACAGCTGCCCCAGGAGGACTGGAGCATGGCGGGGGGACCTGGTGCCAGGCGGCAGAGGCTGGGGTGGGAGACTGGCCGGCCCCTCCCGTCACCCCCCAGGGCACCCCGGCTGCCCAGCTGCCGGCACATCCGCCCAGGCCCAGACATCAGTCCACACCAGAGCCCTGGCTCCGCTCTTTCTTTTCTGCCCTCCTCTTCCCTCCCCGGTTCTCATCTCTCTTTCTCTCTCTCTCTCTCTCTCTCTCTCTCTCCCCCCCCTTCTCTCTCTCTCTCTCTCTCTCTCTCTCTCGCCCTCTCGCCCTCTCTCTCTCTCTTCCAACATGTCAATACAGTAGAAACAAAAAGTGCGGGGACAATGCGGGCATTGACGGCAGCCCGGGCGCCCTCCCCCCGCGGTGCGTGCCAGCACTCTTTCCACCCGCCCAGGGCTGGAACCGCTGCCAGAGGAGCCCTGCTCATAAACAAGAGGAACCAGATAAACCAGGAACACAATAGAGGGATTTGTTGCACTTAGAATGGTGGGAACAATGTCAACGTCGCGCGCAGCTGCTTCTGAGCCCCCACCCCGCCAAGCCCTGCCAAGCAGCCCCCTTGCCCCCAGCCCCTCTGATTTATGAAAGGTCAGAGGGCACCATGGCTAAAGGGCCCCTTCCTTGCATCCCTCGTTAACCCTTGGGACACAATGGCCCCTTCTCTGAGAGGTGGCGCCTGGGGGCGGGTGTCATGCCCGGCTTCCTGGAGCATCCTGGGGTGGGCTGGTGGAGGCGCAGAGGGAGGAGCGACTCCCAGATGCCTGGGGCCAGGTCCGACTCTCCGACTCTCCGGAAGGAGTGTTCTCCGTGACCCCTGAGGGTGTGGCCGGATGCCACCGGGGCTGGTGCCCGAGCTGAACTTGTGGGCCCGAGACGCACGGGTGGCCCCGTGGCTGCCGAGTCCCACGGCGCCGGGGACAGGACACAGTCCCCCCCTCAGGTCTGGGGGAGTCCAGAGGAGTGGGCAGGAGTGGGGAGGGGCGGGGCTCAGGCCAGCAGCCTTCAGCCTGCCTTCCTTCCTAAAAGGTCACGGGGACCCTCCATCCCTTCGAGTTTAAGCCCAAAACTGGCAGAAAGAAATCACATGGGAAGGTCGCCTGGCCACCCCTCCCCCCTGCTGAGCAGCACACACACACACACACACACACACACAGCCCGCCCAGCACTCCCCACACACCGGCTCCACCACTCAGCGGGAGCTCCGGGCCCTTTTTGGGGGCGCTGACTCAACACCAGGAATCCTTCAGGAGGTCCTGTCAAAGCCCATCTCGAATGAGCCATCTCGCATGTCATCAGCATCTTACTAAAGTCCTAGCGGCACAGTAAGGTCAGAAAATGCAATTAAAGGCATTGGCTTGGAAGGGAGCGAGAGGGCACAATCGTCTATACAGAAAATCCTAAATAATCTACAAAATAGCTACAATTAGTGAGTGCAGCGAGGCTGCAAGATACAAGGTCAATATACAAAAGTCAACTGTATTAGTATACACCAGCGGCAATCAAATGCGGGCCGGCGCGGTGGCATAGCGGGTAAAGCCGCCGCCTGTGATGCCCGCATCCCATATGGGCGCTGGTTCCCGGCTGCTCCACTTCCGAGCTAGCTCCTTGCCGTGGCCTGAGAAAGCAGTGGAAGATGGCCCAAGTTCTTGGGCCCCTGCACCCGCGTGGGAGACCCAAAAGAAACTCCTGGCTTCTGGCTTCGGATCAGTGCAGCTCCAGCCGTTGCAGCCATCTGGGGAATGAACCAGAAGATGGAAGACCTCTCCCTCTCTCTCTCCCTTTCTCTCTCTGCCTCTGCTTCTCTGTAACTCTGCCTTTCAAATAAATAAATAAATCTTTGGCCGGCGCTGTGGCTCAATAGGCTAATCCACCACCTAGCAGCGCCGGCACACCGGGTTCTAGTCCCGGTTGGGGCACCGGATTCTGTCCTGGTTGCCCCTCTTCCAGGCCAGCTCTCTGCTGTGGCCCGGGAGTGCAGTGGAGGATGGCCCAAGTGCTTGGGCCCTGCACCCCATGGGAGACCAGGAGAAGCACCTGGCTCCTGGCTTCGGATCAGCGCAGTGCGCCGGCCGCAGCGGCCATTGGGGGGTGAACCAACGGAAAAAAGGAAGACCTTTCTCTTTGTCTCTCTCTCTCTTACTGTCCACTGTGCCTGTCAAAAAATAAATAAATAAATCTTTTTTAAAAATCAAGTTAAATTTTAAATATTTAAAACAGCATCATAAAATACACAATGTTTAGATAAATGTGTATCATAAAGATGTGACAATGGCACAGAAGACACGCTGGCATAACAGGGAAAGCATCCCATGTGGGCCCCGGTTCGAGTCCGGGCTGCTCCACTTCCGATCCAGCTCCCTGCTTAATGGCCTAGGAAGAGCAGCAGAGGATGGCCCAAGTGTTTGGGCTCCTGCACCCATGCGGGAGACCTGGAAGAAGCTCCTGGCTCCTGGCTTTAGGCATTGCAGTCACTTGGGGAGTGAACCAGTGAAGGAAGATTCTCTCTCTTTCTATAACTGTGACTTTCAAATAAATAAATGCATCTTTAAAAAAGAAGAAATCTCAATACTGTGTTCCCCCTAATACAGCCGGGTGTGAAGGCCACAGTCCCCAGTGCAGTACCTTCAGTCTACACAGAACACACAGAAGAACCCACCCGAGGGTCTTGCTACAAAACGTGTGACCAGGGCGGTGTGCACAGCACAAGGAGCTGTCGGCAGACGCAGGAGACGCAGGAGACAGGACGGCGAAGCGCAGTGTGGGACTCTGGATCGGTCCCGAAACTAACAAAGCAAAAGGATGGGTGTTGGTGGGGGACGGGGGCGATCTGAATAGAGCCTGCAGTTTGGTTAGGGGTCTCTGCCGATGTCAAGGTCTCACTTTCCATCATGGTAGCCTTGGCTGCCGAGAGCTCGCTGTGAAAGGAGGCTGCGTAACGGCCTGCAAGAACTTTCTGTGCTGCCCTCGGATATTTATAGCTAAAAAGTAAGAACAACATCAAACCGTATCCAGCAAAACAGCATGACAACACCAACACTGGAGTCAACCAAGAAGACCGTCGTCAGATGAGCGGGTGCGGGACGTGCGTGTGCGTGCGCCGTGGAACACCGTGCGGCCACTGGGAAGGAGGCCCTGCCACTGGCAGAACAGCAGACGGAACTGCAGACATCAAGGGCAGTGGAGTGAGTCATCGCGGAAGACAGACCCCGCACGCTCGCCCCCGTGTGTGGGGGCTGAGATAAAAAAAGAATAGAAATGCCCGTGTGTCAGCTTTGTGGAAATACGGTGTTTGTCAGACTTTAACTCTTTCTCACGCTGATGGCAGGTATGAAGCACCACGTTTTAGTGATTTTGTGGCTTTTTTTTTTTTTTTTTTTTTTGACAGGCAGAGTGGACAGTGAGAGAGAGAGACAGAGAGAAAGGTCTTCCTTTTCCTTTGGTTCACCCTCCAATGGCCGCCGCAGCCGGCGTGCTGCGGCCGGCGCACCGCGCTGATCCGATGGCAGGAGCCTGGTGCTTCTCCTGGTCTCCCATGGGGTGCAGGGCCCAAGCACCTGGGCCATCCTCCACTGCACTCCCTGGCCACAGCAGAGAGCTGGCCTGGAAGAGGGGCAACCGGGACAGAATCCGGCGCCCTGACCGGGACTAGAACCTGGTGTGCTGGCGCCGCAGGCAGAGGATTAGCCTAGTGAGCCGCGGCGCCGGCCGATTTTGTGGCTGTTTTTGCAGTCGACTCTGTGTGGAGCTGAACCTCTGATTTGACTGTTTATAGCCCTTGCCTATTTTCCTGCTACGCTGTCCTCTCTACTTCTGTTATTTGTTGGACTCTTTACTTTGTAGAGCCATTAGGCCTTGGACTGTAATGTAAATTTAAAATATGCTATCCAAAAATATTAAATCAGAAGAAAACCTCAGCACAAACACAGAATGCTGATTACTAGGAGCGCAGGGCGGGGGAACAGGGAGTTGGGGGTTAAAAAACAGGAGGGGTTGGGTGTGGTTTGTGGACTGCGACAAGTATACTAATGGATGATGTTAAAATCATACGGCAAGCTGGGTGTGGGGTATCTGGGAACACTGCACAACTCTACAAGTTTTGTTTTATGAATTTAAAACAGGGGCTGGCACTGTGGCGTGGCAGGTAAAGCCGCTGCCTGCAGTGCTGGCATCCCAGGGCGCCAGTTCGAGTCCCAGCTGCTCCACTTGTAATCCAGCTCCCTGCTAATGCGCCTGGGAAAGCACTGGAAGATGGCCCAGGTGCTTGGGCCCCTGCACCCACATGGGAGACCCAGAAGAAGCTCCTGGCTTCGGATCAGCCCAATCCCAGTTGTTGCAGCCATCTGGGGAGTGAACCAGCAGATGGAAGACCTCTCTCTCTCTATCCCTCTCTCTCTCAATGTCTTTCAAATAAATAAATATTTTTTCAAAATAATTTTAAACGATGAAATAAAAAATTAAAAATTACATAGTGAGGGATAAGTTAGCAAAAATTTTGAAGAGCTATCCATAAATCTATAAAATATTGATGAGAGAAATTAAGAAAGACAAATAAATGCAGAGATGGATCACATTCATGGGTCAAGACTCGGAATCGCCAAGGTGTCAGTTATCCCCAAGTTGTTCTATGGGCTTCATCGACAGACACACCAGCAAGCTTTTTCTCTTTTTTTGTAGAACTTGACCAGCTGATCCTGAAAATTATATAGAAACGAAACGGGATCTGGAAAAGTCAGAACAACTTGAAAAAAGAACGAGGTTGGAGGACTCTGCCACCGATCCCAAGACTCATGAGGTTCCAGGAATCATGGCGGAGGGGCCACGCTGGGCAGGAAGGCGCCTGGGCCAGGGCAGAACAGCGTCCAGCCACGGACCGCACCTACGGCCAGCGGAGACAAGTCCGCGGGAAGAGAACGGACAGCCACGCGCAAAACCACGAGCCACGCCGCACGCAAACAGCAAAGCAGAAACCCTCAAAACAGACCACAGACTAAACGTAAAAATCTGACACTAAGAAAGACTAGGAGAAAATATGTGGGACCATCGTTAGGCAAAGATTTCCTGGATACAGCATTAAAGGCATAGCCTATAAAAGAAAAGTTGATAAATTAGACTTCATCAGGGCTGGCGTTGCGGTGCAGCAGGTAAAACCACCACCTGCAGCGCCTCCATCCCACATGGGCGCCTGTGCAAGTCCCAGCTGCTCCACTTCCAGTCCAGCTCCCTGCTGATGCGCCTGGGACGGCAGCCCTGTAGCAGCCATCCAGAGAGTGAACCACCGGATGGCAGATCTCTATCATCCTCTCTCTCTCTCCCTCCCTCCCTCCCCCTATAACTGTGCCTTTCAAATAAATGAAATAAATCTTTAAACAAAAAAAATAAGAGTACATCAAAACTAGAAACATTTCCTCTTCAAAAGACACAGCTAAGAGAACAAAAAGACAGGGCAGGCACCTGGGACGCCCACACCCCGCAGCGGGGGCCTGGGACCGAGTTCTGCTTCTGCTTTGGATCAGGCCTCCTGCTCGTGCACCTGGAGGCAGAAGGTGGTGCAGGCGACTGGGCTCCTGCCACTCCCGTGGGAGACCCGGATGGAGCTCCTGGCTCCGCCCAGCCCTGGCTGTTGCAGGCATCTGAGGAGTGCAGCAGTGGATGGAAAATTCTCTCTCTGTCATCTACCTTTCAAATACATAAAATCTTTTTAAAAGAAAATGAAAAGCAAAGATTAGAGGAAAATATTTGAAAATCATATAACTAATGAGGGGCTGTAATCAGAATATATGAAGAACTCCCAAAACTTAATAAAAAGCAAACAACCATGTTTTTCAACAGCCGAAAGATGTGAAGAGATTTCACCAAAGACACACAGATGGCAAACAAACAGTAAAGAGACTCAGGCTGGTTCATCGAGACCACAACGAGACACCACTACGTATTTATTAGAATGGCCAGAGTTAAAAACCCTGAGCCTGCCATGTGTTGTCCAGTATCTGGAGCAACTGCAACTCTCACACCACTGACAAACATTTCGATAGTCTTGTCATCGTTGTTGTTGTTTTTAAGATTTTATTTATTTGAGAGGCACAGCTGGGGTGGGGGGTAGAGAGAAACAGATCTCCCATCCACTGGTTCGCTCTCCAAATGGCCACAATGGCCAGAGCTGGGCCATTCTGAAGCCAGGAGCCAGGAGCTTCATCCAGGTCTCCCATGTGGGTGGCAGAGACTCAAGCCCTTGGGCCACCTTCTGCTGCTTTTCCCAGGCCACAGCAGAGAGCTGGATTGGAAGTGGAGCAGCCGGGACTTGAACCAGTGCTCATATGGGATGCTGGTGCCGCAGTGCTAGCCCTGCCCCCTTTTAAAGGTTTGTTTATTTATTTAAGAGGCAGACAGTGATAGACAAAGACAGAGAGATCTTCTATCCTCTGGTTCACTCCCCAAATGCCCACAACAGCCAGGGCTGGCCCAGGCTAAAACCAGGAGCCAAGAACTCCACGTGGGTCTCCCACGTGGGTGGCAGGGACCCAAGTACTTGGGCCATCACCTGCTGCTTCCCGGTGCATTAGCAGGGAGCTGGATCAGAAGTTGAGGAGCCAGGACCCAAATCAGCACTACGATACGGGATGCAGGCCCTGCGAGTGGCGGTTTAACCTGCTGTGCCACAAGCCTGCCCCTGATGGTTTCTTGAGAAATTAAATACACATACCCTACGACCCAGACAGCCCACGTGCAGGTATTTGCCCAGCAACATGAAAGCCTGCGTCTGCACAGCTTGCACGTGGATGTTCCCAGCAGCTATGTTTGTCATAGTCAAACTCTGGAAAGAGCCCAGGTGTCCATCAGCAGCGAATGCGTAAACAAGTGATGGTCTGCCCACGCCATGGTGTATTGTTCTGTAATAAAAAGGATAAACTCTGCCACGCACAGCACTGATGAACTTCAAAACGAGTACGCCGAGTGAGAGAAGCCAGACCAAACAAAGGCGACGGCGCATTACTCCATGTAGATAAAACTCTAGAAAACAGAAATTAATCCACAGTGACTGCAAACAGACCAGTGGGTGCCTGGGGATGGGGTGGGTGCAGGGAGCGGTCGCCAAAGGGCAGGAGGGTAGAGGGGGTGATGGACCCTCTCATTCACTTGATTGTGGTGATGGTTTCCAATGACAAAACTCTTCTAAGAGAGGCCAGTGTTTTAGGGCAGTGGGTAAAACTATGGCCTGAAACACTGGCATCCCATAAGGGCGCCGGTTCAAGTGCTGGCTGCTCCACTTCCAATCCAGCTCCCTGCTACTGCACCTGGGAAAGCCCTGGAGGACGGCCCCAGTGCTTGGACCTCTGCGGCCATGTGGGACACCCGGAAGAAGCTCCTAGATCTGGCCCAGCCCTAGGCATTGCGGCCATTTGGGGAGTGAACCAACGGAAAAGGAAGACCTTTCTCTCTCTCTCTCTCACTGTCCACTCTGCCTGTCAAAAAAAAGGGGGGGGGACAGGGGCAGGCATTTGGCTTAATGGTAAAGTGGCCACGTAGTATGTGTGCATCCCATGTAAGAGCACCCAGATCTGAGTCTCAGCTCCATGCTTTTTTTTTTTTTTTTAAGATTTACTATTTATTTGAGAGAGAGAGAGAGAGAGAGAGAGAGAGAGAGAAATCTTCCTTCCACTGGTTCACTTCCCAAATGGCCGCAATGGCCAGGGTTGAGCCGGGCTGAAGCCAGGAGCTTCATCGGTCTCCCACCAGAGGGCCATCTGGTGGTCCCTCTCAGCTCCACCCCTACTTTGGCCACACAGCCTCCTGGGGCTTCTGCAGGGGGCTCTCTGGAATGTTCCTCCGCAGACGCCCTGCTGCCTAACGACCTTCCTGAAATACCAGCTCCCCAGAGGGCACTCTCCTCTCTGCTCCTGACACCGCCCCCCCCCCCCGGCCCGCACCTCTCCACCCCTGTCAAGCAGTGACCGTTGGTTCTTCCCTCTGCCGGCATCTGTGTCGTGTCTGCTGAGGGAGCCCAAGGACCCAGGACGACCCACAGCATACGTAGGCGTCCTGCACACGCTGGCCCCGTGCTTTCCCCAGATCGCAAGGACCCCTGGGAGCAGTGCTGTCATTCTCCCCATTTCACAGATGCGGACCTGAGGCACAGAAGTGAAGCGGCCCAAGGTTACTCAGCCCTGGCCGCCCGGCTCCCAGCCGCCTCTCCCTCTGCCTTCTCAGGAGTGGCGCACCCAGGTGCAGTCCTGCGCCAGTTCCTGCCACCCGGGGCTCACTCGGCTCGGGAGGCCCTGTCTCACCAGACCTCAAGTTGGGAGTCGGGGCTGTCACTGGTGGCCTCAGGCAATCTCTGTGCCTTTTGGGCCCTCTTGCATTTGTCCCTGTAAAAGAGAGCATTGCATCTGTGAAATCCAAGTCCTTCCAGAAGGTCGATGAGGACACAGAAGCAGGGCACGGCCCCGGAGCCTGCCCAGTGGGCGTGACCCAGCCCTGCCCCGTGCCGCCATGCCTCTGCCCCCGCCTGGGCCCTTCCTGCAGCTCTGTTCCCCACAGCCACGTTGAAGTGCCCCCTTCCCAGGAGCCCTCGGGACCGGCTCAGGAGGACAGGGAGGGGTCTGGCTCGCTCTCCGCTGCCCTCCTCACATAGCGCAGGGTCCATTCCCAGTGAATGCTGAACGAGCGCCTGGAGGAAGGCCCTCACCACGGGATGGGCAGCCACGGCCGGTGACCGTGGCCACTCTGACCCCACAGACATCCCAGGTCCCTGGGGGCAGGTGCACGGCCACCAGCACACCTGCTCCCAGCCTCAGCGGCCGGCCGGCAGCCATCTAGACCAGGCCTCGCCAGCCCACTGTGCCGGAAGGCTGATCCCTGATGGAGCACGACTTCCCCGTAACCTACGACCGCAAGCTTGGGAAGGCAGCTGTGCCCAGCTGTGCCGCGGGTTCCCAAGCTGCACCGGCTGCTGCACGCGTCTCCGACCTCGCCGGCGACCAGCGCCCAACGTCCAAGGCCCCCGCCAGGAAGGTGCGGCTCTGGCTTCCGTCATCGCTGGCCACAGCATCACCCTCCACCCCCACTCTGCCTGCCAGCCCTCACCCTGCCACCCACACAGACCAATCCATCACCAACTTCCTTCCACCCGGGGTCTGGCTGGCGGGACCCCTCCTATCCAGCCCCCGGGCCAGGGCCTTGCTCTCCCGCCTCCCCTCCTCACCCCCTGCCTGGCCAGGGTGAGCTGCTTAAGGCTTATGGTGGGGCTCCAGTCAGCCCTGGGCCAAACCCTTCACGGTTCCCCGTTAGGGCTCCAAACTCTGGAACCTGGCCTTGCGGTCGCCCCAGCCTCCCCTCCCCCTTTAGGCTCCCTGCAAGCCTGGGGTTGGCCCCGGGGCCCCTGCATCCCCCATCTACCGTGCACCAGATTCCAGGGCTGCTCCTGCACAGTGTTCTGACCTCACTCCTCCTCAGCCAGCCGGGTCCCCTCCATCCTCCCTGTCTCAGCTCCTGCGGCCGCTCTGCCAGCCCGCACCACCCTCAGTTCCCCAGGTGAAGTGTGCCACCTCTCCCACCGCCAACCTCGACCCAGCAAGGTGCT
This sequence comes from Oryctolagus cuniculus, assembly GCF_051225735.1. Classification (NCBI taxonomy): domain Eukaryota; kingdom Metazoa; phylum Chordata; class Mammalia; order Lagomorpha; family Leporidae; genus Oryctolagus; species Oryctolagus cuniculus. The sequence continues at coordinate 114,905,917 of NC_142877.1, read as the reverse complement.
GCTCCAACGGCCTCCAGTTCTCCGTGCCACAGGGTCCTGCCGACAGCAGGTGCACATCTAGGGTGATTTTAAATTTTTATTTACTTATGTATTTATTTGAGAAGCAGAAAGAGACAGAGAGAGAGCTCTCTGGTTTACTCCACAAATGCCCACTACAGCTGGGGCTGGGCCAGGCCTAAGACTGGAGCCAGGAGCTCCACCCAGGTCTCCCATGTGGGTAGAGGGGGCTTGACTCCATGGGCCTCCCAGGGTCTACACAGCAGAAATCTGGAGCAGAGCCAGACACTGAACTCGGCGCGCTGATATGAGACATGGGTGTCAAAACCCCTAGGCCAAACGCCCTCTCCCACAGAGAAATTTTCCACGTGGGACTTGTCGCCTATAACCACAACAACCCCATGAAGCTAGAATCCTCTTACAGGAAATAGACCAGGCCTCGCCAGCATGAAGGGATTTGCCCAGGGTCACATGCCCAGCGAGTGTCAACATGAGGATTCCAATTCGGTTTGGGCAGCCTCTGGGGTTCAAAGTTTTACATATGTACATGCGTATTAAATGTCTGCAGGCGGTAAAGCCACAGCCGCCAAACACAGCAGCCAAGGGATGGAATCTGACAACCCGACGAGGATCAACCCAGGCCACAAAGCATTGAATAGGATGAAGAACATGAACCTGACAAAGCTAAAAGCTAACCAAAATGAAGATACAAAAATGGAAAGTTGGAGGCCAGTGTTGCAGCATAATGAGTTAAGCCGCCGCCTCGGATGCCAGCATCCCATACGGGTGTGGGTTCAAGACCCGGATGCTCCACTTCTAGTCCAGCTCTCAGCTAATAACCTGGGAAAGCAACAGAAGATGGCCCAAGTGCTTGGGCCCTGCCACCTAATGGGAGACCCGGAAGAAACTCTGGGCTGCTGGCTTGTAGCCATCTGGGAAGTGAACTAGTGGATGGAAGCTTTCTCTCTCTCTGTAACTCTGCCTTTCAAATAGATAGATCTTTAAAATGTAGATATTAGGGCAGGTGTTTAGCCACTGGTCAAGACACTGGTTAAAATGCCTCAATCATATCCGAGTTCCTGGATCTGACTGTGTGCCCCATTCCTGCCAATGCACACCCTGGAAGGCAGCATGATGGCTCAGCTTATGGGAACCCTGCCATCCACGTGGGAGACCTGGATCGAATTCCTAGCTCCCAGCTTCGGCCAAGTCCAGCAGCCCCAGGTGCTGCAAGCATTTAGGGAGTGAATCAGCGGATGGGAGCGTGTGGACTTCTCCCTCTCACTCTAATAAATAAATAAATAAGTAAACACTTGTGCATCGGAGGACAAAACATCAACACCCATAAAGCAGAGCTGCAGGAGACTCGAGGAGAAATTAAAGCAAATAGGAGACTGCATTCCACTTTCTCAGGCCCTGACAGGTCAAGGAAGAATCTAGAAGGTTTAAGCATTTAGTTTAGCAGTGAAGATGCCGGTTAAGGGGGCCAGTGCTGTGCTGTAGCAGGTAGAGCTGCCGCCTGCAGTGCCAGCATCCCATAAGGGAGTCCCGGCTGCTCCATTTCCCATCCAGCTCTCTGCTGTGGCCTGGGAAAGCAGTGAAAGATGGCCCAAGGGCTTGGGCCCCTGCACCCACATGGGAGGCCCAGAAGAGGCTCTTGGCTCCTGGCTTTGGATTGGCCCAGCTCCGGCCATTGCAGCCATTTGGGGAGTGAACCAGCAGGTGAAGGTCTTCTCTCTCTGCCTTTCAAATAAATAAATAAATCTTTAAAAAAAAAATGCCAGATAAGACACTGACGTTCCAGGGCCGGCACTATGGCACAGAAAGTTAAGCTCCTGCCCGCGATGCCAGCATCCCATATCAGCAAGTCCACCGGAGTCTCCAGCTGCCCTGGATCCCAGCTTTGGCCTGGCCCAGACCCAACCTGGCCCGTTGCAGCCTTTTGGGGAGTGAACCAGCAAGTGGAAGATCTCTCTCTCTCTTCATTCTCTCTCTCTCTCTCTGTGTCTGTCTTTCAAATAAATAACTCTTTAAAAACAAAAAAGACACATGCATGTCAGAGTACCTGGGTTCAATGCCCAGCTCCACCTTCTGAGTCCAGCTTCCTGGGAGGTAACTGTGGTGCTCACATAACAGGGCTCCTGCCACCCACGCCAGAGCCCCACGCCGCAGCCCCACGCCGGAGGCCCACGCCACAGCCCCACACCACAGCCCCACGCCGCAGCCCCACACCGCAGCCCACGCCGCAGCCCCACGCCGCAGCCCCACGCCTCAGCCCCACACCGCAGCCCCACGCCACAGCCCCACGCCGCAGCCCCACGCCACAGCCCCACGCCACAGCCCCACGCCACAGCCCCACGCCGGAGCCCCACACCGCAGCCCCACGCCGCAGCCCCACGCCGCAGCCCCACGCCACAGCCCCACGCCACAGCCCCACGCCGGAGCCCCACACCGCAGCCCCACGCCGGAGCCCCACACTGCAGCCCCACGCCGCAGCCCCATGCCGGAGCCCCACACCGCAGCCCCACGCTGCAGCCCCACGCCGCAGCCCCACGCCGCAGCCCCACGCCGGAGCCCCACGCCGGAGCCCCACACCGCAGCCCACACCGCAGCCCCACGCCGCAGCCCACACCGCAGCCCCACGCCGCAGCCCCACGCCGCAGCCCCACACCGCAGCCCCACGCCGCAGCCCCACGCCGCAGCCCCACGCCGGAGCCCCACACCGCAGCCCCACGCCGCAGCCCCACGCCGCAGCCCCACACCGCAGCCCCACGCCGCAGCCCCACGCCGCAGCCCCACGCCGCAGCCCCATGCCGCAGCCCCAGACCGACACCAGCTCCAGCTCAGCTTCAGCCCAGGTCCATGCTACCGCAGGTGTCTGGGGAGTGAACCAGTGGTTGGGAGTTCTTGGTCTCGCGCTCTGTCTGTATCTCTCTCTCTGTCTCTTTCTCTCTCTGCCTCTCAAACAGATAAACATTTTGATAATAAAACTAGAACAGTTTGCTGTTGCTGGCGTGTCACACGTGGGCAGGCACACCCCAAACGCCCGCCCCGTCCTCCGTGTGGAGACAGACGCACAGACACATTGGGGTGTGCTCAGAAATGCGCACCCCAAACTGTCCCACCCTGGACAGGGGGGCCAGGGGTGAGTTTTCCCTCCCTGCTATTTCTCCATGTTTCTCCCTACCGGCTACTAGCCAGGCCCGACCCTGCTTAGCTTCTGAGATCAGATGAGATCGGGTGCACACTTGTTTCTCTATATTTTTAATTTGTATACAATGAATAAAGATTCTGGTTAAAAGTTCATGTGATACAGATTCCACTTAAATGAAACCTGCCTCCCTTCTCTCTCTCTCTCCCTCCCTCCCTCCCTCCCTCCATGCACCTGTGCAGATTCAGCCAGGAGATACTCTGTGTCTTACAGGTACCGCCTTGTACACAATGTCTAGGTAGAAAGTGCCAGACCTAACACTCAGGGAACAGCAGACATGTGTAGTTTTTTTTTTTTAATTTATTTTTTATTTATTTGAAAAGCACAGTTACAGAAAGAAACAGAGACAGAGAGATCTTTTGTAAACTGGTTCACTCCCCAAACGGTTGCAATGGCCCGGGCTGGGCCACACCAAAGTCAGGAGCTTCATCTGGGTCTCCCACATGGGTGCAGGGCCCAAGCACTTGAGCCATCTTCCATTACCTTCCCAGGCACATTAGCAGGGAGCTGGAGTGGAAGTGGAGCAACCAGGACTTGAACTGGCGCCCAGATGGAATTACTGGCACTACAGGTGGTGGCTTTACCCTCTACGCCACAGCGCAGGCTCCACATCTGTCCCCAACCTCTTTCACTGTGGCCCTGGCCTGATTCCTTCTCAGATCTGTTCTCTCTTCCCTTCCCACTCTGGCCCCAGCCCAGCACAAGTCGGGCCGTGTTCCACCAGGATTCACACCCCAGGCTTCTGCTCTGTCTCCTGGCGGCCGATCTGCCCAGCATCTCCTCTCCCCTCCAACCATGCAGAATGAACTTTAAAAAAAAAAAAAAAAGCTGACCACCTCTCCCCCTTAAAACATCTCCAAGGGGGTAAAGCTGTGTAGGGCAGGGTTAGGTGGCTACTTGGGATGCCCTCGTCCCATATCGGAGTCCCAGTTGCTCCACTTCTAATACACTTAGGAAAGCAGCAGAGGGTGGTCCAAGTGACTGGGTCCCACCACCCTAGGGTCCAGGATGCAGTCCCAGCTCCTGGCTTCAGCCTGGCCCAGCAATAGCAGTTGCAGCCCTTTGAGGAGTGAACCAGCAGATGGAAGAATTCTCTCTCTCTCTCTCTCTCATTCTGTCTTTAAAATAAGGCAAAACTTTAAAAGAAAGAGGGGCAGGGCCAGCATTGTGGCATAGCAGGTAAAGCTACCACTTTCAATGGGGACATCCTGTATGGGCACCGGTTCAAGTCCCGGCTGCTCTACTTCCGATCCAGCTCCCTGCTTATGGCCTGGGAAGGCAACAGAAGATGGCCCAAGTGCTTGGGCCCCTGCACCCAAGTGAGAGACGTGGAAGAAGCTCCTGGCTCCTGGTTTCAGGCTGGCTGAGCCCTGGCTATTGTGGCCATTTGTGGAGTGAACCAGCAAATGGAAGATCTCCCTGTCTCCCTCTCTCTGTAACTCTGCCTTTCAAATAAATAAGTAAATCTTTAAAAAGAAAGAAAGAAAGCTAGGAGCCAGGAGCTTCACCCGGGACTCCCACATGGGCACAGGAGCCCAAGCACTTGGGCCATCCTCTACTGCTTTCCCAGATGCATCAGCAGGAAGCTGGATTGCAAGACAGGAACAGCATCCAATACGGGCTGCCTGTGCATAACCTGCTGTGCCATGACACCCACCCAGGGGGAAGACACCCTCTAAAGAGGGAGAAGGCAGGAGAAAGAAAGAGGAGGGAAGGGAGGAAGGGAGGTTAGGTAAGGTTGTGTGCAGGTCTGGACCACCTGTGCCCCTTCCTGGGGTCTCTAGGCCACAGCATTAGCACCTCAAGAGGGGTCCCAAAGCGACCCTCCTACAACCCCCAACACTTACACTCTGCAAAAGCCCCACCCCCTTCCTGCATTTGCTCCTCTCCCCACCCTGCTAAGGAATTCTCCAAACCCACTCAGCTCCTTGCAGCCTCCCGGCCCAGCCTCAGCTGCCCCTCTGCACAATGCGTGGGTGCAGCCGGACAGCCTCTGAGGTCCCTTGAGGCTTGGCCATGCCCTGAGTCTCCCACGGCAAGGGAGCCTACCCATGGCACAGAGCAGGAAACTGAGGCCAGAGTCTCAGAGCTGCCACCGTGGCTGCACACCCTGACCCAGCACCACGCCTCCGGGGTGAGTCACCAGATCTGGAAGCGACCCCGGTGCAAGGGAGGTTGGGTGCCAGGAAACTCACCTGCACCGAAACCGCAGCCGAGGAGGAGCCATGATGGCATTCCGAGGATTTGCCCAGGAGGGCACGGCTGCCAGGTGCAGATGCCGGCACCCAGTGGTGTGCGCCGTGCCTTTCAGCCAAGCGCAGTGGAAGCTGCCGGGCCCTCCAATAATAATAATCACGATACGAATTACAGCAGGCGCGGAGGTCGGCTCTTGTGCCAGGCGCTTTGCACCTGTTTCCTCTTTTGCCTCTGAGAAAGCCCCCAGGTGAGTGTGATGGGCCTGAGCCCGGAGTCTAAGCAGCCAGGTCCCAGGTCAGGGAGTGGGGCCCCTGCCACGACTGCACCAAAGCCCTCCCCCTGGTTTCCTCCGCCCCTGGGCTCCTCCGCCCCCAGGCTCCTGCTGCCCTGGCTGAGGCCTGGGGGTGGGGGCCTTGGTGGGAGGCAGATGGCTGGGGCTGTGCCCTCCAGGAGTGTGGCCTGGAGCTTCCCCAAGGCTTCCTCACGCTGTGCATTCTAGAAGTCTCCCGAGGGCCCAGGGGCGGACACAGGGGTCTGGGCAGCTGGAGGGGGCTGAGTGTGCTGGTGTCCCGCCACTCGGGCAGTCCGAGACACCTGGAGCCAGGCCACGGGGGAACAGAGGGCCCAGCTCAGGAAGCCGGGCTGGCACTCACAGCACCCCAAGCAAAGATGGGAGCACGCTGGGGTGCCCAGGGACGCAGGACCAGTGGCCAGCCCTGACAGGCCCACAGCCTGGGCAGGGCTCCAGGCCTCAGGGGAGACAGCCACCTGGGGTGGAGGGCGCAGTCATCTGGGAGGGGGGAAGACAGAAGGCGAGACCCTTGGTGAGGGAGTGACGGAGCGGGTCTCCATCCCGCGTTGGGGCAGGACCCACGGCAGGTGCAGGCCACAGGCCAGGGCGGCTCCTGTTACAAGCCGGACCCCCACGCCCTGCCTCTGACATCCCCACCTCCCCCCACCATGTCCTCTCTCTCTCTCTCTCTCTCCCTCGCATTCCTCCGGGAGTCGATCAGAGCTTGAATGACACCCCAGATGACTCTTTGCTATTAATTCTCACACACAGAATGGGCCCCTTGTTCTCCTCTCCCGGAGGAATGGCCGTGGCCAAAGCCATCCCGAGAGTCCCTGACTTAACCCTTCTCCCGGCTGCCCCTCTTCAGGGCCTGCCCCCAGGCCCACGGGGCCTGCAGTCGGTGGGGCGCAGAGGGGGCATCTGGGAAGAACAGGGGCTCCTTGCAGCCCAGGGCTCCTGGAGTGAAGTCCCCAGCATGGGGGAGCCGGCCCACCCCGGTCTGCCGGGGGAGCCCGACCCCAGCTGTCCTCAGCCAGGGCCCTGAGGTCAGGAGGGGCCTCCAACAGGGTAGCGTGGGAGGCCTGCGCCCGCAGCCTCCCCAGGGCCAGCCTGGCACCTCAGCCGGCAAGGGAGGCCCTTCGAGTGGCAGATGGGAGGTACAGGCCCTCAGCCTGGCCCAGCCCTGAGGGGTTAACAGGACCAGAGGCAGGACGCACCTGTCAGGGCAGGTCGCAGAGGACAGCCTGGTGCCCTGGCCTCTTTTGATCCTGGAAGACGGAGGAGGGAGGGCTCCGTTGGGTAAACCCCATCACCCCCCGCCAGTCTCTGCCCCGCCCCCAGGCAGCAGCAGGACAGAAAGGCCAACTCAGATAGTGCGAGCAGGAAGGGCTCCTGAGGCCACCTTGGGCAGCCCCTTGCTGTTCAGGTGGGGAAACTGAGGCCCAGGGAGGGGAAGAATGCGGCCCCCGAGCCCCTGCAAGTCGGCGGCACAGCCCAGTACCCAGGTCCTGGCTTCTGGATGGAAAGACTTTCCCCTTCCCACCTGCCACCCTCTCCCTGCTTCGGCCCAGTCCTGCAGGCCTGGCTGAGCGGCCTGTGCAGAGCGGCCTGGCCCTCAGGGCACAGGGACGCTCACGGGCCGCAAGACCCGCTCCCCCGCCAGTCCCCGCAGCCCCTGCCTCCTGCCAGGAGAAGGCGCAGACCCTCTGCTCCACAGCTAGACGAGGCCCGAGTGCCAGGACGGCCCCCGCCCGCCCTCCTGCCTATCTCCTGCCTTCAGCACCGGTTCTGTGGGACATGGGGCACTAGACCCAGAGCGCAGGAGCGACATGGTGACCCGTGGCCGCAGGTGGCCTGGGGAGGAGCAAGCTGGGTCTGTGGACTGCAGCCAGCAGTGGGGTGGGGCCCAGGGTCAGGCCAGCAGGCGCCGGCCCTCGGCTCAGCTTCCCTGAGCTGTTGCTTGTCCTCACGCCCAGAGCCCAGCACCACTGGAAGGAGACAGGACACATAGGGATGGCGGCGGGGTGGGGGGAGAGAGAACAAATACACGGCAGGGAGGTAATGAGGGGGAAATGGGGGGGGGGATGGAGGCCTTGGGAGCAGAGCCCAGGGCGGCAAAAGGAAGGGGCGCACGGACTCCAGGGCCAGGGAGGACGTGAGAGAGAGGAGCCTGAGAGCCTGAGCAATCAGCTGTGGGCTCAAAATCAAGAGCCCCCCCCCCCCAAGAGAGGAGGCTGGGGACAGGAAGGGGGAACACGGCGGGAGAGAGAGGACAAGGCAGAGACGGGAGTGGAAAGAACAGGAGAAAGGAAGGTCAGGAGGAAGAGATTTTTAAAAGAAGATTTATTTATTTATTTGTGAGAGAGAGAGATCGCCCATCCTCTGGTTCCCTCCCCCAAATGGCAGCAACAGCGAGGGCTGGGCCAGGTCAAAGCCAGGAGCCAGGAGCTTCATCCGGGACTCCCACATGGGCACAGGGGCCCAAGCACTTGGGCCAGCCTCCGCTGCTTTCCCAGACGCATCAGCAGGAAGCTGGATTGCAAGTGGAGCAGCCGAGACTGGAATAGCGTCCAATACGGGCTGCCGGTGCTGCAGGCAGCTTAACCTGCTGCGCCACGACACCACCCAGGAGGAAGACGCCCGCTAAAGAGGGAGAAGGCAGGAGAAACCAAGGCTGGAGGGGAGACCTACTGGCTCCTCTGTGCAGCACCCTGCTCCCTGGGGCCTGCACACCTACTGTGCACCAGCACCACAGAAGGGTGGCAGTCACGGCAGCCTTGCCACCCTGAGCCGGGACACGGCAGTGAGGAAGGTGCCAGAGAAGCCAAGGGGTGGCCTGCTGAGATTGGGGGAGGGGCTTGAATAGTGCCCCTATCAGGTGCAGCACAATTACAGCAGGGCTACCTTGGGGCTGGCACTAGGGCTTAGCGGGTACCTGCGACCCCAGCAACCCATAGGGGCACCAGTTCATTTCCTAGCGGCTCCACTTTTGGTCCAGCTCCCGGCTGTGGCCTGGGAAAGCAGTGGGGGATGATGGCCCGAGTGCTTGGGCCTCGGCACCCACGTGGGAGACGTGGAGGAGGCGCCTGGCTCCTGGCTTCAGGCTGGCTCAGCCTTGGCTACTGCGGCCACTTGGGGGAATGAACCAGAAGATGGAGGATCTCTCTCTCTGTAACTCTGCCTTTCAAATAAATAGATTAATAAATATTTAATTTAAAAAAATACAGATTCCCACCCACATCTGCAACTCCTAATGGGTCCTGGGAACAGCTCTCCAAAAACTTAGTGCAATGCCAAAGGCCACCATGGAGGATGAGGAGGACAAGGAGGGTGACGGTGGCCAGAGAGGGGCCTCCCCCCCACCGCCCCGCACAGGGTCACACAGCAATTCCCGGCAGAGCTCAGCCTTCCAGTGAGGCCTCCCTGGGGCTCCTCCTGCCCTGGGGCAGGGCTGCAGAGTGGCTCTGCACAGCGCCAGGCACACCGAGGTGGCCAGTGCCCTCTTCCCGTCCTCCGTCCCGCCAGCCTCTCCAGCAGCTGCCAGGGCAGTCGCCATCCTGTGCCCCAGAAATCAAATGGAGGAGAGGAAGGCATTTGGCCAGAATGGGATTTCTTCCTCCGTTTCCCCACCCCCGTCCCCCGAGTGCCAAGGCCTGCGGCTGCACGCTCTCGCCAGTGATGGGGGCGGAGGGTGGGGCAGGAGGGAGGAGGGGAGGACAGGGTGCTTCCTGTCCCCTCCTGGCCCTGCCTCCCTGGGCTCAGGGCTGGGTCCCCTGGGGCAGTGGTGTCTCAAGCTGACAGATCTGCCCTGTCCCTTCCTGCCTGCTGGGGAAGGGGTGGGGCTGGCCCAGCTCCCCTCCCTCCTCTCCTCCCCTTCCCCAGGTCCTCAGGAGCCTGACCCCCCAGAAGAGCACTAGACTGGGGATTAGGACCCTGCCCTGTCACACGCAAGGCCTTGGACAAGCTCCTCTCTCCAACCCCCAGCCTCCTCCTGGCCCGCATCGGCTCTACCATGAAACTACTTTTTTTTTTTTTTTGACAGGCAAAGTGGACAGTGAGAGAGAGAGACAGAGAGAAAGGTCTTCCTTTTCCGTCGGTTCACCCCCAAAATGGCCGCTGTGGCCGGCGCACCGCACTAATCCGAAGCCAGGAGCCAGGTGCTTCTCCTGGTCTCCCATGCGGGTGCAGGGCCCAAGCACCTGGGCCATCCTCCACTGCCCTCCCGGGCCACAGCAGAGAGCTGGCCTGGAAGAGGAGCAACCGGGACAGAATCTGGAGCCCTGACCGGTACTAGAACCTGGGGTGCCGGTGCCACAGGCGGAGGATTAGCTATTGAGCCGCGAAACTACTTTCATTCATTCGTCCATGCACTGGGCCGGTCGCTGAGGAGTCGGGAAGCCGACGTCGCTGGGAGGAAGGCAGTGGCTGCTTGTGCAGAACCCTGACCCCGCAGCAGTGCTGGGAAGGGAACTGCAGGTGCACACAGGCTCGCACCGCCTGGGAGGTGACCGTGGGAGGGGCTTGGTGGTGGGAAGCAGCGTCCTGACTAGGAGCAGGTAGAAGCAGCCACCCTGGCTGGAGGGTGGGGCCAGGCCATGCTGCCCCCCCCCCCCAAAGACTTGGGATTTTTGTCCTAGAGCCAGCAGAGGGGAGTATTTATTTGCTCTGCAACTTGAAGTTTTATTTATTTATTTATTGTTTCCTGTGTGCATGGGTGCCTGCTGCACCTGCGGCTTTAGAAGCAATGCAGAAATGGCTGTGGGGGAGGGGAGGCTAGTGCCGGGGTGGGGGAGGCCTGCTGGGGAGCAGGGGTTTTGAGTGAGTTGTCGCCCTGGTTGATGAGGTACCACAAGCACTTATTGAGAACCCGCTGTGTGCTCACAAAGCCAGCCCTGAGCAGAACCCTTAGAGCCCGGCTGCCAAGCCTGAGCCAGCCCCTGGAGATGTCAGAGGGCCACTTCCGGATTGTACAGATACAGGGAGGTGACCAGAGAGGGCGGCTGACTTCCGCAGGGTCACACAGTAAGAGCAGAGACCCCGGCAGAGTTGGAAACTTCTCCTCCCATTGCAACTGCCAAAACCAAGTCACTGACCCTTGATCCCAGCCATCTAGACCCAAACAGAAGACATTCAAGCTCCCGGCTTTCTCAACTTGACACCTGGCAGGGAGGGGGACAGTTGCAAAATACCCGTGCACAGAGCAGCAGACACGGCCGCAGGTGGCCTCAGACCCACCCCCAGGCCTGTGCCCGGGGCCCTGTTCCGACCTGCGAAGCTTCACCCCAGGAGGGAAGGGATTTTCCTGGGTCTTGTGGTATCTAAGACATTACCAGATCCGAATCAGGAGCCATCCTACCTGGAGACGCTGGACACTGACCGGAGCTGAGATGGCCGAGAGGAGGTGGCCCCTGGGTGCCCTGTGCTGAGCAGTGGCCGTCCCTCAGCTCTTGTCTTTGCCACGTTCCCGTGAGGCGGGTACTGCTATCCTCATTTTACGGGTGACCAGACTAAGGTGCAGGCAGATGGTGTAACTTGGCTCCATTGCTACTGCCGTAAATGGGGCAAGGGCTGGCCTTGAACTCCCGCGTCTGCTCCAGGTCTCACGGTCACTCAGCTCCCCTTTCTGTTGTAACGTGACATCTCCCAGGAAGGAGAGGGTATCGCCGGGAGGGCCTCTGAGCTCACAGAAAGCCTGGAATCCTACTGGGTCACCCCATTTTTCACTCCTGTGGACACAGCTAAGCCACAGGTGTCCCCAGCTCAGCCTGGTGCTGGTGATGCCACTCTCTTGGGGCCAGCATCGTGGTGCAGTGGGGTAACTCGCTGCCTGCAGCGCCAGCATCCCACAGAGGGAGCCCCAGTTTGAGTCCAAGCCCTGACCCTCACGTGGGAGACCTGGATGGAGTTCCTGGCTTCTGGCTTGGGCCTGGCCCAGCCCCAGGTATTGTGGCCATTTGGGGAGTGAACCAGCGAATGGTTTTTCCCCTTCTCTGCCTTTCAAATAAATATGTCGTTTCTTAAGGCCACCTCCCCCTTCCTTCCTTCCTTCCTTCCTTCCTTCCTTCCTTCCTTCCTTTCTTTCTTTCTTTCTTTCTTTCTTTCTTTCTTTCTTTCTTTCTTTCTTTCTTTCTTTCTTTCTTTCTTTCTTTCTTTCTTTCTTTCACAGGCAGAGTTAGACAGTGAGAGAGAGAGAGACAAAGAGAAAGGTTTTCCTTTTCCATTGGTTCACCCCCCAAATGGCCACTACGGCTGGCGCACTGCGCCCATCCGAAGCAGGAGCCAGGTGCCGCTCCTGGTCTCCCATGCAGGTGCAGGGCCCAAGGACCTGGGCCGTCCTCCACTGCACTGCCGGGCCACAGCCGAGAGCTGGACTGGAAGAGGAGCAACCAGGACAGAATCCGGCGCCCCAATTGGGACTAGAACCCGGGGTGCAGGCGCTGCAGACGGAGGATTAGCCTAGTGAGCCACGGCGCCGGCCCCCTTTCTTTCCTCCCTCTGCCTTCACCAGTCTCTCAGCCTGCGCCCGGGGAATGTGTGGGTGGGCACACTCCTGGCTCACGCAGAAACTCCTGAAAGACAAGGTGAGCACTCCCCGCCTTCCTCTCCCGCACCGACAGCAGAGCCTTGCCTGGGGTGTGTCCCCAGGAAGCCTGGGCCCGAAGTCCAGTGGAGATGTCCAGGCCCATGACTGGGCAGTCACGTGACCATTACTCACTTCCACTTCTGTGTGGTTCAATGGGATGGTGCCCGAGACCCTGCCGGGCCAGCTTCCAGGGTCACCGGGGCAGGGCTGGGGGGGTGGGACATCTGGCGACAGCATTCACCAGGAGGATAAGAAGCAGAGCTCAGGAGACCTTCAGTCACTGGCCAAGGACACACAGCTAATAAGCAGGGTGCCAGCACCCAAGCTCCCGCTCCACACCAAGCCGCTCCCCCCAGCTACATGGATCGGCTCGCTCACTTGTTCACCTGTGCACCTCGCAGGCACCACACGTCCCACCGGCAGCCCAGCAGGGACAAGGTGCCGCTGAGAAGGGGGGGCAGGGCCTTTGCCAACAAGGAAGACGTCCTGGGGGCGGGGCCCGCAGGAGCGAGTGGCGGCCAGTCAGGCAGGTGCAGGGTGGGTCACGAGGGTCTCAGAGCTCTGAGCTGGCATCACTGGGGGACTGAGGAACGAAAGACGGCACCCCACCCCCACTTTCCTCTTTGAACTTTGGGAGGGAGCCAGAAGGAAGTAGAAGGCCCAGGGGTTGGAGGTGAGAGGTGGATGGAACACCATGGGCAGGAGGTGAGGACAAGAGGGACACGGGGACCTGTGGGACAGATGCTGGGTTCTCTGTAGGCCAGGCCCCTGCCCAGGCCTGACACTGTGCCCTTTCCCAGGGAAAGGCAAGCTGGGCTGAGCGGAGCTAGAATCAAGGCAGGACAACCTGGTGCTCTCTGGAATAGGGAGACCAGAGTCCACCAAACACTCTGCCAGACATTACGAAAGGGGAGTGCTATGAAGATACATTAGGATGCCATCTTTTAAAGACTTATTTATTTGAAACGGAGAGAGAGAGAATCTTCCATCTGCTGGTCCACTCCCCAAATGGCCAGGGCTGGGCCAAGCTGACTCCATCCAGGTCTCCCACGCAGGTGCAGGGACCATCTTCCACAGCTTTCCCAGGTACATTAGCAGGGAGCTGGGTCGGAAGTGGAGCCGCTGGGCCTTGGACCGGCGCTCTGATGTGGGGCGCTGGTGTTGCAGGTGGTGGCTTAACCTGCTGTGCCACAGCGGCAGCCCCAGGGATGAGGATTTTGAACAAAGTCATTCCTTAACTTAGAGCTTTCAACAACAGGCCCCACGTCTCCCAGAAGAGGCCGAGGGGCAGGCGTTGGCTGCAGCAGCCGAGTTGCCGCTTGGGACGCCCATATCCTGTGTCGAGCGCACGGTTCGTGTCCCAGCTCCTCCACTTCCCATTCCAGCTTCCTGCGGATGAACACCCCTGGGACACAGATGAGGACTGGATACTTGAGTCCCTGCAGCCCACGTGAGAGCCGTGATTGAGCTCTGGGCTGCTGTCTTTGGTCTGACCTGGCTCCTGAGTTCCAACCATTTGGAGAGTGAACCAGCAGATTTCTCTCTTGGGGCTGGCGCTGTGGTGAAGTAGGTTAAGCCTCTGCCAAGGAGGCCAGCATCCCATGTGGGTGCCAATTCGAGTCCCACTTCTAACCCAACTCCCTGCTAATGGCCTGGAAGAACCTGGGAGGCCCAGAAGAAGCTCCTGGCATCGGGCTTTGGATTGGCCCCGTTCTGGCTGTTGTGGCCATCTGGGGAGTGAACCAGCAGATGGAAAACCTCTCTGTCTCTTCCTCTCTCTGTGACTCTGCCTCTAAAATAAATAAATCTTTTTAAAAAAAAAAATATTTCTCTCCCTCCCTCTCTCTGTGCCTCCAGAAAGCAGGGTTTCCCAAATGTACTTGCCAAGGGTCTGAGACGCCACCTTGAAGGACGGCTCAGGCACTGGCCTCCTGCTTTGCAATAAAACTCACGGGCTATCAAATCGGAAACGAGCTCAGAGATAATGTGGCCTGACCCCTTTTACAGATGGGGAAACCAAGAAGAAGGTTGCTAGGGCAACACAGGCTCTGCAGCCACCGGGACGGGCCCCTGCCCTCAAGGCTTCGGGGTCCCAGCTCCAGCCGCCCACTGGGCTGCGCCGGCCTCTGGCTTTCTTTGCAGGTCTCCTCCCACCAGGTCAAAGCAGGGTCTAGGGGGTCAGCGCTGTGGTGCAGCAGGTAAGACTGCCACCTGCCGGTATCCCATAGGGTCACCGGTTCGAGTCTGGGCTGTTCCACTTCCAATCCAGCTCCCTGCTAATGTACCTGGGAAAGCAGTGGAAAATGGCTCCAATGCTTGGGACCCTGCACCCACGTGGGAGACCCAAATGAAGCTCCTGGCTTCGGCCTGGCCCGGCCCCGGCCGTTGCAGCCATCTGGGGAGTGAACCAGAAGATGGAAGACCTCTCTCTGTGTGCCTTTCCCTCTCTCTAACTCTGCCTTTCAAATAAGTAAAAAATGAATCTTAAAAAAAAAAAAAAAAAAGCCAGGGCCCAGCCAGGATCCCACCCACCCCCCGGCCCCGCCGGGCCAGCTCCTGTCCCCGCCGGGCCAGCTCCTGTCCCGCGCCCTCCACAGAAGCCACCTTCAGAGAGCAGTCCCAGCAGCCTGAGGCCCAGGAGACACCAGGGAGGGCGTCCAGCAGCTGGGCTTGGAAGACAGGAACGAGCGGTCTCTGAAGGCTTCTAAGAAGCGGACAGAGGTCAGGCTGCCCGAGGCAACCCCGGCACTGGCCCCAGCTTCCTTGTTCCCAGTCAGGCCGGGGTGGGGGCGGGGGGTGGGAAGGGGAGGAGGCTCGGCCCTCGCAGCTGCCTTCCTGGCCCTGGTCTCGGACCCTCAGCTTGGACCAGAAACAGGGAAGGGTGAGCAGCCCTGCTGGGACAGGCCCTGGAATGCCGTCGGCCTCCAGCCCTCTGCAGTCTGCCCAGTCTTTCCCTCCTGAGACTCAGGGAGGGTGACCGGAGGGGGCGCCGGCTCCCCGGGGGGCCGAGACCCACGAGGCAGGCATGGGCTGCCCGCGGGGGCTCTGTCGGGACCTGGGCTGTGCAGGGAGTGGGGAGGCAGCCACAGAGACGGCCCCTCCTCAGCCTCCCCAGGAGAGCAGCCGCAGAGAAGTCCAGCGCAGGCGCTCAGGCGCGGCCCTGAAGAGGGCTCCTGAACTGGGCGGAAGCAGTGAGCAGGCCTCCAGCAGGCCCAGGGGGAGGGAGACGCACGCTTAGGGGGACGGCGGAGCAAGAGCAAAGCCCAGAAAGCACAGGGAGCGGCCCACGGGGCTATGCCTGTCCAGACCCAACCACCATTAGCTGAAGGAGCTCGGGCCCCGCACGGAACTGCCTTGTGCCTGTTTCCTTCGTAGACCGGCAGCACCTCGGAGGGCTGTTGGGAGGACCAAGTGCTCGGGGAAGCCCTGGAGGTGCCCCCTGCACGGTGAAGATGGCAGCGCCGGGGAGAGGGGGCCCAGCCACACACACACCCCAGTCTGCTGTCGGGGGTCGGCGGGCAGATTGTGAACTGCTGAGGGTGAGCCGGCACCGGCTGCCGGGAGCACACCTGTGCAGGTGAGAACCCCCGTCACGCCTTTACCTCAGGTGCTGTAGGTGAGTATCACTGACAGCTCTCACCCACCTGGGGATACAGCCGATGGGTGAAATCATCGACGCTTACAACAGCCAAGTCCTGAGAGGGTCCCGGGGTAACGGGCCCAAGGCCACTGGGACACCATGGGTGTTCCCACCACATTCCACACGGAGATGGCAAAGCCTTGTCCAAAAGTGGGGGCTGGGCCCAGCAGACATCCAGGGGAGCAACCCCGCCCCAGGCTGACCGGAAGCTGCCAGGCCCTTGGCCTGCCCAGTACACAGCTCCTCTCCTGAAGCTCTGGCCTCCAGCTCTGGGGTCCATGGCCCCAGCTCCCTCCCCTCTCCCCTAAAGAGGGGACTTCACAGCCTCAGGGCTCCAGAGAAGACCAGCAGGCCCTGGGGGAAAGGGGTACACCTCACCCCAAGATTCAGAGCTGACCCACTGGGCCCAGGTCAGGGCTTCCGCGTTTTTCTAAAACTCCACAAGCAATTCTGAAGGCAGTGACGTCGCTTGAGAACCGGTTAGAAATGCAGAGTCTTGGGCTCCCGGCCCGCCCTCTGAGACACAGTCCTAGGCCAACCAGCTCCTATGAGAGGGAGGGTGTGAGGGGACAGCGGGACCCCAGGTCGCAGCCACACTGAGCTGATCCCTACGTCTTCTCAGCAAGAGCACCTGATGCCTACGTGGAGAAACTGAGGCTGGGACAGGGGCTCAACTCAACTGGACCCCTCCCTCGCCATGCCCCACAGCAGTCTCCCCACTTCCCGTTGGTGTGTCCTGGGGGCCAGGTGGGGGTGATAGGGACCACCCCTGCCCCGTGTCATGGAGCAGGAGCAGGAACCACAGGCAGGCCTTCCACAAAGCGGGACCCTAAGGGAGAGGACTCTGGGGCTAAGGGGTTAAGGGTCCTTGCTGGCCAGAGGCAGCTCTGCCAGGCTGTGTGGGCTTCAGGGCTGTGGGTCGGGGTTTCATCTCCTCGCCCCTTCTAGGGGACTGACTCCTGGGGAGATCTGGGACCAGCCTTGAGCGAACCCAGCCTAGATCCTGGGAATCTCCTGTCCTCCTGGGAGGACTCCCTCGTCCATGGAAGGCAGCCTGAGCCCCACCACGCGCTCGGCCCCAGTGCCCACCTGCACCCCTCCTCACCGTGGGCAGGTGTGGTTCGGGGTGGGATACAGGGGTCACTAATGTCCCTGAGTGCGGGGTGAGGGGATCCCTTGCTCCCTGCCCTGCCAGGGCCGAGGTCCCCGTGACTTCAGCCAGGACCCCTCCCTCTTCCCATCTCCCTGCGGGGCTGGGGGGATGGGAGGTGGGCTTCCTCTTCCCCTGCTGGACAGAGCTGGGTTCCCAGGGCGTGGAATGGGCAGGAGGGGGAGCCCAGTCGCAGCATGGGGGACAGAGATGTGCTCGCAGCAGCCCCCCACCCCCCACCCCACACACACGCATGCGGCCCTGGTCCTCCTACGGCCCTTCCCCCGCGCCACCTGCCTCACCCAGCACCTCTCAGCAGACTGCCCGGGCACGGCACTGAGGAGAACGGGTGTCTGTGCGCCCCCCCCCCACCGTCTGCTGTGGCTTCTGTGCAGACAGTGCGCGCCCACTGCCACCCCCACCCCCTGGATGGCACAGCTGGGCCAAGGAGGGTAAGGGGGCAGGGAGCTGGAGAAAGACCCCACACCCACTTCCTAACTCTGCGCCGCCGCTGGCTCCCTGCACAGCCGCCTCCCTGCCCCAGGGGTCTCGGGCCCAGTCACAGGTGCAGCGGGGCGCAGGGAGAGGCCCTTCCCTGGAAGAGGAGGAACCGGGGTGGGGGTGGGGGCATGAACAGGGACCCACCGCAAGAGAGATGCCGGGCAGGCGGACAACGGGCGGGCAGCAGCGGAGTCGGAGACTGCTGCGGGCAGCCGGGACAGCGGCCCGGCCGGCCGGATGCTCGTCCCTCCGTCCCTCTGTCCATCCAGGGCGGCTCCTCTCCGGGCGCTTCTGAGGCCGGGCGGGCGCTGTTAAAAAGCTTTTTATGTGTGTGTGTGTCCATCACATGATTGCCGTTGCCGTTCACCTGTGCTTCGAACAAAGACGGCTCACTGTTTCAAGGCCCGAACAAGAGTCTGGGCACAGGGAAGAGAGGGAGGCGGGGGGAGGAGGGTTGGCAGCGCCGGGGGTGGCGTCGAGGAAAACTGGGGGGAGATTGTCCAAGGCCAGCGAGCGAGAGAAAGAGAAAACCCTTATCAAACTCCTAATTCACTGGGCTCCGAGGCCCCGGACACACTGGCCCGATTGTCTGTCGGGTTGTGTGTGCGCAAGCATGTGTGTGTGTGTGTTCCAGTGTCCGCCGCCCCCACCCCCAACATGCCTCTGCCTCGTGTGACTACCTCATTGTGTCCCACTCCGCCCCCCACCCCCTTGGCTGCCCCAGACCCCCTTCCCAGCCCGGCTGCAGCCAGGAGCTCTTTGGGGTGGTCAGTGGGACCCAGGCTCCGCCTGCCCCTGCCTGCCTACCTGAGAGGGGAGGGGAGAGGAGCCGTGGGTGACGGTCCCACAGGAAGGACCACAGGGGGGCACAGGAGCACGTGGTGACTCCCCCTCCCAAGGGGAAGGAACTGCTCCCAGGAAGTGGGGCTCGATGACGACCCCATGCCAGGGGCCCCTCCTGTGCCTGGGTGGAGTTGGGGCGCCGGCACTGGGCAGGGAGCGTCCAGCTGCCCCCACTCGCCTGGTAGGGACCTGGCATCTCTGTCCCATTACCGCAGTTTGGGGCAGAGAGAGCGAACTGGGGGAGTGGGAGGCCCAGTGACACGGGCTGGGCCGCAAGGCCTGTTACGCAGGCGGCCGGACAGGACCCCCCCCCCCACCTGCCTCCCTATGTCTCCCATCCGTCCTTTGCCAACTGTGATCTTGCCACCTGAGGCAGAGGGTGAGGGCACCAGCTGGGCCCAACCCCACCCCCCCCACCCAGCAACAGGTTC
The DNA here is from genome assembly GCF_051225735.1 of Oryctolagus cuniculus. Classification (NCBI taxonomy): domain Eukaryota; kingdom Metazoa; phylum Chordata; class Mammalia; order Lagomorpha; family Leporidae; genus Oryctolagus; species Oryctolagus cuniculus. The sequence goes on along the minus strand of NC_142877.1, from coordinate 114,887,073 downwards.
CCGCCCTGCCAGTCTGCACCCCCGCTCCCTGCCCCTGAGCTTCCCAGACTAAGTCCGAGCTAAGCCTAGGCGAGCTGGGTCTGGGCAGCAGTGCCCGGGCAGGGTGGGGGGGCCCCTGAGTGTTGGGGACGAAGGAAAGCGCTGGAGGCTCCACCTTCTGCCCTTCCCTCCCTCCCCTCCCCCTCCCCCACTCCCCCCCTTCCTTCCCCAGCCTCTGCAGCCCGCGGCTCAGTCGCTCAGTCAGTCTCAGGCTGTCCGGCCAGGGTGGCTGGTGCTGTGGATTCAGGCTCCGTCCTAAGAGGCCGTGGCCTGAGGCTCGGGGCCCCTCAGCCCCTCCCTCCCGGTCCACCAGCGCCACCCCCCCCAGCCCCGAGCTGGACCGCACACCTTGGGACTCGGTTTTCCACTTCCTGAGGACGAGCCCCAGGCTGGAGGAGAGGTCCGAGGAGGTGAGTGCGCCTGGCCGGCCAGGCCTGGGCCCCTGCCGGGCGGAAGGGAGAGGCGGACGCCCCGCGCGCCCCACACCTGCCCCTCTGGATCCGGGTCTGGTAGAAGGCAAGGTGAGAGAAAAGTGGGAAATTCCAGGGGCCGGGATTAGAGCCGAATAAAGGGTCCGTTTTTCTTCCTTTCCATCAACAAACCTCCACCCAAAAGGAGGTTTCAAAAGAAAAACCCACCCACACCAACAGACGGTTGGGGCCAGGTGGTGGGAAGGCGCGGAGGCGGGACGCGCCCACCTGGGGTCTGGCATGTGCGAGGGGCCCCAGCGGCCGGCGCGGGCTTAGCGCACGCAGGGAGGCCCGACACCTCGGGGCTGCGCCCGCGTCCCGGCCCGGCCGCCCTCGGGGCTGCGCGCGCCGCCGCTCCATTGCGCCCTCCTTTCCGACCAGGTGGGCGTTGGGCTCTTTGCGAGGACCCCCGCGGCGGGCCCGGGGGAGGCGGCCGAGGCGGCGGCGGCCGGGGGCGACATGGCGGAGGAGCAGGACCTGTCGGAGGTGGAGCTGAGCCCGGTGGGCTCCGAAGAGCCCCGCTGCCTGTCCCCAGGAAGCGCGCCTTCGCTGGGGCCCGACGGCGGCGGCGGCGGCTCCAGCCTGCGAGCCAGCCCCGGGCCCGGCGAGCTGGGCAAGGTGAAGAAGGAGCAGCAGGCCGGCGAGGCGGACGACGACAAGTTCCCCGTGTGCATCCGCGAGGCCGTCAGCCAGGTGCTCAGCGGCTACGACTGGACACTGGTGCCCATGCCGGTGCGCGTCAACGGCGCCAGCAAGAGCAAGCCACACGTCAAGCGGCCCATGAACGCCTTCATGGTGTGGGCGCAGGCGGCGCGCCGGAAGCTGGCCGACCAGTACCCGCACCTGCACAATGCCGAGCTCAGCAAGACGCTGGGCAAGCTTTGGAGGTGAGCGCTCCCCGGCCCGACCAGCCAGCTGCGACGCGTTCGCGCCAGGCGGGAGCGCCCCGTCTCCTGCCCCCCGGGGCGGGGTCTGCCGGGGGCCCTTTCCCCAGGGGCAGCCCCCTCCTGGGATGCGCCTGGAGGACCAGGTGCAGGGACCGTGCCTGCCTGGCCTCCACAGGCGCGCCTTTGGGTTCTGCCCGCTGGCGACTCGAACTCTGAACTGCAGCCGCCTAGGCCGGGTCTCTTCCCACCCCGGGTGGCGGCCAGGAAAGCGCCCCCTCGCGGTTGGAATTCTGTCGGTGGCACCTAGGGCCTCCGGGGCTGCTCCTCCGGGAGCCCACCACAGCCCCTCACTAACTCCCTTCCCATGTAGGTGCACACCCAAGGGGGCCAAACTGCCACCATCTCATCGCTCGGGAGGATGTGAGGGGAAAGGCTTGGGCAAGCACCGGGGGCGTAGCTGCAGATTCGGGGAAACTGAGGCAGCCAGCTGAGAAGTCAGGGGAGGTCTGAGACCACGGCGTTCGGATGAGGGGCAGGGAGTGGGGGTAGGGGTGGAGAGCTGCCAGGGGGTTCTCACCCTGGCCCACCTGTCTCCACTGGGTCCTGGCCCCGCCCTCCCTTGGGCGGGGGGGCTGCTTCTCTGGGAGGAGGGGCACCCAGGACACCTTGCTCTCTCCCACCCTGTTCCAGAGCCACCAAGCTGGCTTCTCTCCCTTCCTTGCTCTCCTGGTTGGGCGCCATCTTTCCTCCCAGGGCCCCACCCAGCGTTGAGCAACCTCTTCCCCACAGCCCCAGAGTTGGAGCCGAGCACTCTGGCCAGGAGGACACCCTGGTCTCCGTTCTGCCCAGGGTCCCTCAGAGCCCCAGGGACAAGCCCACACCTCTGGGGAAAACCGTGTAGGGGGAAAGCCTGGCCCCTTAGGGACGTGTGAAGCAGGGGACCCCTCAGCCCCACCCTGAGAGCCCTCATCCAGCTCCAAGAGGGAACAGAGGCTCAGGAGATGCCGGCCTGTGGTGGCCACCTGATCTCCATCACACTGCCCAGGACACAGGCCCAGAGAGGCAGGGCCACTGCAAAGGTCACACACCAGCTGGTGGCACAGCCGGGCCAGAGGTCTTCCCCCACATTGTGCCCGGCATGGTGGTCACAAGGAGCGGGTTGGGGGGTTTCAGAGACTGGGCTCTGTCAGTGGAGCCTGCTGCCTGTCCCTCTCCACTAAGCCAGCAGGGTGGAGGTGAGGGCTAGAGGGCCCGAGGCTTGGATGCTGGGAGGAACAGGAGGGTCCCTGCGCCCAGTCCCCTGGCCCGTCCTTGCCATGTGCTCGCCTGGTGCCCCTTCCCCTCCCCCACCAGCCCCTGCTCATCCTGGGCAGGCCCGGGCTTGGTGACCAGCTGCTGTGTGTCCAGCTCTGCCAGGAGCAGAGGTCGCTGCTAGCTCCCCTCTGTCCAAGGCCCCTCCAGACCTGGGTGGGGCTTGGCCCAGGCTGGGTGCGCGGCGCCTTGGCCGCTGTGGAACAAAGAGGCAGTGAGAGACACAGCCAAAGGGAGGCAGACGGAACAGCGCCGGGGACCTTGGGCAGACCCACGCATGAGCCCGGCTCTCCCACCACCTCCCATGGCCAGGGTCTCAGGTTGCCCCTCCATTGCCCCTGGCTGGGCTGGAGGTCCCTTCAGAGGGACTTGCTCCTGGCCAGCTCTTGAGCTGTGAGCACAGGGGCCTACCTGGGCAGGGCTGGCAGGAGAGCAGGACCCAACCCCAGTGACAGGAGGGCAGTGGGACAATGGCGAGGATCAAAAGCTGTGCCCACAGATGGTGGCAAGGGTCCCCACAAACATCTGGATGTGAGCGGGGATGGCCAGTCACTCCGGAGGCTTCCGGAACCCTCACCTCCCCAGACCCCGCCAAGTTCAAGACTCCCAGGGTGCTGGGAAAGGGGATGGTTAGCTAGGCAGCACAGGGAAATAGGGGTCCCCAAACCAAACAGATGAGGGCTCACAGGCAGACTGTGTGGGGTCAGCCCCAGCAGAGCCTGGGCTCGGGGTGGCTCTGTGGGCTCCGACAGTCACGCTGGCCGTGGGTGCCCGTCTGGGGGCAGCTGGCGGATGCGGATCACGAGGTGGTGGTGGTGGTTGTGTGTGGGCTGGCCTGCCTGGAATGAACATCAAAGCCGAGAGAACTGGAAAGGGGGTCACAGGTGGGAGCCCTCCCCATGTGGTGGGGCCCCCTCAACCTCTCCTGTCCCCGTCCACAGCCTCTTCCCCAGGTAGTATCCCTGCACCCCTGGCTGTGCAGGACAGCTGCAGACACAGCCAGTACCCATCGGGAGCCCCTAACTGGGATTTTCTGTGTGAGTGGGAAACCAGCCGACCCTCTCCCCTCGCCAGCTCGCCCTGCCCTACCGATCCAGACCCTGGACACTGGGAGGACCGCGGGCTGATGTGAAGGTGTACATGAGGACTGACCGGGTTTGCAGTTAGAGCGAGGGTTGACAAGGTGGAGAGTGGGGGCTAGCGCAGTTGTCAAAGTTAACTCTGAGACTGGGGGGTTTACACAGTGGGGTGCACTGGACCTGGGGTTAGAGGAGAGCCTGGTGCAGGAGGCGGGGCTGAGGTTAGGGCCGGAGTCAGGGGTGGCAGTGGCCCTCGGTTAGGCGACCACTGGAAACTCGGACCCAGTGTTGGAATCTCCTGGCCTGTTCACCTGCCATTTCCTTGCTGACCACTGGTTGCCAGCTGGGCAGGGGGCACACAAGGATGGGGCTCCCCGGCTGTGGGGCCTCTATGCTCAGCCTGTCTGCTCTCCCTGCCATCCGCTCCCGGGCCAGGGCGCCTGCATCCCACGCTCTGCCCCCAGGGCCCTGCGCTGGGGTGAACATCAACCCGAACGGTCTCTGCCAAGGGACCCTTGGAGAAAGCTGGGGCGGGGCTGGGGCGGCGGGCAGACTAAGCTGCAGAGGAATGCTGCTGCCGGCTAGGAGGTGCCTGGTGTGACCACCCCCTCCCGGCCCAGCGCTGCTGCTGTCTGGGGGACAGGGCACCTACTGGCAGGGAGGGGTCCTCTGGTCAGAGGGAGGGGCATTCCCACCACCGCTGGCAGGCATGCAGTACCCTGTCGCCTCCCCATCCTGCCCTCCTCACCCTGGGGCAGCCCCTGTACCCTCCAACCCTGGCCTGAAGGTGGAGTCGGGTGGGCAGGGAAACTACCCCCAGGGCTTGCTCCCTCCGTGAGAGGATCTTAGGGACCGTCCCAGGGTCTGGGAAGAGACCATGGCTTCCTCTCTGGCCCCCTAGACAAAGATGCAGCGTCTCCTGCAGATGCTGGTGCCCGCTCGAGGACGGGGGCCCCCACCGGGCCCCCTCACCTCCAGCACACTGGAATTCACAACCCCTGCTTTGCAGAGGTGGGCACACCGAGCCCCTGTCCAGCTACCCCGAGCAGCGCTGGGACACCACTTTCTCAGGAGGCCTCCCTGCCCTTCCCAGGCTCCCGTGCGTGGGATCTTGGCTGATCCCACACCCCAAACAGAGAGCATCATCCCCGGGTTATAGGTGAAGAAAGGCAGGCCCAGAGCGGTAACTGGCCAAGGCCACACGCACAGCTGGGAAGCAGCCGACGGGGCTCTGCTCTGCACACCTCGGCCCAGGGGGCTCAGCACTAACCAGGAGCCAGCGGCACCTGCACACAGCTTTGACAAGAAGACTTTTCCTTTCCTTGACTGCTATCTGCCCCCTCGCAGCCTCTATCCCTACTTCTAAGTCCTCCTCAGGGGCTCACACCCACCCCAGCCCTGAGGCTGCTGCTCCTTGGGCCTTGCACCTTCTGGTCCATATAGCACTAGGCAGCCCCCACCTGGGCCCTGCCCTGTGGGCTCCCCAAGGCGGCTCATGTTTTCCAGGGCAGACGTTCAGGGGGAAGCCAGACTGGGGGCTCTGGCACTCACAAGGACCTCTCTGCTGTCCCCCGGCCCCAGGCTGCTGAATGAGAGTGACAAGCGCCCCTTCATTGAGGAGGCGGAGAGGCTCCGGATGCAGCACAAGAAAGACCACCCGGACTACAAGTACCAGCCCCGGAGGCGGAAGAATGGGAAGGCAGCCCAAGGGGAGGCCGAGTGCCCGGGCGGCGAGGCCGAGCAGGGCGGAGCTGCTGCCATCCAGGCCCATTATAAGAGCGCCCACCTAGACCACCGGCACCCGGGAGAGGGCTCCCCAATGTCGGATGGGAACCCTGAGCACCCTTCAGGTGAGTGCTGGGCTGGGAGCTGCCACGGTGCTGATGCCAGGGCTGGGGAGGGGGGCCGGGCAGGGGAGAGAGAAGACTGGATGGCACGAGGCCCTGACACGCCCCAGCAGTCCTGGGCTCCCGGGAGGGGTTGTTAGGCAGTACAGCTGCGCCGGCTGGGCAGCAGGGGCCCAGAGGGGGCTCAGTGCAGACCCCCGAGCTGAGGGAAGTGGTTGGGAGAGAAGCTGCTGGCCAGGCTGACGAAAGGGGGCCAGTTATGGAGGCCATGGGTGGAGCAACCCCAGCAAGGACAGAGGCGAGGCGATGGCTGCCTCTCACGTGCCTCCCGCTGAGGGGCGATGTGGCCTGGGACGGCAGCTGCGCCACACGTCGGGACAGACCAGATGTGCGGCCTCGTTTTCATTCTCAATAACGGGAGCCGCAGCTGATGGTAACCTGGCGCCTACCGGGTGCCAGCACCGGGCCGTCACGTGGTGTGCAGTCGCTCGTTCAGCCTGCAGCAGTTCTGAAAGTGACTCACCTTATGGGTGGGAAGGGAACGGGGTGTGTTCCTGACGGACAGAAAGGGCTGTGCCCAGGTCTGACGCACGGCAGTGGGCAGAGCTCTGCCTTCAGAGGCCACGCTCTGAGCCTGCGTTGTGGAGTGGGCCCTGGGAGCGCCGAGGGCAGCCCCCGGTCCCAGACCCCGAGAGCCCACGGTCTAGGAAGAGGAGGGGCGGAGACGGGTGGACTTAACAGAGGAAGAAATCAGGGCACGAGAAACCCCTGACATGCAGAGACGGCGGGGTCTCTGGGGAGGGGTCGCCCAGCCCTCCGGGCGTCTGTGTCTCCAAGTTACCTGACTGCCCAGACTGTGGCCCCAGTGGCCTACCCAAGGATGCGGAATCTGAGCGGCTGCGTGTTGTCTGCTTTTGTAGATAAGCAAAGTGGTTAAGACCCAATTGGCCAGGGTCACACAGTAAGTGACAGGGCCAGGATGTCAACCCAGGCAGGTCTCTCCAAGTCCGGAGCCCTTGGCCTACTCGGCCTGGCTCTGCCTCTGGGTCTGATGGGGGAGGCACGGGCTCCTGACTGCAGAGCCAGGGACACGGCTGTGATGCGTCTAGTCCAGCCGTTCCTCCCACACACGCATACTCCTCATTCTAGGAGTCAGATGCACACACACCCCAGAAGTCTGCGGGCCATGTACAGAACCAGCACTTCTGAGTGAACTGTGCACGTGGCTTTCTCACCATTCAAAACCCTGCCTGGGCTCACTTCCTCAGTGAGGCTCCCCCCGTCCCCAGGGCAGTGCGCGGCCCCCAGCTCCAGGCACGCGCGGTCCCGGATCCGGCCCAGACTTGAGCTTCGGGAGGCAGGGACTTAGCTGCTTCTGCATGTCTCCCTAGCACCTGGCCCGGTTCCTGGCCCTTAGCAGTGCCCCTAATGTTTTCTGCAGGGAATGTGAGCAGCCCAAGGAACAAGGGCCAGGGGTCTAAGTGTCCTCCTGGAGAAGGAGGGAGAGCCCCTCGAGGGGCAGCGGGCAGCACAGCCCCCAGGGCTGGGCAACAGGCAGATGTGGGAGGAGGGGTGGGTTTGGAGGGGACGCAGCACTGTGTGGGGTGAAGGCAGGGAGCAGGCACAGGCAGGCCAGCAGCAGTGAAAGAGTAGTCAGGAGTGCGGAGGGTGTGCAAGTCAGGAGAGTGGCCAGCAGGGGCCCCGGCACAGGCGCCCACAGGCCGGACCACACGGGGGTCAGCAGCTGGGGCAGGAGGGCGTGCAGCAGGGGGACTGACAGCTGAGCAGAGAAGAACTTGCCAACAGGAAAGGGTCCCAGATGGAAGCAGACCTCCCCAGGAGGCGCATAACGGAGGCTGGGAGGCAGCACCCATCCCAAGATTGGAGGCTTTTGTAAGCAACTGGAGACCAACCGGAGATCAGTAGATAAATAAATGCCAACTTGCCACCAAAACACGTCAAACCCACAAGGCGGGCGCAGGGGTCAGAGCCCAGCTTCCGGGAGGTATCTGCTGCCTGAGGGGGAGCCATCAGAGCCCACTGTCCCCACCTGGCCTCTGACCTCGCTCTCTCTGTCTCCTTCCCCCCAGGCCAGAGCCATGGCCCACCCACCCCTCCAACCACCCCAAAGACAGAGCTGCAGTCGGGCAAGGCAGACCCCAAGCGGGATGGGCGCTCCATGGGGGAGGGCGGGAAGCCTCACATCGACTTCGGCAACGTGGACATCGGTGAGATCAGCCACGAGGTAATGTCCAACATGGAGACCTTTGACGTGGCTGAGTTGGACCAGTACCTGCCGCCCAACGGGCACCCAGGCCACGTGGGTAGCTACTCAGCAGCTGGCTATGGGCTGGGCAGCGCCCTGGCCGTAGCCAGTGGACACTCCGCCTGGATCTCCAAGCCACCAGGGGTGGCTCTGCCCGCAGTCTCGCCTCCTGGTGTGGATGCCAAAGCCCAGGTGAAGACAGAGACCGCAGGACCCCCAGGGCCCCCGCACTACACCGACCAGCCGTCCACCTCGCAGATTGCCTACACCTCCCTCAGCCTGCCCCACTACGGCTCCGCCTTCCCCTCCATCTCCCGCCCCCAGTTTGACTACTCCGACCATCAGCCCTCAGGACCCTACTATGGCCATTCCAGCCAGGCCTCTGGTCTCTACTCGGCCTTCTCCTACATGGGGCCCTCACAGCGGCCTCTCTACACGGCCATCTCTGACCCCAGCCCCTCAGGGCCCCAGTCCCACAGCCCCACACACTGGGAGCAGCCGGTATATACGACGCTGTCCCGGCCTTAAAGGGGGCTGTCACCACTGGCCCTCGCCCGGCCCTTCCTGGGGCCCACGCCCCCTTCCCTCAGCCCGTGCGCCCTGCTCTTCGCCCGGCTCAGGCCTGGTGGCGGCGGTGGAGGAGGGAAGCCTTTCTGTCTGGCTCACTGCCCTGATGACCCACCTGCCCCAGCCAGGCGCCAGCTAACAGGCCCTAGACTGAAAGATGAAGGGCTGTGCCCTGCCCTCAGGAATGACCCTCTATCCAGGACCTGAGAAGGACCCCCTCCCCCTCGCGGGTCAGACGGGCATCGGAGGCCGTGCCTCTCCTGTGCACTCCTGCCTCTCTTGGAGTGAGGGGGGACAGGCCCCTGTGCCACCTGTTCGTGGCGCCTCACGGCTAAGGCACCCAGGGACCTGCATCAGAGCCTGGAGCTGGCTCTGTCTGCCACTTGGGGCTGAGGACAGCTTTGAGCTCATGAGGAGTTGGGGTGCAGGGGCTCAGTGGGGGTTCTCATCCCTTCACTGGCCCCTGTCCTCCTGAACGCAGGAAGGAATTGGCACAGAGGCGCCCAGCCCCAATTCTGTGCCAACAACCTCATGCCTTGTCTACTGGTGAGCGAGCCCCCAGTTTTCCCCCCACTCAGCCTCCCAGGCCTGTGCCACACCCGAGGCGAGGAGGCTGGGGCTCCAGGAATGGACTCGGAGACAATTCACGGAGCCTTCCTCCCTGGGCTCCTTGCCACTGCCCCCTTCCCTCACTAGACTCCGTGACCCCTGTCCTGCCAGTCCCACCTCCCTGGGCTTCCCAGAGAACTCAGAGCCGCTCGGCCCCAGCCCTCAACCCCAGGAGGAGGGGCCCAGCACTCAGGCTGCCGGCACAGGCTGAAGACACTAAGATCCTGACTGTACACTCCCCTCTTGCCCTGCCCCCCGCCTCCCAGCCGTATCTGAAGAACGTGTGTAGCCCTCTCTGCCCGTCTTCCACTCCGCAGCCCTCCCAATCCACGTGTAACTCATGACTGTCCCCTTATTTATCTCAGTAGTCCCCTCTCCTAGCTACTCCAGCCCCTATTAACTCTGCATTAAGCATTCCACATAATAAAATTGAAGGTTCCGGTTACCTGCTTGGTGGGCCTGACCTGGACTGTCTCTTGATCTCTCACCCCATACCTGTGCCCCCACAGCCAGTCTGGCAACAGTTAGGAGCAGAAAGCAAAGGGCAGACCATCCACAGGGCTGTCTCCCCTGAGGAACTGGAGACACGGCGGAGGCCAGGACAGCTGGCCTCTCAGTGGGGTCACTCTGCAGGCGGACAGGGGACTGTAACCTCAGCGGGATCAGCTGGAGCTCACAGCCTTCCCAGTGGTCCCTCCACATCCAGGAGAGGGAGGAGGGGGTGGGGTCTGACATCTTGCCGTCTCGCAGTCAGGGGCTAGGTCCCCCAGGATGCATGGTTGGGCCTTCTGTGGCCGCACCCCCCAGCACATGGAGGGCCACACAAGCCGCCCCCCCCCCACGCCAGGGTGTGGCCCAGCTCTCACTGCCCAAGAGCTTGTTCCTCAGCAAGCTCCCACTCACCAGCACACAACCCCGGGGCGCTGGTTGGAAAGTCTTCGAGTACTCTCTGGTCAAGGGCTTTGTCATTCAGGTCCAGTCCTATCCCACGTTCCAGATGGGGACACTGGAGCTTCAAGAGGCGGGTGCCAGCACTCGCCCTCTTCCTCACTGCTCGCTCCACCTGCCCATGGCTTGCAGGCCTCACTTCATCCCAATTCTGGGGTGCTCCAGACCAGGCATCTCCAGCCCCCTACCCCAGTCGGGGGCACAGGCGCTAGCCCAGCCCCCCCAGGGGGCCAGGCTCCTTCCCTGCTAAGCTGCATCACACACGCTCTTCAGACACCCAGGAACCGCCAGCCCCCTGAGGCCTGGAGGCCGCGGAAGCCCCTGCTCTTCCAGACGGTCTCTTTGCAATGTCAGTCATCCAAACTGTGTATGAGCTGTTTTGGTATTTTGGGTTTTTGTGGATAAATGCAAGATTTTATACTGATCATTAACAGATTTCATCTTGTTGGGTTACATCTGTTTTCCCACCTGTAATTAAATCTCTCGGAACTTAGCACTCCTTCAGAGCTTTTATTATCTGCAAACTTGAATTATGTTCACTTGGGCCACTAATAAAGGTGGAAACGAAGAGGGACAGGGCCTTGCGTACACACTAAATTCCTCTCTCCATCAGTACCACTGTCTGAACTCTCGGGGTGGGACAGTCTGGTCAGTTCTGACATGGTCTCATTACATCACTGAAGAGCACGACCTCACGGCTGTCCAGGACTGCCCAAGGCCTTGTTAAATAGAGACTTGGGACGTTCTTTGGGTCTGCCAGACCAGTCACCACTAAAGAGTTCACCTGGCGATATTCTTAGGAACCCCATCCCACTACTGGATCTCTTCTTTATTACCTAAGTGCTTCCAAGTATGAAAAACCCCATTCTAGAATTCTGTCAGGGATCAGTCCGTACAAACCTTCTACAACCCACCCTTCCCCTTACTCAAAGGCAGGACATCTGTCCATTTCCGGCCTGTTCGCTGCTCCCACACTAGTGGGCTGATGGACACGGAGCCGGCAGGGCCAAGGCGAGAGGCCCCATTCAGATGAAAGCACCAGCTCCGGGGCCTGCGTCTCGCGAGGCCGGCTGGGAAGTCACTGGGCATGAGGAAGGAGGGACGTGCCCCCAGGAAAGGACAGATGACCTCAGAGAAATCGGAAGACCAGAGGCTCCGGGCACGCTTGGGCCTCAGCAGGGTAGCAGCTCCTAGGAGAAGGAGTGTGGCCACGCTGAGGAAACACCAGCCACCAGCGCTGGCAGGTGGCCTTCCATTCAAGAGGTCAGAAGGCAGGCCTGAGTAGCAAGGGGCTCCCTGCAAGAGCAGAACGTTCGGGGAGGGGGAACACCCCTTCCTCCACTTCCCTTGCACCCTTATCCCCTAAGGGTTAAGCCCACCCCCTCTCCTCCCGCCCAAACCCCATCTCTCTTTAATCACATCTGATACTGAGTGGCCCAGCAGGAAACAAAGAGACCATTTAGAGAAACGGGGCCGAGAAAGTGACCCCCGCACTCCGGGGCCGCTGCCTGGATGCCAGCACAAAGGCGGCATTTCAGAGCTGAAATTTCAGCACCCAACTTGATTAAAGGATTCCACGGGCTCGGAGGAGGGTGGCAGGGGTGCGAAGTCCACTGCTCCCGGAATTAACCCTTCTCCTGAGCAGCACGCTTCCCTCCCACCCCTGCGACACTCATCCTCTCCCCACTGAGCAGGGTGCGCTGTCCCGGGGCCCTGCCTCTTGCTGGGGTCAGCCGGGCCCAGCTCCTCTTCCTGGAAGGGGAGCTGGCAGCGGGATGGAGGCCGGGCGGGCGGAATACTCAGGGTGTCAATCTTCCGTCTCTGCTGGTGTCAGATACACCCTCTCCTCCCCTGAGGAGGCAAGAGCCCGTGTGACTGGGCTCACCTGGGGCGGAGGGGACCCATTAGCACCTAAGGCAGAGGAAGGGGAGCTCCAGCGCAGGCCAAACCCAGGAGCACATTATCCCAGGACCCATCCCGCACAGGCCCCACACAAGAGGGGCTGGGAAAGAGGGCATGGGGATGGCAGCCCAGAGGTGGCCCGAGGAAGAAGGGGATAGGGTGGGGGCAGGGGTGGGCAGGTGTGCTGTCCTTGCTCCAGCTGCGGACTGCTCAGCAGGGCTCTGCCTGGGGAGGGTGGGGGATCACCACACCCCCACGCTTCCTGCTGGGGCCTTGCTCCTGAAAGGGGATCCGAGCCCACGATAAGAGGCTTGAGGCAGGTCCTCAGGAAACAATGGGCGGCTTGATGAGACCTGCTCTGTGATACTCCTGAGAAGGGAGAAGCCCCTGCAGCCAGTCCCCACAGGAAAGGAAATTGGGGGTTTCCGTGGCAACCAGCTCCCTGGGCACAAAGACATGTCTGTCTGTTGGGAAGGCAGCTGAGGTGTCTCCCTGCAGCAGCCTCTGCTCTGGTGAGTGGGAAGATGAGGAGGGACGCGGGGGACCGCGGGGTGAAGGGCCCCTGGTGCTTTTACAGAGCTGACGGTCACGGACCACTGTGACAGGTGCCTGTTCCAGGCAGCAGGCAGAAACAGGGCTGGCATCACAGACAGCTGGAGGTAGAGGGACGGAAAGACTAAATAGTTTATTATTTACACGTAGAAATCGGGAACCAAGTGGGCAGGGGCCAGGGCAGCAGACGGCTCGGCTCAGTCGGTGATGATGAGCTCGTCGACCCCCCAGTCCTCATAGCTCCCGTCGGGCAGGTAGCGGCGGATGATGATGGGGATCTTTCGGGCCCTGTGGCGGGGGAAGTCACAGGTACATAAGGGCTGCAGACGGCGTGCAGACCCTGTCCCATCCATGCCCCCTTCCCTCTCCCTCCTCCCTCCCGATGGCTGACTCCTGAATGCACTAAGGATCTAAAGGAACGAGCAGCGACTTTGACAGCCAAGAAAGTAGGGGTGGAGGGTAAAGCAGAAAGCCCTGAGGGTGCCCCCCAGACTTTGCTGGATGGAGCCGGAATCGGGGACACTTACTTGAGTTCCTTCATGGCAATGAGCAAAGGATCTGTCTCTCCCTCCAGCTCCACCATCACAGGGGCACACATCCTGTAGGAGCAGGACAGGTGTTGGGCAGACTGCAACACGGGCAGCAGAGCCTGGTCCTCACCTAGAAAGGTCACCTCCTAGGCAGGCAGGTGTGGTGGGGAGCGCGATACAAGGGCACTGCCGGAGACCCAGCTCAGGAAGCAGTCACAGACAGGTGACTGAATCTCTCCCCAGATCTCAGTAGCCTCATTTGAAACAAGAATTACTTTTTAAATTAATTTATTTTTATTCGAGAGTCCGAGTGTTTCCATCTGCGATCAGGGCTAGGCTGGGTCAAAGCCAGGAGCCAGGAACTCAATCCAGGTCTCCACGTGGGTGGTAGGAGACTAAGTACTTGAGCCACCACCCCTGCCACTCAGGGTCTCCAGCAGCAGGAGCTGGGCTTTGGAGCCAGGTCCTCTGGCAACGGACGCAGGCGTCGTACCCAGCATTCTGACTGCGGAGCGGCACAGCCACTCCAGCAGAACAGTCCACATTCTCACTTCTGTGAAAACTGAGCTAGTCTCCTGTTCCCAATGTGCTTTAATTTTCCCTCGAAGACCCTGCATTTCTGCCTTATGGATGCTGATGCTGTATTATTTGGTGCACAGATATTTACATTTTATTTATTTGAGAGACAGCGAGCACACGAGAGCGAGCACACACTCCCATCCCAGAGTCTGCATTAGCAGGGGCCAGAGGCGAGCGCTGAACCTGGGGACTCCTCGGTGGGACGCAGGCGCCGTAACCGCTGGGCTAAACGCCTGCTGCTGAGTAACTACTGTATTTCTATTTTACTGATGAGGAAAACGAGGCAGAGAAGTCAGTACCTTGCCCAAGGCCACATAACAGCAAGCGCCAGAGCCATGATCTGAGCCCTGCCTGCTCCTCATCTAACTTCCTGTGAAACAAGCTGAAGATCTGCTAACTTAAGAAAAGTGTACAGGGGGCTGGTGCTGTGGCAGAGTGGGCTAAGCCTCCACCTGCGGCGCTGGCATCCCATATGGGCACTGGCTCTAGTCCCGGCTGCCCCTCTTCCGATCCAGCTCTCTGCTATGGCCTGGGAAGGCAGTGGAGGGTGGACTAAGTGCTTGGGCCCCTGCACCCACATGGGAGACCTGGAAGAATCCCCTGGCTCCTAGCTTTGGATGGTCTCAGCTCCGGCCATTGTGTCTATCTGGGGAGTGAACCAGTGGATGGAAGACCTCTTTCTCTCTCTCTGTAATTCTACAAATAATTTCAAATAAATAAATAACTCAATCTTTAAAAAAAAAAGTGCATGAACATGGCAGTTGAAGTGTGCATCACTAGGCTACACACACTGGTCATGCCGGCTCCACTTCCAAGGACCCTCCCAAGAGGCTGAGCCAGTGGCCGTGGCAGTGTCCCAGCAGAAGGGCAGCAAGTACTAAGGCCCATCTCCCTGACCACCTCAACCCAACCCCAAGAGCCCTGCTGCCCTCATCTTCCTTCTCTACGGCAGCTCACTTCCAGCCCGGCCCCTCCCGGGCGCCACAAAGGTCAGGGCACTCGTCTGCTTAAAGCCCTTCTAGATGCCAACAGCCACCAGGCCAGAACCCTGGCCTCATCCCCGTCCACCTTTCTAGCACCTTCTGAGGCTACTTCCCTATACGTACCCCCACACTCCAGCCCTGCCAAACTACTTAGGGTCTCCTGGTGCTACGATTTCAATATATCCCCAAAACTCACGATAGTGGTGTTGGAGGTGGGGCCTTTGGGAGGAAACCAGGATTCGGGAAGGTCATGAGGGAGGCCCCACAACCGCGTCAGTGGCTCTGTAAGGGAGCGGCAGCTTGCTGTCTGGTCACGTAGAGCACCCTGCCATGCTGTGATGCAGCACAAGGCCCTCTCCAGAAACGGAGCAGCTGCGGCACCATGCTCGCGGACTTGCCACCCTCCAGGACCAGACGCCAAACGAGCTTCTTAGGAAAGAGCCGGTCCCAAGTCTGTTGTTACAGCAACAGAAGTGGACGAGACACCCGCACACACCGTGCCGTTTCCCTCGCGGGCCTCCTAACATGCTTTTCTCCCTAGGAGCCTGGGACAGGCTCAAGTGTCTCCCCGCTAGACGTCATCTGCTGAATCTTCAGCTCATTTACATGTTTCTCTTGGCAACGACCTCACTGGGTGGTAACTGCCTGTTTGGAAGTTCTCCGCACCAGACCATGAGTTCCTGGTGGCCCAGGACTGCACAGGAAGCCACCCCGATCATTCCACCTCAAGTTTACACTAACAGATCCAGTTCCCCTCGGACGCGCTGAGCAACTCCAGCGAAGGGGCCCAAGAACCTGCATTCCAAAGCTGCCCCACTGATTCTGACCTTCTAATTTGTGACTCTCGAGAGCCCAAGAAGTTCCCAAGGGCAGAGACCAAGCGTTTACTTTTGTCTACACTCTCCCTTAGTAAATATTTATGTGGTCCCCAAATAGGAAGCTTTAAAGAATGTAACAAAAATGCTTCCCTGTTCTTTCAAGATATGACTGCCAGGGCATGCATTCCTCCAGCCCCTCTCGGGTGCAGGCTCTGTGGCCTGGGCAACCTGTCCTGCACCACGGCCTCCACAAACATGTCAGCCACCCAGTGAGGAAGCAGTGCGACACGCAGCAGCAGCCACCAGGTGGTGCCAACAAACCACACTGACATTTCACCAGAAACAAATCCAAGAAATGTGTTCAGCGCCTAAGTGCAGGGCTGGGCAGAGCCAGGTAAGGGAACAGCACGGCTGTCTGAGGGCTCACAATAGACAAGGACCTTAAACCAAAAAGAGTGCTACAGACTAGACCAAGGTGGACCACGCCTGTTTCCAAGAAAAACAGGACTCCTGGACTTAGTAAGTGAGCTGGACTTGGCCCCAGAACCTTGGAGTGTTCCATCCTATCAAGCAACTAGTCTCCAGTCCTCTGAACTTGTCACTCAAGGCATAAGTGACATCACTCCAACCTGTGCCCCAAACTTCTTGCTGTTCCTGGCACCTGAGATGCCTGAGAGCCGTTTCCCTTGACCCATTCCCCATCAGAACTCTAACTCCTTCATGAAGCTTCCCCAGGGACCCTGCAATCACTCCCATCTCTCACTTTTTCTACCTTTTGTAGAGCATCACTCATGTCGCACTGAATTCTGGGTACCTGTGCAAGGGCCACCTCCCTGCCAGGGACACCTGAAGACTGCACCGTGTCTTCCCTTAGCGCCACAGTGACAGTGCTGACAGACGGCTCCACAAGGAGGCTCTGGTTGAAAAGAACTAATGAGCATGCTCTACAGTGACAGAAATGTCCTGTATCTGTGCTACCCCCGCGGTCACACTAACCACATGTGGCTGCTGAGTGCTTACGCTGTGGCGAGTGAGACAGAACCCGAATTTCCCGTTACACCGCAACGGCCACACGCAACTCACGAGCGCCGTGACTGCTGGTGCAGAAGGCCAGAGTGCGGCGCTACGCTCACCCAGGAGAGCACGCAGCACCCCCAGGCCAAGAGGCCACTGCTACTGCTGAAGAACGGCTGAGGGCGGGGCTGCCTCCTGGTGAAACCCTTCACTGAGGTCTCCACCCGCCGGGCGGACTGCGGAGACCAGAGGGCATGGCCGCCCCCCAGCACCCAGCGCTCTCCCTGCAGCCGAATCCGCACAGTCCCTCCCTGAAGCACCCTCTCCTCCATCTCCCACCAGCTTGTTCGCCGTGTGTCGTAGGGGCTCCTTTCCTCAGCCCCGGCTCCCGGCAGAGGACCTGACGTTGCAGCCCATCAACGCCGGGCGTCCCCAGGAAGGCAGAGCTGACAGGCGAGCCTGGGGGGAGATGGGCCTCGTCAAGAGCCCTGCTTTCCCACAGCACCTGCCGGCACAGAGGTGCTTTCTGGCCGGTTCCCCCGGGCGCCCGTGACCTCGGCAGGCGTTGCAGGTCCCCACTGCCTGTGGCTCCCAGGATTTTCTGCAGCCAGCAGACATTCTGAGCTCCACCTGCCCACTGTCTGTCTCCTGGACCCAGCGATCCTTCCAAACTTGAAGAAAAGGAGGGTCACAAATTGTTACACTTGATCTTAGCCAAAAGGCCGAGAAGCGACTGGGCCACAGATTCCCGAGTCCCCCGCAGCCCACCACCGCTCCACTCTCCTGTCTTCAGCACGCTGCCCTGATAGCCGTCCCCACTCCCCTGGGCCCGACGGGTGCTGCCACAGCCCCCCTCCCGCCCCACCAGCGACTCATCAGCTCGGACAGGCTGGGGGTCCCTGAGCTCGCTTTCTGCTTCACTGACCCTCAGGTGACTGCACTGTCAGTCTCTCCTGTACTGTCATTTGGCGGCAGCTACTTCTCACGTCCTTAGCCCACAGGCCCCCTGAGGGCCGAGGGCAGCACAGCGCCTGGCACACGGGCCAGCACCACCAGTGCTCTCAGCGGCTCTGGCCAATGCGGGAGACAGTGCAGGGGCCCGTCACTTACGCGATCTGGAGGGCGCGGGTGCCCAGCACGCGGGCTCGCTCATACTTGGTCATGTACGGGGTGGTGATTCGCTTCTGGTTGGCCTGTGGTCGCTCCCCAGAGGGCAGGATCTCAACATTCTCCTGGCCTTCCTGGCCAGAAAGACAGAAAAGTAGGGAAAATGTGAGTGAATTTTTCAGGTGAGGGAGGGGGAGAGAGGGAGAGGTCTGCTATCCACTGGTTCACTCCCCAAATGGCCAGAACAGCTGGAGCTGGGCTGATTCAAAGTCAGGAGCCAGGAGCTGGATGGGAAGTGGAGCAGCCAGGACACGAACCAGCTCCCATAGGAGATGCCAGTGCCACAGGCAGAGGCTTACCCTACTAAGCCACAGCACTGGCCCCGAAAGACACAATTTAAGATTCTGAAGTCTTACTCTGAATGCTCTGTGGCTGTTGAGGGCAAGGGCAGAAGCAGAGGTATCACTGAGGAGGATCAGAAATCAATCATCCAGGCAGGTAAGAGATGACTGGCAGGCTGGCATTGCGACACAGCAGATAGAGCCACTGCCTGCAACGCTGGCACGCCATATGGGCTCTAGTTCAAGTCTCGGCTGTTCCACTTCCAATCTAGCTCTCTGCTCTGGCCTTGCAAAACCAATGGAAGGGGGCCAGAGCTGTGGTGCAGCAGGTTAAGCCACAGCCTGCAGTACTGGCATCCCACATGGCCGCTAGTTCAAGTCCCAGCTGCTCCACTTCGAAATCAGCTCCCTGCTAACGTGCCTGAGAAAGCAGTAGAAGATGGCCCAAGTCCTTGGGCCCCTGCACCCATGTGGGAGACCCAGAAGCAGCTCCTGGCTCCTCGCTTCTGCCTGACCGAGCCTGGGTCATTGCAGTCATTTGGGGAGTGAACCAGCAGATGTAAGATCTCTACCTCTGTCTCTCTTTCTCTGTGTAACTCTTTAAAATAAGTAAATTAATTTAAAAAACACAGCAGTGGAAGATACACAGTGGTTGGACCCCTGCCCCCACCCATGCAGGTGACCTGGAAGAAGCTCCTGGCTTCAGCTTGGCCCAACTCTGGCCATTGCAGCCATCTGGGGAATGAACCAGCAGATACGAGATATCTCTGTTGCTCTGTCTCTCTCCCTTTCTCTCAGTAACTCTGATTTTCAGGTAATAAATAAAACCTTTTAAAAAAATAAAAGAAAAAGGAGGCAAGAGAAGAGAGAGCAAAATGGATTGAAACTGATGGCATCCTGGCTCAGGTGCTTAGGCCCCTGTCACTTATGTGGGAGACCTGGATGGGGTTCCTGGCTCCTAGACTCAGTGTGGCCCAGCCCCAGGCATTCGGCGTGTGAACCGCTAGATGGAAGATCTCTGTCCCTCCCTCTCTCTCTGTAACTCTGCCTTCCAAGTGAATAAACAAACAAAAGAAGAGAAGGACATGGAAGAACTAACTGCCCAGAAGTCAAGGGCTATGGACCAGGAGGGCAACAGCCTTCAGATCCACCCAGCAAGGCTGCTCTACCAGCCAGGGCTGGGGGCGCTTGCAGCAGAGCCCTGACCACAAACAGGAGGAAGACATCGTGAGGGAATGATCACCTGCCAGGGCCAGCGTTGTGGCCTAGCAGGTAAAACCGCCGCCTGCAGGGCCGGCATCCTGTATGGGCACCGGTTCGAGTCCTGGCTGCTCCTCTTCCAATCCAGCTCTCCGCTACAGCCTGGGAAAGCAGTGGAAGATGGCCCAAGTCCTTGGGCCCCTGCACCCACATGGGAGACCTGGAAGAAACTCCTGGCTCCTGGCTTTGGATTGGCGCAGCTCCAGCTACTGCAACCACTGGAGGAGTGAACCAGCAGATGTAAGATCTCTCTCTGTCTCTACCTCTCTGTATCTCTGCCTTTCAAATAAATAAATCTCTGGAAAAAAAAAAAAAAAATCCCCTGCCAGGCAGTCCGGCAGCGAGGACTGCAGGATGAATACTGACCTCCTCAGCATTCTCCAGGTCGTCCAGCCCTTCATCCTCCTCCACGTCGTCAAAGTCATCCCCGTCAAAACTGCACAGGAAGAGACCAGCGGTCAGAGGTCACTCTCCGGAAGCAGAGAGCCAGGGGTCATCTCACCCAGGGTGCAGCAGACACCAATAAATACCCACTTGATGAGCGAACCAAACTGGCCCCTTCCCCTCAGTCCTACCCTGTCTGCTCCCAGATCACCCTGCTTCCCTCTCCAATGGGCCACACCCACCAGCATTTAAACACGTGGCTCTCTCCAGCTTAAAAACTTAACTTCTGGGGCCTGCAGTGCCCGCATCCCACATGGGCGCTGGTTCAAGTCCCAGCTGCTCCCTGCTAATGTGCCTGGAAAAGCAGCAGAGGATGGCCAAGTGCCTGGGCCCTGCACCCACACGGGAGACCCGGAGGAAGCTCCTGCTCCTGGCTTCAGATTGGCTCAGCTCCAGCCATTGCGGCCATCTGGGGAGTGAGTCAGTGGACGGAAGACCTCTCTCTCTCTCTAATTCTTTCACATAAATAAAAATAAATTTTTAAAAACAAATTTTTTTAAAGTTAATAGAAAAACAAAAACTTAACTTCTCCCGCTGGCCCCCCCCCAGTCCTAATTCCATGTTCCCATTTGGAGCAAAATGTGTGAAATGGTCTTCCATCCTCACTGTCCCCCTTCCTGTCCCCCAACTCTGTCATCTCCTCCAACGACCTGCACCCACACACGTGAGCGCGGGCACTACACATGCGTACACACACCAGCACGCACGCCCCCCCCAACACATGAGCGCGGGCACGTACCCATGCGTACACACACGAGCACGCACGCCCCCCCCAACACATGAGCGCGGGCACGTACCCATGCGTACACACACGAGCACGCACGCCCCCCCACACACGTGAGCGCGGGCACGTACACATGGGTACACACACGAGCACGCGCACGTACACATGGGTACACACACGTGAGCGCGGGCACGTACCCATGGGTACACACACGAGCACGCGCGCACCCACACACACACACGTGAGCGCGAGCACGTACCCATGCGTACACACACCAGCACGCACGCCCCCCCACACACGTGAGCGCGGGCACGTACACATGGGTACACACACGAGCACGCCCCCCCACACACACACGTGAGCGCGGGCACGTACCCATGGGTACACACACGAGCACGCGCGCACCCACACACACACGTGAGCGCGGGCACGTACCCATGGGTACACACACGAGCGCGCGCGCCCCCACACGGCTCCATCAAAGCCACCACTCAGCTCCCTAGTGACCTCCAGGCTGCTGCCCCCCGTGCAGCTCCCCGGCTGGGCCGCGCGTCCTGCCCCACGGTCCGGCCTCTCTGTCTCGGCCCCCTCCCCGCCTCCAGCACTGCTCGGGCACCGGGCACCGACGGCCTTCTCAGTTTGGACTACGGTCCCCATGCTGAGGGCTCTGCCTTCTCGCTCTCCTCCCACCCCACCACGCAACCCTTAAGAAACAGAGCGCCGCTCCTCGCCCGCCCCCAGGTCTCCCAGTCCCTGGCCACGCGGCGAACGCCCACCTGCATCACGTTGTGCTAAGAACTCCGGCTGCCGCCTAAGCTCACTCGACCCCGCGGGAGCTGAGGGCGTGCGGCCCTGCCCCTCCTCTAAGAGGCGAGCGTCGGAGGCAGGGGTATGCTTACGCCCGCCTCGGCACCGCCGCGGCCAGACACACGGCCGGCCCAGCCAGTGCGCCCAGCCCCCGGCTGGGTCTACGCCCCGGCTCCCCGCGCCCTGCCGCGCCCCCGGCTGGGTCTACGCCCCGGCTCCCCGCGCCCTGCCGCGCCCCCGGCTGGGTCTACGGCCCGGCTCCCCGCGCCCTGCCGCCCCGCCGGCCCCCTCAGGACCCCAGGCCTCTCAGGACCCCAGGCCCCCCAGGACCCCAGGCCCCTCGGACACCGCCCCCCGAAGCCGGCCTCTCAGCCTCCCCGCTTCACCCAGCCCCTTCCGAGGCTCCCGCACTCACTTGTCCTCGTTGTCTGACATGGCGCCCTCCACTCAACCACCGGTTCCGAAACCCAGACCCACCAGAACAAACGCAAACTCGGCGCCTCCGCCTCGCGCGGCGCCTCCGCCTATTCCGCGCCTGCGCCGTGACCCAGAGAAAAACCCCTTCCGGCAGGCGGGCCGGAAGGGGGAATATGCGCATGCGCGAGTGACGCGCCTCGTTGCCATGGTAGCCAGGGCCGCGTTGCCGGAGCGCGTCTCCCGGACCGCGCTGTTTCTGCTGGGCGCTGGCGCGGGTGCCGTAGCGGAGCGGGGTCTCCGTCTGCGGGAGCGCCCCTGCCGCTCTCAGCGGGCAGCGGGGCGCCGCCCGAGCGCGTCAGGATGAAGCATAAGGATTCGATGTGTACCAGCCCGCGTGTCGGGGTGAGAGGGTGGGGCACTGAGTCCGTAGGCGCCGGTGACGTCACGATTCCGTGCGGCCCGACCCCTGCTCCCAGGTTTCCGGGGCCTGGGGGCTTGCGGGAGCAGAGGTTGCGGGTCAGGGCCGGGGTGCGACGTGGCGTCTCTCCTTCCCTTAGGGTCCTCCTGTGGCTTCGCGGGAGACGGTGGAGGCGGTGACCAAAGGAGCGGAGCCCTGGCGCTGCCCCAAGCCGGCCACGTACACCCCGGGGACCTGCGAGCTGCTCCGAGGTCAGCGTTAAAGGCAGCGAGAAGGGCGATGGTGACAGCTTTGCTCCCTGACTCAGCTCTCGCAGTCGCTGCTCTCCTTTGCAAACAGGGAGCCCGGGATGCGGCAAGGCGCAGGGTGCTGGCGCTTGCACGGGGCCAAAAGGCAGAGCTGAGACTGTAGAGTCAGCCCGGGTGCCTCCCACCCGCCCTTTCCCAGGGAGGCCGAAGCTCCCCGCACCGCGGCCAGGCCGGGACCTGAGTTGGCCCTCGCACCCGAGATAACCTCTTCCTGCGCTGGACTTAGCTCAACCTGTGGTCGGATCGTCAGGGTTCTGCCCGCTCCCCTAGATCCTAAATCCCACCAGGCAGGAGTCTGCCTCAGACCTGTGGCTCCAGCACTGGCACCTGAATGAACAAGTATTGACAGCAACAAAAATGCAAAGCTTTCAACACTGCTCGGTGCTGGGGCTCTCAGCCCAGAACGGGAGAAACCCTTGCTCGGTAGAGCAGAGTGCACCACATCATGAGCAGATGAATGTAACAGCTCTTAGGTGGAGATGAGTCTGTGAGATCAGGAACCCGGAGACGGAGAGGGAGCGCTCCGTAGGCAGGGAACTCAGTGTCAGTAGCGGCTCCTGGCTCCGGCTTCCTGCTACCGGGGGCTCAGGGAGGGAATGGTGGTGGCTCAAGTAACTGGGCTCCTGTCACCCACGTGGGCACCTGGGTAGAGTTCTCAGCTTCCAGCTTCAGCCCAGCTCCGGTGTCTCTCTCTCTCTCTCTCTCTCTCTCCCTCCCTCTCTTCCTCTCTCCCTCCCCCTCCCTCCCTCCCATTCAAAACTTTCTGTAGAGAGCGGAGATAAGAATGATACAATTTGACATTCCAGTGGCCATGGAGGGATGGCCTCATGGAAGCGTCTGTGTCTTGCAGTGATGATGAAAGAATCCAAGCTGACCAACTTCCAGCAGCGCCACATCAGGGACACCATGAAAAGTAAGGGGCAGTCCACAGTCTTCCTGGGCGGAGGGGTGTGGGACCCCACGAATGCGTCCCCAGGAAATGTGCCTGTGTCTTCCTCCTGTGTCTCCCGCTCCCGGGAGCCAGCAGAAACAAAAGGAGGTCTGAATCCCACACCCGGGAAGGACAGGCAGGGCCTTGCCACAGCGGCAGTGGGTGTTCTAGAACAATAGCAGGGCGCCCCCCGGGATCTTGGAAACAACTCTGACTTCCTGTGACCTCACTGAGTGGCCCTGAACAGAGCCCCGTGTGGACGTCCATGTAAGAGGGAGAGGCTAGAGGAGTCGTATTCACTCCATCAAAAGCTGCTGCCTTCTCCAAGGAAGGACTTGAGCCGGTCGGGAGGGCATCGGAGAGGGAGAGGCAGGTCCCGGAGCACCTGTCCAGCACTGGCCGCCGGGGGGAGGCGTGTCAGGCTAGTTCAGGGTCGGAGGACAACTCGGTGGCCAAAGGCCAGTGCTGTCCCCCATGTGACTCGTGGAGCTCAGTCCCCACACTCGGCAGGCTCCTCAGCTGGTGGCCCCGCAGAACTGCAGGCAGAATGTCCCAGGGATTCTCTTAGAACCCCGCCCCTCCCTGCTTCTCTCCTCTCAGCAGAATCCTGCTCACTGTCTGGGAGCTTAATCTAAATTCCACGGCAAGCCACAAATCCCCCTTCCTTAACCTGATGCCCAGAATTACCTAGGCCGGGATCATTTGCTGGGAGTGGGCCAAAGGGAGGGGCACAAGCAGGAGTGGGGCGGGGGCGGGGGCGGGGGCCGGAGGACTCGGAGGAAGGCAGGCCTGACCCAGCTCCGGTGCCAGCTTCCAGCTCCTCAGTGCCCTGGAGCCGCCCCAACCCCACCTCCAGCGCACCGGCCTATCTGCTGACCCTGTGCCTCCTCTGGCTGCCCAGGTCCCCATGGGCCTTCCACACTACCTGAGTGGCCTTGACCCTGGCACAGCTCAAGGATCACTCCTCTCCTCAAAACCTCATCCTGGCATCCCATTTCACACATAGTAGAGGCGTCTTTCCATGACCTCTGACCTCTGCTGCCCTTGGCTTTCTGGCAGCTCCTGGGGCACTGTGCGGGCTCTGGGCTTGGCTGCCACCGTTCCCTCGGCCTGGAGCGCCTTCCCCCAGATGCCTGCAAAGCTTGGGTCTGTCCTCAAGTGTTGCCTCCATGAGGCCTCCCCTGGCCACCTCCTAGCGCTGAAATCCACGAGGCACTGGTGTTGAGGACACCACCTATCGTCACCTGACCCCAGCGTGAGCCCCGGGAGGGCGGGACTTGTCTTCCCCCTCGGTGTCCAGGGCTTGGCACAGAGATGCCTGGTACCTCCGTGCTGACCGGAACTGGCCAGACAGGAAGTGGCAAGCTTGGCTGGCCTGGGGGAGGAGGCCAGTGGGGAGGGAGCAGACAGCAGGAGGGACAGGTGTCCATCACCGTCCACGTTGTCCCTCTCTGCCTGTGGCCCAAGCAGCAAGTTTAAGAAGTTATCTACAGAATTAAAAGCGCCAACACAGACTTTGACATAAAAGATGTTTATTGCAGCATTGTTTGAAGTAGTAAAAAAGAAACAAACAAACAAAAACACACACACCTGGGAAGAACAACCTGAAGTTTCTGAAACTCAGAGGCCAGCGGAATAAATCAGGTGCACACTAAGGACTGGTAAATAGCTATAAAAATAAGTTACACTTGGGAGTGTCCTGGAAAGGTGTCTGATGCACTTTAAGTGGAAAGAGCCTGTTACTGAATTGAGTAGAGCATAATCCAGTGTTTGGAAACAAAAGACTCTCCCTGCCCGGGACCTCTGCACAGTGACACGGCCCCGCAGAGGGTGGGCCTGACACAGACCAGCCAGGGGGCTCCTCCCACCGGACCCTCCCTCCCCTAGGAGGGGGAGCCTTGCCCCTGCAGTGCAGCCCTACGTCCAGCCAGAGGGGCTCACCTTGCAAGCAGCCGGCCCCGGCCATCTACCTGCCCCCCATCCTGGCAGCCAGGACCCACCTGCGGCCCGCGAGCCTCTGCCAAGCCAACGGGGCCTACAGCCGGGAGCAGTTCAAGCCTCGGGCCACGAGTGAGTGCCAGGGCCCCAGCGAGGGCCTGCCGTGCGTACGTGTGCGTGTGTGTGCGTGTGTGTGTGCGTGCACACACGCGCGCGTGTGGGGGCGGCAGCCACGGGGCAGGGGAGGCCGCATGGAATCAGGCCGCCTTTGTACTAACGCTCTCGTGCCCACTGCTGGTGTTCGGAGGTAGTCGGACAAAGGGAGCTGGCTGCGGGGGACAGAGGGCCCGTTCCTCTTTTTTTCCCCCAAGAAATTTTCACAGTTAGCTGGACCCTGCCGGTCTCTGCCCAGCAGCCCCGCGGTCCCCAGATTGGGCAGCCCCATGCTCCAGCCTTGTCCCTTGTCCCTTGGTTTCTGACGTCACTGCTGGCCCCGCCCAGGGCTCAGGCCTGTTTCCACAGCCTGGCCCGTGCCAGAGCAGCTGTGGGTTTGTCTCTTCCTGCCCCTCTCACAAGCTCAGGTGCCCCCAGGGGAGAAGGGGCGGGGCCTGCACAGCCCAGGCCCCCTGCAGCGTGCAGGGGGCGCCCCTCGCACCCTCCCTGGCCACTTCTGGGCCCCCCAGGAGACCTGGAGAAGGAGAAGCGGAGACTCCAAGACCTCTTTGCCACGGGGAAGGACACAGAGGAACGGAGGAGAAAGGCACCCCCGGTGCGGCAGGACCCGGGCCCCGAGCTGGACCGCTTTGAAGAATGTGAGCCCCTGGGGGGCTGCGGGACCGCCCCACAGGCCCCCCAGCCCGGGCACTGAGGGCCCTCCCCCCTGTGCAGTGGTGAAGGAAATCCAGGAGAGGAGAGAATTCCTGGCCGCCATGGAGGCTCTGGGACAGGGCAAGCAGTACCGAGCCATCATCCTCGCCGAGATCTCCCAGGTAGGAGACAGCATCGGGGAGCCGCACCCAAGTGTGGGGCCAGAGACGCGAGGACAGGCGGGCCGGGGGCAGCCGCGGCTCTCGGGGCCACACTCTGGCCCCCCGAGCTCCAGCCCCGACACCAGCTCCCTGTTGCCCTTTGCAGAAACTGCGGGAGATGGAAGACATTGACCGCAAGCGGAGCGAGGAGCTTCGGAGGGCTGTTGCCATCGCTTAGTCAGCCCCGGAGCCCGGCCTTGGCCACTGGACCTACCCCTCGCCACGCAGGGTCATCACCCAGTCAGCCCAGCCACTCTGGCTTCCAGCCATGTCGCATGGCCACACAGCACTGCCCTGCCTGGGGGAGCCCAGGGTGCCCACAGCACCCTGGACGCTGCCCAGGGACACCACAGCCCTACTCTCGGAGCCACTGAGACCTGCAGCCTCAGACAGACTGAACGGTTTCTCGGGAAAAGGGCCCCAGTCACAGCGAAAGCCACGCCCACGTCCTGCGACCTTGTCCAAGGTCACCCAGGGGCTCTCCTCCTTCCCACCCCCTCCAGCCTGTGCATCCGGGAATGAAAACAATTCCTTTCATCACACCTATCTTAGGACCAACGAATTAGACTTCATACAGCCTTGGGCAAATGTTTGACAACTAATTGACCAATAGAATACATTTAACTTGGGTCACCGCACGCACTGCCTTGTTTTCAGAGGGCTAAGGCTTATTCAGTGAGTGACACCCCTGCACAGGTGCGTGTCCAGCGACCTACTGGGACGTTTCGAGTGCCAATGAAGCAACACTCAGGAGCACTTGAATTTCTGTAAACTTGAGATAATGGTGGTAGAAAATAAAGCTCTCAAGGTCTTGCAGCCAAGGGCACTGAACTAGCAAGTGGCCACTCAGGGCTAAGTTAGCTTTACAGCCTAGGCAACCTGCTGGAAGAGCCTGGCTCAGGAGTTCCACTCCCAGCATGCACTCGTGACCTTGAGAAAACCCATGGCCCCAGCCCCGTCTGCATCTGCAAGCCCCGCCCCCCTCCCCCCCAGTGCTGCTGGGAGGACTGGCTGACAAGGAAGGCAGCCCCCACCTGCCCGGGCCCCAGGCTGCCGACACCCACACGCCCTGCCTGCTGCCTTCTCCTGTCCTGTCCCCCCACATCAGCAAACCACTGTGGGTTTTCAGCCACCACTTCCTGGCTGTGTAGGCACGCTGCAGTGTGCACAACCAACAGGGTAAGTGCTGGCTCGGGGGAAGCCTCCGTCCACACACCCACAGGAACCTGCGGGCGGAGGTGCAGCGTGGCGGGCCAGCCGCCGTCCACCCTGACGGCCCTGCCCCCGGACGACAGCCCGGCCCGACAGCCCCCACTTCAGCACGTGGGCTGTCAGCACTCGCGCGCGCACACGCACACACATGCACGCACACACCGTCTGCAGGGAAAGGCCCGGCCTCCCTGGGCCCGTGCTCTCGTGCCCGCCAGCTCCAGCTCCAGCCGCCGACACGGGGCTCGGCTGCCCCACCACTCACCTCCTGATGCTGAGCCAACCCTCAGGTTACACGCAGCCGGCTTCACCTCTGTTGCCTGCTGTCCCCACAGGCCTTGGAGATGGCCATGTCACCCGGCACGTTTGGAAGGAGACGGCTCCCTTTGAGGGCCCTCTTCCGGGGCAGGGGACCATCAGAGCCGGGGGCTGTAGAAGGCCCACAGAATCACCTGGTCTGGCCCTGCCCAGGCAACCGCGGGTGGGACTAGAAATTAACATCCATAGCAGGCTCTGTTTTCAGTTGATCATTTTGTAGGCTCACGAACGACGGCTCGATACCCAGCGATAGCGAGGTGGCCCTCGGCGCACACAGGTCCCCCGCCCTGCTCTAGGTAAACCACCCCAGCGTGGCCCAGGTCCTTCAGGGCAGCCTGGGACACCTGGCCACGAGGTGCGGCAGGGGTAGGCAGGAGGGCAGGCGTGGCCGTGGCCTGAGTGGTCTCCGTGGATTCCTGGTGAGGGCCAGTGACAGTTCATCGGCGTGGTGTCCTCACAGAAGAGAGGGCAGCTGGGGGCCCGGGGGCATCCCGGCGACAGCATAGGGCACAGTGCTCGGATGCACAGCTGCGGCTCATGTCCCGGGAAGGCCACGACCCCTCCCCTCCCACGGCCCTCCAGGTGGCCGAGTGGCCTGCAGTCCCTCGCCAGAGGAGACAGGCTAGCGATGACCCCACAGGTGCCTCTCGCTGGGCCGGGGGCACAAGAGGAAGCCGAAGCGAGGGCCAGCCGACAGGACAGACCAGGGTTAGCACCTACGTCAGCACGGTAGCGGCCAGGGCCCGCTGCTCCCCGCGGGGTTGTTAACGGGGCAGCCCCTGCCCCAGCACGGCCCTGCAGCCCTGCGCTGCGGGGAGCGGGTTTCCCTGCAGCTGGGGAGAGGAGGCACGTGCGGGCCAGGCTCACTCCTGCCTGCCACAGCGCGGCCCACCGGGCAGCTAACTCAGGCCGAACCAGAGACTTCACAAACGCGCCCGAGCGAGGGGGTGCGGGGGCCTGCGCTGGCCAGGGAGACGGGGCCCCGCGCCCACCCTGCCTCTGCTCCTGACCGGGCGGGTGCAGTTCTCAGAGGCCAGTGAGGCGGGGCTGAGTCCCGGCTGCCCGCGGCGGAGAACGGGGACCAGCCGGCGGACCTGAGGAGGGGAGGCCGCACCGCAGGCTGCCCGCCCAGGGCCATCTCCCCGGGGGCGGCTGACGGGGCGGCTCCCGCCCGCTAGCTCCTGTCGCCGGGGGCCTGGCTCTTGGTGGCACGCTTGTTCCCTAGCAGCTTCAGCACCTTCATGGTCTTGAACTTCCCCTTCTTCCTGCTCTCGGGCTCCGCCTCCCTCTGGAACTCTGAGGAAGAGGAAGGGGGACAGGCGATGAAGTAAGGAGGGGGAGGCGGTCTTTCCGGGGCAGATGCCAGCCAGCAGGGCTCGGGGGTCCCTTCACACCTTCCCGGCCTCCCCCATCGCTCTGGAGCCGGGGAAGCGTCCTCCCCAGGGGCCAGGAGACACAGGCCGGGCCAGCCTGATCCTCCCGGCCTGGGGCTCACAGCGCCTGGTTCCAATGCAAACGCCAGCTGCCACGCGGGGAGGAACCTCAGAAAGCACCTCTCCGACACCGAGCGTCGGCAAGGGAGCGTCGGCCTCTGGAACAGGCTCGCACCACCGGCACCATCTGTGGGCGCCAGGCCCTGGACTAAGTGCGGAGCGCACGGCGGGAGGGCGGCCGCCACCACCCCAGCACCTCGGATGCGGAGAGGTTGGCCCCGGCGCCCAGCCCATCCGTGCCAAGAGCTGTGGCTGGAAGCCGCGTGGTCAGACTCCGGCCTGAGTCACAACTTACCCACAAGGCCACAGAGTGAGTCACCACTGGAACTAAGTAAAACCCCAGGAGCCCGGGACGGCAGATCGGACGGTCCGATCCAGGCACACTGTCAACCCGCAGCCCCTGCTCCAACTCCCCAACAGACCAGTCCTCCCTGTGGCCATCAGGGTGCCCCACAGTCGTCCTCCAAGCCGGCCACGGCCTTCCCAGCTGGGGACTGGCCTCCCTTACCACGCACAGCCTTCCCAGCAAGACCAGGCTAAGGCGTCGGCGCACAGCCATGCAGCGGTGCCCCCTCCACTCCCCCTCCCCCAGCTGAAAGCACACAGGAGTTCTTGTGGGCCTCACCTTTCTTCCTGATCATGGCTTCCAACATCTTATCTTCCTCTTCCTCCCTGGAGTGAGAACGGGAAGCTCGAGTGCCCCGAGGAGCAAGGGCCAGACCATCCCCGCGTCCCTTCCAGCGGCCAGGGCCACCAAGGGCCGGGGCGGGCTGTGCTGGCCGGGCCTGACTGGGCCCCGCCCGCGGCCCCTCCCCGCCCAGCACCTCTGCCGGTCCTCGTCCAAGCAGTTGACGATGGCGTTGCGCTGCTCAATGAGGGTGACAAGCTCCTGCATCAGCACCTTCTCCCGCAGCCGGTCCTCCTCCGTCCAGTCCTTCTCTGCCCAGGGAGGAGAGTCAGCGGCGTGAGCAGTGGGAGAACCCTCTTCCGCCCCAGGATGCCGGAGGCCAGTGCCCGAGTGCGGGGGGTGGGGGGGCAGCTCCGAGCTAGGTACCAGGTGCAGAGAGGCGGGGCCCAGCTGGGTGGGGCTGCAAGTTCTCCGGGAAATGAAGATCCAAGGATGGGCCCGGCACCGTGGCTCTGGGTTAAGCCTCTGCCTGTGGCACCGGCATCCCATTTGGGTGCCGGTTCTCGTCCTGGCTGCTCGACTTCCGAATGGCCCCTGTGCCCATGTGGGAGAACTGGAAGACGCTCCTGGCTCCTGGCTTCACATCGGCCCAGCTCTGGCTGTTGTGGCCATTTGGGGAGTGAACCAGCGGATGGAACCTAATATCTCTGTCTCTCCCTCTCTCTGTCTGTGACTCTACCTCTCAAATAAATAAATAAATTTTTAGAAGAGACAAGGATACAAGGCCGCTACCCACAAAGCCCCTCAGGGGGCCCAGCACGTGTTTCCAGGGGTCCTGCGAGTGCTCACTCATGCAGGCGACAGAAGTGCGCGAGGCTTCAGGGGGCAGGATGGGGAGACGGCCAGAGCCCCAGGTGTCCTCCCACAGGAGGAACACCATCAGCCTTGCAGCATGGGGGCAGGTCCAGGAGCTTAGGATGTGCGGCCGCCACAGGGGGCCGGACAAGCCCAGCTACACCCACTCTGGCCACAGGGTGTCGCTGCGGCTCCCTCTGAGCCCTGGCCACGCCCAGCCTCCTGGAGATCAGGGAGGCCTGGGAAGTCCTGGGGCTTCCCCCCGCGGGCGCAGGGGCCCGACCGCTGTCCCCGCCGGCCAGCGCAGCTTGCCTGTGCTGTCAGAGACGTGGCGGGGGCGTGCTGGGCCACAGGAGTGCGCAAAGCCCTGGCCCCCCGCTCTGTGCTCTGCAGGGCCCCGCGGGTCCCTGCCTGCATCCTCAGAGGCGCCCCCCCGCCCAGCCCCGCCCCGGCCCCGTCCCCAGCCAGGCGCGGCTGCACTCACCCGGCTTGTTGAGGAGGCAGCGGAGCTCATACTCCACGTCGGCCTGGCGCTGCTCCAGGTGCTGCTGCTTGAAGCTGCGGGGCGTGCAGAGGGCGGCCGTTAACAAGGCTGCGGGCCGGTGCTGAGCCAGGAGGACCCCGGGCCCGGGGGAGGGGCACTCACACGTAGATGAGCTCCGACTCCCGCCGCACCAGCAGGTGCTTCTCGTGGATGAGCCTGAACCAGTCCACCAGCATGTCGTCCTCACAGCCCTCTGGAACCAGACACCAGCAAGGCCGGGGCTGCCGGGGGTCCCAGCTCGGCTCCCCGCCACCCCGGCCCACTGGCCAGGCCCTCCCCGGGGCCCTCACCGCTCCCGCCACCGCGCAGCCTCTCCTCCAGCGCGACCCCGCGGTGCTCCAGGGCATCCAGCTGGCGCTCGATGGTGTCCATCTCTCCGTGGATGTCCTCCTCGGGGATGTGCTGGTCAGCCTGCACCTGCCCCGGGGCACGCTGCGCTGGTCACGGCAGGCTCCCGGGGCCTGCACCCCAGGCTGGGGCAGGTGTGGGCATGCAGGCAGCCCCGCCCCTCCATGCACCGCCCCTGCCCTCCCTGGAAACCCCTCCCCCTCTCTGGCGCTCTGGAACATTCTAACCAGTCTAAGGAGACTTCCGCCATGGGAGCGCCTGACACTTGGGCTATTGTGAGCGACACGGTGACCGCGCCACCCCTGCCCTGCCCTCAGTCCCCGGGGCTGGACGCTCCGCCTCCCAGGTGGCCCCCCAGGGCCCCTCCTGGACATCCGAGGGCAGCGGCCCGGACGGCCCAGCCTCGAGGGACTCCCTCGGGCAGCCTGAAGCTGGGAAGGGAGGGTGTGGGACCCAGGCCGGCTGGCGGCCGGGCGCTCCCCCTGGGCACCTTGCGTTTGATGAGTGGGAAGCCGTGGCCCGGGGCAGGTGGCCTCACTGGCTTGGATCCTTTGGTGGCCTTCTTGGTGGCTGGGGACGCGGCAGGGGATGGCTTCCGGTTAAAAGGATTCTCCTTGCAGGAAGACTGGAGGCAGGGAGATAAGGCAGGGTGAGTCGGGGGAGGGGGCCGCGAGCCCCCGCAGCTGATGGCGTGGACCTGCGGGGAGCAGGGAGGGCCGCAGGCCCGGGATGGGGGGGGGGCGGCAGACAGCGCCCCGAATGCCGGCTCCGCCGCCCTGAAGAAACGTTTCCACTTCCAGAGCTCTCCCAGGCGCCAGGGCCGCACTGATGCCGCACCCACTGTGTTCCGTCCTGCGTCTCCGGGGCTCCCGCCGCCTTTGCACTTGATGAGCCCAGGCTCTGCATCCTTCTGGGGAGACCCCTCCCGTCTCTGAGGCCAGGCCAGCCGGGCGGCACCGCCTCTGGGGCACGCAAGGCCCTGACACCACACAGCGGCCATAGCTACCTATGCTCCCCGCTCGTCAGCACGGCGGCTGGGAGTGCCCAAGTGACCCAGCCTCCTCCCAGCAGCCGGGCTGGGGGAGATTCTTGCAGACTGGGGCTGGGGGAGATTCTTGCAGGCTGGGGGTGGGCTCCGGTTTCCGAGGCAGGGACAGTGCTGGGGTGGAGCAGGGCAGGCAGTGTGTTTGCTTCCCAGAGGGCAGCCCCGCCAGATGCGCTGGGGCTGGGGCTGGGGCTGGGGCTGGAACCAGGGCCTTTGAGATTCTCTCTGAACCCTGGGGAGGGCGGGATGGAGCCCCCCCCAAAGGAAGCTCTGCTGGGGATCTGCCCCTCCCACCACAAACCCCGGGGGGCCCAGCTGGGCCACAAAGCCCAAAGCCTCCCCCTCCAGGGTTTTCAGGCTTTCCTGGCCACAGCTCCTGCAAATCAATGTTGGCTACAGCCCCAGGGCCCCGCCCCCACCCTCCCACACCCAGGAGCCCAGGGGCTCCTCTCACTAGCGAGGGGAAGCTGGGGTGGGGGGGAGGTGCAGGCAGAGCAGGAGTCGGCACACAGGGGCCAGGGAAGGCTGAGTGATGTCTGCAAGGCGCAGGGTTAGGGCCAGACCGAGGGCCGCCTTGCACCCTGCACGGCTGGCATCTGCAGGTGCCTGTGTGCTACAGGCCTTGGGCACCGGGAACCTGCGGAGGGTGGCACGGGAGCGGCCCCTTCACCAAGGGGAGCCCAGGGGGACTCCTGACCCCAGCAACCCCAGGCTGTTGGCATGGAGCAGAGAAAAAGCCCACCGAGCACAGCCCACCGCCCACAGCGCACAGTGCACAGCCCACGTCCCACCACCCACAGCGCACAGCCCACCGAGCACAGCCCACCACCCACAGCATACAGCCCACCGCCCACTGCGCACAGCCTGCCGCGCACAGCCCACCGCCCACAGCACACAGCCCACCATGCACAGCCCACCGCCCACAGCACACAGCCCGCCGCGCACAGCCCACCGCCCACCGCCCACAGCGCACAGGCGGCTGCAGAGGAGCCATCTGAGGCTGGGCGTTGGGCACACACGTAAGCCACCGCTCGCGACGTCTGCGTCCCGTATCAGAGAGCCTGGTCTGTGCCCAGCTGCTCTGATCTTGTGGACGCACGTGCCGGGAGGCGGCAGACCCTGGCTCAAATGCCTGGGCCCCTGGCCTGTGTGGGACACCCAGCCTGGCTTCCGGGCGCCTAGCCTGGGCCTGGCCTAGCCCTGGCTGTTGCGGGCATTTGGGGAATGAGCTAGCACGTGGACAATCTCTCTTTCTCTCTCTTCTCTTCCTTTTGATTAAAATGAAAATGGAAACACACACGCACACACACACACACACGCACAGCCTGCCCAAGAGGGACCCTTGGCCAGAGCTGCCTCATGCCCAGTCCACCACCAGCACTAAGAGGTGACAGAGCCCAGTCAGGGGGTGGACACCTGGGGACAGGGTGTCCCTGTCTTTCCCTGCAGCCCCCTGCAGGACACACACCTGCAGCCTGGTGAGGGCTGACCCCGCCCACACTAGCTCCAGCACCTCCCCCAACCTGGCTGTGAGCACCATGCGGACGGGGCCAGCACGTCCCACCATCTTGAGTCCAGGCAGCCCACACGGGAGTGCCCAGTGAGCCCCAGCCGCTCCCCTCCACTCTGTGTCACCTGACCACCTTCTAGAACATTCATGCTGCCTGTCTCCCTGAGCAGACTGAGCAGGAGGGCGAGGACATGGTCTTAGTGTAACTCTGGCCAGGGCCTGGCCGGGGTGAATGGGGGTCCGGATGGTGGACCCAGGGGGTGGGGCTGCAGAGGGCGGGCTGATGGATCCCAGGTGGGCCTGTGTGCAGGCAAACCATGCCTGGAGGTACAACAGCTGGAGGGCCCAGCAGGGGGACAGGTGAACCACAGGCGGGAGGCCTGGCAGACAGGTGAAGAGACGGATAGGCAGACCTGTGCCTCCCTCAACAGGGTGCTCAATGAGGGCCATGGCCAAGGCCACTCCAGAAGTCAGAGGCCAGCACCACTGGGAAGGCCCGGACATCCCTGCCCTCGAGAGCAGACCCGTGCCTGCCAGAGAGGGCAATGGGCACTCACCTTGAGCTGCAGCTGGGGGGACGAGGTTCCAGGCGAAGGCGCAGGGCTCCTGTCTCCTGCCACTGAGAGGGGGCTGGGGGTGACGCCACTGCTCGGCTTGGCTGGCTGGGGCCCTGGGCCGCCCCGCGTCCTGGGGGCAAGGCTGGGGCCAGCCTGTGGCGTCTGCTCCACGCTGGGCTGTGCCAGCTCCCCAGAGGAAGACAGGGAGGAGTCGGCGGAGAGGTTGGCGGAGTTGCCAGGGGCGCCGGGGGCGTGCACGGCAGGCTCCGAGGAGCTCTTGGGCACAGCCGGAGGCTCTAGCAGCTGGGCCCTGCCACTCTGGCTGCAGCTCTCGGACGACAGGCTCTCCACGCTGAGCGCGGGCGATGGCGTGGCCGATGGGGGCTCCGAGTGCGAGAGGCGGGAGGCGTGCAGAGCTGCGAAGGATCAAGTGCGCGTTGCGTGAGGGGCCCAGGCAGGGCTCTCAGCCTCGCCTGACCTGTCCTCTGTCCCCCCCCCCCCATCATCTGCTCTGCCCCTCCACCCCCTCCCTCGCCCAAGTGAGCCCAGAGGCAAAGCTGGCGCAAGGGAGGCCGGGGGGTGGGGGGAGCGAGAGCAGGAGCAGTCTCGCTGTGGCCAGATCTGGGCCATGGATCCTCCTGCAGGGGCGAGTCCACGCTCCCAAGCCTGTCACCGGCCTGAGATCTGTTGCTTCAGAGGGGAGAAGCCACCTCCCCCCGCCAGGGCTGGCCTGGCAGCCAGACGCGCCCGGCTCCAGAGCTCAGGCCTGCCGCCACGTCCCAAACCTGCCTGCGCTCCTACCTCTACTCGCACAGACCACGCACGGCTCAGGGGCCCAGGGCTCCAGGGAGACCACCTAAACCCCGACCGCAGCCGTGTCTAACACGCTCTCGGCCCCAGCCAGCTCAGAGGCAGCCAGACCCCAGCCGTGCTGGAAGGTGACCAAGCCCAGGGCATGCGGACTGGGAGAGGCGGGCATCTGGCACGGTGGCTAAGGCGCCGCCTGAGATGCCCGCATCCCATGCTGCAGGGCCTGGGTTAGAGTCCCGGCTCCACTTCTGTTTCCGGCTCCCCGCTAACGTGCACCCTGGGAGGGAGGCGGCAGGTGATGGCACAAGTACTTGGGTCCCCGCCACCCACAGAGGAGGTTCGGATTGATTTTCCACCTCTCCAAGGTGAGAGGACACAGGGAAGCCCAGCGGTATTCAGTCTGCCGAGGGGCCCCTACCCCACCCGGCACCGGCAGGGACAGAGCCAGGGCTCCAGCACTCGCACTCACCGAGCGGGGACGCGCTGGGCGCTCGCGGGGCAGGGCGCTTCTTGGTCTTGGGGCTGCTGGTGGGGGTGATGCCGTACCAGGGATGCAAGGACTTGGGTGTGGCCTCTGGGTGGGCAGGGCCAGGGCTGGGGGCCGCCGAGGACTCCTCCCCCTGCTCCTGCTCCTGCTCCTCGTCCTCCTCAAAGGGGTTGTAGGGCTTGGGCTCCTGGGCAGCCGCAGGGCTCTGCTGGGCCACCTCGTCCACACCTCCGCTCTCCCCCTGTTGGCCGCCGCGCCTTGGTGGTGCAGGGCTGCCGCTTGGGGGCAGGGGTGCCGGCTTCTTCTTGGGCTCCGCCTGCACCAGTGTGATCCAGGGGGGGTCCTTCCTGGGGGCCGGCGTCCTGCAGGGAGGCGGAAGGAGAGGAAGCCATTCATGGAGGCTGGACAGCGGCCTCCTGCTCTCTCCTGAAGGCTCTGAACCCGTTTCACAAGGGGCCGGTGAGAAACCACCCCTTCCCTTGTCCCGCCCCCAGGCCTGTGGGGCAATCCAGGCCAAGGCAGAAAGGGACGTTACAGTCACATCCCCGCTGGACCCAGGAGGCCAGGGAAAGGAGCCTCCCTGGGCCTGTGTGGCCCTGCGGTGTCACCCGGCCTGTCAGTCTCTCCATGTGCCCAATAGGACTAAGATCCCCGCGTGCACGGGGCCACTGAGGGCCCAAGGGAGCCACGGTGTCCCCCACCCGAGCACCTGCCGCAGGCTGGGCCCACTGCAAATGGTACCTGCGGTGCAGCCCTGGCCCACCCACCTCCCCCCAGACAAGCAGGCAGCACAGCGCCCCCTGCAGGGCTGCAAGCACCCGGGCTCGGCTGTGAAGCGGGGGCCTGGGACTGGGGGACCGGGAACCAGGTGCGCTTTTCCAGGACTTTCCAGTGGGGCCCGCGGAGGGGAAGTGGTTCCAGGGTGGCTGCCCCCCACGGCAGCGGCGACGGGAATCCGAGGGGGTGCAGGGGAGGGGATGCACGCCCAGCTCTCCCTCCCCATCCTGAGCCCACGCAAGGCCTCTGTCCCAGAGCAGGAAAGCCCCCCGGGGCCCAGCCTACCTCTCTGACAGCTTGGGTGTCCCCCTCGGCCTGGGGACAGGGGGCTCGTGCAGTCTTCCTGGATGGGAAAGGAGAGTGAGCCAGGCCTGTGGAGCCAGCAGGGGGCGGCCCAGCGCCCGCCCCGCCCAGGAGTGCCCCCTCTAGATGGTCATGACAGCCTCCTGTACCCTCGCACTCCAGCCCAGGTAAGCAGGAGAGTGGTCAGAGGGCCAAGGCCAGGCCACCTGAGACCCCGCTTGCATGTGCAGTTAGGAAATAGCATCTCAACTCAACCAGGCGCCACCTCCTCCAGGAAGCTCCCCTGGCTTCCAGGTGTCCCCTGGGAATCCCACGCAGCGCCTGCTCCTGCCCTCCACTGGAACACGGCTTCCATATCTACCTGAGACCCTGAGACCCCTGCCTCTCTGCCCCACTGGTAGCACCTTGAAGGCACAACCAGGTCTGAACAGTAACTGGGTCCCAGGGCCCAGCTCAGTGAGTACTGAGCATAACCGGACACGGGAGGTCCCGGTGCAAGCCCCAGGGAGGCCCAGGGAGGCTCCCCCCCGACTCAGACACCAGCGTCTTCCCTGACAAGGTAAGGGCTGGCTGCCCGGCGCACGTTGTATTACAATCCTCTGTGTGTCCCCCGAGTTCAGGTAAACCCAGGCAGAGCGGGGCCAGGGAGAGAGTGGGCAGGGTCCCCACTGCAGCCCAAGCAAGGCCACCCGCCCTGCCACTCCCTCAGCCCTCCCCCAGCCCAAGCTCTCCCAGCCACCAGGTAGGGCACAAGAGGTCGCCTGGGGCACGCCTGGGACTGCCCAGGACACCAGTATGCACAGTCCCCAGATGTGCGCTCACTACTCACCCTGGACCTGGGGCACACAAGATGGACACCAAACATCACAAATGTCCCAACCCACGCTGGAGCGGAAAGCGCCCGGCGCTGGGAACAGAGCCCGGCACACAGAGCCGCTGGAGAACGCTCTGCCACAGGCAGCGCCAGCTTCAGAAACACAGGACGCCCCAGCACACGCACAGCACACGCCACACGCCACTCAGCACGAGCAGTGCACCCGACGCACAGGGACGCAGAC
Organism: Oryctolagus cuniculus; assembly: GCF_051225735.1. NCBI lineage: Eukaryota > Metazoa > Chordata > Mammalia > Lagomorpha > Leporidae > Oryctolagus > Oryctolagus cuniculus. Next base: position 114,849,007 of record NC_142877.1, on the reverse strand, counting down.
CGGCACCTGCTGCCCGCCCCAGCCGGGCCCTCGCTCACCGTTCACAAGGCCACTGCTGCCAGCCTGCTCCGCCGAGCCGTCCTGCTGGAGGCTGGACCGGGGCCGGGGCGTCGGCGGCGTCGGGGCTGGGCTCTCAGGCGCCTTCCTAGGGGCGGGCGTGGGGCGGCCGGCTGGGGGGCTGGTCAGCTCCTGGGATTTGCTGGGAACCCGGGGCTTGGCGGCGATCTGGGGCCGGGCCTCAGGGCTGGCTTTGGGCTCATCTGCTTCGGCCCCTGCAGCCACGCAAGTGCCGGGGCTGCCTGCCTCCCCATCCTGGGTCTCTTCAGTGGTCTGCGGCGGCCTTGGCTGTGTGGGTGGCCCGGACCTGGGTCCCAGTCGTCCTCCTGGGCCCAGCCTGGCACAGTGTTCTGCACACTCGAAGGTGCCCTCCTCAGGCCCGCTCCTGTAAGCCCCAGGGAGCAGGGTGCTGGAACACTGCCGACACCTGCCGGGTGACAGGATGGGGCTTCGCTGGGCTGTCCCTCCGCCCCTCCTCCCAACTGGCTGTCCCTCCGCCCCTCCTCCCAACTGCCGGCCAGAGGGACCCCAGCGCAGCGCCCTGCACCTCCCAGAGGAAAAGGAAAATGGCACCCCTCAGGAGCAGAGTGGAACAGTTAAAGTCACGTGCAATAGGCCACAGGAACTGTGAAACGCGCCTCCGGCGTGCGCTGCAAGAGGAAGAAGCCGGGGTCCCCGGCAGAGGTGCCACACAGTGCGCATGTGGCCACATGGCCGTGGCAGGAAGTCTAATCGATGGCTTTCACCCAACCGAGTCTAGAAGGCGGCAAAGTCCGGCCGTTCTCCCAGACCCTGCCTCCAGCCATGCACGCGCAGACTCAAGCTCCCGTCACGGCTGTGTGTGCCGGGAGCGCCTCTGGCTTCCTTTGCGAGTGCGTTTACTGCAACCTGCGGCTCCTCCCCAGGACGCCCCAGTTCTGCGCTGGGTCCCCTCGCAGGCACCGCACTAACCCGCAGCAGGTGCAGGCTGGAAGCCAGTCGTCGGCCTCTCCTGGCCGTTCCGTTTCCTTCTCTGCTGTTTTTGGTTGGGCTGTTTTGGTGACGTATACGATGTTTTCATTAATTTACTAAGTTTCTTATTTTCTTTGCCTCCTGGTGCATTTTATTAAAGCCTGGCTTTCCCTGGGAGTCACACACTTAAAGTTCTCTCTCACTTTTTTTTAAGATTTACTTATTTATCTGAAAGGCGGCCGGCGCCGCGGCTCACTAGGCTAATCCTCCGCCTAGCAGCGCCAGCACACCGGGTTCTAGTCCCGGTCGGGGCGCCGGATTCTGTCCCGGTTGCCCCTCTTCCAGGCCAGCTCTCTGCTGTGGCCAGGGAGTGCAGTGGAAGATGGCCCAGGTGCTTGGGCCCTGCACCCCATGGGAGACCAGGAAAAGCACCTGGCTCCTGGCTCCTGCCATTGGATCAGCGTGGTTCGCCAGCTGCAGAGCGCTGGCCGTGGCGGCCATTGGAGGGTGAACCAACGGCAAAGGAAGACCTTTCTCTCTCTCTCTCTCTCTCTCTCTCACTGTCCACTCTGCCTGTCAAAAATAAATAAATAAATAAATAAATAAAAAATAAATTTATCTGAAAGGCAGAGTTACAGAGAACGAGGGATCTTCCATCCACAGGTTCACTCCCCTTAAAGCAAGTTCTTATCATGGTTTTAAAAAAATTCTTCCCTTTTCTCAGTGGCATTTAAAGTACACACTGCTCCCGTGGCTGGTGCTGTGGCACAGCAGGTTAAGTGGCACCTGCAGTGCCAGCAACCCCTATGAGCACAGGTTCAAGTCCCGGCCGCTCCACTTCCAATCCAGCTCCCTGCTAATGCACCTGGGAAGGCAGCAGAAGACGGCCCGGGTGGTCGGAGACCTAGACGGAGTTCTGGGCTCCTGGCTTTGGCCTGACCTAGCCCTGGCCTTTGTCCCACTTAGGAGTGAACCAGAAATACTCTGTCACTCTGCCTTTCAAACAAAGAAAAAAAAGAAAAGATTTTTAAAAAAAAGTATTTGATGATCCCTAATCATCAACAGGTAGCCATCCTCAAAGAGCTTGGGCTGCTGGGAGCTCATGGATGAAGTGGGAATGAGCCACGCGTGGGTGCCGAGTCCCTGGCTCTGGGGATGGTAGGAACAGGCTCCTGCCCCAGCTCTCCTGGCCACTCACCGGAAGCAGTGCCGATGGTAGAGCCTGCCCTCCACCAGGTACCGCTGCACCAGGTGCACGTGCTGCCGGCAGGCCGCGCAGGTGCTGCTGGGAGTCCGGTGGGTGCCCTGCTCCGACAGGCTGCCCGAGGAGAGCTGCTCGACCTGCAGGGCACAGGACAGGCGGAGAGGGGGTGGGGGCCCGGTCACAGCCACCCTGTTCCAGAACACTCCCCCTGTCCCCCTCCTCCCCTGTGCGCCAAGCTTCCTGGTGGTGATGCAGAGGGCAGAGGACAGCAGGCTGCCTCCTGCCCCCACCTGCGGGAGCCAAGGGCAGAAAGGGGGGAGACTCGCTCAAGGCCCGGGGCCAGGATGGAAACCTGTGGTTCCTGGTTCCTGGGGCCCTCCCCTTTGGGACTGACAGACCACTGGCCTCCTGGGCCCACCTCATCTGTCTTCTCCCTTTCCCAGCTCTGGGACCTTGAGCCAGCTGCCCGAGTCTCTGGGCCTTGGGATCCCCCCGGGGGAAACTGGACTGGTACAGCCCTGCCAGCCTCCATCCCAGCCTCCCCGGAGCCCCTCAGTACAAAGCGCTGCTCTCACTTCCTCTAAGCTTTTTGGAACAGGCAGCACGGCCCCCGCTTCCCTGCTGAGTGACCTTGGGCAAATGACTAAACCTCCCTGAGCCTAGGTTCCTCATCTGCGTTTCGGGGCCTGCAGCACCCACCTCCCCGAGCTGCCTGCGGAACTGAACCGTCACGCTGCATCAGGAATCGGGAGGGCACCCTGACCCACGGGGACGAGGGCAGAGAACATCCTCTGAGCCAGCAGGACCAGCGTGTCCGCGTGACAGTCGCCGCCATGACAGCTGCCCCCTACCCCCTTCCCCCCCCATGCCTGCCTACCTGAGTCTCCTCTCCCGGATGCTCTGTAGGGGGCGCTAGAGCTGGCAGAGAGGAGGCTGCCGGGTCCCTTCTGGGGGGTGACACGCCAGCTGCCAAGAGACAGGAGAGGGGCCCTGAGGCACGTGGAGACCCTGGAGGAGGGCCGGGCACAGGGGTGTGCTGGGAGCTGCATGGCTGGCCACATGCGGAGGGCAAGGCGCCCGGCCCCGCTGAGCTCAGTAAAGTGGGGCAGGGGAGGGGGAACTCCCACTGCGGGGAGCCGAGGGGAACAAGAAGGCAACAGCACAGGGCACAGGGCGCCGCCTCCCGCCTTCCTTGGGGGGGGGGCGCAGGGGGAGGGGGAATAAAGGGACCGTGCGGGGGTGGGGGGAGGCAGTGCCCAGGGTGACAGGGAGGGCGGGGGCAGGGCCCTCCCCCACCCCACCTCGACCTGGGCTCCTGTGAGACTCAGCTGCGTCCTCTGACTCCCTGGGGTCTGCTGTGCACCGTCCATCACAGCACAACCCCAGAGGTGGACACCCTGCAGGGAGACCCACGTCCCCCGGGGCAGCGCCAATCCAGCTCCCGGCTGAAGTCCACTGGGAGGCCACAGGTGATGGCCCCAGGTATCTGGGTCCCCGCCCCCCACCTGGGAGACCAGGATGGAGTGAGCTCCCGGCTCCTGGCTTCAACCTGGCCCAGACCAGACAGCTGCAGGCAGCTGGGGAGTGAATCAGCAGATGGAAGGCCTCTCTCTCTCTCTCTCTCTCTCTCTCTCACCCTCTCCCCCCCTCCCCCTCCCTCCCTCCGCCTTTCAAATAAAGAAGTTGGGGAACTGTGGGGGGGGGGGGTTGGTTTCACTGTGATAACTTTAAAAACCAAACCCGGCCTCAGTGTAGTCTAAACCGGCACTGACCAAACCTCGGTGGCAGCCCGCTGGCGGGCCCTGAAATCGGGCAGTGACGGCACACGGCACGTTCAGAAGCCGGGGCGGGAGAGCAAGCACGTGCACGCATCACGTGTTCCCAGGGGAAGCGCTGCTCCCTGAAGCTGCTTCAGTTACACACGTGTGCGTGACGTGGGACTGGGACGCCCAGGCGCCGACCCAGGTCCCTCGGGGGACCCTCACCGCCTCCTCTTCACGCTCACTCCCCGACAGCACACACCCTCCGCTGCCCCTGGCCTGGAACGTTCCTCCCCCTACCTGCACAGGGCCTCCTCCTCTGAGGCTCTACTCTAACGTCACCTCCTCAGGGCAGCCCTCCTGGATCACCCTTACTGTCTTCTTTTTTTTAATTATTTATTTGAAAGTCAGAGTTACAAGAGACATAAAGAAGAGACAGAGAGGTCTTCCAACCCCTGGTTCACTCTCCAAATGGCTGCCACAGCTGTGGCTGTGCCAGGCCGAAGCCAGGAGCCAGGAGCTTCTTCTGGGTCTCCCACGTGGGTGCAGGGCCCCAAGCACTTGGCCCACCCTCTGCTGCTTTTCCCAGACCATTAGCAGGGAGCTGGTTCAGAAGTGGAGCAGCTGAGACACGAACCGGCGCCCATATGAGATGCTGGCGTCTCAGGCAGCAGTCCCCCAACTTTGTCTTGATGCCCTGTGGGGCAGGCTCCCCTCCTGATTTCTCACAGCCTCGGGACCTCTCCAGCCAGGCTGGGGCTCTTCACGGGCAAGGTCCCTGGGCAGGGTGCCAACACCTTAGCCGGGAGCAGGCCCCAGGTTACCAAGGCAAGTCTGATCAGTCATGCCCAACAGCCCCCACGTGCCCAGGACAGCTGGTGGAGCGGCGCAGCCAGCGGCGCCTCTGGGACAGGGGCACTGCCCTGCCCCTGCACCTCAGCAGCAGGTGGGATAAACACGGCTGCACGTAGGGACCAAGTGCTAGGCAGACAAGCACCGGGCACCAGCGTGCAGCCCATGCGGCCCTGTCCCAGCGCCTGGGTTGCAGTTCCGGCTCCACTTCCGATCCCAGGCTCCTCCTAACGCTCACCCTGGGAGGCAGCAGTGCTGGCTCCAGTACCTGGGTCCCTGGATCTAATTCCCGCTTCTAGCTTCGGCCTGGCCCAGCCCTGGCTGCGGCGGGCATTTGGGGAGCGTATCAGCAGATGGGAGATCTCTCTATTTCTCTGCCTTTCGCATAAATTGTTTAAAAAGAAGAAAGAAAAGCACAAGCTACAGTTATCAACAAGAGTCCCCCCAGGGTGGGGGGGGTGCTCCCACCAGACACAGCACAGGAGTAGGGCCCACCCTGAGGGTCCCAGGAGGAGCGGCCCTGCAGGGTTTCCTAGAGAGGTTTGGGTTAGGAAGCCCCGGGAGAGAAGGCTGAGGGTGACCCTCAGTGCACAGGCCAATCGGGTCCACGCAGTAGAGCAGCGCAGGTGCGCCTCGACTTCCCAGGTGGAGAAGGCACCTGCCTGCCGCCCGGAACCTGTCAGCCTCGCGGCTCCGCAGCCCAGCTCCCTGCAGAGCGCCTGCTGCTTCCCCTCACTGCCCAGCACCGCGGGGGGGGCTCGGACCAGACCACAGCCAGCCGGTGGCAGCTATGGTCAGACCCAGGCCCAGCGCTGCGGCGTAGCAGGTAAAGCCGCCGCCTGCAGTGCCGGCATCCCATATAGGCACCAGTTCGAATCCCAGCTGCCCCACTTCCGATCCAGCTCTCTGCTGTGGCCTGGGAAAGCAGTAGAGGATGGCCCAAGTCCTTGTGCCTGCACCCACGTGGGAGACCCGGAGGAAGCTCCTGGCTCCTGGCTTCGGATCGACACAGCTCTGGGCATTGCGGCCAATTGGGGAGTGAACCAGCGGATGGAAGTCCTTTCTCTGTCTGTAGCTCTACCTCTCAAATAAATGAATAAAATCTTTATTAAAAAAAAAAAGAGAGAAAGAAAGAAGAGATCAGACTCTGAAACGTCAGGTAGATTCTACTAAATGGGTGCAGCTTTGGCACCATCACGCGTGGCTGTGTCGTTTGTCTGGGACACCTGTCGTAGGAAGGGTGACCGTGGGTCCTCACATCAATCCTGTGATTGATTGATTGATTGATTGATTGATTTGGAAGGCAGCGTTATGAGACAGAGAAGGAGATACAGAGATTTCCCATTGGCTGGTTCACTCCCCAAGTGGCCAAAACAGCCAGGGCTGGGTCAGGAGCCAGAAACTCCGTCCAGGCCTCCCACAGGGGTGCAGGGGCCCAAGCACTTGGGCCATCCTTCTCCATCTTCCCAGGCGCATTAGCTGGGAGCTGGATTGGAAGTGGAGCAGCAAGGACTCGAACCAGCAACCATGTGCGTTGTCGGCATCTCAGGTGGCAGCTTAACCTGCTGCACCACAATGCCAGCCCCTGATAGGCGCTATTCTAATCCCCGCCACAGAGGGGAAACTGAGGCAGGGAGGCATAGCAACTGCCCCACTGTCCCACACAGAATCAGTGGCAGAACACCCTGGGAGGCAGCGGGTGGTGGCCCAAGTCCCTGGGTCCCTGCCACCCACGTGGGAGACCCGGATGGAGTTTCCCCAGCAGTTGCAGGCATTTGGGGAGTGAACAGAGGATATAAGAAGATCTGTCTCTCTCTCTCTGCTTTTCAAAGAAAGAAAGAGAAAAAGAGCAAAAATGGAGTCCCAGCTCTTCTCCCCAACCGCCTGTTCAACTATCATGTTAATTCCACATTCTTTTCATTCTTGTGCTGCTTCTGTATGGTATAGTTTCTATAGCAAGCATGAGTTAGTAAGGAAAGAAACCGTGACTTCATGAAACACTTTTTAAAAGGAGAGGGGCTGGGCTGGGACACGCCAGGGGGAGAGTGGAGGCAGACACAGGGCCCCGGGACAGCGGCGACCCGCGTGGGCTCCAGACACCCTCCAGACACCCTCTGGACACCCTCTGGACACCCTCCGGAACCCTCCGTCTGCTGTGTGACCTTGAGCCCCTGCTTCCCCTGCTGGGCCGCCCCAGCGCTCCGGGGGGCTCCAGCCTGGGGGTGCTCAGCGCAGAGCCGTCCCCTTGGAGCCCGCGCCCAGGCCGCCCAGGCCTTGGGGGTCACCCCGCACACAGGACAGAGCTGCCGCAGACAGGAACGGTGCGGGGGGCACTCCCCCAGCTGTCCCCTCCGACCTGATTTTGTTCGCTTTTTGGTTTCTGTATTTGCCGCCTGTGTCCGCCCACAAGCCTGCAGGCAGCGGGCACCCTCGGGGGCCCCAGGGCCGAGCACCGGGCTGAATGAGCACAGGACTGACCGAGGGATCCAGGGGACGAGGCTCCTGCTGTGCCCCCGCCCGCCCCGCCCAGGGAGAAAACAAGTAACAGGACCAGGACCAGGACCAGCCCCCCCCCCCCCCGCCTCACCTTGGCCAGGGGCAGCAAAGTGGTTGTAATACTGGGACACGTAGGTCATGATGCTGAGGCTGTCGGGGACGCGCATGGAGACCATGTCACTGGGGTCCAGCAGAGCGGGGATCCCCAACTCCCTCTCAGCCACGTCGAAGGCCTGCGCAGGGTGGGAGGGTGAGCAGGTGGTGTCAGGGGGCCCTGGGCAGGGTGGGGGACTGTGGGCTCCCCACCCCCACCAGGCCCACAGGATGTAGAGCAGGGGCCGGCCTGAGGCTGCAGGCACAGGGGGTCCACAGAAGAGGGGCTGGGGTCTTCTCTGGGAGCTGCAGCCCACAGACAAGGGCAGCTGAAGGGCAAGATCCTTGTCACACACATGTGCACACTCAGACACACACGTGTGCGCACACACTCAGCCTCTTGGGCTTCCAGCTGTCTGGGGACTCACCAGACGGTTATTCTCGAAGATGTTTTCTTTGGAAAGTGAATCGAAATCTCTGCAAAAGGTAAAAAGGGGAGGGTTGATCAAGAGAGGGGTCACAGGGGCCGCGCGGTGGGGCCGGCGCGGTGGCGCAGGGGGAGCTGTCGCACACGTCACCGGCATCTCACAGATGGTTGGAGCCCCAGCTGCTCCACTTCTGATCCAGCTCCCTGCTAACGCACCTGGGAAAGCAACTGGACACGGCCCAAGTGCTTAGGCCACTGCCACCTGTGTGGGAGAGCCGGATAGATGCACGGCTCCTGGCTTCAGCCTGGCCAGCCCCGGCTATTGCAGCTATTTGGGGAATGAACCAGCGGACTGAAGATCTCTCTTCTCTCTGTCCTACCTTCTCTCTCTCTGGCTCTTCTTTTTAAATTTTATTTAAAAGGCAGAGTAACAGAGAGAGAGAGAGAGAGAGAGAGAGAGAGAATCCTCTGTCTGCTGGTCCAGGGTTGGGCCAGGTCAAAGCCAGGAACTTCTTCCGGGTCTCCCACGTGGGTGCCGGGGTCCTAGGACTCAGGGCATCTTCTACTGCTTTCCCATGTGTGTTAGCAGAGAGCTGGATCGAAGTGGAGCAGCCGGGACTTGAACCAGCGCCCATACGGGATGCTGGCCCTGCAGGACAGGGTTTTAACCTGCTGCGCCACAGCGCCAGCCCCATGGCTCTGTCTTTCAAATAAATAAATCTTATTAAAAAGCAGAGAGAGAGAGAAGATGTGACGGGGGGGGGGCAGGGTGTGGAGTGCGCAGTGGTGACGTCACAGTGGCCAGCGTCGGCCTTGGCAGGGTTGGGGGAGGTCTGCGGGTTGCAGAGGAGCGGGCGAGGCAGCAGGAACTTGCTAACCTGTGGGCTCTTCAAAAAGTTCACGGACAATGAATATTATGAAAAAATGTCACACCAAAACAAACTTATCTCTTAATTCCATTTTGCATGAACTTTTCGAAGGCCCCTAGCAGAGCTGGGGCTGCCAGGTTGCATGGGACAAGCTCACGGTCTCTGGAGGCATACAGGCAGACTGCGGCCAGGAAGCCGGCACTGCCGTCTGAGATTCCCCACTTCCCCAGGAAGCCGCCTGCCTGCTGAGAGCCCAGAGCAGGCGTAACAGGGCCCAGTGGACCATTTTACAGATGAGAACGCTGAGGCCTGGACAGGGGAAGTCACACTGCCAGCCCTCGCCCTGCACACCCCAGGCTCAGAGCGCCTTCTCCGACGTGCCAACTCCGAGCCCAGGCCCAGGACAAATGTTTTTCTTCATGGAGCCAGAACAAGTTGGAACCAGAGAGGAAATGGTATACACTCAGAGCCCCAGCTGAATGGCTGGGGCACTGGGGACTACGCTGGGACAGGTGAGAGGCGGCCCAGGGACCTGGCATGGGACAGCTGACCGCCTGCTGGCTTTATTTATCCCTCACCCCCCTCCTGACCCCAGGGCCCTGGAGGGGTTGAAACCAGCTTGAGGCAGCTCAGCTCCCTGCCCCGAAGCCTCCTGGGGCCCCGACCCCACAGCCTGCACTTCCTTCTAGGATTGCAAACTGCAGCTGCGAGGGCCTGAGACAGGGGAGGGCTGGAGGCCCAGGCCCTGTTCTCCCAGGCCGGGCTCTGTGACCTCAGGCAGGTCCGCAGCCTTCCGGCCTCCGCCTGCGTCCCCATCTGCAGGCTGGGGAAAGCATGGGTGCCGCCTCCCAAGCTGGCGCGGGCACTGGCAGGTGGGGCTCGGTGAAGCGCAGGCCTCCCTGACACAAGGGAGCCAGGCAAGCCCACCCCCCTCCTCCTGCCCCTAACTAAGCCCTGTCCAGGGGCGGCCAGGGACCACACACCCTGGACGGCTGCAGAAGTGGGCAGCTGCAGGACCCTGGGCTCCCGCTGCACCCCTGCATCACCCCCGGCCACGTGTCCGTGCCCCTCGGCTGCTTCACTAACTCCACGGTCTTCCCACACCTGACAGTGCAGTGCGGCCCTAAGCAAGCCATTCCGCCCCTCTCCACCCAGGCGCCTGCTCCCACGCTGGAGACACGAGTGACCAGGCTCGCCGTGCATCCCCGTCTTCCCGGCAGCGCTCCTGCAAAGGGTCAGGTCGCTATTTCGTCCACCTGGAGCCCCCACCACTCTCCACTGAGTGGCCGGGCACTGCGGGCCGTTGGCCGCATAACTGGTGAAAAGACTGGGGCAGCCTCCCGCAGGAACCTCCTCCACCATCCCGCCTCCATCTCCGTCCCTACCCGACATCGGGTCTTGGTGACAGAGATTTTCTCAGAGTTGCGGAGGCCTGGGAAGTTCTATTTGGCTCTGGGGAAAACGCAGGACTCACAGATGAAACCCACATGGTCCCCGGCCTCAGGAACCAGTCCAGGAATGGACCAGCCTCCCTGCTGCCCCAGCCGCACCCAGCAGAGGCACTGTGGAAGCCTGAACCGCTCTACAGCAGGGCTCTGGGCCTCCCCACCCCCACGCCCAGGGCTCACAGGGATCCCGCCCCACCACCACCCATGCCCTGCAGGGGAGCTGGGCCTCAGTGGGCCGCGTGATGGCACAGAACCTCCGCTCCCTCTCCAGCCACATCCCTCCCCTGCCTAAAACCCTGTGGTCCATCTCCTTAGCACCGGTGCTCGCCCCAGGAGGTCTTCCCAGCCCGGGCCCTTGCTGGAGCACCTGCGGTTCCCACGGGAGCCCGGTGGCCAGGCAGCACCAGCACGGAGTAGTAACTGTAAATACGCGCTGGGTAAACGTGGGCATGGAACAGCGCCAGCAGCCTCTGCCGCCCAGTGCCAGGGTGCGAGGACGAGGACGGGCACCTGCCCGCGCCTGACCACACGCAGCCCCCCTGACAACGCTGCGAGCGTCGGAGCTCGGGCCTCACCATGCAGCCCCCGTTACACACGCCCAGCCAGGCAGCCCGCCCTGAAACAGCTCAGCTCCACCCCCGAGGGCTTTCCCACGCTAGGCCACCCCTGCCCCGGCCTCACAGAAGACCCCCCCCCAAGTCCCCAGCTCCAACACGGACCCAACAACAGCACCCTCCTCCTCTACCTTCCCAGCCCACCCAGCGCCTCCATCAGCAGTGACACAGGCCTCTCACCTCCTCCTCTCTCCTCCAAGGCCCCCCCCCCAGACCTGGGACCGCCTGGTGCAGAGTGAAGCGGGTGTGTGTGCACCACAACCCCTGGGACCATCCCTCCAGGTTGGCAGGTGCAAGGACACAAACCCTGCCAGGCTGGGGTGCCTCGCTTAGGGCCGGGGGAGGGGGAGCCTGGAGGAGGGCGCTGGGGAGGCGGGGAGGCGGGGGCCAGGACTCCTGTCCCAGATTTCCAGGTGTGACCTGAGGCCAAAGGCCAGGTGGGCACAGGTGAACTCTCACTGTTTCACAACGCATGAACTAACAGAAGGAGGTTGGGGGGGGGGGTCTGAACTCACTCTCCCCTGAGACTCTCACAGGGCAGCTCCAGGCAGGAAGCGGCCATTTCTCAGCCTGAGCAGCCGGCTGGCGGCTGTCCCTGAGGCCGTGTCTCTCCCAGTGCCACCTCTGCTCCTCTGAGCGCCAGAGCACAGCAGGGTGCACGCCCACTCATCCAGAAACTGTTACCGTGGGGTCCCCTCTAACCCTCTGGGTTAGAACTGGGCTGGTGCCTGCAGACAAGATCCGCCCCACCATGAGTCAGAGAAGCAGGGACCCCCTGCACTCACAGAGCAAGGAGCCCCCGCCCCAGCCCCACCCCCACCCTGTGGGGTGTAGGGGGTGAACATGGCTACCCTTTGCCCCCCCAGATTCCCCGCGGGGCCCTGAATTACAGTGACATAAAACGGATTAACAGGAGAAAAACCGCATTTAATTCCCTTTGTCTGCATGGAAGGCCCACTAATGGGACTGGAAGCTGTGTCTGCGGACACGAAGGGGATGGATGAGGGCTGGGGGCTCCCGGGCGAGGGAAGGAAACGCGGTCCTGCCGCGCCGCGGAGCCCCTCGGTGACCCAAGTGCTTTCCTGTCCATGGAAATTTCTGCTGCAACAGCACCGCCCCTCAGGAACCATCTGCAGGTCTCAGACCAACTGCATAGACGCCTAGGAGAGTGCACTTGGGGGTGGGGCATCCTGACCTCTACAGCCGTAAGTGGGGCACTGGGGCTCGGCGCGCCCGTCCCCCAGGCATCCGGCGCAGGAGGGGCGCGGGTCCCCAAGCAGAGGGCTCAGCGTCCCGCGGGCGGGGCCACGGCCCCCGCGAGGGTTAGGACCCCCTGTCCGGCGGGCGGGGTCCGAGCGGCCGAGGGGGGAGGGGTGCCGCCGGGGCCGGGGTCTCCGCGCTCCGGGCCGTCCCCGGGGGGCGGCGCCTGCCACCGGCCGGGCTCCGCGTCACTGAGGGGGGCGGCGGCCCCCAGCGCCCGCCGCCGCCGCCGCCGCCGCCGCCCGCCCGTCCGTCCGCCCGCCCGTCCGCCCGCCGCGCCCCGGCACTCACAGCAAGTCGGGCCGGTGGCGGTGCAGGATGGCGCAGAAAGCCAGGCCGTCCCGGAAGGAGCTGCTCAGGTCGCGGATCTCCACGCCGCGGTAGCCCTCGCACTGGCGGCGGCACCAGGCCAGGAGCGCGCCCCGCGGCCCCGCCATGGCCGCGCGGGCCCGGCCCGGCTCGGCTCCGGCTCCGGCTCCGGCTCCGGCTCGGGGGCCGCCGCGCGAGACCGATTTCCGGCTGCGGCTGCGGCTGCGGCGCGCCTTGCCCGGCGCCTCTCGGAGCTCGGGGCGCCCACCGGCTGGCGCTGGGCGAAGGGCGCGGGGCGGGCGGGCCTCGCTGTCCCCGTCCGACTCCGGCGCGGGGCCCGGGCTCGGCTCCCGCCGCCGCCGCCCCCGCCCGCCCGCCCGGCCGGCCCGGCCCTGCCCCGACCTGCCCGAGCAGCCGCCGCCCCGCGTGGCCCGGCCGGCCGCCCTTACTCACGGCGGCCCGCTCGCCTCCTAGTGGGCCGGCCGCGGGCGCGGGCCTCCCGCCGCCCCGGTCCCCGCCCGAGGCCCGCCCGCCGCCGCGGGGGAGCGGGGAGGGGGCGGCCTGGCGCCCCACCCATCTGCGGCTCCGCCCCTAGGCGCGGACCCCCAGCCCCCACCCAGAAGGTCAGACACCCGGTGGCCCGTCTGCCGTAGGATCCCTACTACTCCTTCCCGGGCGTGCGCCTCGCCCGGGCCAGCCCTTGCCACAGTGACTTCCCCCCACCAACACCACGCTGCCCACCGGGACTCCCCCTCCAGAGGCGGGACACCTCCCGCTTGCTCCCCACTCCTGAGCGCCGGCAGATTTCCCCCACACTAACCTCAACCCACTCGATCCTGGCCTGAAACCTTGGGGACATTCCCCTGCTGGGCCTCCAAGTTCCCTCCCGGCTCGCGCCCCCTCAGCCGGCTGACTCCCGCCATCCCCTCCCCATGCAGTGCAGGGGGAGGGGCGACTCATGCCCCCTCCACCACCGTCAGCCCCAGGGTCCACCCGGTGACAGACTGAGTGCCCCAAACAGCAAGCAGGACCTCTATCCCCCGGGAAGCTCAGGGATCTGCCCCGCCCCCGGGCCTGGGTCCCCTGCAGGTCGGATTGGAGTGACAGGGCCTCAGGCCTATGGAAAGGACCCAGGGGTAGCAGCCCCCTCCGGTACCGTTCTGGGCTGGCCTTTCTCCATCTACTGGCCCCGTCCCAGAGGCCTCCGCCGAATCTCCCGCGGATGAATCAGCCTCCCTCTGCCCGCGGCAGTGAGGTCACCCTGACCGAGGCCGGGCTGGGCTTGGAGCGGGTCTGCGGCCTCCCGGTGGGCAGGCACAGGGGTCTTAGTCATCCAGAACGGGCGCGGAGTCACATCCACCAGCCTTGTGACCTGTGCCGCCCTCAGCTGCAGTCTACACCTGGGAACTGGGGATGATCCCACTTTAGCTGGTGGCTGAGGGTTAGGGTGTAAAGTGGGCATGGCGTTGTGGCTCCAAGGACAGCCACTGCCTGTGACCCCCGCATCCTGTGTGGACAACCAGTGCAGGTCCTGGCAGCTCCACTTCCAGCCCAGCTCCCTGCTAACGCTGCTGGGAAGGCCGCAGACAATGGCCCGAGGGCGTGGGTCCCAAGTGCAGGCCCCCATTAGCCTGCAGTGTGGGAGACCTGGATGGAGTTTCAGGCTCCTGGCTTTGGCCTGGTCCAGCCCTGGCTGTTGCAACAATTTGGGGAATGAAGCAGCAGACAGAAGATCTCTTTTCTGTGTGTGTGTGTGTGTAACTCTTTCAAATGAATAAATAGGTCTTTTTAAAAAGTGCCGCTGTGACATAGCAGGTGAAGCCGCTGCCTGCAGTGCCAGCATCACACGTGGGCGCAGGTTCAAGTCCTGGCTGCTCCATTTCCAATCCAGCTCTCTGCTGTGGCCTGGGAAAGCAGTAGAAGATGGTCCAAGTGCTTGGGCCCCTGCACCTGCGTGGGAGACCTGGAGGAAGCTCCTGGCTCCTGGCTTCGGATCAGTGCAGCTCCAGCGGTTGCAGCCATCTAGGGAGTGAACCAGGGGATGGAAAACCTCTCCCCCCCTGCCTCTCTTTCAAATAAATAAATAAATCTTACAAAAAAAAAAAAATAGTGCCTGACATGTGGGTCCTCAGTCACAGGTTTTATCTGATATTTGCTATCTGGGAAACTCGTGACCTAGCAATGTCCACTTGTCACATGGGCCTTTTTGGATACATGATTAAGGAGAGAAGCCAGTTTAGGGACTTCCACCTCCTCAATACTTCCAGAGTCCCAATTCAGAACAGTTATGACCCGGGGCCCGCGGTAGGCCAACCTGGGTCAGCCTCATACCCCTGGGTGTGCCCAAAACTGGAAGGCCACCATGTTGGCCCAGAATGTGGCCTCTCAGACCCCCTGGGAAGGCCTTGCCATGGCCTCACTGCCTGGCCTGCCCCTCTTGGCCCTGCCCCGCCCCCTCCTTTATGCCCTGTCCCTTAGGGGAAGTGACTCAGGAAGGCAGGGTTCCAGGCGCTTCCTTTAATTAAATCCGAGATTTGGGCTCAGGATCTGAGGCCAGCATCTGCCTTGACCTTCACAGACCGTGCAGGACCTGCATTAAAGCCCCGGGGCAGGGCCCGGCATGGTGGTGCACCGGGTGAAGCTGCAGCTTGCTACGTACTGGAGTGCCAGTTGGAATCCCAGGTACTCCACTTCAGAGCCAGCCTGGGAAGGCTGCAGGAGGTCCAGGTACTCAAGTCCCTGACATCCATGTCTCCCACATGGATGGAGTTCCTGGCTCCTAACTTTGGCCACTTGCGCAGTGAACCAGCAGATGGAAGGTCTCTATCAGTCTGCCTTCCAAATAAATCTTTAAAAACAAAAACCGTATGAGTAATTCTATTCCTGTCCACGAGCAGCCTTCAAGGCTCCCCTTGGGTCCCTGAGGGCAGCTCCGGATCCAACCCTGACTCCTCCTGATGCCATAATAATAGTATACACAGCCAGCGCTTGGCCCCCACTAGCCATCTATCTGTGGGCCTGTTAAGCCCATTCTGAGTCAGCTCACCTCGTCATGATCAGCACCTGCGATCATAGCTCTGACCACAGGCCGGCCAGCTCACCCTTGGGAGCCCCATTTCCTACCCTGTAAACTGGGGATAATCTCTGGCCTGCATCTCAGAGTGGTGGGTAATCAGGGGAGACAATGGGCGCGATTGTGCTGTGCACACTGTAAACGCCGGGCCAGGGGGAAGGTGAGTCTACGTGCACAGGTGAGGTCAGAAGTCACAGACGGGCAAGTCAGCCACCTGCCCACGTCGAGCCAGGACTTCAGGATGGGGCTGAGGGACGTGAGCATGTCGTTCGGGGCTTTTCCGTTTGATTTCTAAAGACGGAAGGAAGCAGCCCTTCCATGCCAACAATTTAAAGAGGGGCCGGCGTTGCGGCACAGGGGGTCAAGTGGCTGCCTGCATGCCAGCAGCCCTTATCCAAGTGCCAGTGTGAGTCCCGGCTGCTCCACTTTCCACTCAGCTCCCTGCTAACGCACCTAGCAAAGCTGCAGATGATGGCCCAAGTACTGGGGGACCCAGAGGGAGCTCCTGGCTCCCTCTTGGTCCAGCCCTGACTGTTGCAGCCAATTGGGGAGTGAACCAGCAGACAGAAGATCTGCCCCTCCACACAATGCTTTACCTTTCCACTAAACAGATCTTTTACGAAGGTTTTACAAAGAAAATAAAGTTGTGGTTAACCTCACCCTGTCGCAGGCACCTCCAAAGCAGCAGGAGCCTCCGTGGTCCATTTGGAACAGTCTTCCAGACCCTGCCCAGCAGGGACGCTCACCAAATGCCCACTGAGCACCCGTGAGGGGAGCCAGTGCCAGGACCCAGGGACCACGGGGGCGGGGAGCGAGACAAGGTTCCGGGTCTCAGGCTCTAGTGGGCTAGGCAGGCACCCGACCAGGACATGAACCAATTAAGGTCATTTCAGACAGTGACATGTGCAGGGAAAAAAGCAAAACAAGGGGCTGTTAAGAAGGAATGATGGGGCCACCTGGGGTGACGCCTGAGCTGGTGACGCCCATCCCACTCTTCAACGGGAGTGCTGTGGAAACTGCAACCAAAGGAAGCCTTCTGCTTCCAGAAAAATCACAAGGCACAGGGTTGCCAGCAACAGTCAAGGCTGTGGGACAGGCTCTAAGGACGGTGCAGACTCCGCCAGGCAGCGTGGATGCCGGGGATCATTCCAGATGTTTATTTCGAGCCGGGACGTCCGCGGAACATCTGGAGGCTGCACGCATGGCCATGGCGTCCCACGAAGCCCTGTAATCCTTCATCATGTGAACACCTCCCGAGTCTCTTCTGCAATAAACTAATGCTGGCTAAGCTGATGCCACCCCTGGTCTGTAAAACTGAGTTTGCCTGCTCAGGTATGAACACATCCAAATAAAAACACATACACAAATGGTTGTTTATTTAATTAAAAAAAAAAAAAAAAAAAAAGAGAGAGGGGCCAGGCACTGTGGTTCAGCTTGTTAAGCCCCTGCCTGTGACGCCAGTGTCCCATGTGAGCCCGGTTCAAGGCCCAGCTGCCCCCTGCTGTGGCCTGGGAAGGCAGCTGAAGATGGCCCAGGTGCTTGGGTCCCTGCACCCACATGGGAGACCCAGAAGCTCCTGGTTCCTGGCTTCAGCCTGGCCCAGCCCAAGCTGTTGAGGCCATTTGGGGTGTGGAACAGCAGATGGCAGACCTCTCTGTCTCTGTAACTAGCGTTCAAAAGGAGTGAAAAAAGCAAACTGCAGAATAATGGGTACAGTGGGGCCCCATTTTTACAGAACATGCACAAAGATAAATATCTATACTAATACATTTACTATATTATATAACAAAGCTTTTCATTCTATAAACTATTTATATCTTCTAAATTTATGATATATATTTACCTACACTTAGATACAGTAGATGAAGAATTTTAAAAATTTAAACATTAAGAAAGGATGCATGTCCAAATGCGCTCAGTGGTTAACTTTAGGAGACAAGGCGCCGCCGCTGTGGCGCAGTGCGGGCATTGCACATGGACACCGGTTCTAATCCCAGTGGCTCCACTTCCCATCCAGCTCTCTGCTATGGCCTGGGAAAGCAGTAGAAGATGGCCCAAGTTCTTGGGCCCCTGCACCCGGGTGGGAGACCAGGAAGAAACTCCTGGCTACTGGCTTCAGATCAGCTAAGCTCCAGCCGTTGTGGCCATTTGGGGAGTGAACCAGCGAATGGAATACCTCTCTCTGCCTCTCTCTCTGCCTCTCCTTCTGTGTGTAACTCTTTCAAATAAAATAAATCTTTACAAATACTTTATTTTACTTATTTGAAAAGCAGACTTAAGGGGAGAGAGAATTGTTTCCACTGGTTCATTCCTTGAATGGCCGTGATGGTCAGGGCTGGGCCAGGCAGAAGCCAGGAGCCTGGAGCTCCATCTGGGTCTCCGACGTGGGCGCAGGGGCCCAAACACCTGGACTGTCTTTTACTGCTTTCCAAGGCGCATTAGGAGGGAGCTGGATTGGAACTGGAGTGTCCGGGACTTGAACCAGTACCCACAGAGGATGCTGGCACCACAGGTGGCCCAGAATGGCTTTCTACAAGTCATTCTAGCTCAGATTTGTAAGAACTAGTAGTTGTAACTTTGGAAACTATCGGCCTTATTGAGATATAATTCACATACCATAAAACTCCCATTTCAAAGTGTTCAGTCCAGTGGCTTTCCCCAAATTCACTGAGCTGTGCGACAATTGCCACTGTTTAATCTCAGGACATTTTCATCACCCCCAAAGGTGCCCGCCAGCGACCACTTCCAGCCCCCCCCCGAACCCCCCAAGCTGCTTCCGGTCTTTGTGGATGCACCTGCTCTGAGCACTTCCTGAAGTGAAATCACACGCGCACACACACACACACGCACACACACACACGCACAGACCGTGGCCTCCGTCTGGCTTTTCCACTTAGCACAGTCAGCTGCAGAGCTTCTTCGCTAGTGATTGTGTTTTTTATTTTGGTGAAGTGCACACAACATCACACTCGCCACCTCAGGCTTTCGAGCGCAGCCATCACCACCATCCGCCTCCAGAACTTTATCTTCCCAACCGAAACTCCCCAAATGCAAACCCCCATTCCCCAGCGTCACCCCACCCCCCTGCCCCCCCCCCCCCCCGCCAAGCCCCTGGCGCTACCTGCTGCCACCTGCTGTCTGTACAACTGACCACTCCAGGTGCTCTGCCTGTGTAGACAACCCAACTGATTTGGGTTCTTAAAAAGATGTATTTATTGGGGCCAGTGCTGTGGCATAGTAGGCTCATATGGGCACTGATTCATGTCCCGGCTGCTCCTCTTCCCATCCAACTCCCTGATAATGGCCTGGGAGAGCAGTGGAGGATGGCCCAAGTGCTTGGGCCCCTGCACCCGCATGGGAGACCAGGATGAAGTTCCTGGCTTTGGTCTGGCCCAGCCCTGACCACTGCAGCCAGTTGGGGAGTGAAGCAGTGGATGGAAGAGCTCTGTCTCTGCCTCTCTGTCTGTAAATAAAATCTTTTGAAAAAATGCATTTATTTTTATTTGAAAGGCAGAGTGAGAGAGGGAGACACATGCACACACACACACATACAATCTTCCATCTTCCAGTTCACTCCCCAAATACCCGCAACAGCCAGGGCAGGGCCAGGCTGGAGCCAGGAGCCTAGAGCTCCATCAGGGTCTCCCACCTGGGTGGCAGGGGCCCAGCACTCGGGCCATCTCCACCCCCTCCTCAGGCAGCAGTAGCAGGGAGCGGCATCAGACGCAGAGCGGCCAGGACCTGAAGCAGGGCTTGGGTACGGATGCCAGCACGCGGCTTCCCACGCTCACAGCAACTCGGGGCTGGAAGCATTCACTTAAAACGTCAGTTTCACTTTCTTACCAACACAACATTGTTTGTAGCTTAATTAACATCCTGAGAAGGAAATCCAGTGCTAATTTTAAAATAAAATCAGCCCCAAGAAAGGAGTTTGCCACATAGCCCAGGGCGACAGATGGCTGGAAGTGAAGTGGGGGAGACGTGGCACAGAGCACCAGCAACTCGTACGAGGGAGAGAAGAAAACACGGTGAGCACGCGGCCTGCGTTCCCGAGCGTCTCCGCGGTCGGATCCTAGGATTCCTGGGCTAGGGCTCTCCGGCTCCCGAGCTGTGACCTGTGGGTCTGACCGCTCTGTGTTTCCACGCAGACTACAGCCCGGGACTCGGGCCCTGGCACGCCCTTCACTCTGAGCTGCTCTCTTGGGGGGCAGCCTGGCAGAGCCGTGGACAATGGGAGCATTGTGGGGCCTTAGGAGCTGGGGCCCAGGGGCAGAGGGAGGCGCGTGGGAAGCTGTGGCAGGAGTGGCAGCTGCTCCCCGCGCTCTCCCATCCCTGCTGGGCCAGAGGCACGCCCTGAGCATGCCAGGACAGCTCCGCGAGCCTGGGCCCCTGCCGGCTGCCGGGATGCGGCCTGGGTTCCCCGGAACCCCCGCCTGAGCACGGGAGGCTGCTCCAAGTCTCTCTGCCCCACATGCACATATGCAGAATTCTAGTATTTTCTGCCCCCAAATAAACACCTTTCAATTCTGTTTCCAAGAACGGTTTGAAGTACCCTCATACACCCACGCTGGAGAATCCTCCTGGGATTGGCAGGTGGGTTTCCTCCTTACCCCAGACCAACCAGCAGCCAGCGCCGCTCTGCGGGACCTAAGAGCCCTGGGCCTGCCACCAGGACGGCGCTGAGCCTGGGAACGGCAGGCTGGGTCATGGGGGAGGCCTCAGGTCAAGGCAGCCACCCTGGAAAGCACCCTCCCACGGCACAGCCCCTGCAGCGCTCTGACAGCAGAGACGGAGCCCAGAGGGAGGCGTGCGCCCAGCCCCCACCCACCTGACCACAGGCTGCTTGTTGGGGTCCCCACTGGCCAGACCCTCTCCCCAATTCTGGCTACCTCTGAAATGACCTCGAACTGCTCTTCCACGTCACACCCAGGCTTCCAATGTCACCTCTTCCCTGAAGACTGCCCTGACTGGCCCCACAGAATCCCACCCTTAGAGTGAGACAGGACTTCAGAGAGGAATTACCTCGTGCTACCCGAGGGAGGGCCCCTGGAGGGAGGACCAGGAGCCTTGTGGAGAACAGATACGTAAACAACCACAACAAACAGATGGAGAGATGGGCAAAGGGTACAGAGCTCCCAGAAGGAGGGGACGGACAGACGAATAGTTGGCGTGTATTTGGCAGACGTGCCCCTCCCCGTTGGGGAGACCCTGAATAACACAGCTGTCTCAACTTCACCGAGCCGCCACCACACTCCCGTGGACAGTGCCCTTATTACTAACGGGCACCACCTCCTGGATTCGTCACGGCCACTCGATGAGGCAGACACAGTCACATTACCCCCATTTACCAATGGGGCTCGGAGAGGTTACGCAGCCAGCTGAGAGCAACACAGCTGCCGACCGGTAGTCAGGACACAGCCTGGCTCTTTTATTTAAAAAAAATATATATTTATTTAATTGAAAGGCAGAATTAGAGGGGGAGATAGATCTTCCACCTGCTGGTTCACTCCCCAAATGGCTGAGGCGGAAGCCAGGAGCCTGCAACTCCATCTGGGTCTCCCCCATGGGTGGCAGGGATCCAAGCCCTTGGCCATCTGCTGCTGCTCTCCCACGCGCACTGGCAGGGAGCTGGATCAGAAGCAGAGGAGCTGGGAGTGGAACCGGCAGGCACTCCAGTATGGGCTATGTCACCTGTGTCACAAGCAGCCAGTTAATCCACTGTGCCACAACACTGGCCCCAGCCTGGCTCTTTCCGACTTCACAAAGGACCTTGTTCACCATAAAAGTGAGCACGGGTGCGTGGAGGCAGGCATCGTGCCACGCACCGCTGCACACCTGGAGCTCACTGAACTCCACTCCATTATCTTCCTAGGAACTGGCTGAGCCAAGAGCCCTCCCGGGATCCCCAGCGTCAGGGCCTGGAGGCCAGGACTGCAGTGAGGCCCACCCTGGCCAGGGAGCCCCAGAGGCCTCCAGCCAGGGCCTTCCCAGAGCTTCCCAGTCTCAACTGCAGCAAACACGGCTGGTCCAGCAGGCCTGAGGCCGCCATCCGCGTGCTATCCACGTCTTGTCTTGCTCCAGCAGGCCTGAGGCCGCCATCCGCGTGCTGTCTTCTCTGTAGGGGGAGGGTTCCTGCTGCTTCCTGGGAGGGGGCTCGGAGGCGGGAATGTGGCAGGAGAGGGGGGAGAGCACGGGATCTGACTTCAGGTCTGCACAGCTACCAGTGGAGGGCGGATAATGGGCGGGCACAGAGGCCTCCCCACTCCCCCAGGCCGGCAGAGCGGGACTTTCCCAAGGGCCCAGAGAGAGGAAGGGGCTGTCAAGACACCGGAAAAGGCCGTCTGTCGCTTTACCTGCCCCTCGTGCTGCCGCCCTTCCAGACAGAAACAGAAAGTGAGAGCTTTGCCCTCTGGGGGAACAGGCAGGGGCGGGTGCACCTGTCTCATCCGGTCTTCCGTGCTGGGGTTTAGGGGCCTCCCCCGGGTGGGGTGGGGGCAGGGAGGAAAGGCTGTCTGCATTTGACAGGCAGGAAGCAGAGGCCCAGGGGCAGCCTCAGGATTTGAAGCATAGAGCAGCAGAGGCGGCCCTGAGGGCAGGAGGGAGGCACCTGGAGCTCAGCCCAGAGGCCAGGCAGGAAGAAGGAAGTCAGGCTGGACAGGAATGTGGAGCCACAGGAACCAGGACAGGAGCTTCCCGGCCCCTCCTTCCGGAAAAATCTCAGGAAACTGTCTGTCAGGCCTTGGCCTTCCCACCGTCCCACATCCCCCACCCTCCTGTCTCCTCCCAATGCCCTCCCCAAGCCTGGAGGCCACTTCTAACCCCAGGAGGCAGCGCACAGGTCCTGAGCCCCACCCGGCAGGCTGGGGCAGGCTGGGCGGCCTGTGAGGGAGGGCCAGGCAGGCCCCGCTGGACCCTGAGGCCGGAGTGAGAGGACGCCCACGCCTCCCCTGCCCGCCCTGTTCCAGGAAGCACTCTCACTCACAAGGGTTCACCCAGTCCTCACCCCCTCATCCTTCACTCGGTCAACCAGATCCCTTCACTGTCAGGGCCACTGTGCCACAGCTCCTCTCTGCCCAGCTCCCGGCCTCCTGGCTCATTTTTAAATTATTAAAAAAAAAAATTGGCATCTACTTGAAGGACAGAACACGGAGCAGCCAGCCCTTCCATCCACTGATTCACTCAACAAATGGCCCCAACAGACAGGGCTGGGCCTGGCTGATCCAGGAGACAGGAATCCCACCCGGGTCTCCCAAGTGGGTGGCGGGGCCCTCACCCACTGTTCAGGTACCCTGACAGGCAGCTGGACTGGAAGCAGAGCTCTGGGACCCAGACAAGCATCTGATAATCGGAGCCAGCAGCGGCGCAGGCAGTGGCTGCTGGAATAGTCAATAATCCTTGATTGATCATTCTGCTGTGGCCTTTCCCCCTCTTTTGTTCATTTCAATCACCTGTGAGGGAGAATCCTGGCAACTGAGATCCCGGGCTGCCGCTCCACCTTCTAGAAGGGCAGGGCTGCAGCCCTAGGACTGCGGCTGGGACCACTGCCCCAGGCAGTCAGGAGCCACCAGGCCACAGGAGGCGGCAAGGAGACAGGTGAGGGCCTGCTGTGTGGAACCGCATTGGGCCGAGCCCACAAAGGCTGGTCAGTGTCCACTGAAGGCTCGGGCTCCAGCTGCTCACAGCCTGTCCAAACTGTCACGGCCGGGCCGGTGCTATGGTGTAGTAGGCTTGGGCCCCTGCACCCACGTGGGAGACCAGGAAGAAGCTCCCGGCTCCTGGCTTCAGATCAGCCCAGCTCTGGCCATTGTGGCTATGTGGGGAACGGACCAGCAGATGAAGATCTCTCTCTGCCTCTCAAATAAATTAAAACAACAAATTGTTACAGCCTGGGCACTTGCATTTGAATGTCCCTCCCACTGGAACCCACCTGCTCTAAACTGCTCCAGCCACTGGCCCCATCAGAGGGCGGCTTCACTAGGGCTCAGCCACAAAGAACACACCGGGCATCTCTCGCCTATGCAGCCTCCAAGTGCTCAACTGCCAAGTCCTCTCCTCTGTAGGCCCCGAATCGCTCTTGAACTCCGTTTCCCTCCACACCTGCTGCGGACACTGCGCGAGGCCCACAGCCTGCGTGGCCGCTCCAGCCCAATGCCCAGCCTCTCGTCGCACGCTGCTCCTTCCTGTGGCTCTGAACAACCAGCGGGGGACAGCCCCTGGGCGGAGTCTACAGACTGAGCCCAGCTCCACCACCAAGTAGCCGGGGTGTTCCACGCGTGGCCTCTGGCCTCTGTAATCCGACTGACTGCCCGTGTCACAGCTAATAATGGCCTTCATTCCTTAATCACACAGCGCGGCCACTAAGAACCTAGCGTGATTCAATCCACAGAACAATCCCAAGGCAGACACAACCCTGATTTTACAGAACAAGGTGAGGAGCTGGGAACTGAGTAATCGACCCACAGCTGCACAGCTGGCAGTGGCAGGCAGCCCCCCAGCCCGGTCCGGAAGATCAAGTTCACGTCCACATTCTCTGTCTTCTCTTGCAGGTGCAGAAGCTTCCGGCAGCTGCCACCACCCAGACAGCTCCATTCCTGGATGACAAAACCCTTGCACTTGTTCTGCTCTGGGCAAGATGGACTAAAAACCCTGCAAGTTGGCCGCAGCTGCTGACCGCTCCGCATTCCTCGAGCCGTGCCAGGCGCAGTTCAGCGGTGCCTGCCCCCCGCCCCCCTCCCCAGGGCTGCTGGCTCCCAGCACTGCCACTGCACTGGGGGATGGCCCCGAGCCAGGCGTTCACACACTGGTCTGCGTGGCCCTGGCTCCTGAAATGTCCTGTCCACCAGCAAGGAGAAAGGAGACCTTGACATGAACTCTGCTGTTGAATTCGAAGTTACATCGGGTGGCTGCTCATGTGGGATCTGAATTCGAGTTTGAACCCTTGTTGCCAATACCAGGATCAGGGGTAGGTAAACACATGCTCTCTACAGGAATCAACCCACGGCCCCTGCCCCCCAGCCAGGAAACCAGGTGGTGGACAGGCTGTGGGGGGCGGGGAGCCCTGGCTGGCACTGCCAGGCATCAGATCCTGACCCTGCCACTGCTGGCTCCAAGCAGCCGACCGGGGAAGGAGTGCTTGGCAAGCCGCCGGGAACTTGCCCAATGTTTGTACTTGTTACACATTAATGTACTAGCTGCTTTTGCTTTTCTCCCCTGGGACGTGGGGCTGAGCGGCGTGACGGTGTCCCTGAGACAGGACAGCTTGGGGTTCAAATGCTACCTCCACCTTCCGCTGGGGAACTCGGACAAGTTCTCTCGCCTGTCTCCCCACCTCACTCAGACTCAAGGCAGTGCCGGACAAGGCCCTGCCTGCCCCCCACCCCACCCCCCAGCCGCAGGGGCATTCCTGCTACACTCCCTCAGCGCCCTCAGAGCCTGCGCTTGGTCTCCTGCGCCTGGAAGCTCCAGCCCCAGAACTGCCTTCCTGCCCCTCCAGGTCACTGTGCCTCACTCTCACAATTCTGTTCAGACACTGACTCCTCGCCTCGGTCTTCCTCCACGGCACACACAGCCTGCAGCACGGTACGTACCGTTCACACCCGCTGGGTTAGAGGTTTATCTGGAAGGCGGTTACCCACGAGAGGGGCCACTCATCAGAACCCAAGTCCCATGAGGACAGGGAAGTTTCTTTCCACTTCCACTTCCTCCTTGCCTAGCAGTGCCTGGCTGGTTCACATAAGGGCCCAGCCTTCAGTGCCTTAAGTCCTACAACACGCCTGACACAGAGGGCATGGAGTTAAATTCCTAGGGCTCCCGAAACAAAGGATCACCAACCTGGAGGACTAGAACACAAGAGCTTTATTCTGAAAGCCACGTCAAGGTGTCAGCACTTGGGGAGGGTCCTCCATTGCCTTGTCCAGCTTCCGGTGGCTCCATGAATCCCCTAGCTCAGGGCCACGTGACGCACATGTCTGCCCGTGTTCCCGGGGCCTGTCCCCTGCCCACAGCAATCAGGACACTGGTCCCTGGGTTTGCTGTCACCTGGAGGTCTGTGGCCTGCACCCACAGAGACCTCTACTCAAGTCAGCTCACATCGGCGAGTTCCAGGCATCATGAGTGAACTGTCTTCCTGGAACCACCACTCAGCCGAGACAGCACAGGAAAGCAATTATCAAACCAGCAGGGAAACAGAAGGGGCAGAAAAAGCTCACGAGCCCTACGTGCCGGGGAAGAGTAAACGACTGAGCTCTGTCACGGGTAGGCCCCGCCCTGGGCACGGGGCTCACCCCAGTGAGCACACCAGGTCACATGGTGAGTGGCTGGCAAGCAGGGGTCTCCACTAGGGGTGAGAGGTGCAGCACTAACGCCCAGGGCAGCAGGGAAGCCGATCAGCCCAGCTCCAGCCAGCGTCTACCACGTTCTGCCCTCGGTAGGCCCCCAGAGCCCGGCTCTGCCTGGCAGCAGGTGCTAACCTGGGCAGGGCAGTGATGCAGAGCGAACGACTGTTTTCCTGTAACTATCACCCAGGGTCCGCCCCATCAACGAAACGGAGAATCTCCACTGAAGCCGCGCTGCAAGGCTCACGCCAGGCACACGGATGCCTCCTCAGACAGCCCGCGGCAGCAGGACAAGCCGAGACTTCTTCCCAGCGCTGCCCTAACCTGGGCAAACCACACACACCACAGGGCTCACAGCGTCCTGAGGCCTGAAGACGACACCCAGAGTGCAGACTGCACAGTCTCCATCAACTCCAGGGGTCAGGGAGTCTGATTTAAACACTGATAATGGGGTTGTGGGGGGCACAACGCTGTGGCTCAGCTTGTTAATGCCCCAGCCTGCAGCTGGCGCCAGTTCGAGTCCTGGCTGCTCCAATTCCAATCCAGCTCCCTGCTAATGCACCTGGGAAAGCAGTGGAGAATGACCCAAGTGCTTGGGCCCCTGCACCCACATGGGACCTCGCTCCCAGCTCAGATTGGCATTGTCGCCTTTTGGGGAGTGAACCAGTGGAAGGAAGACACCCCCCCCCCCCCCGTTTCCACCTCTCTGTGTAACACTGTCTTTCAAATAAATAAAATAAATCTTAAAAAAAAAAAAAAAAAAAAAAAAAAAAACACTGATAATAGGGGCCAGCACTGTGGTACAGTGGGTTCAGTTGCCACCTGTGAGGCCGGCGTCCCATATGGGTGCCAATTCTTGTCCCGGCTGCCCCACTTCCGATCCGGCTCCCTGCTACTGCACCTGGGAAAGCAGTGGAAAACGGCCTGAATGACTGGGCCCCTGCACCCACATGTGAGACTCGGATGAAGCTCCTGGCTTCGGCCTGGCCCAGCCCTGGCCATTGTGGCCATGTGGGGAGGGAATCAGTGGGCGGATGGAAGATCTCCATCTAATAAATAAAATAAACAAACACTGAGAACGGATGCATCAAGACCGAGGGCAATGACGAGCTGCAGCCCCAAGCCGGAACCTGCCCCCCAGTGACGAGCTGACAACGTGGCTCCACAGATCCTTTACTGAGATACTTAGAACATCCCAGTCCTTAATTCAAACACCTCACCAGCCGAGGGGCTGAGGACTGTCCAGGCAAAGGCTTCGCGGTGGCAGCAGCACTTCCTGTCTAGAAGGACATCCAAACAGGTCCCTGACTCCTGTGACTGCGCATGTCCTCAGGGTCTCTGCCCCATCTTCTTCAGGGTTCGATTAAGCTAGAAGAGAAAAGAGACACAGCTGCATACACGGCTTTTCCCAGCCTCCCCCTACAGAGTGCATCACCAGGAGGGACTCAAGCGGCCCGGAGGCCAGGGAAGGAGTGCAGGCGCTGGTGCAGAGCCACCCCCGCGGCTCGTGCAGTCCTTGTTGTGCCTCTGCATGACGCTCCCGCACACTACACTGTGCTTCCATCCCACGGACAGCAGCGGGCTGCAGAGTGGCTGGGCTCGCCAAGGCTGGCAGTCCACTCGGAACAAGCAGCAGCTTCGGCTCTCCCGCCACGAGGACCAGGGTCCTTGGGGGGAAGCAGCCCCAGCCCGGGGCGGGTGGACACTGGGACTGTGCGGCTGCTGCAGGCGGAGCCTGACCCCTGCTGGAGCTCCAGAGCGGCTCCCACAGTGACCACAGAAGGAGCCCACAAGACTCAGCCAGGGCACGACGTGCATGGCGCCAAGTCTGTCTAAACAACCTGCAGGAACCGGCCAGACCTGTCCAAGCTGCAGAACAACGCCAAAAGGGGAGCGATGGAGAGCAGGCAGAGAACCCACCCATATTAGGAAATGGCAGAGAAGGGAAGGCGAGCTGGCCGCCGCGGGAGGGCCTGGAAGGAGACGCTCCGAGAAGGCTGACGCAGCAACCCGCTCCGACCCCAGCAGCCAGCCACTCGAGCCCAGGGGCTCAAAGGGCCAATTTCAGGCTTTTTTGAAAACAGAAATAGGATACAAAAAATTTAAAAACTCCTCCTTCTGTCCCTAGTAACAGAACATTCCCTAAAACCTCTTACCTCTTCGAATTTGTGGATCTGACGGATGAAGAAATCTCCATAGCGCCTGGCGACCTTGGTGTCTGCGATGTGGATCATGTCCTGCGAGGGAACGCGCAGTCAGGGCACCAGGAAGGGGAGGCCACCAACAAAGATGCTCAGTGCTGGGCAAACCCCTCCTGCCTCCCAGGGCCAAAGGCGGAGGCGCGGCTGGGGAGCCGCCCGCGAGAGCATCACCAGCCCGTGAGGAGCGAGGAAACGTGCTTACTTAAGGTACTACGTGACGCATTACTGACGTGCCCTGAATATAACTCAGAACAGAGCCACACGGCTGATTCTCAGAAGTGTTTCATCAAACCTTAGTTGGGACTAGTGAGGCTGGGCCACTAAGGGGTGACAGGTCACTGATCCTGACAAAGCGGAAATGATGGTGGGGCTGACACTGCAGGGAAGGGTAGCTCTCTGGGACTTCTAAATGCAGGATTTAAAACACGGAAAATTGTCCACTAGTGGCATGTGTTTACTTTTGCCAAGTCTGTTCATGTCAGGCACAGCTAAATTCTGCCAAACACACCATTTTCCAAAAGTCGAAAACACCTTTAGTAGAGTGTTCAAAGATGAGCTTTCAAAAACAAACTACCCAGCAAATCCACAAGATCTATACCAGACAACTACAAACACGGCTCCCGCAAACCCTGCACTGCAACACTCACAGCGGCCTTACTCCTCACAGCCAAAGAGCGGAAACAACTCCAGAGTCCAGCAGCCAAGGACGCAAGGACAGAACACGGCCTGCTCAGCCACACGAGGCACGTTACTGACCGTAACAAGGAATGCGGTGCTGGTACACGCGACAGCACGCGCGCACCTGCAAACATGCCTGCGAGAGGCCCAGCACAAAGGGCCGCATGCTGTGAGGCACTGAAATGTCAAGGGAAGAGCCAGAGGCAGGGAGTAGGCCAGTGGTTTGCTGGCAGTGGGGCGGGCAATCAGGAGGGACTACAGGGAAGGGAGTTTTTTATGGGATGCAATGTCCTAGAATCATAGTGGGATGGTTACAACTGTCAAATTTAAAGTGGTGCGAAGCAGTTTAAGCCATCTCCTTGGCTGCTCTCCATGTAATCCAGCTCCCTGCTAATGTGCCAGGGAAAGCAGTAGATGGCTTAAGTCCTTAGGTACCTGCCACCCACATGGAGACCCAGACGGAGTTCCTGGCTCCCAGCATTTATAGCATGTATATGTATGTTGAATTACATTATTTTTGAAAAAGATTTATTTGAGAGGCTGACATTATGGACTGGATGATTAAGCCACCACCTGCTCCACTTCCGAGCCAGGTCCCTGCTAATGCGCCTGGGAAAGCAGCAGAGGACGGCTCAAGCACCCGGGCCCCTGCACCCACGTGGGAGACTGGGATGAAGCTCCCAGCTCCTGCCTGGACAGGGCAGTGAACCAGTGGATGAGGGATCTCTTCCCCAACTCTCTGACTTTCAAATAAAGAAATTGTTTTAAAAAAAGTTTTTTTTTTATTTGAAAGGCAGACTTACAGAGAGGCAGAGGCAGAAAGAGAGGTCTTCTATCCACTGGTTCACTCCTCAAATGGCTGCAATGGCCGGAGCTGGGCCAATTCGAAGCCAGGAGCCCAAAGTTTCTTCTGGGTCTCCCATTGGGATGCTGGCACCAAAGGCTTTACCTGCGATGCCACAGCATGGGCCCCAAATTAATCCTTTATTATTATTATTATTTTTAAGAATCATTCATTTGAAACACACAGCAATAGAGAGGGAACGACAGAGAAATCTTCTACCTGTTGATCCATTCCCCAAATGCTAACAGCAACCGAGGCTGAGCCAGGTCTCCCACACGGTTGTCAGGGCCCAAGCATTCGGGTTATTATCCACTGCCTTACCAGCTGGCACTTGAACTGGCATTAGAACATGGAATGCTAGCATCACAGGTGGTGACAGCCTCACCACTGGACCACAATGCTGGCTTCTACAAACTGCTTTTGTTTTCGTTTTTTTTTGCCAGGCAGAGTTAGTGAGAGAGAGAGAGTTACAGACAATGAGAGAGAGACAGAAAGGTCTTTCTTCCATTGGTTCACTCCCCAAATGGCCACTAAGGCTGGCGCTATGCCGATCTGAAGGCAGGAGCCAGGTGCTTCTCCTGGTCTCCATGGGGTGCAGGGCCCAAGTACTTGGGCCATCCTCCACTGCACTCCCGGGCCACAGCAGAGAGCTGGCCTGGAAGAGGAGCAACCGGGACAGAATCCGGCGCCCCGACCGGGACTAGAACCTGGGGTGCCGGCGTCGCAGGCAGAGGATTAGCCAAGTGAGCCATGGTGCCGGCCTACAAATTACTTTTTAAACTGCATTTTTAAAACAACTGCCCAAAAAGTGCTATTTTCCATTCTTGTAGCATGTTTAGACTAGCAAGCATTCTGAAAACAAAAAAAAATGAAGGATACAATTTAAAAGATTTATTCAGTTATACTTGAAAAAGAGAGAGAGAGAGAGGTCTTGCATTCACTGGTTCACTCCACAGATGGTCCCACCAGTTACAGCTGGGCTGGTCTGCAGCCAGAGCTTCTCCGGGGTCTCCCACACGGTGCAGGGCCCAGGACCGGGCCCTCTTTCGCTGCTTTCCCAGGCGCTCTAGCGGAGCTGGATCAGAAGCGAAGCAGCTGGGACACAAACCAGTGCCATTGGGGTGACAGCGCCGCACGTAACGGCTTGACCTGCAGTGCCACAGCGCTCGCCCAGGACACCAACATGTCTATTGTTAGATTTATTTGAAAGACAGAGAAGGTGGAAGAGAGACGTAGAGCTCTTCTATTCAGTGGCTCATGTCCCCAAAGCCTGAAATGGGCGAGCCAAATCCGGAAGCCAGGAACCCCATCTGGGTGTCCCACACAGTGGCAGGGAACCAAACACCCTCCCAGGCACCCGAGGAAGGAATCAGATGGGAAGCGGAGATGCCGGAACTTCAACTGGAACTCTAATTTGAGATGTGGGTATCCCAAGCAATTCGCTTAAACTCACTGAGCCACAATGCCCACACCAGGATACATTAATTTTTAAAATCTCCTCATAGTTGGGGAGGGCACTGGGGTGCCAGTTCAAGTCCCGGCTGCTCCTCTTCTGATCTAGCTCTTTGCTATGGCCTGGGAAAGCAGTGAAGATGGCCCAAGTCCTTGGACCCCTGCACCCTCGTGGGAGACCTGGAAGAAGCTTCTGGATTCGGATCGGCACAGCTCTGGCTGTTGCAGCCAACTGAGGGGTGAACCAGCGGATGGAAGACCTCTCTCTCTGCCTCTCTTCTTTAACTCTGACTTTCAAATAAAAAAAAATCTTATAGCATTAAAGAAGATCAAATAGTTATTGAAGGGAAAACAAATCATTCTAAGAAAGCACATTTGGGGAGTGAACCACTGAATGAAAGATATCGCCCTCTACCTTTCAAATAAATAATAAAACAATGGACCACGGATAGCACTGGCACTGATTCTTGAAGATTTACTGCTGACTAACAGCAGTCACACAAAATGAGAGCAAACAATTCCAACATAGGCAGTTCAAACACAGGGGGCCAACAGGTTAAGCCACCGCCTACAGTGCTGGCATCCCACATGGGTGCAGTTCGAGTCCCGGCTACTTCTATCCTCCTGCTAATGCACCTGGGAAAGCAGTGGAACAGCCCAAGTGCTTGGAGCCCTGCACCCACGTGGGAGACCCGGATGAAGCTGCTAGCTCCTGGCTTCAGCTTGGCCCGGCCCTGGCTGCTGTGGTCCTCAGGGAGTGAACCAGCGGACAGATGATCTCTCTCTTCCTCTCCCTCTCTCTCCTGCTGTCACTCTGCCTTTCAAATAATAAATGTTTTTAAAAAACAGGAGCAGCACTCAGTACAGTGGTTAAAAACGCTGCCTGGGGTGCTCGCATCCCACACTGGAGTGCCTGGGGCTGAGTCCTAGCTCCTCTCTGCTTCCAGCCTTCTGCTAACGCGCACCCTGAGAGACCACAGGGGACGGCTCAAGTGTCAGGAGACCTGGATTGAGTTCCTGACTCCCAGCTTCAGCCTGGCCCAGCCCCGGCTGCTGTGGGCATGTGGGGAATTAGCAGATGGGAGAAACTCTCTCTGCTTTTCAAAAAAAAAAAAATCTAAAAAAATGAGTAATTTTTTTAATTAAGAAAACTGGCATGCTCATCTACAGTGTGGAAAGTCAGGGTAGCAGCTGCTGAAGGACCTCACAAATCTGAAGGCAGAACCGCTCCTGTCTCATCGGCCTCACCCAGCACAGCTCCTGTTTCTCAACCAGCTCTCTCCTGCCCGGGGGCCTTCACTCTCCTGTTTCCTCTTCCAGGAATGGAGGTGTGGTCGACCCCAGATGTCTGCTGGGCTAACTCCAAACCTCACTGCCCTGGGGCTGGCAATGTGGTGCAGCAGGCATTCCCTATCTGAGGGCCAGCTGCTTCCCAGCTACCCTGTCTCCCACCCAGCTCCCAGGAAAATGCAGCCTGGGAGAGTGGCCCAGAGATGGCCCAAGTACTTAGGCCTCTGCCACCCATGCTGGGGTTCAGCCTGGCCCAGCCCCTGCCACTGTGGCCATTTGGGGAAGTGAACCTAAGGATGGAAGAAGACTAACCTGTCTGTGTCACTCTGCCTTTCAAACACCGGGACTAGAACTGCCCATATGGGATGGCAGCACCCCAGGCAGAGGGTTAACCTACTGCGCCTCGGCACCGGCCCCAACGTGTACCTTTTTTAACACTAGAATGGAAGTGGACATTGCTGACGGATGTATCCTAAATGCCCAGGACAACGACGGGAAGACCGTGTGTCTTAGCCACCAAAAATAAAAAGCAACAGATGATTTACTCATTGCGAGCGGAGGGCAGCCCTACCTTATCTATGTAGAAGTCGACCTCGGAGGCAGACTGGAACTCTCCGTCCAGGGCGGAGATGCCGCTGGTCCACACGAGGTTTTTCATCTTGTGTTTGAAGACGAGCAGCTGGATGCGGAACTCCTGCTCGGTGAGGTCCAGGAAGCCGGCCAGCTTGGCCACGGGCATGGTGGTGTAGAGCTTCAGGAAGCTGCGGATGGTCGAGAGCTGAGCCTGCTGCTGCACTTCGTCCGAAAACACCTTGAGCTGCTGCAGGAAGGGCTCCTTGTGGTAGTTGGGGTGCACGCTGTCGTAGTTGGGCACCACAGGCGACAGGAACTTGGGGCACGAGTAGCTGAAGAGCTCCTCGTAGACCTGGGGGTCGCCCTTCTGCATGCGCAGCATCTTGTCGCCGTACTTCTCCCGCAGCTGCAGGTGGATGCTCTCGTCGATCCGCATGGGGTACATGGTGAGGGCGATGGCCAGCAGGGCGTGCATCTGCTCGTTCTGCTTGTTAATCTGCGGGCAGCGGTCAAACAGACGGACCTGCTGAGTCCCCACGGCCAGCCTGGCCCACAATTCTCACAGGTACACTTTTCCCTCGCACACCAGGCACTTACTGTCTCCTGAAGCCCTCCGTGAGTCCTACTGAGCTTCTGTCCTAGGAACACTTGCTCCTGGGACATCTCCTGGCTTCCTCGCGGGGCCCTGTCTTACTCTTTCCAGTCTGTCTCATGTGCTGAGAGGTCAACCCTTTCCTATCAGTTCGGATCAAGTTACTCAAGCCTCTGATGGTGTATCAATACCAGAATCTAACACCCTGACCCCACAACTCCCTCAGCTCAGTGTGTGTGCCACTGCCATCCTTTCAAATCTCAACTCCTGGGGTGGGCACTGTGGTGCAGTGGGTTCAGCTGCTGCTTGGGAAACCTCCACCAACTATCAGGTGCCAGGTCAAGTCCCAGCTTCTCCAGTTCCAATCCAGTTTCCTGTTACTGCATCCTGGGAAGCAACAGACAACGGCCCGAGTACCTGAGTTCCCAGAGCTCACGTGGAGTCCAGGCTCCTGGGTTCAGCCTGGCCCAGACCTGGCTGTTCTAGGTATTTGGGAAGGAACTAGCACTAACAGATGGAAGATCTTTTTTCCCCCACTTTCTCTGTAGCTCTCCCTTTAAAGTAAGTGGAACAAAAAAATAAAGAAAATAGACATCATGTAGGAAAAAAGCATCTAAGACAGCAAAACGTTCGGAGAGGTTCACGGACGGGCGGCAGGGTGTCGCGGCCCACCGCGCGGACGGGCCTCACCATCTCGTACTTGTACGTCGTCCTCTGGAACATGCTCTTGGTCCTCTGGATGTAGAGGAGGATGTTGGCAAAGACCCGGATGGCATCCTGGTAACGGCGCATCATCAAGTACGCAAAACCAACGTAATAGTAGGTGGTGACCTGGCACTCCGGCACGCGGGAGTACATGCTCTGTGGGAGGAGGTGGAGACACACCTGAGCCCGTTCATTCCAGGGGAGGAGCAGGAGGCGGGGCCTCAGCTCCGCTAAGGGGGGAACACCAGAAGCTGCCCCTACGAAGTAGGACCTGAATTTCCCAGAGAAGTTTTGGCATCAGAGAGTCACCAGGAGTGACATTTTTAAGGCCTCCATTTTCCTAGCTGTTAACCAGGTTAACTACAGGGCACCAGTCCAAAGCTTGCTTTCAGGATTGAGGGTGCAGGGAGCTCCTGGCCAGGGATGCTGGATTTCATTCGGTCGCAGCCAATCTCCAAGTTCCCCCACCCTTCACACTCGTCAGTAAAGTACTGTGACCTCAGGGGGAAAAAAATCTAAAATAAATACTTTATTTTTCCTTGCTTTTTCAAATAAGCACTAACACTGAATGGGCAACTAAGATGGAACCAGATACACACGCACCAAATGCCAAATAAAAACGCCTGTCTTTCTGCAGTTGGGAGAAATGCCCCAGCTAACCACGCGTCTACAGAACTCAATCTCTGTGAGGCTGGCGACGAGTGAAACACAAGCAGTACGAAGCTGCCACTGGGACTCTCTGAAAAGCTCATCGAGGCTGCTGACCAGCAACTGTCAGGAGCCCCCAACATCGCCAGGTGCAGGCTCCCACCCCGCCGCCCGGGCAGAGCCCCCTCATCCCCTGACCGTTTACTCGAGACCAGTTTCTCTGGGAGCAGGTATCCTCTCGGCCCTGGACAGATGGGCCCAGGCAACAGGCAGCTACCTTTTTGTTGAGTTCGATGTTCTCCAGCACCTTGATGGCCTGGTAGTAATCCCCCAGCAGGGAGTGCAGACGCAGCAGCCCCACCAGGCTGAAGTAGCCAAGCATCTTATAGAGGGAGTGACGTCCATACTCCCCAGCCACACTCTCGGGGTCACCTGGAGAGAGACCCACGGCATGTGTTAGCAGAGGAGGCAAAGCGGGCACCTGCTGCCAGCCTTCACTGCTTCCTTCCAGAGCACAACTCTGCTGTCAAAGGCACACCCAGGAACAGTAAGCCCTGCCTCACGCGGATCTGAAATCCAGCAGCAGCCACTGGCTCATTTTGTTGTTGTTTCTGGGGGAGGTGAGGTGGGGAGGGGCAGGTGTAAGAACCTGAGCAGGGCCTCTCAGCGGTCAAGGTTATTCACCAAGCTCTTCCCACCAGCAAGTCTGGAGGTCACAGCCATGTTCCTGCCCTGCACTTGCACTAAAGAACAATTCCTCTTCACAGGAACACCATGATCACGTGCAAGGACCGCCAGACGAGCTGCTCAGGTCTGACCACCTGGCAGACATTTTCTAAAAACAAGTGACATGAGCCCGTCACACTTCAGTGGAAACAGCTGACAAGGTTTGCTGCCAACCTCACATGCAATTTTGAAAAACTTCTCTATGAACTCACAGAGCTTCCAAAGACCTGATAAAGTCAGTGCCAAAAGTAACAATGTGATTTAAAAAAACATGCAATAAAATGTGTCAACATTTGAAAGGTCTTTATAACTCAGCAAACCAATGTTTTATAAAACCAGTATTTTACAAAACTATGTGTACGTGAAGATCAAATTGAGGGGCCGGCTCTGGTGCAGCGGGTTAAAGCCCCGGGGGCATCCCATATGGGCTTTGAGTCCCAGCTGCTCCACTTCTGATCCAGCTCCCTGCTAACGTGCCTGGGGAAGCAGTGAACGGTGGCTCAAGTGCTTGGAACCCTGCACCCACATAGGCGACCCAGAAGCAGCTCCTGACTCTGGGTCAGCTCAGCTCTGGCTGTTGTAGCCATTTGGAAAGTGGATGGAAGACCTCTCTGTCAACCTCTCTCTGTGACTCTTTCAAATAAATTAAAAAAAAAAAAAAAAAAAAAAAAAAAAGCCGAATTGAAGACAGGGCAACAACTGTAATTTCACAAGGCCGGCCTGGTGTGCACCGCATGTCGAGTTTCAGCGAAGTCCACTCTAGCACGTGTGCAGTCTCACAGAAGCTCTGCACCTGGGAAAGCTAGTAAAACCCCTTCCCTCCCTAAACACACGCGTGAGGGCGCATTCCCCTCACCTACTCAGATAAGCCCAGCAGTGCAAGACTCAATGCAGAGGAACAACAGGAACCTGGCTGTCGCCCGTGAAGCCAGACAGCGCAGACTGCCTGCGCAAACCACCACTCTTCACTGAAGAGAATTTCTCAGAACAGATCAACTTTGCAGTTCTCATTATCTGATTATTTTAAACAGTGTATGGGGCCAGCGAGATGGCACAGGAGGTTAAACTGCCATCTGCAAGGCTGGCATCCCATACAGGTGCGGGTTCGAGTCCCGGCTGCTCCACTTCTGATCCAGCTCTCTGCTAACGTGCCTGGGGAAGCAGCAGAAGATGGCCCATGTGGGAAATCTGCAAAAAGCTCCCGTGTGGGGAGCAGCTCGGACTAGACTAAGTTACTGGAATTAAGACTTATTCTATGCACCTGCTCTCCCACAATATGGCGCTGGGAGAGGAGAAAACAGCTTCTACACAGCTGCCTCCAGTTCAACCAATAAACTGTAGGACTTGCTCCTGATTGGAGGAGAGCAGCGTACTCGGCGTGTGGGCAGCCGAGTTGGGATTGGCAGAGGAGGACTATAAAGGAGGAGAGAGACGGCATGCATCAGGAACATCTAAGGGGAACATCTAAGGGGAACACCTGTGCAGCCTCCGAGAGAGCCGGCCGGCGGTGTGCCGCTCCCCTGCGGAAGTGGGGAATGTGGTCAGGGGGAACCGCCCTTCCACGGAGGTGGAAGGGACAGTAGCCAACCCGGGAAGAACCAGCAGCAAACCCGGGGAGGGCCGAGCAGACAGAAGAACAGCGCAGGGTTCAGTGTTGCTCCTCCACGAAGAGGGGGAGCGACACTCCCGCCTACGGCCTGGCCCAGCCCTGGATGAACCAGCAGACAGAGAAGAGCTCTCTGGCTCTCCTCTCCCTCTCCCTCACTGTAACTCTGCCTGTTAAAAAAAAAAAAAAAAAAAAAAAAAGCACACAGCGTTCCCAACACCAGAAATTTGAGAAGTGACTTTCACTTGCAGCACCCGGCTCCCCAGCAGCGAAGGGAGATCCCGATGGGGACGCGGCTGCTCCGGAGCAGAGGCGGGCAGCAGAGTCGGGCTGCGGCCTCACCTCCGCTGGTGTACACCTCCAGCTGCCGGTTGATGTTGGATTTGTCCACCAGCGAGTGCAGCACGTTGAGGACGCTGTGCACGTTCCAGATTTTGGGATTGGAGCGAAGGAAGTCGATCTCCTCCTCGGACTTCTTGGCGGTCTTACAGCGGTACTGGCTGAACGACTGGAACTGTTGAGACAAGGGAAGCTGCAGCGGGACAGACGCAGGTGCCCGCCCGCGCGTGTGACCCCGAGCAGGAGGCGAGGCGGCTCCGGTCTGCGGAAGGCCGATGGTGAGACGCCCCCGCCCACTCCACTGCTTCAGAGCCTGCGCTGTGAACTTCGTGCATTACTGACTACGCTTCTTGCTCCAGTTAGGTGACTCCACTTGGAGTCAAATACAATTTAAGTCACTGACTGTCTCTGGCTGCGAGAAGCACGAGGCCCTCCTACCTGTAAGCGACTGCTCCCCCAGGCCCGACCGTGCCAGGCTCAGGGCAGTGAGTGGCAACGTGGTGTCGTGTGCGTGTGCCTCCCCAACCACAGCTAACGGTCAGTTCTCAGTCTGTGTCACCTTGCCACCAACGGGGACCTGACCAAGTAGGAGGCACGCCCAGGGGCCGCTCCCCAGGGACGGGGGTTCAGAGCAGTGCTCCTAGCTGGAACCAACGCCAGGCCAGCTCTGCCATCACGCTGAGAACGGCCCAGCTGAAGGCTCAGCAGCGCGGGCAGCGGTTTGGACTCCGGCAGCCTCGGATCGACGTGGAGGAGAAGAGATGGTTCTTCGGGTCTAAAATGTGACCTTCCCCTACCAATGTGACACAAAACCGCCCAACTTCACAGTGAACAAAGAGCAACACCAGAAGGCATAAGGAAGTCTCACAAAAAGAAAATGACAATTCAAGGGAAAAAATAGGCAATAATAGTGATGATTACTGCAAGAAAAAGCAAGATTGTCAACATGGAAAATGCCCATCTCTACCACAGGAATATGAATTCAGAGTGCCATTTCTTTCCCATCAAAAATTAAACGAACATCCAGAATAAAAAACAGATGTTCGCAAACGCTGCTGGCAGAGTACAATCTGAGAAACTGCTTTAGAAGGGCAGTTACTATTAATTAAAACTCAGGGGTGGCCATCTGATACCACAGTAAAAATGTCATTTTGCGTGCTCACAACCCATGCTGGAGGGCCTGGGTCCAAGCCCCAGCTCCACTCAGGATTGCAGCACCCTGGGGACACACACCTTGGGAAATGGAGGTGACGGCTTGAGTAGCTGGGTCCCTGCCACCTCTGTGGGAGACCAAGACCAGCTCCCCACTCTTCCTGGCCTAGCCCAGCCCTGGCGGTTGTGGGCATCTGGCAGCTGTGGGGTGAGCCAGCAGAAGGGAGGTTTGTCTAGTCCCTCTTTCAAAAACAAAGGCAGTAAGAATGCTCTTAGCTTCAGGTGGTGGTGTCCCCTTAGCCAAACCTCATCAGCTGTGATGTGCACATTTCACTGTATTTCCCTATACAGAGTTCATCTTACAGCAAACATCCTGGGGCCAGTGTTGTGGCACAGGTCAAGTCATCACCTGCGACAGTGGCATTCCATGAGTGCTGGATTAAGTCCTAGATACTCCACTTCCATCCAGCTCCTGCTAATGCGTTTGGGAAAGCAGCAGCAGACGGCCCAAGTCCTCGGGCCCCTGAGCCCATCGGGGAGACCAGGATGGTGTTCCAGGCTCCTGGCTTCTTCCCGGCCGTTTCAACCATTTGGGGAGTGAAACAACACTTGGAAGATGCCTCTCTATATAAACTCTGCCAAATAAATAAATACATCTTTAAAAATAAACATGCCTAGGTGCTGGCGCTGTGGCATAGCAGGTAAAGCTGCTATCTACAGCACGTATCCCATATGGGCACCAATTCAAGTCGTGGCTGTTCCACTTCTGATCCAACTCCCTGCTAATGCGCCTGGGAAAGCAGTGGAAGATGGCCCAAAGCCTTGGGCCCCTGCACCCATGTGGGAGACCTGGATGAAGCTCCTGGCTTTGGCCTAGCCTGGCCTGGCACCAGCCATTGTGACCATTTGGGGAGTAACCAAGTGGATGGACGACCTCACTCTGCCTCTGCTTCTCTATGGTTCTTTCAAATAAAT
The DNA here is from genome assembly GCF_051225735.1 of Oryctolagus cuniculus. Taxonomy (NCBI): domain Eukaryota; kingdom Metazoa; phylum Chordata; class Mammalia; order Lagomorpha; family Leporidae; genus Oryctolagus; species Oryctolagus cuniculus. The sequence continues at coordinate 114,809,479 of NC_142877.1, read as the reverse complement.
TTGTTTGAAATAAATTTCAAACAAACAAACCAAACATTCCTCAACCAACAGTTTATTAGTGAACCCTAGAAGATACTCCTCCCTAAGTAGAACACACAAGGAATCCAGTGATTCACTGCTAAGTGGAGACTGAAGACCCCACGTTCATTAGCAGGAGAGGTGTGTCTATACAACATCAGCAAAATGACACAGAACGAAACCAAGGCAGAGGCACGCGCTGTGGCACGGGTTAAGCCACTACTTGAGATGCCCACACCCCTTTCAGAGTGCCAGTTCTAGTTCCGCGTGTTCTGTTTCAGATCCAGCTTCCTGCTAATGTGCCTTGGAAGCAGATGATGGCTCCAGGACAGGGGAGGCCTGGACCAACTGTGGTAGGCCTTCAAGGAGTCAAACAGCAGAAGGGAGTTACTGTTTTTCTTCCTCCTTCTCTGTCACTATGGTTTTCAAATAAATAAACCCTTAAGAAAAAAAAAAAGGCAGGTCTCTATAAAGACACGATGGTAAGTCACTGCAGAAGGTAGAGAGCACTATCTTTTTAAAGATTTTTTTACTTTGAAAGGCAGAGTTAGAGAAAGCACACGCACTTCCATCTACAGGTTCACTCCCCAACTGGCCACACGGCCGGGGCGGGGCCAGAGCAAAGCCCGGAGACTGGATTTCCATCCAAGCCTCCCACATGTATGGCAGGGGACCGAGTATTGGGTCATCTTCCACTGCCTTCCCAGGCTTATTAGGGGGGAGCTGGATCAGAAGTGGAGCAGCCAGGACACACACCAACACCCACATGGGGTGCTGGCGTTGCCCCACCCACCGGGCCACAATGCGGGCGACTAGAACACTACCGTTGTCTGACTGGTGTCTTTATGTGTCCACGTTCATTTACAATTCTAAGAAGCAGTGGTGTGGTGCCTGATGCCCCTGCAAAAGCAGGAGGGGCTCTCACTCTACCCGCAGTTTCAGGAAAAAAATCCTTAGCAGTGAAGCGCCTTCACGCAGTCAGCATGCAGCAGCCAAACTACGCTGTGTGTGACACTCATCTGGCCGAGGGCATCACGCCAGACACCCTGACCCTCCCTGGTCTGTCAGGAAGAGAAAGCACGGGAAGCTCCTTAGCAGAGAACACCAGCTAAGCCCGGGAAGCCATTATCTTAAGAGGGATGAAGCTCCCCAGCCAGGCGATCCCCTTGCGTGCTGAGTCAGCAGCACATCGCCATCTGAGACTGCACCAGGGAGAGGCCCACACAAGCCAGTAAGCCAGGGACAGCAGCAAGGCCAGGGAGAGGGTAGCCGTCACTATTAAAAGCACAAGAAGCCGGCGCCGTGGCTCAATAGGCTAATCCTCCACCTTGCGGCGCCGGCACACCGGGTTCTAGTCCCGGTTGGGGCGCCGGATTCTGTCCCGGTTGCCCCTCTTCCAGGCCAGCCTTCTGCTGTGGCCAGGGAGTGCAGTGGAGGATGGCCCAGGTGCTTGGGCCCTGCACCCCATGGGAGACCAGGAAAAGCACCTGGCTCCTGGCTCCTGCCAGGATCAGCGCGGTGCGCCGGCTGCAGCGGCGGCCATTGGAGGGTGAACCAGCGGCAAAGGAAGACCTTTCTCTCTCTGTCTCTCTCTCTCACTGTCCACTCTGCCTGTCAAAAAAAAAAAAAAAAAAAAAAAAAAAAAAGCACAAGAGCCTGGGGCCGGCGCTGTGGTGCAGCGGGTTAATGCCCTGGCCTGAAGCGCCGGCATCCCATACGGGTGCCAGTTTGAGACCTGGCTGCTCCACTTCCTGGGAAAGCAGAAGATGGCCCAAGTCCTTGGGCCCCTACACCCGCGTGGGAGACCCGGAGGAAGCTCCTGGCTCCTGGCTTCAGGTCGGCGCAGCTCTGGCCATTGCGGCCAACTGGGGAGTGAACCAACGGATGAAGACCCCTCCCTCTCTCTCTCTCTGCCTCTCCTCTCTGTGTAACTCTTTCAAATAAATAAATAAATCTTAAAAAAAAAAAAAAAAAAAAGGCATGAGAGCCTAACCCTGAGCAAGACACTCACCAACCACGACCTATCAGTACTTTGCATTCACAAAGCCTCTCGGGTCCAGTCATGTCTTTATGAAGACACTGATACCCCCTGAAACACCCAGTGAGAGCGACGTGGTCCCCATAAAACACAGGGGAAGGCATTCTCCTCCCAGATTCTCTGTTTCACTTTTTCACACATATAATTTCTATAGAATAAGACTGGACTAAATAAACAAAAGGAAAATAACGATAGCCTTGACAGTCATCCCAAGACACATTATCACAAGACGACGTGAAGCACCTGATCCCTGTCATCCTCCCAAAAATCCTCGTTTCAGAGACGAAGAACCCAGCACGGTATGCTTACGTGATGCGCCAACATCCAGGGCCAAGAGAGAACGAAGGCGCAGCACAGACACCACGCTTCACAGCGTGCGGCTCTTAGCAGAATCTCACCAAAAGCAGCCCAGGGCAGGTGATTAACGCATCCGCGCTGAGCCCCGTCACAATCAACAAGGACATTTCCATTCTATTAAGAGCTTAAATGACACACCCCTGTGACTGGGGGCAGCCCAGACACCAGACCCCGTGTACTTCCTTCCCAGTCACGTGAGAACTGGGTGGAAATCCGCGCACCTCTCCTCACTTCCAAGCTCATGTCTGGAGCGCAGGCCTCTCTCTAGCAGCCAATCTGACCTGGAGCCCACTGCCATGGGCTATTTTATCTACACTGGGAACAGTTTCACAAAATGCAATGGTAGCCACGGCTCCTTGCTTGGATCGGTTGTCTCCAATTAGGCTCACAAAATAAATACCTGGTAGATGAACTCATCGATGATATCCCAAAGCCACTGGTTGGGAAGTTCAAGGGGAGCAGGACCATCAGCATCTGTGCAGGAGATCAGAGAAGTCAGACACAAAGCGATGGCGTGGCCCACAGACTGCAGAGCAGCCCATGGGATTTCTCTTTTTAATGTTTATTTTTATTTATCTGGAAGGGGGAACAACAGTGAGAGATTCCACCTACTGGCTCGTTTCCTAAATACCTACAATGGTCGGGGTGGGGCAGGTTGCAGTCAGAAGCCAGGCCCTCCAGTACTTGGGCCATTATTGCTGCCTCCCAGGGTGTGCATCAGCAAGAAGCTGGGTCAGAGGCAGGCAGTCTGATACGTGACACAAGTGTCACTTAACTCACGGTACCGCAACACTTGCCCCTGTAATTTCCCTCTTAAAAGGACGATAAATCACACAAGTCCTCCCCTCTTCCCGCGTGCACATCAAACCCTGCTAAAAACAGGAGATCGATGCCAGCCCTCGTGACCTGACCTCTCGGCTCAAGCCCAGACTCACTAAGAATGTAGTTGAAGAGATTGCAGTAGTTGTAGTAGGATTCAAACCTCTGTGCCAAGGAGGGCCCCCCCTGTGAAGAGAACACAGACATCAGGACACAGGTACGGAACTCAAATGTGTCTTCCCCGTGGTCCACCACGCTGAGGACAAACGGAGCCGCAGCTGTCTGTCCTCTCCACCTCGACCTGCCAAGACTCAAGTGAGAGGGAAGACGGTAAGTTCTCCAGTCTAAGTGGTGCTGGTCACTGGGCCATGCGGCTACATGTCGTGGCGTGGAACTGACCCTAAGAGAACAGGTGCGGTCTGGCAGAGAAGGCAAAGTGTTTCAGAATAACAATGCCAACAAAGGCAGAGGTAAAATCACGGCGCTTGAGGGGTACGGAGTCCAGGCGGTCACACTTCACTGAGCTACCCTGGCGCAGAGGACCAGCAGGGAAGAGGTCTTACCACTTCCAATACAAGACTGAAGCCCGGGGTCGGCAGGCCCCCCTCCGTCTGTTTTGTTGGGACACAGCCATGTCCACTGCTCATGGCTACTGCAATGGTGTCGCTAAGATTCAACACAGACCGCCAGGGCCTGAAAGCCTAAATACTTACTACCTGCTCCCTCAGGGCGCCGCTGACCCCCGAGACTTCATGCTGCTGGCAAATGACCGGCCAGACCGCCCTGAGCTCGGCATGATAGGCTGAGCGGGGTGCTCTGTGACTGAGTGAGAACGAGGCACATCCTAGTCTCGGCGCTGCCACTTCCTAACCGGGGGTCCTAACAAGGAACTTTACAAGACATCGCAAGTAAGGCACTGTGGCTCCAAGTGCTGCACACAACAAACGCTCACTCGGTGGAAGACCTGCCCAGTGGTTAAAGCTGGTCACAGATGTGAGTGCGCACCCAACCAGCGCCAAACACTGCTGAGCCTTTAGCTACAGCTCAGACAGCTGCATTATGGGTTCCGATGCCAGGTCTTCCCAAAGCAGTGCGTACACAGTGGCTAGATTCTGACTTTCCACGAGGTCCTTAACCTTGAGCAACAATAGAGAAGGCGGTCAGGGATCCCACGGGGTGCCGGCGTTACTCGGGCAGCTGGAACACCTCCAACCACCAGCACTGGTGAGGACGGCTCCTGTGGCCGGGGCAGGAGCCTCAGTCAGACCAGTGGTCCGAGGTGAGTGGGAGGTGAGTGGACTGTGGGAAGCGAGGACGTCCTTAGGTGGAAAACAATCCGAAGAGCGATCATGGGTCCAGTTTCCTTTGTTCACTCAGCACACACGTGTTCGTGTCACAGCACATCAGACATTAAGCTAGGGACTGGATGATAGCAGTGGGGACATAGTCCACATCCTGATGGAGCGAACCTCTAGTGGAAGAAGCAAAAAACCCAACAAACACAGAATAGAATGGGCAGTGTTAGTGCTCTCAAGAGCCAAAGCACGGCTAGGGACCTAGGAAGGGAGGGGAAAAGTCGTAAGAAATGAAACTGGCCAGCTCAAACCGAGCCAAGGCTAACACCGGGGATTTCAGTGTGAGGGTGGCCATGACAGGACTGTGAGAGTGGTGCGGTGACACCATGTCTCGAAATGTGGAGGCTGGCTAGTGTGTGAAGGAACAAGCGGACAAGGTGGGCACCGCCATGAGGTGAGCAGCAAGTGAGTCAACCAGGCCAGCAGGATAATGGCGGGAACACAGGGAGCAGCAGCAGTGCTGAGAAGTACTTGGTTCAAGAACTGTGGTGGAGACAGAGCTGAACAGAGCAAGGCTGGATGTGAAGTCAATCAAGGATAGCGGCAGGGTTTCCAGTCTGCTGAGTGTGGCTGGAGGTGTCCCTCCCTGACGTGACACACGTGGAAGATACGGGCTAAGGGGAAGATACAGGCTAAGGGGAAGATACGGGCTAAGGGGAAGATACGGGCTAAGGGGAAGATACGGGCTAAGGGGAAAAGGCTGTGTTTCCAGCACTTGGAGTCTGAGATGACTACCAGCAGCCGGCTGGAGACACTGAGTGGTGCTGCACGGACAAGTCTGACTTAGGGGAGCACTGGGTTCAGACAAGGTCCGGAAGTCATCAGAGCATGTGGTATAAGAGACTTGGGGTACAAGAACAGGTCAGCGAGCGCCCCACGTTGCAGTAGTGTGTGGAACACTGGTGCTCCAGGACGGGTCTCAGGTCACGGAGTTTTACCACCGGCTAGTTCCGTAAACGTGAGACCTAGGAACCTCTGGCACCTCTGCTGTCAACGCTGCAGGACGGCTGTAAGGGTCCCAGCCGGTCCCAGCACCGGGCCTGGCACAGCCAGTGTGTGTGCTCGTCACAAGGAAGGGAGCCCAGCAGCGACGCCCCGCAGGGAGGAGGCAAGGGCGCCCCACACAGAGCTTGAGACCGAGCACACGGCGATGAGCGCCCAGTCAAGGAGACGTGCGGAGACAGAAACCACAGGGCAGGCTGTGTGGGCTCGCCCTGGGTTACACAAGTCCCTCTCTATTTCTTAGAAGAAAGCTCTGGACACACGCCTATCACTGCTGGGTGCTGACACAGCATACACCAGTGACTGTGTTCCCAGGGTGAACGGCAGGTGCAGACACCGCTGGCAGCTCTGGGTACTCACACTGACTTTGGCGTAGATGTGCCTGTAGTATAGCTCCTTGTACAGAATCAGGAAGACAGCATCTGAAAAAGACAGCAGAGTGTCGCTTGAGTTTTGGCAGGGGAGGGATAAAGGCGATTTCAGAAGCTAAGCAATACCTAAACTTCATGCTCACGCTTAAAATATACACCAAGAAATCCACTTCTCATTCCATTCTACTCTGTCAACCTCTCCTAGTCTCATTCAGGCCTGTTTTTCTTTGCTATTTAGACAGCAGCACATAGATGGCAGAGCTCCACACAGGGTAACAGACACTATCAAAACTAAAACACATGCGCCTTCCACACAGAAACCCTATTTAAAAGAACCTAACGTGACACAACGCAGCCTTAGGTATCGGTGCCAGGCAGAAACAATTAACACAGCAGGCCCAAGACTGCTGCCCTTAGAAATGCCCACTTGTGGCCGGCGCCGCGGCTCACTAGGCTAATCCTCCACCTTGCGGCGCCGGCACACCGGGTTCTAGTCCCGGTCGGGGCGCTGGATTCTGTCCTGGTTGCCCCTCTTCCAGGCCAGCTCTCTGCTGTGGCCAGGGAATGCAGTGGAGGATGGCCCAAGTGCTTGGGCCCTGCACCCCATGGGAGACCAGGAGAAGCACCTGGCTCCTGCCATCAGATCAGCGCGATGCGCCGGCCGCAGTGCGCTGGCCGTGGTGGCCATTGGAGGGTGAACCAACGGCAAAGGAAGACCTTTCTCTCTGTCTCTCTCTCTCACTGTCCACTCTGCCTGTCGAAAAAAAAAAAAAAATGCCCACTTGCGAGACTGGCTGGCCCCTAGAACCCGGACTTCAGGAGGGTTCCCGCCATTCCCTCACTGACGAGGAGCCGACTGCAAGCTTCGTGCTGAATGCCTGCTTTCCTCCGGGAGTCTGAAATGCTCGAACGTTAGGGGGGGACCCTCTGTGACCAGGCTCCAAAAACTCCCCAGACAAGTCTCTGATGCGCTTCCGTGGACGACAACACTTCCACATGTTCGCACAAGGCACTGCCAGATGGACCGAGTCCCACACAACCTCATGGGAGCTCACGGAGGGGACGCGCGTGCCTGGTTTCCTCTGGACGAGCCCCCAGTGCTTTCTCCCTCTGTGGGTTCGGCTTTGTATCCGGTTGTTGTAAACCCTCACGGCTGTGGGTTCAGCTACACACGGAGTCCCCAACTCCTCCCAGCCAGCCAGCAACCCTGGGGATGTCTTGGGGATTCCCAGAGATGCAGAATGCCCCCCAAAAATAAAAGTAGGAAAAAACAAGGGAGAGAAAAGGGAGCCTAGTCTGTGTAAAAACCAAGAGTCACTCACATCTGCTTCTACAGCACAGGCTATCACAGAAAGAGAAAGAATGGCACGCTAGCTGTCTTGAGAGACTGAGACTTGGACAGGAGGAGGTTTTCATTAACAATAAAAATCTCCTTTACACTATGAGCTCTGTGAATCTTTATCCATTCCAACATTTACCTATTTCACAAGACTCCCACGGTGCTCAATATATACAGTGTGACATTCTATATAAATAGAACACAGCGTGAGTCTGAGCCACACTGCAAATGCATTTATTTCAGGGTAACTTATAAATCTGCCTAACGATGACAACAGTGAGCATTAGCTGTAACAAAAAAAGTGGAAGATCCGTACATTAAGTACCATAAAAAAACCGCTCGGAGAAACCGAAGACCCACATGAATCCACACCTGCAGATCAGAGGGCGTGATACTGCCAGGAGGCCAACAGTCCCCAACCCTGCTCAGACTCAACACGATTCCCATCAACGTCCCTGCTGGTTCCCTCGCACACACTGATGAGCTGATCCCAAAATCCACATGGAAACCACGGGACCCAGAACGGCCAGAACAGTCCTGAGCAGAACAAAGTTGGAGGACTGACACTTACTGATTTCAAATGCACTACGAAGCCAGTTAGCTAGACAGTTTGGTACCAGCATAGGACAAGCTCAACAGAACTGAGTCCAGAAGTCAACCTTTACATTAAGATCAACAGACACCGACAACTGTGCCCGACAACTCCGGGTGGGAGAGAATGATCTATTCAAACAGCGGCGCTGACACAGCCGCACAGCCACATGTGAACAAAGATACAGCACGTCATCTAAGACAGTGCTGGGCGGGAGGCTACGGCACCCACTCCAGCGACTGGAGTGACCCCCAAACTGCAAACCGACAGGGAACCGGGTCGGGACAAAGACCTCCCTTTAGGCTTTCGCTACACAGAAGAGCTCTGTCCCCTCTTACAACACTCGACCCTCCTCCAACCGGCTGTACCTTATCACGGGCCTGCTATGCACCAGGTCTGAAGAAAAAGGCGGGCATAACAGACACGAGCCTCGTGAGGCTTCCGTCTGGGGACCCCCAACCGTAGGACCCCACGCAGCATACACACGGCGGGCGGGGGGTGGGGGGTCACACCTACCGTTGCCAACCTGTGGAGCAATGGTTTCAGCCTCCGGCCACGGTGTGTTCTTGAAGAATCTTTCAGTCAGTTTGGTCCAGCTGAAAACCAAGCAGAGAAGCTCCACAACTTCAAAGCAGGAAGGACCCACGAGAGCCAACCCCAGCTGCAGAGAGGAGGACCCGGGCTCGGGAGGGCAGGACGTCATGGGACGGGCCAGGCCCCCCACCGCAGCCGTGAGAGTGCTGCTGTTCTCTCTGCCTCTGCGCCACACGCTCAGGAACCCAGCGGCTTTCCAGGATCACGTGACTGTCACGAGCCGTAACCACACTGAGCTCCCTGGCAGAGCAGTTACTTCAGCCAGCCCGAAGCACACGCTGCTCCCAGCGCTGTGCCTCTCCCCAGCCTGTCGGCTGTGCCACACACACAGGCCGCGGCTGCTGGGTTTCTTCCTGTGCCCATCCCCTTAGCAGCCACTTCAACTCGGCCCGGCCCGGCCCAGCCCGGCCTCTTCCCCCTCTTTCAGCCCCGGGCGTGAAACAGAACAAAACGGCAAGTTTCTCAAGACTGCGACAGCGCTCTACACACACCAGTGCCTCGTTCTCATCCCACTGCCATCGGCCGCCGCCGGCACTGCCCGAAGCCGCCTTGTTAGGGTACAAGGGCCCTCTGAGGAGCCGACTCAGCTGGCTTGGCTCCCACCCTGAGCTCACCACAGCACTTGGCATCTCTTGATCACTCCCTTCTTCAACTTTCTTTGGAAGATTTTTTGGTTGCCCCGACATATCTCTGCTCCTTCTCTACTTCCCTGCCTTTTTTTTTTTAATTAAAAAAAAAAAATCTGTTATTTAAAATGCAGAGATGCAGAAAGACAGGGACAGACACCGACAGATCTTCCATCTCACTCCCCAGATGCCCACACGGCAGGGCTGAGCCAGGCTAACTCAGGAGCCCAAACTTGAATCCTCCCAGGTCCTTGGCCACCACCTGCTGCCCCAGAGCGAGCACCGCAGGAAGCTGCGACCCGAAGCAGGCTGCACTGGAACCCAGGTCCTCCGGCACGGACTGCAGGCATCCCACGCAGCATCTCCGCCGCTGTGCCAAAACCAGCCCCCTCCTGCCTTTTAAGAAGTCTATTCAGGGCCGGCGCCGCGGCTCAATAGGCTAATCCTCCACCTCGCCGCGCCGGCACACCGGGTTCTAGTCCCGGTCGGGGTGCCGGATTCTGTCCCGGTTGCCCCTCTTCCAGGCCAGCTCTCTGCTGTGGCCAGGGAGTGCAGTGGAGGATGGCCCAGGTGCTTGGGCCCTGCACCCCATGGGAGACCAGGAAAAGCACCTGGCTCCTGGCTCCTGCCATCGGATCAGCGCGGTGCGCCGGCCGCAGTGCACCAGCCGCGGCAGCCATTGGAGGGTGAACCAACGGCAAAGGAAGACCTTTCTCTCTGTCTCTCTCTCTCACTGTCCACTCTGCCTGTCAAAAATTTAAAAAAAAAAAAAAAAAAAAAAAAAAAATTAAAAAAAAAAAAAAAAAGAAGAAGTCTATTCAGGGCTGTCACCGTGCCAGGGGTTAAGGCTCCGCCTGCAGCGCCAGCATCCCGTATGGGCACCATTCAAGTCCCGGCTGCTCCATTTCCAGCCCAGCTCCCTGCTAAGGACCTGGGAAAGCAGTGGAAGATGACCAACTGCAGCAGACACGGAAGGAGCTCCTGGCTCCTGGCTGCGGATCGGCCCGGCTCCAGCCACTGCAGCCATGTGGGGAGTGAACCAGGGAGTGGGAGACCTCCTGCATTTCCCTCACTCTCTGTAACTGTGCCTCTCAAATAAATAAGTAAATCTTAAAAAAAAAAAAAAAAAGTCTATTCATTTTTCATTTGAAAGGCAAAGTAACAGAAACAAAGACATAGAAAGAGATAATCTATTGTCTGGCTCACTCCCCAAATGCCCACAACAATCAAAGCGAGGTCAGGCCAAAGCCAGGAGCTAGGAACTCCATCGGGGTCTCCCAGGCGGGTAGCAGGGCTCAGCCTGGGAGTGATCCCCTGCTGTCTCCCAGGTGCATTAGCAGCCAGGAAGCAGAGGCAGAGGCCAGCCTCGAGCTTCGGCACTCCAATACAGGACACGGGCTGTCCCCAAATGGGGCTTAGCCCGCTGTGCCACTACCTACCCCTTTTTCTGTCCTAGCTCCTTTACTGGTTCCTCTTTCGTTGCCTGCCCGCCCACCACTAAAAAGGCACACTTCCCAAGGGGCCAGCCATTGCTGTCACCACGTTCTCCTAGGGAAAGATCTGTCACACGCTTGGGCTCCGCCACCTCCCGGCCTATCCTCTCCAGCTACAGGAGCTCCTGGAACGGAACACCGGGAGCCGCATCTCAACCCAGGTCTCCCCGTCAGTGGCACGGACCCACCTCGCTGGGCCGTCACCGCTGTCTCCCTGGGTGTGCGTGAGCGGGAAGCTGGGTCACACATGCAGCCAGGACTGAAGCCCAGGACTGCGGTATGGAACCCCGGCATCAAGAGGTGCACCAAGTGGCTGGCCTGATTCTTTTTAAACCCTAACTATAAATGGAAATAACACTTTAGATAAACTTCCACTATTTCCATTTTTTAGTTACTGAAGCTCCTGAATGAGTTAAAACCCCACGTGTGGCCGCCGCTGTGTCTGTACTGAGCTGCTCTCCATTTCTAACCAGGCAAACCAGGCACTGAGGGGAGACAGGGGAGATCAACTCCCATTCCCTGCCCAGCAGCTGCTCCCTCCCCTCGGCTCCAGGCATCACCCACTCCGTTCCCCTGGTGGTGTCTTTCCTAACCACCCCAGCCTCTGCCCAGGCTCCTCTGATACCCCTACACAGGGCCACCCCGCAAACCGCTCCAGAGGGGCGGTACCCGCACAGTAGTCAAGACACCACGAGAGGTCCCAGAGTTCCCTACCAGGGTGCCCGGGGTCAGGTCTGAGAGGTCCCAGCGTTCCCTACCAGGGTGCCCGGGGTCAGGTCTGAGAGGTCCCAGCATTCCCTACCAGGGTGCCCGGGGTCAGGTCTGAGAGGTCCCAGCGGTCCCTACCAGGGTGCTGGGGTCAGGTCTGAGAGGTCCCAGCGGTCCCTACCAGGGTGCCGGGGTCAGGTCTGAGAGGTCCCAGCGGTCCCTACCAGGGTGCCGGGGGTCAGGTCTGAGAGGTCCCAGCGGTCCCTACCAGGGTGCCCGGGGTCAGGTCTGAGAGGTCCCAGCGGTCCCTACCAGGGTGCCGGGGGTCAGGTCTGAGAGGTCCCAGCGGTCCCTACCAGGGTGCCCGGGGTCAGGTCTGAGAGGTCCCAGCGGTCCCTACCAGGGTGCCGGGGTCAGGTCTGAGAGGTCCCAGCGGTCCCTACCAGGGTGCCGGGGTCAGGTCTGAGAGGTCCCAGCGGTCCCTACCAGGGTGCCGGGGTCAGGTCTGAGAGGTCCCAGCGGTCCCTACCAGGGTGCCCGGGTCAGGTCCAGGCTCTGCTCCGGGAGGCAGTGGGTGATGACAACTGGCTGGGTTTCTGTCACCCACTTGGGAGATGTGGACTCAACTCCTGGTTCCTGACTTTAGTGCACCCCAGGGCCTGCCTGCTGTGGGCATTTGGGGAGTGAACTGTTGTGCCTTTAAAATAAATAAATAGGGAGCCTGAGCTTTAGCGCAGCAGGTTCAATCCCCAGCCTCCAGCACCAGCATCCCACATGGGTGCCGGTTCGAGTCCTGGCTGCTCCACTTCCCATCCAGCTCTCTGCTGTGGCCTGGGAAAGCAGTGGAGGATGGCCCAAGTCCTTGGGCCCCTGCACCCACACGGGAGACCAGGAAGAAGCGCCTGGCTCCTGGCTTCAGATCAGCTCAGCTCTGGCCCTTGTGATCACTTGGGGAGTGAACCAGCAGATGGAAGGTTCCCTCTCTCTCTGTAACCTTTCTACCTCTCTCTACAACTCTTTCAAATAAATAAAAGAAATCTTTTAAAAAATTAATAAATATGGTGCCGGCGCTGAGGCATAGCAGGTAAAGCTGCTACAAGTTTCTGGGGATAAAGTCCAACACAGCAGTGTGCCTGTGGCCTCATCGGTCATCAGCAGTGTGCCTGTGGCCTCATCGGTCATCAGAGATCCCCCAGCACTGGGGAAAGCCATTCAGCATCAGCCGCACCACAGGCCAGTCCCACCCAGAGGGCGGGCACGGTCGCCGGCGGCCCACACCTGTTCTCATAGATGTCCTGGATCTCGTACACCTTCTGGTCGATGACGTCGCTGGAGACGCGGCTGGCCTGAAGCTCGTACACCTTCTGGTCTATCAGGTCCGAGACGGTTTTGTGGAAGTACTGGATGAAGTTTCTGATGACTTCGGGGATCACCTGATAGGTCTGCTGTTCGTACTGGCGCTCGTAAGCCAGGTCCTGCTTGGGGTCTCCTGCAGGGCAGAGACAGGCAGTACTTAGAGTGCTTTCAGATCCGCACAGACACAGACGGCCGGGGCAAAGGCCACGACCACCCACACGCTGGCAAAACTCCCCGCGGCACAGAACAAGCATCAGAACTCTACGTCTCCCAAGCCACGCGGCTCCCTGCCCTTGCTCCCCGGGAGCAGCCGGCACTCCCTAAGCTACTTTTCACTCCTCATCCCTTTTGCCCCCTAGGATCAACGTCCGAGGTCAAGACCCTTGTCGTGCGCCCAGAGGTGCCCCGAGGGCCCCCAACAGTCATGTCTACTGGGGCTGGGGGTTCAGTGTCACTTTGCCAGTTCTAAATCTCACTGGCGTTAAGCTGTGATTCGCCAATGGAGCCAACAGAATGGGAGCTCCCCTATTCACTAAACACCTGCCACCTTGTAACTATACGGCCGGAGTGGCTGCCTGGAGGAGGCCACCTCAACTGCTACCAGGATTACCAGCAGCGCCTCACAGGGCACAGCTGGAACACCCCAGGTGACTACTGAGTCCGGCCAAGTGTCTGGCCCCAAGCAGGTGCCCGTCAGTCCGCCCAGCAGTCCCAGCCCGGCCTCACCTGTGTGCATATCATAGTCGCTCGGGTACGCGTAAGGATCGTAGACGGCCTACGAGGAAAGAGACAATTCATCAACCCAAGATGCTCGCCCCGGCGCCCGGCCGGCGAGCACGCGACACCGGCTCCTGCGCCAGAGGCCCGGGAGGACAACCGGACAGTGAGACCCGGCATCAGGCGTGCAATGAGGCAGGTCGCATCCGGCGGACCCCAGACCACAAAAAAGAACAGAGCTACACCAACACGCGGCCGTCTCGTCGGCCTGGTCGCCCCCGGTGCCGGAGACGGGGACGACGAGCGGACGGGACGCCCCAGGAGCACTGGCAGAACCGGGGCTGCGAGGAGCCGGGAGCTGGGGCGGCGGCACGGGGACAGCCCAGGGAGGCAGGCCGCGGCTGATGGCGGCCCGCGGCGGGCTCCGTCCGGGCCGGCCCCAACACCGCCCCCCGCGCCGGGACCCGCCGTTCCAGGGAGCCCAGGGTGCGGAGGCAGCCACGCGGTGAGCGCCACGTTACCTCGGACTCGTAGTCATCGGCGGGGTAAGACATGGCTGCGGCGCTCGCGAACACCGCGGGAGAGAGCGAAGAGAGCGACCCGCGCGTGCGTCGCGGGGCCGGAAGTTCGGCTCGCCTCGGGCCTGCCGGGAAAGCGGAAGTCTGTGCGCAGCCGCCGGCAGGCCGAGGGAGCCATGTTAGGAGGGGCGAAGGCAGCGCCGCCTGAAGTGTTCTGCCTTCTTCAGACAAAGGCTTTGCGGAAAGTGTGAGTGTACAGCAGCGATGTAAATTCAGAGATCAGGACGTGAAGCGTTCGTCGTAAGGGATGGGAAAGTCACAAGCACCCCGGGCAGCGCCACACCAAAGATGGCTGCCAGCTTCCTCCGGCCGGCGCCTCGCGCGAAGGGAAACGAGGGGCCCGGCCCTGGATGTAGGTGTCAGCGGTTTGCCCGCGGCGAGAAACGGCTTCGAAAGGTTCTGGCCTCGGAAGTCTAAGCTTGGTGGGTGTGGTCGCACGCGGTGAGCCGGCGTCGGCAAGAGACGCCCTGTGGCTCTGGGGCCTGAGGTCGGAGCAGGCCGAGACGAGGCCAGCCGTGGAGCGAGGCCGGACGCCGGGCCGCCGTCGAGAGCCCAGGCTGGCGGGGTCCGCTGCCAGTTCAGGCCCGGGGAAGCCCTCCAGGGAACGGTGGCTTGTCCCCTCCGCCGGCGGAAGCGGTGTACGCTGCACCTGCCCGGGGGCGACCTAAGCGGAGAGCTGGGCCCCGTGGCTCTGCCGCTGATGGCTGTGTGGCCGGGAGCTGGCCTGCACCCCCAGATCTCACACAGCTCCCCTGCTGCACCCTGCGGGGCGCAGGTACCTGGACTACAGCCCGCCCCGCGGTCCTCGCGGCTGGCTCTGCCGCCCTCGGGTGGTCGCCGGGACCCGTCCGGCGGGACCGACCACTGGGGGCAATGGCCATGGGGTTGACCGACTTCAGCTTCAGGCGCTCAAGTCCCCAGGTCCCTTCCTTGCTCAGCGACAGTCCCCAGCAAAGTCTGTTGAGCCAACATCTGTTGCTTGCCGGGCCCCTGGCAGGGAGCTCCATCAGAAATGGAGTAGCCAACTCAGACCGGCATCTGACGGGGGATACCCAAGCAGCGGCTTACCTGGCCCGGTTTGCTTTTTAAAGAAACACTTTAAAATGTGGTTACCTTTCTTTCTTAAGTTTTTCACTTCATTTCATTTTGTTTGACACAGAGACGGGGAGAGAAAGACCTCTGCATCCATTGGTTCACTCCCCCAGTGCCCACAACAGCTGGGACTGGGCCAGCCCAAACCAGGAGCAGGGGACTCGGTCTCGATCCCAGTCTCCCCACATGGGTGGCAAGGACCCACGTGCTTGAGCCGTCACCCACGGCCTCTCAGGGTGCACAGTAGCAGGAGGCTTAAGGCAGAGCTGGGACTTGGACTTGGACTTGGGCCAGAGCTGGGACTTGAACTTGGGATCTGGGCATCCAAAGCGGGTCCTTAACTGCTGTGCCAAACTCTTGCCCCTGTCTCCATTCTTTCAAGAGAAAATGATGGTGCGGGGGCCAGCGCTGTGGCATGCTGGGTAGAGCTGCCGCCTGCAGCGCCAGTATCCCATAGGCTATCACTTTGAGTCCTGGCTGCTCCACTTCCCATCCAGCTCGCAGGGAAAATAGCAGAAGATGCCCCAGTACTTGGGCTCCTGCACCCATGTGAGAGACCCGGATAAAGCTCCCGGCTCCTGGCTTTGGCCTGGAGAAACCAGTGGATGGAAGATCTATCTCTGTCTCTGTCTCTCTGTAACTCCACCTTTTAAATAAATAAACAAATTTAAAAACAAATGAAGATACAAAGTTGTTATATTTAGAGTGTATCAGAGAATAGAAAAAGATTAAATCCAGCAATACTTACAAAAGGTCATGGGCAGTGGGTGTTTGGCACATCGGGTAAGACACCACTTGGGGTCCTAGTATCCTAGTATCCCGAATCAGGGTTGGAGTTCTGCTTCCTGCTCCTGCGCACCCTGGAGGGGTCAGCAGGTGGTAGCTTGAATCCTTGGGCCCTTGCCCCAGGCTGAGTTCCCAGTTCCTGGCGTCAGCCTGTCCTGGCTCAGCCCTGGCTGTTGTGGGCATCCGGGGAGTGAATCAGCTGAGGGAAGATCTCCGACTCTGCCCCTCTGCCTTTCAGATAAATAAAAAATGAATTTAAATTTTCTTAAAGAAAAGAGAATGGCCAGCACCACGGCTCACTGGGCTAATCCTCCGCCTGCGGTGCCGGCACCCCAGTTCTGGTCCCGGTCGGGGCACTGGATTCTGTCCCGGTTGCCCCTCTTCCAGGCCAGCTCTCTGCTGTGGCCCGGGAGTGCAGTGGAGGATGGCCCAAGTGCTTGGGCCCTGCACCCCATGGGAGACCAGGAGAAGCACCTGGCTCCTGCCTTCGGATCAGCGCAGTGCTGGCCACAATGCGCTGGCCATAGCGGCCACTTGGGGGATGAACCAACGGAAAAAGGAAGACCTCTCTCTCTCACTAACTCTGCCTGTCAAAAAAAAAAAAAAGAGTTAAAAGTTGTTTATTTTAATCACAAAAACCTTTGAAATCCATGCAAACACACATATTACTTTTCAGGATTTTGTGATTTTTGTGTTGTCAGCTTTTCTTTTTAATTACAAATCGTAATTTGTGAATGTGTGATGTCTCATACAATTTATATTGTGAATTCTCATCCCCAATGTTTGCTTCCGTACTTACTTTTAACAGTAATCTTATTCTTTATTCTTCACTTGGCTCCTCTGTTTGTGACCATCAAATATATTTTATTCATTTGTTTACACAGGACTTCTGCCTCTTCCAGAACACTTCATCTGGAGAACACAAGGCAAAGGAGAGCGATGAGGGTGCTGAACGAGACCCTGCCTCGCCGGGCAGTGGGGCTGCGCTGGGGCCAGTGTGCTCTGCCGGGTCCGGGGTCCGGGGCTGTCGCCCACAAGGGCCCAGCTCAGCCTGCCCGCGTTGGGGTTCCTGCTGGACGTTGATGGAGTGCTGGCGCAGGGCTCGGCGTGATCCCTGAGCCTTCCACAGACTGCACCACCCCAGGGACGGCTGGGGTGCCTGTGGTTTGTGTCACCACATCCTACGACATGGCTCAGCCCGGGAGCCGCCAGCCCTGCGGGGGCGCAAGGGGAATCCAGACCGCGTCATTCTCTCCCACAGCCCCATGAAGCTCTTCCCCACCAGAGAGGCAGCTGCTGGTGTCCGGGCGGGGACCCCTGGTGGACAGTGCCCGAGCGCTGGTCACTGTGGAGGATCTTGATTGGCGGCTGGAGGCCACACCCCTGCTGAGGAATAACGGCCCAGCCGTTGTTGTTATTATTATTATTATTATTATTAACAGGGAGTTGGACAGGAAGTGGAGCAGCCAGGACTCAAACGGGTGCTCCGAGCGTGGGATCCCAGTGTCACAAGGGTGCTCCTCCCTGGGGAGCCAGGCCGCTGGGAGGAGAGCCTGCAGCTGATCCTAGATGGCCTCCTTAGCAGCAGAGAGCCCAGGCCTGGCCAGCCTGGCCCCAAACCCCCATCTCCCGGCCTGGCCAGCAACGTGGACCTCCTCTGGATGCTGGAAGCCAAGATGCCTAGGTTGGGCCATGGCACCTTCCTGCTGTGCTTGGAAACCGCTCACCGGGAGGTGACCAGCAGGGAGCCGAGATACGAGGGTCCTTTGGGCAAACCAGCATCCTCACCTCCCAGTACACAGAGGAGCTGCTCAGGCAGCGGGCGGAGTGGTGGGGCTGGGCTGCCCCCAGCCGGAGCTCTGTGCTGTGGGTGACAACCCTGTGTCTGATGTCTACGGGGCCAACCTGTCTCACCGGTACCTGCAGAGGGCAAAGCGTGCTGGGGCTGGAGGTGCGAGGGGCCTGTGGCCTGTGGAAGCAGCAGCCCTCGGCCAACCAGAGCTGCACCTCTGCCCTTGTGGGCACCGGTGTGTACAGTCCCAGGGACGTGGCGTCCACCGGCCGGGCCCGGCAGGCGGCGACCCCCTCTTCCACGGGCACCGGGTCCTGGCACCATGGAGCCTCCCACACTGTGAGGGATGTGATTGAGGCTGTCAGCTGGGCTGTGTGGTGAGGGTGAAGAGTAGGGCGTGGGCGGCGTGGGGTGGGGGCTGCGGTGAGTCCTAACTCCTGGGCGTCCGATCCGGCCTGGCTCCTGCCCTCTGACTGCTGTCCCGCAAGCGTGGTCTCAGCGGGCACCTGAAGAAGACGATGGCTGTCTCTCCTGCCGGGACCTCTCGTGGGACCCCAGCACTCTGCCCATCTCCTGGCAGGCTCTCAGGCCAGTCCTCAGGCTTCTGGGCCTCAGTGTCCTCCTCGTTTCAGTCGGGACTTTGGAGGAAGTGGGGGGCAGTGTGGGGTGGCGTGGACATCTCCACGGCGCCTCGGCCCTCCTCGAGGGAACCGCGCGGGGCGGCACGGTCACGCCGCCCTCCGCTCTGTTTCAGTTCATCGCGCGCAGGCTCTGGTGCTTTTTTGAATGAAAATAATCACAGTAAGTGTTCGGTGTGCTGTCTCTTGGGAAGCTGTCCGGCTGGACTGAGGGTCCGAGTGGAAGCGTCCTCGTCTTGTGCTGCTATGACAGAGAAGTAGCTGGGGGTCCCAAGCGCAGGGCCTCGGGGAGCGCCTCCACCCATCAGCCCACGGCAGGAGGGCCAGGAGGGAGGGCCAGGAGGGAGGGCCAGGCTCTCGTGCTGACCAGCCCCCTCTGCAGCCTTCCTTCCGTGTCCAGGCCGAAGCCTTGGAGCCCCGCTTGCCTCCTCGCTTCCATTCCCACACCTTCACCCTCACGACGCACCCAGCCCAAGGCGCTTCCCCACCTGCAGGCCCCGTGCGTCTCACACCTGCATTGTCGCATCACCCTCCGAGCCCGCTCCTTCCTCCCACTGGCCCATAAAATCACCCAGATTATAAATCTGATCTATGAGAGAGAGAGAGAGAGAGAGAGAGCGGGTGGGCGAGCGAGCCTGCTTCCCTGGTGCTTCTCACTTTCTCTTCCTGGGGCTCGCGTCTCTCCATTCACCAGACCATGAGCCTCCCCCTCCCTGGGCGCGGTCCCTGGGGGCCTTCCCTGTTCACTTTCCTTCACGCCCTGGGTGGCTTATCCAGTCCAGTAGGTTTAAATATTTCTTTTAAAAAGAAAAAGATTTATTTATTTTCAAGGCTGGGCTGCACAATAGAGAGAGAGAGGGAGAGAGAGATCTTCCATCCACTGGTTCACTCCCCAAATAACCAAACAGCAGGGGCAGGAGCCAGGAATTCCATCCTGGTCTCCCACATGGGTGGCAGGGGCCCAGATCCTTGGTCCATCTTCTGCTGCCTTCCCAGACGCATTAGCAGGGAGCTGGGTCGATCAGAGAAGCCAGGACTTGAACCAGCACTCAGATATGGCATGCAGGGATCATAAGCAGCAGTTTGATCTGCTGTGCCACAGTGCCAACACCCCTAACATTTTCTTTCTTTTTTTTTTTATGAGTTCACTTGGCTCTCACTATTGATTTATCAGACTCTCAGAAGAAGAGCTTTGGTGGTGTTTTTTTTAATATTTATTTATTTATTTGAGAGGCAGAGTTATAGACAAAGAGAGGTCTTCCATCGGCTGGTTCACTCCCCCAGATAGCTGCAACGGCCAAAGCTGGGCTGATCCGAAGCCAGGAGCCAGAAGCCTCCTCCAGGTCTCCCACGTGGGTGCGGCAGCGCAAAGACCTGGGCCATCTTCTACTGCTTTTCCAGGCCATAGCAGAGAGCTGGATTGGAAAAGGAACAGCTGGGACATGAACTGGTGCCCCTATGGAATACCAGTGCCACAGGCCGAGGCTTAACCTACTACACCTCAGCGCCGCCCCTGGAAAAAGACTTTTTTTGAAAAATTATTTATTTAAGGCCAGTGCTGCAGTAGGGTAATCCCCCGCCTGTGACGCCAGCATCCCGTATGGGCACCGGTTCTAGTCCCAGCTGCTCCTCTTCCAATCCAGCTCTCTGCTGTGGCCTGGGAAAGCAGTAGAAGATGCCCCAAGTGCTTGGGCCCCTGCACCCACGTGGGAGACCCGGAAGAAGCTCCTGGCTCCTGGCTTCAGATCAGTGCAGTTCTGGCAGTTGCGGTCATTTTGGAAGTGAACCAACAGATGGAAGACCTCTCTCTCTGTCTCTCCCTCTCACCGTCTGTAATTCTCTCTCAAATAAATAAATAAAATCTTTAAAAAAATTATTTGAAAGGCAGAGTAAGAGAGAGATTGATTGATTGATTGATTTTCCATCTGCTGGTTCACTCCCCAACTGAATACAACATGCTGGGCCAGGCTGAAGCCAGGAGTCAGGAACTCCATCTGGGCCGTCTTCCGCTGCCTTCCCAGGCGCATTAGAAGGGAGCCAGGGAGGGGGTCCTGTGGCAACACTGACACCCGATAGGGGTCGAGTCCCAGCTGTCCCACTTCCAATCCAGAACACGCCTGGGAAAGCAGCAGAAGGCCGAGTGGGAGACCTGAATGGAGGTCTGGGCTGCAGCCTCACTCTGGCCCAGCCCCGGCCATTGCAGCCATCCACTTGGGGAACGCACAGGGAATGGAAGCTCTCTCTGTGAACCTGCCTTGCAAATAAATAAATAAATCTTAGAATAAAAATAAAAAGCGTGGGGGGGGGGGTTGCTGGATCAGAGGCAGAGCAGCCGGGAGTTGACGGCACCTGTTCATTGTGGTGAAGGCGTCCCGGGCAGTGGGTTCACCGGCTCCACCGTAACTCTGCCACCCCCTCCCCGTTTCTATCTCCACGCCAGACCCCGCCACTAAAGGAGCTCGTGGCACATGTGTGAACTTGATGTCTCCTAGGCACCTCAGACTTAACACTTCCTCTGCCTCACAACCCGCATTCAAAGCACCTGCCCCCAGGATCCTCGCCGCCTCGCCCGTCCTCGTCCTCGCCGCCGCCGCCACCTCGCCCGCCGTGCTGCTGGAACAGCCGAGCCACGCTCCGCTCCCCGCTCCATCCGTGTTTACAGGACCGCATTCGAAGGGAGGCTCAGGCTGTCACCGCGAAGCACACTGCCAGTTAATCTGCTTAGAGATGCATCGCTGGCCCCACGCAGAAGGAACCCAGCGCACAGCATGAGCAGTGTGCCAGGCTCCCTTGCGTGGGCGAGCAACTCGGGCGACCCGAGGCGTATTTTGCAGTCGGCTTCGTCTCAAACCCCACCTCCCGTGACCCCGGGATTTGTTCAAGGTCCCCACGCTGCCCTGTCTCCCTCTCCTGAGCACGGGCTCGCAGACCCTGCCGTCCCCCTGTGTGGCGGTCCTATGAGGGCCCTGAAGAATGCGGATTCTTAGCAGTTGGATCTGGTGTAGGAGAAGCAAAGCAAAACCCAAACTGAGGCCCGTTAGATTCTCTCAAGTCACTGGGCGAGGGTGGCTGGCGCGGCGGCGGAGATGACGCCTGGGAAGCCTGCAGCCTTGTGGGAGTCCCTGGGTTCGAGTCCTGGCTCCGCGTCTGATTCTGGTTTCCTGCCGCACACACGGGAGAGCTGGGTTGAGTTCTGGGTTCTGGCTCTAGGCTGCCCAGCCCCAGATGTTGTGGGCGTTCACAGAGTGAACCAGCAGATGGAAGCTCGCTTGCTTGCTCACTCTCTCTCTCTCTCTCTCTGGTTCTCTGCTTTTCAAATAAGATGACGATAAATAAATACAACTTTAACAATAAAGATAATTCTCAGGGCAGGCAAAAAGAAGACCTTTCTCTCTGTCTCTCTCTCACTGGCCACCCTGCCTGTCAAAAAAAAAAAAAAAAAAAAAGACAGAGACAGAGACAGAGACAGAGAGATCTTCCATTCACTGGTTCACTCCCCAAATCCCACAACAGTCAGGGTTGGGGCGAGCCAAGGAAAGGAGCCAGAACGACCCTGGTCTTCAGCCATCACCGGCGGCCTGCAGGGCACACGTCAGCCGGAAGCTGGACGGGAAGCAGAGGGGCTGAGACGTGAACCAGGCACTCCCGGGTGGGAGGCGAGAGCCCAGGCAGCGAGTTTCACCACGGTGCAGATGCCTGCCCCGGGGAGACCAGCCTGGCCTCAGACAGGTCCGGGATCAAACACCAATTCCTCAGCTTTGCAGCCCTGCCCCCTTGGGACAATTCACATAACCCTCAGCGCCTCGATGTTCCCATCCACAAAATGGGCTCAGGCTCTTCTGAGGGAGCAGCGAGTGATGGCACATTATCCGGGACAGGGTGGCACACGGCCCATTACGCTGGTCGCTTTCCTCCGATTCCTTCCGTCCTGTCAGTGACCGGGCACAGGTAGCCCACATCGTACAGCGACGCTGTTCCGTGAGCACGACAGAACCGACAGAACCCGGACGCGCCATCCAGCTGTGGGGGAGGGTTCACGGGTAAGCCACTGCCTGCAGCACCAGCATCCTGTAAGGGCGCTGGTTCGAGTCCCGGCCGCTCCACTTCCAGTCCCGCTCCCTTCCAATTCCCTGGGAAAGCAGCAGAAGGTGGGCCGAGTCCCTGGGACCTGCACCCACGCGGGAGACCCGGAAAAAGCTCCTGGTTAGGGCCCCGGCCGTTGTGGCCGTTTGGGGAGTGAACCAGCGGATGGAAGCGCTCTCTGACCCTGCAACTCTGCCCTTGAAATGCGTCTTTACACAGAGGCACGAGGGACGAAGGCGCGCGGCCTGCGAGGGCCGTGGGGAGCGCCCACTTCCTGTGTCGGGACGCGGTGCCGCGGCTGCTCGCGGGCGGAACCGCGCCTCTGACGTATCTCGTGGAGTCAGTCGGCGAGCAACGCTGGGGCCACCCCGAGGAAAGGAAGTCTATTCCCGCACAGCTCGTGGAAATACTTCTACGTCTTAACATAGCGCCCCTTCCCTACCTTTTCATTCATTGATTTTAAATAAAGCCCATCTATACGAGTGTGGCTGCTTCATTTTCTCCCTTTGTGATTGGCTGAGGCGCCTGCCCGTTATCTTTGTTGCGGGGGGAACGCTTCTTAAATTCAGCTGTTTTATTGGCTCCGGTAGCGACGTACGGCCGGGACGGCGGGCATCTCAAATTTGTGATTGGTCGCTACGTCCGCCACTCACGCTGCCAGAAACCCCCGTCCAATTCTTTTGCTTGTACTATGCGCTGCCTTCCCGATTGGCTGTTGGGGTTTCAGCGAGAGGCGTCGTCATTGGTCCGGGACGCTCCGGCGGCCAGAGCCCGCCCGCGCTCCGTTGCCGTGGTTGCAGGCCCGGCCCGCCCGCTTGCTCGCTGACAGCGAGGCTTGGGGCGGAGGGAAGTGGGTCCGTTGGCCGGTCGGGAACGAGGCTGTGGCGGCCAGGCCCGCGCCGAGGGTTGCCATGGCAGCCGCCGCCGGGGGCGCGGACGACGAGCCGCGCTCGGGCCGCTCGAGCTCGGAGGGCGAGTGCGCGGTGGCGCCGGAGCCGCTGACGGGCGCCGAGGGCCTCTTCTCCTTCGCCGACCTCGGGTCCGCGCTGGGCGGCGGCGGCGGCGGCGGCCTCGCGGCGCGGGCGTCCGGCGGGGCGCAGTCCCCGCTGCGCTACCTCCACGTCCTGTGGCAGCAGGACGCGGAGCCGCGCGATGAGCTGCGCTGCAAGATCCCCGCCGGCCGGCTGCGGCGAGCGGCCAGGCCGCACCGCCGGCTCGGGCCCACGGGCAAGGAGGCGCACGGTGAGGCGCGGGGTGGCCGGGGGCGGGGGGACGACCCGGGCCCTGACCGCCCCCAGACGGCTGCTCTGCGTGAGGGTCACAGTTAGGGCTGCTGGGGGTCGGAGCGCTTGCTCGGGCCTCCTCCCGCGACGCGCCCTGGGGGCTTGCTAGTAGGCCAGGAAGTGGGGTGCTGGAGAATACTCCGTGGTCTCAGAGCCTCCTGTTTAGGGGCACGGCTTTGCCACGCTGCTCAGCCTCGGTTTTCCCATCTGTGAAATGGATGTAGTAGCCGCCTTCCGGGGTGTTGCAGGGCTTAGCCGTTACCTGCCCCACGCCCGCCGGGTGATGCGCGGCCACCTGTGATCCTACAAAACGTGTTGAGAAATCGTTCCCATTGCACGGGTGACGCTGAGGCTCTGAGAAATTGCCTTTTTTTTTTTTTTAAGATTTATTTATTTATTTGAAAGAGTTACAGCAGAGAGAGGTAGAGACACAGAGAGAGAGAGAGGTCTTCCGTCTGCTGGTTCACTCCCCAGATGGCTGCAACGGCCAAGCTGCACCGATCCAAAGCCAGGAGCCAGGAGCTTCTTCCGGGTCTCCTACGCGGGTGCAGGGGCCCAAGGACTTGGGCCATCCTCCACTGCTTTCCCAGGCCACCGCAGAGAGCTGGACTGGAAGTGGAGCAGCCGGGACTAGAACCGGCGCCCATATGGGATGCCAGAGCTTCAGGCCAGGGCTCTAACCCGCTGCACCACAGTGCCGGCTGAGAAATTGTCTCCCGGTAGGGCCTCAGGGAGCTGTTCCGGTACCGGAACCCAGACTAGCCAGGCCGAGCCCCTTGCTCGGGCTTGTCCAGCGTGTCGTCGTCTGCGTAGAAACCGAGGCTCTGAAGAACCAAGGACGAGGGCTTTTAGGGCCCCTTCAGGGACTCCCGGAGACTCGGCCGTGTCTGGTGGTCGCTAAAGACTGAGCGCTCGCAGTGCTGTCCCAGCCGCGTAGGGAGGCGGGTGCCGTCCTGGCCGCCTGCAGCCCACGGCGGGGCGCCTGGCTCCTGCTCCACCTTCCCACAGGGTGGGCATTGGGAGGCGGCGGCGATGGCTCACACTGTGTGGGAGACCTGGACTGAGCTGCCAGGCCCGCCCTGGCCCTCGCAGGCATCCGGGGACTGACCCCGCACATGGACGCTTGCTCTATGCATGTAGGACTCGCTGTGTGTGGAAGTGTCATTTTTGGCCATTTCTCTGATGACAAAGGTGCTCTATGGTGTTCTCCAACACAGAGGTCGTGTCATGGACCGGCAGTAAACTTCTGCTTAGGAATCACCAGGCTTAGGTGATCAGCCTCCTTGCCTAATTAGGAAAATGTCTCCTTTGAGACTGACCTGTTCGGGAGGAGAAAGCCAGCGTGAGATTGCCCACGTAACGGCGCAGAGCCCCCACCGAGAGCCCCCAGTGTCTGCAGCCGCGGCTGGTGGGACCGCTCCGCCTTGCTTTGCCAGTGGAGACCCCGAGGTCAGCCGGCTTGCCCTGTCCCGCCAGCCACGGCAAGGGCCGGACACGACATCTGGGCCCCAGGGCCGGGAGGATTTGCTGCAGAATGCGGGTTTCAGCCAGCATACGCGTTTCTGCGCGTGCCAGGGCCCCTTGGGTCCTTCCGCGGCGGCAGGGTGGGCTCGCCGGGAAGCCGCCCTCCGTCTGTTATCACAGCGATTGTCTTCATCTCTTCACAGCGCTGAAAAGGCTGAGGGACTCGGCCAATGCCAATGACGTGGAAACAGGTGAGTACTGCAGTGGGCCCAGCGCCGGGGACCCGTGGGCTGGCTGGGGAAGGAGAGAGCCGGGTCGCCAACGCCCGGGAGGACCACCTGCCTGCTGCCCCCGGCACTGGCCAGCCGCGCTTCCTGTCAAACTGCAGACACCCGGCAGGGGGTGAGCCCAGCCAGCACAGGCCCCCAGCCGCCCCGTGCTGGCCTGCCCCCCGCACCTGCTGATGTCATAGCATTTCCGACCCTGTGGGCCCCTGGTATGGTACAGATCTACTTCTCTATCCGAGCACGGTCTTTGGCAAAGGGTGGGCGCTCATTTCGGAGCCTCCGGGCTGATGGCAGTGAGCGCTGACCTTGACTGCCAGCGGTCGTCTGCACGGGCCGCCCGGTGTGAGCCCGGTGAGGGCACGTGGTTTTCCGTGAATGGCACGGTGGGCCCCTGCAGGACCGTGCCCTGTCGGGCTTTCCTCTTGCTCTCCAGCCCCCCCTAGCGGGCAGGGCAGTAGCAGGACAAGCCAGAGGACAAAGTGTTTCATGTATCCAGGGACTTAGCTCTTCCTGGGAGGCGCTGGCAGTTTTCTGGAGGCTTTAATAAATCCCCAGCGTGCAGTGCTTCAACAGCACAGATTTGTTGCTGTACAGCTACCCGGGGGAGGCGTGCAGTGCCGGCGGGCAGGGGCGCGGGTCTTCGGGAGGCTCCTCTCCCAGCCCCCGGGGGCCCTGCGTTCCTGGGCTCGCCCCCCCCCCGCCATCTGCACAGCCAGCACCGAGGGCTGAGGCAGCCCCCTGTGCTTCTGGGTTCTTGGAGCAGGGAAAGTTCTCTGACTCGCGAGGACCCGCGAAGTCACGCGGATCCCGGCTCTGCCGGGGGCGCCGCACGCCACCCGCTCCGGGGAGAGCACGCGGCCTTCTTCGCTCCGCCTGTCTCCAGTGGACGTGTTGTGTTTGCTGGTGGCGTGCTGGCACCCACAGCTGAAACGGGAGCGTCAGTTGAGGGCCACGGGGTGTAGGAGCCCAGTTACTGCGGGCAGGGGGCACGCGTGTAACGCGGACAGCCGGGGCATCGCACCGTGGGCCTGAGCTGCTCCCGTCCCTGGGCCCTGAGCTCCCGTCCCTGGGGCAGCAGCCGGCCAGAACCTGGAATGCTTTTATTTATTTATTTTTTTAAAGACTTATTTATTTATTTCAAAGAGTTACAGAGGAGAGACAGAGGGAGAAGGAGAGAGAGAGAGAGAGAGAGAGAGAGAGAGAGAGATATCTTCCATCCAAATGGCCAGCCCTGGGCTAGCCGGAGCCAGGAGCTTCTTCCGGGTCTCCTACGTGGGTGCAGGGGCCCAAGCACTTGGGCATCCTCCACTGCTTCTCTAGGCCGTTAGCAGGGAGCTGGATCGGAAGTGGAGCAGCCCAGACACACACCGGCATCCCAGGTGGTGGCTTTGCCTGCTACACCACAGTTGGCCTCCTAGAAAGTTTTTTAAGGAAAAATACGAAGCATTGTTTTAAATATCTCTAGTGGGTGGCCAGGGGGTGTTAGGTCATACTCACCTTCCACAGAAAGTGAGGTTCAAGTTCTGGCAGAAGTGCTGCGACTTTCCGTTCAGAGAGGGGAAGCAGCCCGTGGGTTTAGTGCTTCTGCGGTCCACGTTCTGTGTTCTTGGCAGGTTTGTATTTTGAATATGAACATAATAATGTGCTTAAAGCATCTCGAGGGGGAGGCATTGCGACCCCATGCTTGAGCCAGGGCTTTGCTTGCCCGCGTCACACACGGCAGCGCTGGTTTGAGTTCCAGCTGCTGCTGCTCTGGTCTGGCTTCCCCCTGGTGTGTGTGGAGGCGGCAGATGGTGGCCCAGAGACCTGTGTCCCTGCCACCCACGGGGGACCCAGGTGGAGCTCCTGGCTCCTGGCTTTGGCCTGGCCCAGCCGTGGTTCTTGTGGGCGTTTGGGGAGTGAAGCAGGGGTGTTGGAAGATCTCTCTTCACTCTGCCTTTCAAATACATTTTTTAAAGTTTTTATGTTAGAGAAATATACAAGAAAAACATCCATAATGTCAGCAAAGGGCATAGTTTGTTATTTTGGTGAACATCTTCCAGTCCTTATTTCTAGGCACACGAATTTTCCTTATTGGCTTGCAAACTGCTGTGTATGCATTTTGTAGCATTCATAATTTTTTGTGTATCATAAACATTTTTCATAGAATTTTTAACCATATATTTTTTCGACATGGAAGCATTTTTCCCTACTTATAAAATTAATGCGTTACTGTCTGGCTCTTTTAAAGCTTGTGAGATGGAAAACAAAGCCTCACTTTATAACCCCATTCTCCAGTTCGAACCACATGTTTCTAAAACAGATTTATTTTTTCACTTGTAAGGCAGAGTTACAAAGAGAGAGGAAGAGAGCTCTTTTATCGGCTGGTTCACTCATCAGATGGCCACATTGCTGGTGCTGGGCTGGGCTGCAGCCAGGAGCCTGGCACTGCATCCAGGTCTCCCCATGGGTGCAGTGGGTGCAGGGGCCCCAGCGCTGGGCGTCTTCTGCTGCGTTCCCAGGTGCATTAGCAGGAGCTGGATCGGAAGTGGAGCGGCCGGGATGGAGTCTGCGCTCACGTGGGGTGCTGGGGTTGCACACAGTGGCTTAATTTGCTGCACTGCAACACCGGCTCCACAAGGCTTTTTTTTTTTTTTTTTTTTTTTTTTAATTATTTATTTGAAAGAGTTAACAGAGAGGCAGAGAGAGAGAGAGAGGTCTTCCATCTGCTGGTTCACTCCCCAATTGGCTACAATGGCCGGAGCTGAGCCGATCTGAAGCCAGGAGCCAGGAGCTTCTTCCTGGTCTCCCATGAGGGTGCACGGGCCCAAGCACTTGGGCCATCCTCCACTGCCCTCCCGGGCCACAGCAGAGAGCTGGACTGGAAGAGGGGCAGCCAGGACTAGAACCAGCACCCATATGGGATGCCGGTGCCGCGGGTGGAGGATTAACCTACTGCGCCACAGCGCCGGCCCCAGAACCATGATTTTTGAAATGAATTGTAGCCGCTATTTGTAACAGATGCGTGCTATTACTGCAAAGGGACAAAGTAAGAATTAGTTATATATTTGCACATTGGCTTTTCAGTTTTAAGTTACTTTCTGGGGAATATTACATTAAAAAGTATGCATGTTACAGGGCCAACGCTGTGGGTTAAAGCCCCAGCCGCAGCGCTGGCATCCCATATGGGTGCCAGTTCAAGTCCTGGCTGCTCCTCTTGGATGCAGCATCTTGGGCTGTCCCCTGCTGCTTTCCCAGCAGCACTAGCAGGAAGCTGGACTGGAAGTGGAGCAGCCGGGACTGGGACCAGCACTCGTGGGATGCCGACACTGCAGGCGGCAGCCTCAGGTGCTATGCCGCAGCGCAGCCCCGCCCTCCTTCCCTCATTCAGCCCGCCAGTAGCGTTCATTAGGCAAATGCTGATGGCAAGCACAGTGACACCCAAATTATAAACAGATAAAACGCTAGGAGCATTTGGGGCTGGCACTGTGGTGCAGCAGCTAAGCTGCCACCTACATCGCCAGGATCCCGCTCCAGAGCACGAGTTCGAGTCCCGGCTGCTCTCTTCCTTGCGGCTCCCTGCTAATGCCAGTGCCTGGGCCCTGCACCCACGTGGGAGACCCAGACGGAGTTCTAGGCGCTCGGCTTCAGCCTGGCCGCTGCTGCCACCTGGGGAGGGAGCCAGAGGTAGATCTCTTTCTTTCTGTCTCTCCCTCTCTTTGTCACTCTGCCTTTCAAATAAGTAAAAATAGATCTTCACCGTACGTGTGTGTGTGTTCGACTAGAAAGTGGCACTGTTGTAAAAGCCTGCAGAAAGCTGAATGGTGTGTTTGTTCGGGAGGTGTGAGGTCTGGAGCCGTGACGCAGGCTTATGCCCAGCGTTGCCTCCTGTTCCCTGGGGAAGGCAGCCTGGGCCTTGATGCTCTCTCTGGGCTGAGCCTGAGCCTTCGGATCAGAAAGGACCTGTAAAAGGGGCGTGGCCCTTGCTAGGCCCTGGAGGGCTCCGCCGCGGGTTCCTGCCTGGCTGGTGCCCGCGTCCCGGCTCTGGCTGGGGTGGGGATTAGGGCAGCAGGGTGAGGGGCGCTGCAGAGGGCGCTGCGGGCGAGACTGCAGCGGCCTCGCGTGAGTGGTGCTGGGCAGCAGTTTTCCCGTCCCCGCTGGACGTGGCCGCTAGCACGCAATGCCTCCCGTCTCCTAGCACCTCTGCGTCTCAGCGGAGGAACTTCCCATCCGTTATCTCAGCAGAGTGGCTGTCGGCTGGCAGGGCTCAGGTCAGTCCATTTGCAGGGGGACTAGAGTCCCCATCAGGCCTTGCTCTCCCGCCGGCTCTGCGTGCTGCCCCGTGCTGTGGGCAGCGCAGTCCTCTCTTTTCTCCCACGGCTCGGTCTGTGTGGCTGCAGAGCCCGCGCTGTCCACCGCAGGCTGCCCCGAGCCGAGTCCAGCTGGAACGGACGCGTCCCCAGGCTGAGGATGGGCCGCGGTCTGTGCTGGGGGTGTCTGTCACTCTAGACCCTCTTACCTGAGGCCCGGGAGCCTCTGGCGACATTCTGCCCCTCCTCACAGTCTGGGCCCCCACATCGGCGCCCTCAGGAGACCAGCCCCCGCCAGGACAGCCCCCGTGGAGCCGGCACCTTCCTGGGTGCCCACCCACTGTCCAGGCCTGGTCTGCCGGGACCCCAGCATCCCGCCCCGCCCGCCGGGGACTGCAGCCGAGCTAACACTGCCGCTCTCTCGCCCGTCCTCTCCCTCTGTCTTGGTGACGTCAGTGCAGCAGCTTCTGGAAGACGGCGCGGATCCCTGCGCAGCCGACGACAAGGGCCGCACGGCTCTCCACTTCGCCTCCTGCAATGGCAATGACCGCATTGGTGAGTCCTGGGGGAGGAGGGGGCAGGCGTGGCAAGCAGTGTCTCGGGGCGGGGGGAGGCGCGGCTGGCTGCACAGCCTCAGGATGCCCACGTGTGCTGGGGACTGGCAGCCTGGCACCCAAGTGCCCTGGCCCTCGCCCTCCCCAGGGTGAAGACCGGGCAGGGGCAGGCCCAGGCCTCAGAGGTCTTCATTCAGGCACCGCTGGCTCAGGCAGCCACAGCAGTGGCTCCTTTTATTAAAGGTGTCTTTTGAAAAATTATGGTGTGACTTGTGGTGTGTGTGTGTGTGTGCGTGCGTGTGCTCACACTGTGGGGGAGCCACCACCAGATCAAGATGGAGAATCTCTCCCAGTCCTCTCCCCCGGGGGGACCGTGTCCACCACGACTGGGGTTCCCTGTCTGTGGAGTTCACGTCCGTGGAAGCCCCCGGCGTGCTCTTTCGGTCACCGCTATGTCCGCGCGACCATCCGTGCTTGCGTGTGTGTGCCGGGAGCTTGCCTCCCCACGTCCCGGTGTGACACAGCCCCGGCCCCATCCTGCTGGGCCATTGGCATTGGCATGGTTTCCAGGTGACGGTTCTTGTACGTACACGCCCTCACCTGTAGGGGGCGACGTCCGGAGTGGAAGCCTGGCGGCTCTCTCCCCAGGTGGGTGCTGAGGGGCCGAGAGCGCCACGCCTGCCCACACCCCTGCCGGAGCCCTCTCTGTCTTTGCCACTTAGCGTTCTGGCTGGGGTCTAATTTGCATTTCTCCGCGCCAGCACTTACTGGCCATTTCAACATCCTCCTTTGTGCGTGTCTGTTCAAGTCCTTGGGCCATTTTCCCATGCAAGATGTCTTTAGAACTGCAGCGTTTTGTGTTCTGCACAGAAGTCCCTGACGTAAAGGATGACGTGCTTAGCCTGCCTTTTGTTCTCTGAGGGACGTCTTTTGAGTTACACGGTGTTTTAGGAAGGACAATGTATCAGTCTTCTCCTCTGCTTGTCGCTTGTCGGGGGTGCTGGGTGTTCTCCCAGAGCCTGACTACTGTGGCTTTCACATTTACACCCGTGACGCCTCTCAATACTTCCTGGATATCACGTGAGGCTCAGCCTGGTCGCCCTGTTCCCTGTCCTAGACTCAGCCCGTCCATCAGGCAGTAGGCAAACCCGGCCGATGGCACAGCCCTGGCGCTCAGGGGGCCCAGAGACCACCCAGGAGGGCAGGGTGACATCGTCCACAGGCCTCGCTGTGGAGGACGAAACACGCCCTTGAGAGCCCATGCCTGCAGCCACTGCTATTGGGAGAACGCTCAGCTGTGAGGTCTGGGACCCACAACACCTGCCAAGGCCAGGAGGCCCCTGGAGCCCCCAGGTCCTGCCCTAGAGTCCTGCACATGAATCCCGTTGAGTCAGTGGGTGGCTGAGTGTGTGAGCAAGTGGTGACTAGTGGGGGGACAACAGGGAGGCGCTGTGCCATCTGGGTCCCACACTCTGCGCAAGGCCTCGCTAGCGTAGGAGGGGCGCCCCCTGCCTCACCGTGGCGGGAAGCGGGGATGACAGGCGCCTCCCACAGGCCTCCTGGGCTTCCCTCTTTTCAGTGCAGCTCCTCCTGGACCACGGGGCCGATCCCAACCAGCGAGACGGGCTGGGGAACACACCGCTCCACCTGGGTAAGCGCCTCCTGAGGCCCAGACAGCTGCTGGGCTGCATAGACGGGCTCCCAGCAGGTTCTCCCAGCGTGGGGTGGGGGGAGAGCCCGATCCCCGGCTGCTGTCCCACCGGCCTGGGTCCACGGCTTTCCAGGCTCTCGGGAGTCGGCTCTGCCCTCAGCACAGCTGCTCTGGCAGCCCCACTGGGCAGATGTGGCCCGAGGCCTTGGCTGGTTGCGCCCCTCACCGGCTTGCACTGTCACTCGTGCCGGGCAGGTCCCATCTGCAGGCCTCAGTTTCCTCGGCCATGCAGGGAGGGACTTGGACTTGATGGCCGAGTCCTGCCCAGCTGACACCTTGGTGACCCTTCCCCAGGGGGCGTCACTTGGCACAGGCATGCTCCCTCTTGCAGGCACACAGGGCCAGGCTGAGGGTACCGAACTCTTTTTATATGTATATAGATTTATTCATTTAAAAGAGTTGCAGAGAGATAGGGAGAGACAGAGAGCGATCTTCCATCCACTGATTCACTCCCCAGAGTTGGGCCAGGCTGAAGCCAGGAGCCAGGAGCTTCTTCAGGCCCCCATATCGGTGGTAGGAGCCCAAGCAGTTGGGCCGTCTTCCGCTGCTCTTCCCAGGCCACTAGCGGGGAGCTGGATCAGAAGTGAAGCAGCCGGGGCCGGGGCTGTGGCGTAGCGAGTAAAGCTTCCGCCTGCAGCTCTGGCATCCTTGTGGGCGCCAGTTGGAGTCCTGGGTGCTCCACTTGCAATCCAGCAGGAAAAGCAGCAGAGGACGGCCCAAGTGCTTGGGCCCCTGCACCCCCGTGGGAGACTTGGATGAAGCTCCTGCCTTTGGCCCAGACCTGGCCATTGCAGCCATTTGGGGAGTGAACCAGCGGATAGAAGACCTCTCTCTGTCTCTCTGCCTCTGCTTCTCCCTCTCTGTAACTCTTTCAAATAAGTAAATAAATCTTAAAAAAAAAAAAAAAAAAAAAAGTGAAGCAGCCGGAACTCAAACCGGCGCCCGCAGGGGACGCCGGCACTGCAGGCGGCAGCTGTGCCCACTGCGCCGCGACGCTGGGCCCCGGGTTCTGAATTCTTGCGTCTGCTCCTCCCCAGCGGCCTGCACCAACCACGTGCCTGTGATCACCACCCTGCTGCGAGGAGGTAGGTGGCTTCTTCCCCTCCCCCGTCCTCACCTTCGCCCAGCGTGATGGCTCCCGCCTGTCCTCGCAGGCGCCCGGGTCGACGCCCTGGACCGAGCTGGCCGCACGCCCCTGCACCTGGCCAAGTCGAAGCTGAGCATCCTGCAGGAGGGCCACTCCCAGTGCCTGGAGGCCGTGCGGCTGGAGGTGAAGCAGGTGAGCCGCCTTCGGCGCCGCCCTCCCGCACGGGTGCCCGCGCTGGCCCCTGCTCCGCGGTGCCTGCTGGCGGCAGCCTGGGCCCCCGTGTCCCCAGGGGGGGCCTGGGTAGCCGGCTCACCTTCTGTTCCAGATCATCCAGATGCTGAGGGAGTACCTGGAGCGCCTGGGGCGCCACGAGCAGCGCGAGCGGCTGGATGACCTCTGCACCCGCCTGCAGATGACAAGCACCAAAGAGCAGGTGAGCCGCAGCCTCGGGGCCAGTGCACCCAGCCGCTGCAGTCTGACCTCGAGTCGGGCTGAGCCTGCGGGGCGGCAGCCCCCGCGGCCCGCAAGCCTCTGCCCGTGCGTGGCCAGCTCTCCTGGGCAGCCCCAGACCGCCTGCTGTCGAGTAGGAAGCTTGGTCAGCTGTTCTGTAGTCAGCCCAGCGGGTGGCCCAGGAGGAGGAGCCACGCCTGCCTTCTCTGCGGCGTTGGGGGCAGGGAACGGGCACCCTGGCACCCTGGACCAGCCTGGGCTTTGTCCTGCAGGTGGACGAAGTGACCGACCTCCTGGCCAGCTTTACCTCTCTGAGTCTGCAGATGCAGAACATGGAGAAGAGGTAGCAAGAGAGGGTCCTGCCTCCTCGCTCTGCCACTGCCCCTTCCTGCCCCCACTGCGCTCATTCAAAGCAACAGCCGGGTGTCTGGCGAGGACTTGACCTTCACCCCCAGATGCTGGGGGCAGAGGCATGATTTCTGCGATCTCAGAACTGCTCCCCTGGTCTCCATCACCTCTGTGGGCCAGGACCATTGTCCCCCACCCCCTCCTCCGGCTCCTGCAGCGCCAGACCAGTCTCTGCAGGGACGCTGCAGCTCTGTGTGACAGGCACTATCCCGTGGGCTCCGCCTGTCCCACGGCCTCCCTGGGGCCCTCAGCAGGCCCCAGAGCCTCCTCTGTTCCTTCCCTGCCATGTTGGCTTAGGAGAGGCCACGGGCACTGCCACTGGGCCTCAGGTTTGGCCTTGTGAGACGGACTTGTCGCCTGACCTTTGAGGAGACACTGCAGTGAGCTTTCGTAGCTGGAAGGGGGAGGGTTGGTGATGCTTACGCCTTAAAAATACCATGCTAGGACCCTGCCGAGCCCGAAGCAGTCTGCAGCCCCTTTCCTCCCAGCCGTCGGAGCCCCAGGAGGGTGTGGCAGTTTGCAGCCTGGGTGTAGGAGGCTGCTGGTGGCTGCTGAGTGTCTGTCATGAAATCCAGGATCCCGTGACCCTCGCTTTGGATGGCAGAGGGGCTCTGTAGTGACGCTGCGTCCCAGGGCCGTGGCGGAGGAGAGTACCCTGGGTGCTCGGGTGGGATGTGCAGTCGCAGGGATCCTACCAGCGGAAGCCGGAGACGTGAGCGGAAGTGGGAGCTGCGCTGATGGACGGAAGCAAGAAGCTGGCGCAACCCCAGGAGGGGGCGGCGAGCCGAGGAAGCTGGAGAGGCAAAGAAATGGTTCTCTACTCAGAATTCCAGGAGAGCCGACCCTGCTGGCACCTTGCCTGTGGCTCAGTGAGACTGAACCTAAAAGTCTGGCCTCCGGAACTGTAAGAAAATAAAGCTGTGTGAAGGCAGCAGCTGTGGCGGTTGTTAGAGAAGCCCAGGAGACGGTGCAGCGGCCAGGGCTGGAGGCTTTTCCGCGGTGGCCACCCTGCCCGCGGGGACAGGTGCTCTGTTGGCTGCGGGCTGGGGATGGGCCAAAGGAAGCGCCCTTGTGGCAGGGGTCTGCTCACAGGGGAAGCCAAAGGGAGGTCTCCGCCTGCCCCTCCCCGCCCTTCCCCAAGGAGGCCGTCCCAGACGGCCGCCACCCACTTCCCCACACTACACTGGACTCCCCGGCTGCTTTCGGAGGCCAGCTTGCTGGGGTTCAGATCTGAATCATGGTATTTTGACAACACTGTATCTGAAAGGTAGAAGGAGAGGGAGATCTTCTATATGCCTGCAACAGCCAGAGCTGAGCCAGGCTGAAGCCAGGAGCCTGGCGCTCCATCGGGGTCCTCCGTGTCAGTGACAGGGGCCCAGTACTGCAGCTGGCACCTGTTGCCTCCCAAGGTGAGCATTAGCAGGAAACCGGATCAGAAGTGGAGCCTGGCTCGAGCCCACACACACCAACATGGGATGCAGGCATCCCGAGCAGTGGTCACCCGCTGCACCAGACACCCAGATCTGAGGGAAACTGAAGCCAGTACTCCCCAGACCCTGGAGAAACAAGGTCTCCTGCGGCCCTGGGCTGCCCCGGGACCCCATTGTGGGAGGAAGCCCAAGCCCACCAGGGCAGCAGGGACCGGGAGGGAAGTGAGGCCGCCCTGAGTTAAGTGTCCCCATGGGCCCAAGCTGCTGTGGGCAAGATGGGTGCTGAGTGAGGGGAGGGTGCGGGGGTGCAGAGGGCAGGCAACTGTCCCTTCCCCAGGCTGCTCCTGACACCCTTCAGCTGAGCCCGCCCACTTCCGGCCCAGGGGCACCTGTGAGCTTGTCCTCTCGCAGGGACTCTGCTGGGCCTGGGCCTGAACACAGCCTCCCTTGGCCACGCCTCCTGGGAGGAGTCCAGGGCAAGCGGAGGGGCAGGGGCAGGAGGGATGGGCCCCTTCTCCTGGCACCTGCTTCGCTGGGCCTCCCCGCCCGCCTGCAGGGATCACCCAGGAGGGAAAGGTGAGGCCGGTGTCGTCCACCCAGCTCCCTGGGGTTCAGCTGACGGCTCCCTGGAGCTCTGAGCCCTGAGGACAGTGCGCCACCTGTCAGGAAAGGGTCCACGGAATTCATCCTCGGGACTTAGGTTTTCTGGCCACGGACTGAGGGGGCCAAGGCGTGGGGGCCTCCGAGGGCGTCTGGAGGTCCCATCTGATCCGCTAGGAGGCAGCCCTGTGTTGATAGAATGGAGCGTGCTGGGGCTGTGACACCACCCCAGACCACCGTGTGTGTGTGTGTGTGTGACACCACCCCAGACCACTGTGTATGTGTGTGTGTGTGTGTGTGTGTGTCTGTGTGAAACCACCCCAGACCACCGTGTGTGTGTGTGTGTGTGTGTGTGTGTGTGAAACCACCCCAGACCACCGTGTGTGTGTGTGTGTGTGTGTGAAACCACCCCAGACCACCGTGTGTGTGTGTGTGTGTGTGTGTGTGTGTGTCCAGGGCACTGGGACTGACCGCTGAGACCTCCCGGGCCTCTGGCCAGCCCAGACTGCATTTGGTGGGGAAGAAGTGGCTCCTGGAGCCTTGGGCCCTGAGGCCTGGCCCCTGGGACAAATGAAGAGTCTGTCGATTCCCTCTCTGGCTGTATAGACGGTAAACACAGACTTGACACAGGAAGGCGGCTTACGGGTCAGTCATCAAACACTTGGTGGGCAGCCAGCCAGTCTGCCTCACCCCATTTCCAGCCAGGACATTGCCTGTAACCCGAGGCCTGTCTGAAGAGCCAGCCAGAGAAACTGGGCCCCAGGCACAGGAGTGCATCAGAAATGCACCCGAGGGCCTGAGCGGGCTGGGAGGGGCTGGGCGGGGGGCAGGAGTGGGGGGGCCGGGGCGGGGCACAGCGGAGGCTCCCCCACAGGGCTGAGTCCTGCCCAGCCTGTGGCAGGAAGCAATCCGCGTTTGTGGATTTCACAAGGGTTCATCTCCTTTGCTTCTGAGCTGACATTCGGCCTGGCAATGCAGACACCCCCACCTCACACTGGGGAACCTGGGTTCAGCTCCAGCTCAGGATCCCGACTGCAGCCTCCTGTTCATGTAGACCCCAGGAGGCAGCGGTCATGGCTCTAGGAGCTGGGTCCCTGCCACCCACCTGGGAGCCCTGGCCAGTGTAGGCATTTAGGGAGTGAACCGGCAGATGGGAGCTCTCGGCCTGTGTATCTCTCTCTGCCTCGCAAATAAATAATTGTTTTGGATTTATTTTTTATTTATTTGAAAGGCAGAGTTATAGAGAGAGGAGGAGAGACGGAGAGAGACTCTTCCAACTGCTTGTTCACTCCCCAAGTGGCTGCAATGGCTGGGGCTAGGCCGGGCCAAAGCCAGGAGCCTGGAGCCTCTGGGTCTCCCATGTGAGTGCAGGGGTCCAAGGACTTGGGCCACCTTCCCCTGCTTTCCCAGGTGCATTAGCAGGGAGCTGGATTGGAAGTGGAGCAGCCAGGTCTCAAACCAGCACCCACGTGGTGGTAGCTTAACCTGCGATGCCACAATGCTGGCCCAGTAAATAAAATTTTAAAAAGATCCTTTGTTTTACATTTCATGTTACACTCATGTTAGAAATACTCACGAGGGGCCAGCACTGTGGTGTAGCGGGTAAAGCCACCACCTGCAGTGCCAGCATCCCACATGGGTGCCGGTTGGAGTCCTGGCTGCTCCACTTCTGATCCAGCTCTCTGCCATGGCCTGGGAAAGCAGTGGAGGATGGCCCAAGTCCCTGGGCCCCTGCGCCCACATGGGAGACCCGGAAGAAGCTCCTGGCTCTTGGCTTCAGATTGGTGCAGCTCCAGCCATTGTGACTATCTAGGGAGTGAACCAGCAGATGGAAGACCTCTCTCTCTCTCTCTCTCTCTTTCCCCGCCTCTGCCTCTCTGTAACTTTGCCTTCAAATAAATAAGTACATCTGAAAAAAAATTTTTTTTTATTTTATTTATTTATTTATTTTTTTGACAGGCAGAGTGGACAGTGAGAGAGAGAGACAGAGAGAAAGGTCTTCCTTTGCCGTTGGTTCACCCTCCAATGGCCGCCGCGGCCGGCGCGCTGCGGCCGGCGCACCGCACCGATCCGATGGCAGGAGCCAGGAGCCAGGTGCTTTTCCTGGTCTCCCATGGGGTGCAGGGCCCAAGCACCTGGGCCATCCTCCACTGCACTCCCGGGCCACAGCAGAGGGCTGGCCTGGAAGAGGGGCAACCGGGACAGAATCCGGCGCCCCGACTGGGACTAGAACCCGGTGTGCCGGCGCCGCTAGGCGGAGGATTAGCCTAGTGAGCCGCGGCGCCGGCCCATCTGAAAAAATAAAACACAAAACCTCACGGAGCACGTGCTATGTACCGGGCAGCGCTGCGGGAGCGCCCTGGTGGACAGAAGGACCCTGTGCCTGCCTTCGCCTCCCTGGCAGAGCAGTGGGGGCTCCGGGGAACAGAGCCACCCCACGGCGTACCTGGCTTTGCCGCAGAAACAAGGTCTGTGAGGTCACCCAGCCAGGCAGCTGCGCCGGGCACCTGGACCTTGCCGCATCCACCTTGCCCGAAATGAGAGGCTCCTCCCAACCCGTCT
Source organism: Oryctolagus cuniculus (assembly GCF_051225735.1). Lineage (NCBI taxonomy): Eukaryota > Metazoa > Chordata > Mammalia > Lagomorpha > Leporidae > Oryctolagus > Oryctolagus cuniculus. Next base: position 114,771,000 of record NC_142877.1, on the reverse strand, counting down.
CCTGGGACAGAGGGCGGGGACATCCGCTGAGCCGCCACTGAGAGCCAGGGCAGCAGGCGCTTGGTACAAGCCCTTTGGTGTGGTGTTTGCACCAAAACGCAGGCAGCCAGGTTGTGTTCTGTGTTCCGCTTCTATTTCACAGAGGCAGGAAGTAATTTGCCTGAGGTCAGACAGGTGGGAGTGGGCCCAGCGCAGGCCCGGCGTCTCTGGCAGGTTTCCAAAGCCCAGTATCCCCAGTGCTCCTGGTGGGCTCCTGGACCCTTGCTGGGTAGCTGCCTCTGTCTATGGCTAGTTAGGCCGAGCAGGTGATGCAGAGCGCTTAGCGGACCAGGCACGCACCCGATTCCCCGGGGATGGGGACAGGGCGACCCCCGGTGATGGAGTGCGACTGGGTCTGCAGTGGTCTTCGCTGGACCTTGAGCCAGGCCTAGGGGCTGGAGGACAGGTGTGAGCTGGCTCAGGGCCGAGGAGGGGAGGGGCTGGCTAGGGAGGGAGGGCCGGTCTGCCCCGGCAGGCAGAAACAGGTAAGGTTGCCTTCATCATCCAGCGGACCAGACCCATCCTTGGCCCAGGGCAGGCACCAGGAGCACCGGCTATGGGTTGTGGCCTCAAGGTAACAAAAGTCCTTGTCCCCAGGACTGCCTGCTCCCTGGCTGCCTGAGGTGCTGAGCCCAAGCCAGGGTCAGGGAGCTGGACTGGTGCCTGAGGTCATCCCAGCCAGCGGGGCCCAGAGGGGACGTCTAGGCCAAACCCCCTGGTGCTGGCCCTCAAGCTAACCTAAGCCTATAAAGAGGCAGGACCTGCTCACCTCACAGATGGCCCCGAGAAGTATGGGAGCCTTGCCCTGCCTGGGCTGAGCCTGAACACACAGGGCTGGCGACTTTCCGGCTTTGGAAGCCCAGGAGGCTGCCATGGGTGACAGCACACACCGGGCCGTATGCCTCTGGCTGCCTCCCCAGGACACAGTGGGGCCCTGCCCAGCCAGAGCTCAGCTCTGCAGCCACAGAGATGCAGCAGATCGCAGCCCTGGCGTGCAGGAGGCAGGATGCAAACCAGACAGTGTGGCTCCCAGTCTCTGCCTTCACCCACCAGGTGCCCAGGCCACCGCCCATGTCAGCACCACAGCCCCGCCCCCGGCCCCTCCCACCCTCACCGCGCTGCCCTGGGCGGCTTAACTGGGCTCCAAGCAGATGTCTGATAAATCGCAGCCGGGTCCTCTTAAGCCAGAAACACTTTCGCTGCTGCTCAGCCAGTGGCTGGCAAATGAGCCTGCCTCGGGCTGAGGCACTGACGCTCCTTAATCCGGAACCTCGGGTGGTTAATTGGTGTTTAGCTCCCGGGGTCCACACCTCCAAGCTGACAGATGAAGCTGTTCCCGCCAGCGGCAGGCAGAGGAGGCCTTGGTCAGCGTGACTGTGCGGGGCCCTCATCTCGCCTGCCATGGTCACTGTACAGGGCAGGCAGGAGACGTCGCCTTCCTTACCCATTCAAGGGTCTGGTGCTGTGACATAGCAGGTGAAGCCGTGGCCTGTGGCGCCAGCATCCCATATGGGTGCCAGTTCGAGTCCCGGCTGTTCCACTTCTGATCCAGTTCCCTGCTAATGGCTGGGAAAGCAGCAGAGGATGGCTCAAGTGCTTGGGCCCTGCACCCACGTGGGAGACCTGGGTGGAGCTCCAGGCTCCTGGCTTCAGCCTGGCCCAGCCCTGACCGTTGTGGCCACTTGGGAAGTGAACCAGTGGATGGAGGGGAGGATCTTTTATTTCTCTCTCTCTCTCTCTCTACAACTTTGCCTTTCAAGTAAATAAATAAATATTTTCTTTTTAAAAAGACACATTCAAGCGCATCCTTCCTTTCAACCAACCCCTTCCCACTGCCTTCCCCCGAGATCACGGCACCTGAGTCAGATGCACCCCAGTTAAGACCTCGACCCTGCCCCGGGCTGGCTGTGTGCGCCATCTTGTGCAAGCCGCTTCATCTCCCCGAGCCTCAGTTTCCCCATTTTCAAACTCCGAAGCAAATGAGAGCTAAGTTCCACGGCCAAGCACAGGGCCTGAAATGTGGCACGTTCTCAGCACGCCTGTGCCCTGTGGACGCCCCAACCACGGCCCGCGGGCCCCTCAGTTTCACACGCCCCAGCCTCGCCTGTCCCCCCAAGCCCTGTGGGTGACACCAGGTCACTAACATAAGCCAAGCCGCTGGGCTTGTCCTGCCAGCAGGACCCTGCAGTGTCCTTCTCCAACGCCTGGAACCTTGCTATTTCTTGAGAAAGCCCAGGGGCCCTTTTGTCTTCTTCTTTTTCCCCTGCCTCACTGGTGTGGAGCCCAGTGTCTGCTGCCCGCCCGAGGTCACGGCTCTAAGTCCCCCTGTAGATCACACGGTGTCGTCTTGGATTTCTCCTTTCCTTGGTCTCACACAGGGTTTTCCAGCCCAAATCTGCCTCCCTGTGCCAGCCCCAGCAGTCTGGGAGTCGTCTGCGACCCCCCCTCATGCTCCAGCATCCCCCAAGTCCCCACAGTCCTGCCTCTCCTCCTGCCCCCTGCTGCCCAGGTCCCAGCCCCAGGCCCCCCCCGCCGGCTCCCCGGGCTCCCCGGGCTCACTCTGCTCTTGCTTCCTTCGAACGCCTGCTTCGCCAGCCAGAAAGAGTTCATGCCAGGTGACTGCTTTTAAAAACATGGCTCTCCAGTGGTCTCAGGACTAAGCATGGCCTTCGTGTTAGACAAGATCCACGGCGTCCGGCCCCGGCCCCACTCTCCCACCTCCCTTCCAGCAGAGGCTCCCCATCCCCTGTCCCACCCGCCCCTGCCTGACGTCTATCCCATCTCCTTCCCCGACTGTCCCGGCCAGTGCCACCCAGGCATGGGCTCCAGCTCCTCCAGGAAGTCGGCGGGCTCCCTGCTCCGGGTTGGCCTCTCTGCTCTGGCTGCACAGTCCCTGGAACTTCCGTCTTCCCCGCCTGCAGGAGAATCCTGTACCCAGCAGGTGCTCAGCTCCAAGATGCAGTCCCTCTCCAAGGGGTTTGCACACCCAGGCAGGCCAGGGGGCTGGAGAACCCCCACCTCCTCCAACCAAAAAGGGCCCCTTCCCGGGACACGCGGGCTGCTGCGAGCTCAGCTCTCAACGTGGCAGGGAGCTCAGATCGGGTGGGTTCTCCCGGGCCCAGGGATGTCTGAGTCAGGGTTCACCGAGCCTCTGCACCAGCCCCAGGTGCCTACTTTGGGTTCTGCTGGACACACAGCTCTCTCCTAAGCCAAGCAAACCCAGAGGAGCTCAGGAGCCAGCCCAAGGCCAGCAGCAGTCCTCACGCCTCCTGCCATTCACAGCAAAAAGCATTTCCCAGGCAAGACCAGCCTTCGCTGGCTTTCCTCACTGGACGGCCCATCACTGGGCCCCAGACTTCCGGCCTGGCCCCTCCCTCCAGGTCTCTGAAGCAACCCTGCGGCCCTCACCGCACCCGGGGAGGCCTCTCCCCTCCCGGACACCTCCCCCTGCAGGCGGCGGTCCCCACTGCCAGCTGATCTCACCCACCCACCCTTGGGAGTCCCTGCCAACACTTCCTTCTCCCGGCCCCAGGCCGGTGCTGCAGCGCGCATGTCCAAGCCTTCTCCGGAAAACGTGTGTGACCTGTTACCTCTGGGGTTCCCACTTGGGTGGCCCAGCAAGGCAGGAGCTTCGCTAAACCCGCCACACCATTTCAGCAACGTGGGTGCTCTGGTTAGGGCCCCGCCCCCTGGCGCTGTCCTTCCCTGCTTTGGTTTGCAGGGCAGGGCCCCCGGCTGGACTCACGGCCGCTCTGTCAGCTCCCCAAGCCAGCTGAGGGCAGGCACTTGAGTGTTTTAGGGATAAAGGAAGAAAAGGCTCGGGTCTGTGCTCCCCACCCCGCACCCCTGTCCTCACGTATCCGGTGGCTGCGCAGTGGCAGGTGGAGCTGGCCTCCAATGGCCTCTGCGTCTCTCTAGCAGGCTTCACGGCCAGAGGGAGGGACTTCAGCAACGGGGGGCCTCAGAGCCCCTGTCAGGGCCCTAGGGCGCTACAGTTGCCCCCTACCATTGGCGAAGCCCCAGGCCATTGTGGAGGGGCCCCCCAGCCTGGGGTCTCACACAGGCTGTCTGGCTCTGCCACTTGCTGGCTGGGGGAGCTGGTCTCCCTGCAGCCTAGCGGGGGGTGCGGGCCTGTGCTGTGCCCTGGTCACCGCCTCCTGCGGTCACTCTACCTCTGGGTCTGTGGCAGGTGGCAGGCAGCAAGGTGGACGGGGCAGCTGCCTCCTGCCAGAGAGGGGCCTCCCGCAGGGCGCCCCGGCAGCAGAGTGGCAGGAGGATGCTGGGGGCGTGCAGGCTGCAAGGCCAGGAGCTAATAAACAGTATTGATGTGTGGGGAGGGAGGCAGGTGTGTAGCTCTGAAACCATGGAGGCGGATTCATTGGTTAATTAGTGGATTTCCACAGCCACAGACTTCCCCAGCTGGGTGGGAGGGAGGGAGGGAGGAGACCACAGAGCAGCCACCGGGAGGCCAGCTGGGCTCAGGCGGCAGCGGCTGCGTGCCCTTTCTGGGCTGTGGGGGTAATGAGAAGCGCGGGGTCCGGGGAGACCTGACCGCACCTGCCAGCCCGCGCACTGGGACGGAACTCCGCAGCAAGGCGGCTGGGGACTCCCTAAGTGTCCTACAGGACCCACTCAGGCAGGGGGAGCTGCAGGTTTGGACAAGGAAAGCAGGAAGAACCAGGGAAAACTGTGGGAACCATGGAAACGGCCAGGTGGAGAAGGAGTGGAAGTTTAGCCACGGGTGGGGCAGGCCCTTGGCCCGGTGCTCAAGCGGGTGCTTGAGACGCCTGCATCCCGGGTCAGTGGCTGGTGCGCAGCGCAGCCATGCGCGTCACTCCAGCTTCTTGCCTGTGAGCATCCTGGGAGGCAATGGGCGGTGGCTCGGGTGGGTGGGTCCCAGTGGGCCACAGGCAAGATCTGGGTCCTGGCTCCCAGCTTCAGTATGGCCTGGTGCTTGGCCCAGGCAAGCATTCTGGGAATGAGCTAGCACATGGAAGATCTGTCTCTCCCTCGGCACACACACACACACACACACACACACGACAGCCAAGGGTTTGAATCCAACCTCTGTTTGATCCTTGATTCCTACATTTGTAAAACGGGGCCAACCATATCCACTTTGCAAACCTCCGGCTGTGGTTAAGGAAGCCAGCACCATGGGAGACACACACAGTAAGCGCTTAATGAAGATTTTCTATATTAGCTGCTGGTATTGCATCACTTAGGGACAGGACTTGGGGCCGAGAGGAGGCTTGGAGACGGGGTGGAGGAGGCCGAGGGCTTAGACGGAGCCCACGGAGAAGGATGCTGGGCACAGACCGCCTCCTGCTAGCCGGGCTGTGGGCGGACCTCCCGGCAGCACTGCTGGGGGAGGGGGCTGACCCCTCCGGGCAGCACTGCTGGGGGCGGGGCTGACCGGTTCCTCTGTGGAATCAGCGAGCTCCTGGCGTTGGCCCCATCCTCCTGGCTCAGGGGCACCCTGCCCTTGGGGAAAGGGACAGACAGACAGACATCCAGCAGGGTCCAGGCGGGCCAGGTTTATTACGGTCCCGCGGCCGGCAGGGCCCGTCCAGGCTCTCCTCCTCGGGCAAGCTCTCCGTCCCAGCCGCCGCCCGCCCGCAGCCTCCCGCGAGGCCGGGCGTCCCCGGGGCAGCCGGCCGGGTCCAAGGACGCGGGGCGGACGCGACGGAGGGCGCGGCGGGCGCCCGGCGCGCAGCGGGAGCGGTGGCGGCGGCGGCGGGGGCCGCAGGGCCAGAGGCGGCGGAGGCGAGCGCGGAAGTGGCGCGAGGCGAGCGCGTAGACGAGCGGGTTGAGGCAGGAGTTGGCGTAGGCGAGGCAGTGCGAGGCGAGGCGGCAGGCGTAGGTGGCCGGGCTGAAGGCGAAGCGGCCGTACCAGAAGCAGAGGATGAGCGCGTGGTGCGGGCCCCAGCAGAGCGCGTAGAGCGCGGCCACGGCCAGCATGGCACGCCCCGCGCGGCCCGTGGCTCGCCGCCGCGCCTCGGCCGCTGCGCCCGCCGGGCCCACGGCGGCCCACAGGAAGCGCAGCGTGCGCCCGTAGGCCAGGCTCACCACGGCCACCGGCAGCAGGTAGCCGGCGGCGAAGGTGGCCACGTCCAGGGCGCGCCGGCGCGCGTCCTCCCAGGCGGGCACGCAGAGCTCGAGCGCGCCGTAGCGCACCGTGCCGTAGTAGCTGAGGTAGGGCGCCGAGAAGAGCGCCGCCAGCAGCCACACGAGCCCCACGGCGGCGCGGGCGTTGCGCGGCGTGCGCAGGGCGCGCGAGCGCAGCGGGTGCCGCACGGCCAGGTACCTGCGGGTGGGCAGCGGGCGCCGGGGTCAGCGCGGCGGCGGGAGGGAGGCGGCCTCGGCGCCGTCCGCACCCACCTCCCCGCGCAGATCTGTGGCCCGGAGGGACCTTGAGTTCCTCGTGGGAAGAATGCGGTTGTTGGGAGGGCTACGGGCGCTAAACGCGGAAAGTGCCTGCAGCAGTGGGTGGCCCCAGCGGGGGCTGAGTCGCTGTTAGGTGTCCATGGACTCATTTTACAAGGGGGTCACAGGAGGCTCAGAGAGAAGTGACTTGTCCTGCCAAGGTCAGGGGCTAGGGAGCGAGCGGGGTGGAGCCAGGGGAGCGGTGTGAGCATGGCCTAGCTCCCTCCTAGGTGGAACAGCTGCCCCGGGCCGGCCCTGTGCTGGCACTTGAAACACAGACGTGTCCTCTGGAACATTCCAGTGGGGGGGAGGGGGGCAGGATAGTCTCCCAGGAGTGCCCTGCCAGTGCCCCCAAGGCTGGTTTCAGGGGCCACAGGGTTCTCCTTCCTTCCCTCCCACCTCCCATTTGGGCACCCCACCACCACCGCCACCATTCTCTCCTTGCTAAGGCCAATGCCAACCTGTCCTCCCGTTCCTCCCGGGCGGGGCCCCAGGCACAGCGCACCTGTCCACCGAGACTGCGGCCAGGGTGAAGCTGCTGGCGTACATAGTGAGGTAGATGAGCAGGTGCACGGCCTTACAGACCAGGGCCCCAAAGAGCCAGGCGTCCAGCGTGTAGATGGTGGCCTGGAAGGGCACGCAGCACAAGATGAAGCAGAGGTCGGCCACCGCCAGGTTGAGAATGAACAGATCCGTGGTGCTGCCCGGCTCCTGCCAAGCGCTCGGGCCGGGCTGCAGCAGCACCGCCAGCACCAGCCCGTTGCCCACCGTGCCTAGGAGGAAGATGAGGGCGAAGACCACGGGCACCGCCACGGCCCCCGCGCTGCCTGGGCTCTCCAGCGAAATGTTCTGGGCATCAGCCATGTCCCCATCAGACGGGCACCTGGGAAAGAGAAACTGGAGTCCTCAAGCAGGGGCCGCTGGCCCCCCCCAGCCTGGGCCTGGCCCGGTGTCCTGGGCAGGAATCTCAGGGGAGGAGGGGGGCAGTGCCGTGTCATCCCTGAGCCCTTCCTGCTGTGTGCATGGGTGGATGGGGTGCCGTGCCTCAGTGTCCCAGGGAACGCCACATAACCCAGGGTGTGGGGGCTGCTTGGGTCATTGTTGGGCGTCTTCAACCCATGAGGCCCAGTGGGGGGAAGACACGGCAGCTGGGGGGAGGGGCGGCTCCAACCCCAGCAGCTGGTTTGTTCTCCCCAATTCTCACTGGGGACCCAAGCTCAGGGGAGACCCTTAGGCGCTGGGGCCAGGACTTTCTCTGGATACCAGCCGCGGCCTCAGCAAAAACACGGTGACATCCCTGAGTCACCGCGGAGCCCAGATCAGTGAGATGCCCGCGATGGCAAAGCTGGGGAAGCTCCTGGCACAAACGTGGGCCGACTGAGGCCCACGGAGGGTGGACACATGGAGTGGCAGGTCGGGGGCTGCCGCCTTGCTGGCATCCTGACGCCTGGGCGGGAGGGCTGGTGTGTGAGACTGTAACAGGTGACAACTCCGACAACCGCGTGTGTGTGTGCGCACGTGTGTGCTCTGAAAACCCGCAGGTGTGTGCACGTGTGCACTGTGCCATTCCCCCCCCCCAGCCCCACCCCACTGGCTACCTGTGGATCTGCCTGCCTGCCTGCCTGCCTGGGACTCCTGAGAAGAAAGGCAGTATCTGCCCCCTCCCCGGCACCCAGCATGCAGCGACCCCCGAAGCCCAGGACGGGCAACACCTACCTCAGCCCCGGGTGGGCGCTGGGCCCCCGCTGGATCCCCTGGGGACTGCCAGGCTGGGGCTGCCTCCTGGCTCAGCACTTCTCCCCGCCCCGCCGCCCTGCTGAGCAGCCTCGGGCACTCCCGCCGAGTGGCCAGCGGCCACCTCCTCCTCGGCCCCTGATATCCCCCGGGTGGCATGCTCTTCTGCCGGGCTCCTCTCTGCCTCTCGGCGTGGCCGCTGCCCAGCTGCCCATCCTTCTGCAGGCAGCAACCCATTGATCGCGCTCACGGAGATTGGCTTTGTGGTTAACCCCTCCGTGCCCGGAGTCCAGCTCACTCCTGCTGTCCGCAGAGCCCGCGGCCCTCCCTGGCGACCCTGCCCCTGTCCTCCCCAAGCAAGGTTGCAATCCAAGTTTAGAAAGGACTCCTGGCCTTGCATGGGGCTTCCTGAGCTGGGAAACCAGGATTTGAGCCCCCCTTTTTGCAGTTGTCATGGAGAAACTGCTCTCTGAGACCCATCTCCCCCCTTAGCTTACCCCAAGGCCTTAGTAGAGCTAACCTACGCAGAGCTGGCTTTGTGGGAGGGCACAGGGAGCTAGCGCAGCTTCTAGAACGTGGACGGGGCCTACACATTTCATTTTGTACGAGTTTATTACGGCTGGGGGTGGAAAGCCTGGACAGAGTTGGGGGGGTGGAGGAGGCCATGAGGGGCAGACTAGGCAGACTGGGGAGTGTGGGGGGGCGGGCACAGTGAGGGCAAAAGGCAGTCTGCAGTGAGTGGAGTAGGGGGCAGAGAGCTAGGGCCAGGTTGCGGGGTCCTACAAGCTGGGAGCGCAGGACAGGGAGGACCGATGGAGGCACCATGCATTCGAGGCCCTGCAGCTGGCGAAGAGACCCCTCAGAACTGGCCTGGCACCACCCACGGTGGGAAGTGCAGGGCAGCAGAGACCCCCGAAGCTGTCAGGGGTCAGGCCCAGCCTCTCCGGACCTGCACCCAGGGGAATGGCAGGGCTGGAGGAGTGCAGCCCAGCCCCAGGGGTGCTGACTCCTGGACAGAGAACCCCAACCACCATGTGCCACAGCAGCGCACCCCAGGACTCCCAGAAGCCTGGGCAGCACCGACTGCGGGGGCCTGAGTCCCAGAGAGGGCGAGGAAGCCCCTCCTCCTGGCTCCAGGGTGGGCTCTGGTGGACCCGGGGTGGACAGCCCGCCGCCGCTGGCAGGACCAAGCTGATCCACAGTGGGGTGGGCAGCAGCGCTCACGGAGAGGGCGGCGCGGGGCAGGCTGGACCTCGCCGCCACCTCCTCCTCCCCTGCTCACTCTGCTGCCCCTGGAGGCGGCGGCCTCGAACCCCAGCGAGACATGGAGGACGAGGACATGCGGCTGATTCGCGGCCGGCTCTCGGGCTCGCGCGGCTCTACCGGCGACTGCCACTGTGCGCCCCGCGCAACCGCTGCATCTGCTGGGCGCCGCCTACGGCTGGCGGCTGAGAAGCCGGCGGCCCCGGGCGGGCGCAGCCGGGCACGCTGAGCTGAGAGCGTGCGGACGGCGTGGAGCGCTCCCGCGGCCGCCTGGCCCAGGAAGCGGCGGCGCCCCTGGCTGGTGGACCTCGCCTTGTGCAGCCTCACGTCGGCCTGTGTGGCCCTAGGCCCAGCGTTCTGGCCCTGCCGGGTGCTCCTGGCCGCCGGGCGGGACCTGCCAGACCACGCACACCAAGCTGCTGGCCTGGCATTGCCGGGCTGAGCCCCTGCCTGGCCCTGCCGTGGCCAACCCGCCGGGCTGCCTCCCCTCGGGGCCCCACACGCCCACGGGCCACACAGTCAGGCTCCTCCGGATCGCGGGCCTAGGATTCCCAGAATCCCAGTCTTAAAATCGTGAGGATGGGGCCCAGAGCTCGCCCCAGGACGTCCCGGCAGAGGGGCGGGCGCAGAGGCAGGGCGCCAGTGCCGCGGGCCTGGTTTCCGGTGAGGATTTTTCCTCCTCTGCCCCACTGCAAGCACACGATGGCCTCGCCAAGGCCACATCGCGCTGCCGGAGCTGCGGTGACTCAGAACCCACTGCCCGCCCCGACCCGCACGGGCCCCGCCCCCCGCCGCAGGAACCAGGGGCGGCGACCGCGGGCAGGGGCTGGCAGCTCCGCCGCCAATGAGGAGCCGCGAGCCCCGTGGGCGGTGAGAGGGATGGGCCCTGGCCAGCAGCAAGCCCGCCCTCCAGGTCTGGCCTGGAGGGGCGGGGTCTGGGCTCGCTGCACCCCCTGGTGGCTGCTCGGCAGGCCCCAAGCCCGGGAATGAGCGTTGAGGGGAGGGCCCCAGATCTCTGGCTTTACCGTGGGGGAAACCGAGGCACACTCAGGGACTTGCCCAAGGCCCCATGGACGCGCACGGGGTGGGGTGGGGGGGGGCTCCAGACCAACAGGGGCTCTGCACTGGGGAGCCACAGTCTTTTCCCTGCTCCTTCGCAGCCGCGGGGGGCGGGGGCGTTCCCCAAGGACTCAGGGCTGCAGATGGGGGTGGTGGCTGGGGAAGGCGCGGGTCTCCCAGGTGTGAGCGCTCGTCCTCAGGAGCCCCCCACCCCACGAGCCCCAGCTCCTGCCCGCTTCCGGCCAGGGCTGCTCAGCAGGAATGAAAGACCAACGCGTGGGCGGTTTGCACAGCCTTGTTTCACAGCCCGTGGGCCTCCCTCTGGCCTGCCCCGCCGCTCCAGCACTCGGGGTCAGGGCAGCGCCCCGTGCAGCCGCCCCACCTCCACGAAGGCCTCCACGCAGCGGTCAATGTCCTCCTCGCTGTGCACGGCTGAGATCTGCACCCGGATCCGGGCCTTGCCCTTGGGGACCACAGGGTAGCTGAACCCGATGACGAAGATGCCTGGGAGGCGAGAGAGCAGGGCACATGGGAGCCAGAGGGGCTTGGGGGTGCGACACGCTGCCCCTCCTTTCCTGAGGCCTGCAGAGGGCCAGGGAGCTGCTCTGGGCTTCCTCGTGGCCCGGGGCTGACAAGCTTGGGGACACGCTCGGTGTGAGAGGTGGGGGGGGGGGCGTTCCGTCTAACGGCCCACCCTTCAGCCCCACCGGCAGTCTTGGTCCTAGCCCCTCACCTCTCTTCAGCATGTCATCGGCCATGCGAGAGGCCAGCCGGGCGTCACCCAGCATCACGGGGCAGATGGGGTGACTGGCTCCCGAGACGGTGAAGCCGGCAGCCTGCATCTTGCTGCGGAACCTGGGGACACAGTTGGGGTCAGGCAGCTGGGGCAGGGAGCGGGTGCACCTGTTCCCGACAGGAAGCGGCAAGAGGGATGGACTCTCAGAGGTGGCCGGGGAGCCAGGCAGAACCGGAAAGCAGTGGGAAGATGGACAAGGGGGAGACACAGGACACAGGAGGGGACGGGGCCGCGGAACCAGCAGGCTCTCGGCTCGGCTCCCACCCGGCTGGCCTCATCCCCGCCGGGAGCCACACCGCTGGGTCTTGGCAGCCATCGACTGGACGATGGTGCTGCTGTCCATGAGCAGGTCCAGGGCCTTGGAGGCACAGCCGACGACAGCAGGGGGCAGGCTGTTGGAGAAGAGGTAGGGCCGCGCGCGCTGCCGCAAGAGGGACACCAGCGGCCCAGGTCCTGTTGTGTAGCCCCCTGAGAACAAGAGAGAGGCAGCGAGGGCGTGGTCAGCAGCCGGAGGCCGGCCCAAGCCCCTCCGGAGGGTGTGGCCGGTGCTGCCCTCTTCCCTGCCGCCTCCCCGAGAGCCCTGCAGGCACCTGCTGCTCCGCCCAGCGCCTTCCCCAGCGTGGAGTTGATGATGGTGACCTGGTCCATCACGCCCAGCAGCTCATCCGTGCCCCTGCAAAGGAGGCCACCGCTGCTGCCACTGACTGCCCACCGCCCGCAGGAGCCACCCCCGGCTGCAGGTGCCACGTTCTCCCACCGTCCTGTGGGCCCCAGGAAGCCCGTGGCGTGGCATTCGTCCACGAAGACCAGGGCGCCGTATCGCGAGGCGAGGCGGCAGATCTCCTGCAGGGGCGCGATGTCGCCATCCATGGAGAAGGCCCCGTCCGTGGCCACCAGGCGCAGCCGATGCTTCTGCAGGGGAGGTGTGAGCAGGTGGCAGGTGGCGTCCCTGCCCTTCGGGCGGCCCGGGGCTCTGACAGCCTGCCCAGAGCCCAGCACAGAGGTGGGCACACAGACTCCACCACACTGTGCCTCTGAGCCGTCCTCTCCAAGGGCCGTCTGGATGGACACTTAGCCCTGGGCAAGGAGGAAGTCTCACCGTCTTGTAAGGTCCCAGAGGGCAGGCTGAGGCTAGGTCCAGCTGCACCCCCACCCACGTGCACCTAGAGGGCACTCGCCAAACTCAAGGCAGCACACAGCAAAGGGATACAGCCCTGGTTCTGGGTTCTAGGTCTGGTCTTTGCGGCCTCAAACTCTCGGACTGCGGTGCAGTTGGCTTCTGCAAGCCTCACTTCCCCCACCAGGGGGAGCCTGAGGGAGGGCCCAGCCCCACCTGGGCCTCCTGCAGTTTGGCCTCCAGGTCGGCCATGTCCAGGTGGCGATAGCGGTACTTGTGGGCCTTGCACAGGCGGATGCCATCGATGATGGAGGCATGGTTCAGCTCGTCCGACAGGACCGCGTCCTCAGGGGTCAGCAGTGCCTGGAGGGAAGTGGTCAGGGCAGCGCCATCATCCAAACACCACGGGGTCTCCTTCCTCTGGAGCCCCCAAGTCAAAATCCCACTGCGGGCCGGGGTGGTCCTCTGGGTAGGGAGGCGAGGTGGCCTCTGCCTCGGGCTGCATCCGCAGGGCCCCAGTACTGGCCCTAAGGAGGACAGGTGACCACAGGCCTGGGGAGTCACATACCCCTGCCTTCCAGCTGACGGAAATGGCCTCTCAAATGCTCGGGAAGTTGAGCTCCCTGCAAGCCCCAGGATTCCTCCTGGAGCACCCGCCTGGCCCAAGCTTGACCTCCACAAGAAAGGGGCCCTGGAGCCTCTGGACACGGCACCGGCATCCTGCCAGGTCCTCCCGGCTGCCCCTCCCCCCGCAGCCTCCACGCACCTCGAAGAGGCCGGCGTTGGCATCAAAGCAGCTGGGGTAGAGGATGGCGTCTTCCCGCTGGTGGAAGCGGGCTAGCTTTGCTTCCAGGTTCTTGTGGATGCTCTGGAGGAGGTGAGACGGGGTGGGGTGTTCATGCCCACGTGGGACACGTCCTGGAGGCACAAACGCACGAAGCCAGAGCCGGCGGGAGCGGGGCAGCCGCGCGCAGGGAGGCGCCGGGGACTCGCTGGCGCCCCCTCCTGGTGGAGCTCTGCTTCGTCGTGGGGTGCCGGCGCGGTGAGGGGCAGGGTGGGGACAAGGACTACGGAAGCGTGGCTGCTTCGTGGGGGCCTGTCAGTCTCAGATTCGAGAGGGTCCTGCTGGAGTGCCCGGGTGAGGCCGGCGCCCTGCCTCTGCCGCGCATCTCACCCTCTTCTGAGAGGACAACGTAACGAGGCTCAGGGGCGTGCACTCTTGAGCCCGGCCACCCAGCTTCGGGCCCGCCGTGCGGGCTGTGGGGTCGACCTCCGTGTACCCAGTAACAGCGATGAGAATCGCACCTATCGGCGCAGCAGGTAAAGCCGCTGCCTGCGGCTGCAGCAGCCCGTATGGGCACGGGTTCAGGTCCTGGCTGCTCCACTTCCAATCCAGCTCCCTGGGAAAGCAGTGGAACATGGCCCAAGTGCCTGGGCCCCTGCACCCGTGTGGGAGACCCGGAAGAAGCTCCCGGCTCCTGGCTTGGGCTTGGCCCAGCCCTGGCTGCTGCGGCCATCTGGAAGACCTCTCCCTGCCTCTCCACCTATCACGTAGGATTGTTGAGGATTCATACGTTCATAAAGGCAGAGAAACAGAGACTGACATCTGACATCCATGGTTTCACTCCACAAACGCCCGCAATGGCCAAGGCTGGGCCAGACCAAAGCCAGGAACCCAGAACTTAATCTGGCTCTCCCACATGGATGTTGGGGACCCAAGTCCTTGAGGCTCCCACGGGTGCATCAGCAGAAAGCTGGGATGGGAAGCAGACCCAGGAGCCACCCAGGCCCTCTGATAGGGGATGCGGGGTCTTAACGCCTGCCCCAATACCCATAATGTTCCTAAAAGAGTACTCGGGCGAATAGCAAGTATTACAGGAGTCTCGTGTTTTACTTACAGAAATCACTTTGTAACATTTACGAAATAAGTAGCAACACCTACAGAGAGCTCCCCAGGCCCTATGGGAGCGTTTTTTTTTTTTTACAGGTATTAACTCATAATCTGTAATGATCCTAGTAAGTGCTGTTAGTCCCATGCTCCCAATGAAGGTGCTGAGACACACGGGGTTAAGGCGCTCGCCCACAGCGACAGAGCCAGTGACCGGGAGCGTGGGAACCGAGCCCCGGTGCGACAGCTCCGGAACCTTCCACCTCAATCCCGCCTCAAGAGAGACAGGTGCGAAGAAGCCTGTTTTGCAGGTGGGATTTCAGACGCTCAGAAAGGCAGAGTTTCTGGCTCAAGGCTTTTCAGCCAGAGAGGCCAGCGCTCAGCCTCTGCACGGGGCAGCTCTGGGGCTAACAGAGAACCAGGGGCGGGGGACGAGCTGAGCTGGTTACACCTGTCTGCGGGTCGTGCCTGGACCCCCACCCCAGGTACCTGTGTCCCACAGATGAAGCGCACGGAGCTCAGGCCGGCTCCAAACTCCTGCAGAGCCTGCAGGCCGGCCTGGATCACCTCAGGGTGGCTGCTCAGGCCCAGGTAGTTGTTGGCACAGAAGTTGAGGATCCCTGAGGTGGGGGAGAGAGGGACTCAGCAGGCCTGAGCGAGGGTCACACCAGGCCCCGGGACACAGCAATCTGGGTTCATCCCCAAGGAGGCAGCAACACGCAGCAGGATCCACGCCGGGCCAGGGGCCGGGGACGACAGGTGCGGGAGCGCGGGAGTGGGGAAAGGGTGGGCTCTGGGTGCCATCCCCCCGGGACTCTGAATCGTTCTCCCCGAGCAGGAAGCCGGCCCTGGCCACAGGCTCCTCCTGTCCCTGACGGCCACCGCTTCTCCCAGACCCCAGGAGGGGACCTGGCTGCCTGGTGCCGAGCCCCATCCCCCGGGGGGGCTGCCTCTCCTATGAAGCCCCAGGCAACCCCCGCTGACCTGCCGACCCCCGCTGACCTGCCGAGGCCCCGAAGGCTCCCAAGCCTGGGCCAAGCAAAACCGGTTTGCTAAGGCCATCCTCTGCCCTGCTCCAAGTTTCCACTGCACAGCTGTGCACACGAGTGCCAAGGACCCCGTGCCTGCTTCCTGGACGGCAGGCAGCTCTGTGGGCCTGGCGATAAGCGGCACCCAGCCGGGGCCTGGCACAAGAAAGCCGGGTGCTGACCGCTGGGCAGAAAGAAGCCAGGGAGCCCTGGTGGAGCCGCTTCCTCCTGGGATTTCTGCAGCGGCCCTGGAACCCTGCCGCCTGTCACTGTGGCCGGGAACCTGGCCACCCGCACGTCTGAGCCCCAGCCCCCTCCTTGCCCCTCCTCGGTCCAGATCAGGAGTCCCTGTGGCAGCACCTGCGGGCTTCCCGGAGGTGGCATGGTGGGGGCCAGCTGGTGTCTCTCTCACGTTCTCCCGAAACTGTGTCACCCCAGTCCTGCCTCTGCGCCCAAAAGCCCAAATCACCTCCCTCTATCGAAACAGGTTTAACCAGGTTCAGCAAACCCCGGGAAGCCCTAATTAGTGCGCGCTCGCGAGACTGGACGGGGCCAGGGGCTGGGAAGGCAGGTGCCGCCCCGCTCCAGCCTGCCCCCGAAACCTCCACCGCGGAGCCGCCCCGAAGCCCCTGGAGCTGCCCGCCGGGTCCACCGGCTCCCGGGAGGCGCGGTTACCTCCGGAGACGCCGTCCACGTGGATGTGCGGACCCTGCCGCGAGGTGATGACCCGCTCGCTCTTCCAGGTGCCGGCCCCGCGAATCCCCTCCAGCTCCCCCTCCAGGATCCCGCGCAGCTGGGCCAGCGCGGAGTGCGCGCGGCGGCCGCCGGCGGCCCCGGAGAGCGCCCCGCGCCACGCGCCGCAGGCCCACATCGTCCCCACGTCGCCGTCGCCGCCGCCGCCGCCGCGTGATGCGTGGGGGCCGGGCCCTGCCGGCCAATGGGAGCGAGGGGCCCCCAAGGGGCGGGGTGGAGGCGGACCGAGCTGTAAGGAGACTGGGGGAGGGGAGGGCCCAGCGCAGCAGCCCCCCGCCCCGTCCCAGGCCCCGCCCCCGGCGCCCCGGGGCAGCGAGCTGCAGCAGGCCCCGGCCGGCCTGCGCCAACCCTGGGGTCACCCCATCCCGCTTCCAGGTGCGGAGGCCCGGAGGACCCCACAGCCGCCCCAGATCTCCTCGTATTCAAAATAAAAGAAGATACACCGCTCAAGTTTTCTCCTTTTTCAATTTTATTTTAAAGTTTTAAAATTACAAAGACAGCAAAATTTTCCGGGCACGAATAACACTTTTTTTTTAAAAAGGTGGTTGGGGAGGGGGCCGCGCCAGTGCGCGGTGTTCCTGTTTTATTCAAGTAGGAGGAGGGGTCTGCACATTTTCTCCCGGCTCCGACAGCCGCGCACACAGACGCGCGCGCAACCGCGCGGCCGAGGGCGGCGTGGCCGTCGGTCCACGCCCCCCGCGACGACTTACGGAACGCGCCGAGTACCAAGTCCGAGGGTGAACTCCGCGGCGGCGGCGGGGCTGCAGCCCAGGCGAGGAGAACGCAGGGGCGAAGCGAAGTCCTCCCGGGACGCGGGCAGTTTCAGCCGGGCACTCCGAGGCACCTGGGTGCGCGCACCCGCAGGAGCCTTCGCCCGAGCCACAGCACGTCCTCTCCCCCGGGCTGGTCCCAGTGTCCCCCGAGCCCCTCCCCGGCCGAGACGATGGGGAGGCCGCGGGGGACAGGGCCCGCGCCCCGCTCGCGCCGGGAGCCCGCAGGCGCACGCCCGGGGTCCTCCTCCTCCTCCTCCCGGCGGTGCGCCGCCGCCCCGTCCTCCGGGCCAAAGGTTCCAAACTCCGCACTGGAGCCCTCGCCGGAGCCACAGCACGGCCCCTCCCCCGGGCTGGTCCCAGTGTCCCCCGAGCCCCTCCCCGGCCGAGACGACGGGGAGCCCGCAGGCGCACGCCCGGGTCCTCCTCCTCCTCCTCCCGGCGGTGCGCCGCCGCCGCGTCCTCGGGGCCAAAGGTTCCAGACTCCGCACGGGAGCCCTCGCCCGCCGGCTCCGCAGGCCTCGCAGTCCCCGGCCCCTGCCTTGCCCGCCCCCGCCCCCGCCCCGCCCCGCCCCTGCACCAGGAGGACTCCGCGCCAGCCGACGAAGCCACATCCCCGTGCAGTCCCGCAGCACGGGGCAGGCCCGCACGGGAGCGGAATCCGAGTCAGAGGGGAAGAGGCAGGGGCGCGGCGCGAGCGCCAGCATCGACAGCAGGCGGGGAGCCGCCCCGCTCACTTCTTCTTGCCCGCCCTCTTGGCGCTGGCCTTGGCCTTGGCCTTGACCGGCTTGGCCTTCTTGGGTTTGGAGGCCTTGACCGGCTTGGCTCGCACGGCCCTGGGCTTTTTGGCTTTCTTGGGCGTGGCAGCCGGCTGCTTCTTGGCTTTCTTGGCCGGGGCAGCCCGGGGCTTCTTGCGGGGGGCCTTGGGGGGCGCCTTCTTGGGCTTGGGCGCCTTCCTCGGCGCGGCCGCCTTCTTGACCGCCTTCTTGGCCTCCTTCCTGAAGGCCACTGCCCTCTTGGGCTCGTCGCCCTTGGCCAGCCGGAAGGAGCCCGAGGCACCTACCCCCTTGGTCTGCTGGAGGGCGCCGGCGGTGACCAGGCGCCTGATGGCCAGCTTGACCTGCGAGTCGGCGTTCTCGCCCACCGAGTAGTGGCTCTTGATGTATTTCTGGATGGACTGGCGCGAGGAGCCGGCGCGGTTCTTCTCGGCCTGGATGGCAGCCACGATCATGTCTGAGTACTTGGGGTGGTCGGCGGACTTCTTGGAGGCCGCCTTGGCCCGCTTGGGCTTGGCCGCGGCGGCCGCCGTGGAGTTGTCGCTCATGCTGGCCGGCCGCGTCCTCCCGTGGGGCCTGCTCTCGGGCCCCTGGCGACGCGGGCACGCCGGGGTCCCGGCACGGCTGGCTGGGCCGGGCTGCGGCTCGCTCCCCGCGCGCCTGCCTCCGCCTCCCGCGCCTCCCTTTTTCCCAGCTCCGCGTCTGGCGCTCGGGCGGCGCATCCGGGTATTTAGCGGCGGCGGGCGGACCGCGGTGAGGACAGGGCTGCTGGCTGCCTGCTCCCGGCCCGGAATGGCGCCGCGCCGCCGCCATCTGTGTTTCTTCCGCCCAGCAAATCCGACCTTTCCCCCCGGCCCGGGCCTTCTTGCTCCCCGCCACCGCCCGGGGCCGCTGCCTCGCTCCCCGGGCTTCCCCGCTGGGCGGCTCAACGGCCTGGCTGCCGCCCCCTGCGCCCGCCACGCGCCCCAAACGGCGCCGAGGACCGCGGGGGCGCCGGCACATTTCCCCTTTGCCGGGGGCTGGCTCTGCGGGGTCGCGGAGCTTCGCTGCGGCAAATCCCCCGTAGGAAAGCTGCCCCCTGGGGCTACCGGGGGCCCGGCTCTCGGCTCGCTGCGGGGTCCCTCAGCCCGGTGGGACGGCTGGAAAGCGACCCCAACTAACACACACCGCCCCGAGCTGGGCGACTCCCAGCCGGGCCGGGCCGGGACAGGGGGGAGGGGTCGCTCCCCCGGGGTCCGGGCACCTCTTCGGGGTCACCCCGCCACCGGGCCCTCCGCACCCCTACCCGCTCTCTGTCCACGGGGGTCCCCAAGGAAAGTTTTCCCTGGCAGAGTTGCAAGGGCACTTTCAAACTTTGTCCCTTCCCCCTCCGCCGTCACCCCTTCCTCCAGCGCGACCCCAGCGAGGACCCCTTTGAGACCCCAGTGCTGCCTGGGTCCCCTGAGAGGGGAAGAGGGGTCTTCCGGGTGGCCGCCTCCCCTCAGACACCCACATATGCCCTAGCGGGAGTTCACTCATATGCCTTCCTCAGCCTGACAGTTTTGGGGTCTCAGAGACAAAGCTCGCTGTCCCCCCGACCCGAGGCCCAGCCTGGGGGGCCCAGTCCCCTCCCAAGGCCTTTGAGAGTAGAGGTAGGGGTGGGGCTGCCCCAGAGCTCCGACCAGAGGGAATCCTGGGGCCCCGTGGGATGGGAATTCCTGAATGCTTTGGGGACTTGTGAAAGGGCGCGCTGAGGGGAGCGGTGGGGGTGTCGCCTTCCTTGGGTTGTGGTTGATTCTTGCACAGTGTGCAGTCGTTCCCGCAGCCGTGGCCGGGACCACCGCCATGTTGCTGGGAAGACGCACCCTCGTTGTTAAAATGCGTGAGTCCTCTGCCATGCGGCTCGGCAGGTACACAGGGGGCGACCAGGGGCGCCACTGTCTGTAGGGAGCCCCAGGGTTCCCACGGACTTGAAGAGGTCCAGAGGCCGGCAGAAGGGACTCCAGAGACCCTGGGACCCTTGGGCTGTGGCGGACCCCCTACTCACGTGCAGGGACCCACTTGGCAGCGCCCTGGGATGCCTGCTCCCTGGGTCCCCTCCCACAACCACTGCTTGTATCCCGAGGCAGAGAGGTCACTGTAATTAACCGGTAGCCCTGGGGTGGGGGAGCTGGTCAGAACCCTAAAGCATCTCTGCTGTGCGCTGGCCCAGGAGCCCGGAGAGGGCTTGGAAGGTTTTGATGGGGGGAGGGGTCCTGCTGGACCGGGGAGGCCCTGAGGCTGAAGCAAACTGATGAGTCCCCCCAACACACTCACTCGGTGGGCGGATTAATCCAAGTGATGGGGGGGGGGGGGCACGGCTTCTGCCCAGGCCTGGCGGGGAGGCAGACGGTCACAAGCCAGGTTAGTTCAGAAGGTCCAGGTCCTCGTTTGGGTGATGTCTGTCAGCTACCCCAGGTGTCGGGATTCGGAAACACAGCATCCCTGTAGGTTGCTTTGCTTATGATCAGAGACAGCGCTGGTTCCCAAAAAGCGGTGGGCGGGGGAGGACGCACCCCAGGAACCAGCCCAGAGACGTCACCTCCCACCGCCCAGCCGCAGCGAAGGCGGCGAGGCTGCAGGAGTCTGTTCTCTGCCGGCGCGCGGGCCCTTTCCACAAAGCGCTCGCTGCCCAGCACCCCGCCCGGCTTTGCCACGGAGGCGGCGGGCTTGGGGGGATGGACGGGGGCGGGGCTCTGGGAGCCCCCCGCCTCCTGCGACCCCCGCCGGCATTTCGTGGTGCTGCCGTCACATCCCGCATCCCCGCCCTGCCCAGCGCCCCGCAGGTCTTTCCCTGGACTGAAGTCAGGAGCGGGGGAGGGGTCGCCCCGGGTCGCGGGGCTTGGACAGGCCCTCTCCCCCGGCTCGGTGGACTGCAAGGGGAGGGGTTTCCTCGCAAGCTGCGCAGTCCGGGGGCGCGGGGTGAGGAAAGCTGCCTCCGCGTTCGCGTGGCCTCGCCTGCGCTCCTTGCGGGGCTGGGGGCTTCCGGACTCCGGCCGGGCCGACCCTCGCCCCGCACACCCGTGCTGCAGCCGGCAGCCGGAACTCCGGCCGCTCGCCTCGCGCGAGGCCCTTTAAAAGCCCGGCAGCCGCGGGGCGCGGGCAGCTGCTCCTGGGAAATGTAGTCCCGGCCCGCGACCCTCCTGCGGCTGGGGCGCCTCCGCCCTGGCCTCCCGGGGCGCGGGCTGCCTCCGGGTTCATGTGAGCGTGCACTGGAGTCCTGCGTGGGAAACCCTAAATCCGTGTGTGTGTGTTTTTTTAAATTTATTTTATGTCAGAATTACAGATCAAGAGAGATTTTCACCCCCTGGTTCACTTCCCCAATGGCCATGAAGGCCGGGACTGGACCGATCCGAAGCCAGGAGCTTCTAGGTCTCCCACGCGGGTGCAGGGGCCTGAGCACTTGGGCCGTCTGCTGCTGCCCTTGGCGCCTTCGCAGGGAGCTGGATGGGAAGTGGAGTCACCGGGACTCGAACCCGTGTCCATATGTGATGCTGGCGCTTCAGACAGCACTGGGCCGCAGTGCTGGCCCGACACTGTGGTCTTCATTCTGGATGTGTGTGTGCCAGCGTTTATTGAGCCCTGGACACCTAACGGCTGCACATTAGGGACCGGAGGCCCAGAGAGGCCTCACGACTCCAGGAGGGCTGACAGTATCAAGCCCTTTCCACGGCCCCACCTGGGTCCTGGGACGCCCTGGGCAGGTGCCATGGGGTGGGCACTGGGACGTGCCAGAAACGGCCCCGACAAGAGAGCTTTGCCACTGTGGAGCGTTCTGGCACAGCGGGTTAAGCCACCACTGTGACACCGGCCTCCCACGTCGGAGTGCTAGTTCGAGGCCCCACTGCTCCGCTTCGGACCTGGCTCTCTGCTGTGGCCCAGGAAAGCAGAGGAAGATGCCCCCACTGCTTGGGCCCCTGCACCCATGTGGGAGACGCGGGTGGAGTTCCAGGCTCCTGACTTCAGCCTGGCCCAGCCCCAGGGGGAGTGAACCAGTGGATGGAAGTACGCATGCTCTCTCTCCTCCCTCTCTCCGTCACTCTGCCCGTCAAATAAGTCTTCAAAAAGAGCGAGTAGTGGCATTGGGGTGGCAAGCAGGGTCAGGTGGAAGGAATATACAAAGGTCTGGCCACTGTGCAGTCCCCAAATGCCCCCAGTGGCTGGGGTCCGCGCTGGCCCGGGCTGACGCCAGGAGCCAGAACGTAACCCAGGTCTCCCTCGTGGGTGGCGGGAGCCCAGGCGCCCCCGCTGGCTCCCAGAATCTGTGTTAGCAGGAAGCTGAAGTCAGGGACCGGAGCCAGGAGTTGAACCCTGGTCCTCTGGTTTGGGAGGTGAGTGTCTTCACTAAGCTAAATGCATGCTCTGAGCTGGGAGGGATACTGAGGCGGCCAGGCCCCCAGGACTCGCTAAAGTGTGGCTGGCGGGTGGGCGAGGGGCCGAGGCAGAGGGGTGGTCCCGAGGCGGCGCTGGCCGGGTCTGACCCCAGGCACCCTTGGGGGAGCGGCCTGTCACCTGCGTCTCCCACGTGGATTGAGACCGAGATGAACTCACTTCCCGGCACTGTCATTGTCTTTGACCACAGGGAAGGAGCTCTTGAGCAGACCTCAAACCTGCCCCTTCCTCAGCCTGGGAGGGAGGGGGGCAAGTGTGGGGCCGGCCCGGGGCGCCCCAGGAGGGGAGAGATCCGGTCCCCTGCCTCCCTGTGCGGGGCCGTGGGGCCAGCTGCCGAATGCCCCGTCGGGGTGGGCAAGGAAGCCACGCAGGTCTCAGGAGAGAACTCACTCTGGGGCAGGGGCTGTGGACGGGAGACCCAGGCTCGGGGCCAGCGCCGTGTGTGGCTTGGGCCGGGGCCGGAAGCCCTGCGGGACGCTCCACTCTGGCGGCAGCATTCCCACTGCGGGCAGCCGGGGCAGACGTCGGGGCAGGACGTGTGAGGGACCCGCGGCGGGCGCCACTGGACCTGCCTCCTTCAAGTGAACCCTGCGATTCTGAGACAATTCTTGAAGAGACCTCTAGAGGGAGACACTGGGCTTCTTACTGACACATGCAGGAGGGTGTGTGTGCGTGTGTGTGCATGTGTGTGTGCGTGTGTGCGTGCATGTGCACACGCATGTGTGTGCACTCCACGTTGTCAGTGAGCAGCAAGGTCAGGTTACGGCGGCTTTTATTTTGCACTGTGTGCACTCCACATTATTTTCATTTTAAAGACAACAGCTTGTATTTCCTTTGTGACCCAGCAGCATACACATAATGAAATGGTGGAATGCAGCCCAGCCTGGGGAGCAGTGGTGTTGCCAGGCTCCGGCCGTCACACACAGGACCACTGCGGTCCTCGCATGGGACGAGGCTGTGGATCCCCTCCGCACAGGGAGTTCCGGTGCATACGGGAGCAAGGGTGAGCGGCCTTGAACAACGTGAGGCTGACTAGGGTTTTTAGAAATGATAATAGTGTTGGCCAGAGTGATGCTAAGATAAGCACCACTTCTCCTGCCCACGGGATCAGGCATTTCATCAAAGTGTGTGTGTGTGTGTGTTTAAGATTTAGTTAACATATTTGAAAGGCAGTGTTGGGGCCAGCGCTGTGGCACAGCGGGTTAAAGCCCCTGTCTGCAGTGCCAGCATCCCATATGGGCGCTGGTTCAAGTCCCGGCTGCTTCACTTCCGAGCCAGCTCTCCGCTGTGGCCTGGAAAGCAGTGGAAGATGGTCCAAGTCCTTGGGCCCCTGCACCCACATGGGAGACCCAGAAAAAGCTCCTGGCTTCAGATCAGCTCAGCTCTGGCTGTTGCAATCATTTAGGGAGTGAACCAGCAGATGGAAGACCTCTCTCTCTGGCTCTACCTCTCTCTGCAACTCTGTCTTTCAAATAAATAAAATAAATCCTTTTTAAAAAAAAAAAGAAAGGCAGTGTCAGAGAGAGGGAGAGACAGAGAAAGATCGTCCATCCTCTGCTTCACTCCCCAGATGGCCTCTACAACCAGGGCTGGGCCAGGCCAAAGTCAGGAACCAGGAGCTCCATCCGGGTCTCCCACGCGGGTGCAGGGGCCCAGGCACCTTGTCCAGCTTCTGCTGCTTTCCCAGGCGCATTAGCAGGGAGCTGGATCAGAAGTGGAGCAGCCGGGACTCGAACCGACAGCGCTTGATAGGGATGCCGGCATCGCAGGCAGCGGCTTAGCGGACTGTGCCGCAGTGCTGGACACGATCGCTGTGTTTAGATAACGATTTGCCACCGGGCAGCCAGGGCCTTAGATTGTTCAGGCTCAGCCTGGGTCCCGTGATGAGAAAACCACAGGCAAACCCAGACGGAGGGACCTCGGCGGAGCGCGGGGCAACACGGGAGTCGTGACAGACCCCAGACGGCCAGGACCGCTGCAGACCCAAGGCGATGAGAGACGCCCGCCAACCACACGCAACAGGAGCCCGGGCGGATCTCCGATCTGAAAGGGATGGAGCTCTCCCAGGACTCGCCGGGAAGCCCCGGGGTTTGTGGGGTGCGGGCGCATGTGTGCTTGGGGCTCTTCCCGAGTGGGCAGCCCGAGTTACGGCCATGCAGGCGCGAGTTGGCTCACGGGAGAGACGCACGCCAAGGGACGGAGAGGGGACGTGCGATCTGAACTCACACAGCATCGGCACCACCTCACTGCCGCCCGCTGATGTTAACCCCAACTTAGAGGTGAGGGGACTGAGGCCCAGAGGGGGAGTGGCGCCCCGGGGTCAGCAGGCTGCCCCCCTGCCCACCACTGGAATCACCTCCCGGTGTGGGCGCTGCCCGTGGGGGCGGGAGGAGTGCACGGGCTCCACACCCCTGCTTACGCGGTGTGACCTGGCTCACTCTGCTCCCCCGGCCTGGAACACCTCCTCCCCAGGTCTCCTCATCACGCCTGCATCTCCTGGAAGACTCAGCAAAGGCTCCGCCTCTGCCAGGCAGCCCTCCCTGGTTCCTCCAGCTGGGTCAGTTGCATCAGCTCCCCCTGGCACCGCCTCTTTCCTTCCGCCCCGGGGCAGGGACGGGGTGTGGCCCTGCACATCTGTGTCACCAGGTGCCTGCTGCAAGGCCTGGCCGGGCCATCACAGGGGAGCGCTGGGGCGAGTTCCTGCAGACCGGCAGCTGAGCCTGGCTCCAGCCCTGTCCAGAACGCGTTTGTTTCAGACGGGAACGATTCGGAATGTATGGAAGCGCCTTTTTATTTACTTCATTTTATCTGTGTTTGAAAGCCTCTGATGTCGCCGTCTACGTCCACCGCTCGCTCTGTCCCGGCCGCCCAGCCCCTCCCCGAGGAGGACACGCAGTTCCTGGCTCTCAGGGGTCCAGAGTCCCCTCCCACCGGGGCATGGCGCGTGTGCGTGTGTGTGTGCGTGTGCGTGAGTCCTTCTGGGAGGTTTCCAGTGCGAGTAAACACGTGTGCAAACCTGGGCAAGCCGCCCTCAGAGTTTCCTCCTTTCACGCAAACCGTGGCGGCACACGCAGCCCTGCACCGGGCTTGGCTGCTTCCCGGGGCATCCGCACGCAGGGACTGGCTGGCTGTGTGGCGGGAAGGCGCTGTGCTCCGCCGGCCTGTCTGCTAAGGAACAAACGGGATGCAGGCGTGAGGGGGAGGAGCAGGTGCACGAGGTTGGGGGCTGGGTTGCGGGAGGCGCCCTGCGTGTGGACTGGGCACACCTTGGACCCTGTCTTCCCGAGAGCCTGGAGCGCAGGGGTCAGGGCCAGCCCGGCCCCACACGAGGTTCTCTTGGCAGTGCCCCTTGTCCGTGCGGCCGGGACCCGGGGCCAGGAGGCGAGCCCACTGCCAGCTGCCTTTGGCCAGCGGTGCCAGCTGCCTACCCTTGGTGGGGGACACGGCCGCGCGGGGGCGGCCAGGACCTGGCTCTGGTATCCTCAGGGGACAGCCAGGCTGGGACCCGCTTCTGTACCAGGCTCCTCCGCGTGCACTGGTGCGGCGTGGAGGGGCAGGGTGGCCGCCGTGCTCACAGGGCTGCCAGGGAGCACCAGAGGCTGAGCCACGGGGCCCGGGGAGCGGGAGCCGGGGTGGTCTGGCCTGGGCGTTGAGGAAGCAGCGTGGGGTTCCGGGCAGGGAACGCCGCGTGCCTGAGCTCAGGCGCTCTGGGAAGCGAGTGTGGGTGGCAGCCCCGAACACGTGGCCAGGCTGGGGCTGGGGCTGGCGACAGAGCGAGGGCTGGCCACAGGGCGAGGGCCGGCCCCCTGCGGGCACCCTGGAGCGAGCCCCCTCCCGCCTTTTCCAGGGCTGTCAGCCACCCTCGCCCTTCGGGAGGAAGTTGTTTCTCCGCGTCACTAGGGAAACCGAGGCGGGAAGGTGGGGATGGCTCGGCCACGTCGGCCCCACAGAGATGAAGGGAGATGGGGGTGTGAAATGCTCGTTCCAGGGCCTGGCCGAGGTGCCTGAGCAAGCAGAAGGCCTGGGCTCTGAGGCGCTGAACGACTGACCTTGGGGGGGTCATGACCTCGCTCAGAGCCTCTGTTTCCACCTCTGAAAAGTGGGAAGACAGCAGGACTTCAAAGAGCTGCGGCGGCCTCTCAGACGGGGGCTGGCCCCCAAGTCTCTCTGCAGAAGCCACATCAAAGGGCGCCCCACCCTTCCCGCACCTTGGCACCCTCGGGCCCTCGCAAAGTGCAGATGGGACGCCGTGATGACGGCGTGACTCAGCCACAGCCTGGCCCTTGCCTGCCCCTCGGGCCAGCCGCTGGCCTTCCCGGAGGGTTTGATGAGTGACCCGGGCTCCTGCCCTTTGGCATGGGGCCAGGACTGTGGCCGTGCCCCGCCTGGGGGGTGCCTGGCTCTGTAATCACTGACTTCCGGCCGCTCAGTCAACAAACACTCATCCTCCTGAGACTGTGTGTGTGCTGGGCGGGCGCCGGCCCGTAAGTGAAGCACGGCTGGTCCCTGGCCTGGGGGGGCCGTGCAGAAAGGAGAGAGGCTACGGGAGCTGGAGCAGGCGTCTACCCCACGTGGGGGATCTGGAGGGCTCCCTGGAGGCGGCAGATGATGATCTGAGTGGGGAGTGGGCAGGGGTGTGGTGAAGGCACACAGCAGAGCTGGGGGCTTGGTGCAGTGGAACTCGGGGTGGCTGAAGGCGCAGGCAGAGGGGCTCACAGGCCAGGACCCAGTCGGGACAGGGCAAGGTTTTCTGCTGGGAAGCCCATGCCGCCTGTCTTGGAAGCTCGTGCTGGGGGTGTGCAGACTGAGTGGGAGAGGAAAACCAGAAGCTGGGCGGTCACGGTCATGGGGTCTGGCCAGGTCGTGGTCACAGGGACCAGGACAAGCAGCAGTGTCCAGGGGAGGCTGGAGGTGGCTGGCCAGGGTTGGGGGCGGGACGAGTCAGGTGGCACCCAGTGGCCAGCTGGGGGCACCCAGGCTGCCAGGTGCCCCCCGCCCCCAGCTGCTGCGGGCTCCGTGCTAACGCCGTCTGCAGGGGGACGTACTGTGGCACCCCCCACCCCCGGGGGCCTGCTGTCTGGTGGACATCCCACCTTGGAGACAGGAAGTCCCGGGCAGCCCCAACAGGTGACAGCTGGGAGGCTCAGCATCCCCGCAGATGTGGGGCTGGGGGCAGGGGCAGCCCGCCGGCTCCCGAGGGTCCTTAGAGGGCAACAGCTCCTGTCCACAGAAGGCCTGCATTACGGGCTCTGTGCCACACACGTGAGACCCATCATTCATTCAAGCCTCACCACGCCCCGTGACGGTGCCAGGCCGCGGTAACGATGGCTCGCATGTGCGCCGCCGCAGCTGGGGGCCAGGCTTCTCCATGATTTGCATGCACTGGATCATTTTTAAATGCTGAGCCCGCGTCTGCATCGCGGGTACTACTGACCCCAGTTACAGAGGAGAAATGGAGGCACAGAGGGTTATGCAGCCGCCCGAGGTTCAATGCGGGGGGTGGAAGGCTGCTTGCCCCCTGCACCTGAGCTCTTTCCCCCTTTTTGGTTTATGTGCAGGGAAGGGGCTGGCCAGGGTCAGAGCGGGGGCAGGGTTGTGAATGTGGGAGGGAGGCTGGGGTCCCCTTCCCAGAACCCTGGACACAGCGTGGGTGGGTCTCTGAGCCTTAGAAAAGGGTGGACAGTGAGGCCGGCTCTCTCCTTGGTGACACGGGAGGGCTGAGGGCAAGGAGGTCTGAGAGGCCATGGCAAGAGAAGGGATGGGTGGGGGCCGGCGCTGTGGCAGGTAGTGGGTAAAGCCGCTGCCTGCAGGTCCGGAGTCCCAAATGGGTGCCGATTTGAGTCCCAGCTGCTCCACTTCTGATCCAGCTCTCTGCTGTGGCCTGGGAAAGCAGTGGAAGGTGGCCCAAGTCCTTGGGTCCCTGCACCCGCGTGGGAGACCTGGAAGAAGCTCCTGGCTCCTGGCTTTGGATCAGCTCAGCTTTGGCCATTGCAGCCATTTGGGGAATGAACCAGCAGATGGAAGACCCCCCCCTCTCTTTCTCCCTCCCTCTCTCTCTCTCTCTCTTTTTTTTCTGCTTCTGCCTCTCTGTGGCTCTTCTTTTCAAATAAATAAATGTTTTTTTTTTTTTTTTTTAAGAGCTTTTCATTCCTGGGAGATTTGGCTGCTTATATCTTCAATGCATGCTGTCTGGAAAGTTCATTCAAAATCTTTGCCTAATCTGATCCATACGTAACAGCGTGGAGACCGTTCTCCCGGCCCACCGCCTCTCCCGGTCGGCAGCTGAGGTCGGGAGGTTTCCTGGACGCCAGGGCTGCGGAGAGCAGACAGCTCTGTAAGGACGCGCCTGGAGTCTCAGCACAGAGCGGCCGTCGGAAGCTCCCCGGGGCTGGGCTCTCGCTGATTCCAGGGAGCACTTACTGCAGCGGTCTTTCTCCACCAGGGGAGCCCCTAATCAGAAACCCAAGCCTGTCTCGGCTGACTCCGCCCCCATTCCTGGTGGACGTAACTTGACGTGGTAGGCGTTCGGGTGCGTGGGGCCCCCTCATCCCACATCTGGCTGTCTGGGTTCAGATGCGGCTCTGCTTCGGATCCTGCTACTGTGCCGCCTGGGAGGCAGCAGGCGACGGCCCACGTGAGTGGGTTCCTGCCTCCTGCGTGGAGACCTGGATGGAGTGCTGGCCCTGGGCTTGGCCCGGCCCGGCCCTGGCTGTTGCAGGTGCTTGGGGAGTGAACCAGCAGGTGGAAGACCTTTCTCTGTCTCTCTCTCTGTCTGCCTTTCAAATACAATGCGGGAAAAAAGATCTAAGAGGGTACCTTAAAATGTTGATGGAGCATGGAGTTAAAAGATAAGTTTATTTTGGTGCAAAACCTTTAGAATTCCATGAATCCGGCCGGCGCCGTGGCTCAATAGGCTAATCCTCCACCTTGCGGCGCTGGCACACCGGGTTCTAGTCCCGGTCGGGGCGCCGGATTCTGTCCCGGTTGCCCCTCTTCCAGGCCAGCTCTCTGCTATGGCCAGGGAGTGCAGTGGAGGATGGCCCAGGTGCTTGGGCCCTGCACCCCATGGGAGACCAGGAAAAGCACCTGGCTCCTGGCTCCTGCCATCGGATCAGCGCGGTGCGCCGGCTGCAGCGGCGGCCATTGGAGGGTGAACCAACGGCAAAAGGAAGACCTTTCTCTCTCTGTCTCTCTCTCTCACTGTCCACTCTGCCTGTCAAAAAAAAAAAAAAAAAAAGAATTCCATGAATCCAAGAAGTCTTCAAAGAATTCATGAAAAATGCATGCTATGAAAAAAACATGCGTGGGTTTAAGAAAAACAATTGGAGCAAAGTAGCCTGCCCCTTTCTCCACTCCTGCACGGACTTCCGGAAGTGCCCTGCCACACCCACGGACACACACGGTCCTTGGCCACTGGTGGAGGAGTGAGTGTGCAGCTGCAGGTGTGCGTGATCCGTGCTGGGTGCACACGGTGGCTCAGGGGCACGGGGGGGGCACGGCAGCCTCAGCATCACAGGGCCGCAGGGCTGGGAGCAGCAGCGAGTGCGGGGTGGGGGTGGGGAGGCCAGCACAGCCAGGGGCCCCAGGGGTCCAGGCGGGGGTGGGGGTCCGCTCTGGCTGCTCATCCATGTCAGGTGCCGGCTCCACAGCACAGCAATCAGCTGCCTCCCGGTGCCCAGCGGGGTCTCGAGGCAGCGGACTTCACAGTAGAACCGCAGAGAGAGGCAGAGAGACAGTGTGTGAGCTGTGGCTGGGAAAGACAGGAACGCAGCGAGGAATCTCGGCTCCAAGTGAACTGGCGCCAGGAACTGGGATCCGGGGCCCCAGGACACAGTCATTCCCATTCTCTCTCTCTCTCTCTCTCTCTCTCCTCCACCCCCAACCTCCTCACACCTCCGTTGGTTTGGCTTCATTCTAAACACAGGCTTTCTCACGCGCCAGATGGCTCCCCAAATCCTGGAAGCCCCGGCTGCCAGCTGGGAGACCACAGAGGGGAGGGAGCCTCCTCCCGTGGCCGAGTCTCCCCCCAGCAGGGCCCAGGGGTCGGGCCCCCTCAGTGATGGTGTGCTCATCCAGCTCCGGCACTGCGGCCAGGGGTGGCCGCCGGCAGGTGTGGCATTCTGTGACCGGCTGCCCCATTAAAATGACATCTTGTAGACAGTTTCTCTACTGAGGAGTAAGCTGGCTGTCACTGGTTCTGCATTTACACTGGGATAGGATATTGTTCCCCCAGACCTTTTTTTTAAACAAGATTTATTTATTTATTTATTTGAAAGGTAGAGTTACAGAGAGGCAAAAGGGGGGTGGGGGGAGAGAGAGAGAGAGAGAGGTCTTCCATCTGCTGGTTCACTTCCCAGATGGCCTCAATGGCCAGAACTAAGCCAATCAGGAGCCAGGAGCTTCTCCTGGTCTCCCATGGGGTGCAGGGCCCAAGCACTTGGGCGTTCCTCCACTGCACTCCCGGGCCACAGCAGAGAGCTGGCCTGAAGAGGGGCAACCGGGACAGAATCCGGCGCCCCGACCGGGACTAGAACCCGGTGTGCCGGCGCCGCAAGGCGGAGGATTAGCCTAGTGAGCCGCGGCGCCGGCCCTCAATAAACTTTTAATTACATTTTTGGTGAGCTTCTGAGGTGCCCTTGTGTTTCATTATTCTATCTACCTTAGAGAACTTACACTTTATTAGTAAGATGGGTTTTTATCTGTGCTTTATGGGAAAGTCTAAACGCTCTTCATACTTGATTTTTTTCGACTTAGGTAATAAAAACACATTGAGGGAGCCGGCTCTGTGGCTCACTTGGTTAATCCTCTGCCATGTGGCGCCAGCATCCCATATGGGCACCGGATTCTGTCCCGGTTGCTCCTGTTCCAGGCCAGCTCTCTGCTGTGGCCCGGGAGTGCAGTGGAGGATGGCCCAGGTGCTTGGGCCCTGCACCCCATGGGAGACCAGGAGAAGCACCTGGCTCCTGGCTTCGGATCGGCGCAGTGCCGGCCGAAGCAGCCATGTGGGGGGTGAACCAACAGAAGGAAGACCTTTCTCTCTGTCTCTCTCTCACTGTCTATAACTCTATCTGTCCAACACACACACGCACACACATTGAGAATTCCTGGGATGGTGGTTATTTCCTCCCAGGCTTGAGGAAGGGGACAGCACGGCAGGAAGTGACCGAGAAATCACACCGTCGCGACATGCCATCAGGCGCAGGACAGTCACCTCCCCAGCTGGCTTCCAGGATGGCTGGGGCGGTGGGTGCAGGCGCCGTCCCGAGAGACTGGGGGCCTCCACCGGCCGTGCTGGCCCCTAGCGGGCTCCTCGGGAACTGCAGGAGAGACCGATCCGCCGGGGTCTGGGGGCTTCGGGGCTTTGCAAGTGGAGCGGCGCGGCGGGGCGGGGGGGGGGGGGGGGGAGGTGAGCGCCGCTCGCTTCGCCTTTTCTCTCTCCCAGGCCCACAGTCCCCAGAGTGCGGGGTTCCACCTCTGAGTTCCAGGGCTCCGTGGCCAGCGGGGGGCTGGCCGCGGGTCCCTGGCCTGCGTGGGCCTCTGAGAACCTTTGCTGATGATTCTAGCAGACCCCGGCCCCAGCAAACGCTGTCGCACTGAATCCGTTTTATTCCCACTGAATTTATTCTCGGCGACCTGCCTCGCTCTCCCTGACAGAATACTGCTTTTAGAATCTTCACTGGTTATATATTTAGCTTTGAAAATGGAATTGTAGAATCAGGTGGAATCAAAGGCAAACCTTAAGCACCTAGACCTGGGCGACACAACTCTGTGTGGGTTACAGGGGTACCACCGGCCAGCAAGCAAACCAGCAAGCACGGCCTGGAATGTTCTGGAACCTGTGGACGTGAAGATGGGGACAGAACTCGGAAACGCTCACGTCGAAGCTGTGCGCTCAACCATATGGCTCCGCGAAGCGACTGGGAGCGTTCAACAAACGGCGCGTGTTCAACACTCGCCCGGTAGGAGATGAGAACGCTCCCGGCGCGGGCCAGCCAGGACTGCCTTGGCCCGGTGGCTGGTTTTTGACCAACCTGAGGAAGTGCCATCGCGGCGTTTCTAAGCCTGGCTCCTAAGGAGCGTGTGGATTCCAGCTGGGGCACTGGAATCAGGCCCCGAGGCCGCCATGCTGTGAGGAAGCCCCAGCCGGCCGGGAGGCGCTGGACGCGGGAGGGAGGAAGCTCTCCTGGACGTCCAGCCCTGTGGAGGCCCCAGCCTGCGACTGTGAGAAAGACAGAAAGGGAACCGCCCAGCAGAGCCAGGTCAGCCCCTTGGGTATGGGTGAACCATCACGGGCTGGCCTCCAAGCCAGCAGGTTGCTTACACAGCAGAAGATAATAGGTGGTTTAACAGGCACACAGTTCCCTGGGGCAGACAGTGCTGTTCCCATTTAACAGATGGGAAAATAAAGCCCAGAGAGGGCTGTGACTCAGTGAACTTTATGGAGCCAGCCAGGCAGCAGTTGGGGTTGTTCTGTGATTTATTTGAGAGTGAGAGAGGGAGTGCGTGTTCTCATTGGCTGCTTCACTCCCCGGACGCCTGCAGCGACTGTGGGAGCCAGGAATTCGGTCCAGGCCTCCCACGTGGGTGGCAGGAGCCCAGGCGGCCGGGATTTGGGGCAGGCAGGTGTCTGCAATCCTCCTGTAGCCACTCCTGGCTGCCTGGGGCCATGACCGCATCTCGGGGTCAGCCGCGTGCCCCACCTGGCTCCCCAGGCGTTGGCCGCAGCTCTGCCTCGCTCTATTTTAAAGTAGGCGGTGGTTTGTTTTTCTATTGATTAGTGATCGTGACTCACAGTAAAACGCATAAAACCTAAGTACACGCCGTGCCACCCTGTATGTGCATACAGACCCACGTGACCACTACCCACATCAAGATACGAGACACTGGGCTGGCGTTGTGCCGTCGGGGGTTCAGCCAGCACTTGTGATGTTGGCATCTCACACCAGAGAGCTGGAGTCCGGCGGCCCGGCTTCTGAGCCAGCCCCCAGCTAATGCACCTGGGAAAGCAGAGAAGGGCTGATGTCCTTGGGCCTCTGCAACCCACATGGGAGACCTGGACGGAGCTCCCGGCTTCAAGCTGGCCAAGCCTTGGCTGTTGCAAGGCATCTGGGGAGTGAACCAGCAGATGGAAGTTCACTCTCTTTTGCTCTGCCTTTCAATAAATCATTGTTTAAAAATCATACAGAACATGTTTAAAGATGATTTATTTATTTATTTGAAAGGCAGAGTTACAGAGAGGGAGAGGTAGAGAGGGCTTCCTTCTGCTGGTTCACTCCCCAGTTGCCGCAACGGCCAGAGCTGGGCCGATCCAAAGCCAGGACCAGGAGCTTCCTCCGGGTCTCCCACGCGGGTGCAGGGGCCCAAGCACTTGGGCCATCCTCCGCTGCTTTCCCAGGCCATAGCAGAGAGCTGGATCGGAAGTGGAGCAGCCAGGACTAGAACCGGTGCCCATATGGGATGCCAGCGCCGCAGGTGGTGGCTTTACCTGCATTGCCATAGCACCGGCCCCCTGACAATTCTGGCACCACAAAGTTGTCTTGTGCCGCTGCCAGGCAAGTCCCCCCCCCCCCCCCGAGAGGCCCATTTCCCGGATGCTGACAATCCCCGTGGTGATCCTGCTTGCCCCCAGAAGCCGACAGCACGTGCTCGTGTGGCTGCAGTCCTGTCACTCAGTGGCAGGTGTGGGCTGCACCTGCGTGCCCACGTGCAGCAATCGTCCTCTTTAAATCGCCACCTGGGAGTCTCAGGCCTGCGTGTAACCAGGCTCTGCACGCACTCTGCTGGTGGACAACCCCGGTGTCCCCGCAGGCCGGCCACAGGGAACAGGGCTGATTTGACTGTGCCGGTTACCGTGTGCACTGCAGAGCCAGGCCGTGGGGTGGACGCAGGCCTAACCAGATAGGAAGCCACCAGGTCCCACAGCAGCCAGAAGGAAGCACGCTCCGGCCCTCCGCGTTGTCACTGACACGGACACGGCGCGGTCAGTCCGTCGCCCGTGAGCCACGCTGAGCAGGGGAGTGGGAGCGCCTCGTTTCAGTGGTGGACGGGGAGGCTGACCCACCCCGGGAGCGCCCTGGCACGTGCTGGCCCGGCTTCGGCCTCTGCAGGCACAGATGTCCCAGACCAGGTATGAGACACGGAGCCCGGACTCAGGCCGAGGCGGGAATGGAGGCAGAGGACGGGGCAGAAGCCGGAGAGCTGGGGGGGGAGGGGGCACAGGCTCCGGGCCCCACGATGCGGGTGCTGGGGCTGTGGCTGCAGACCTCCCGTCTCCGAGTTCTCCCATGAGACTGGACACCCCCGGGAAGGCAGCCCCGAGCCAGGGACATCTGATGGCCTAGGGGTCCTGGCTCTGTACCCTTTGTGCTCTGCCATTTCCAGTTTTTTTGATGAGGCAGGATGGCAGCAACATAGGGACTTAACCCAATTCCGTCCCCACACAGGGCTGGCAGCAGGTGCCTTGGCACCAGCATCCTCTCTGAACATGGGTTCGAGTCCCAGCTGCTCCACTTCCAACCCAGCTCCCTGCTATTGTGCCTGGGAGACAGTGTAAGATGGCCTGTGTGCCTGGGCCCTGGCCACCGACATGGGACACCTGGACGGAGTTCCTGGCGCCTGGCTCAGCGTGGCCCAGCCCTGGCTGTGGTGGCCATTTGGGGAGTGAACCAGTAGACATGAAATCTCTATTGTAGGGCCGGCGCCGCAGCTTAATAGGCTAATCCTCCGCCTGCGGCGCCGGCACACTGGGTTCTAGTCCCGGTTGCCCCTCTTCCAGGCCAGCTCTCTGCTGTGGCCAGGGAGTGCAGTGGAGGATGGCCCAAGTGCTTGGGCCCTGCACCCCATGGGAGACCAGGAGAAGCACCTGGCTCCTGGCTTCAGATCAGCGCAGTGCGCCGGCCGCCGCGGCCATTGGAGGGTGAACCAACAGCAAAGGAAGACCTTTCTCTCTCTGTCTCTCTCTCTCTCTCACTGTCTACTCTGCCTGTCAAAAAAAAAAAAAAAAAAAAAAAAAAAAAAAAAAAAAAAAACCACAAAACCAAGATCTCTATTGTCTGCTTTCAAACAACTAACAAATATTTTTTAAAAAAATCCACCTTTTTTTTTTAAAATTATTTCTTTGAAAGGCAGCGTTAGAGAGAGAGGGAGAGGCAGAGACAGAGAGAGGTGTTCCATCCGCTGGTTCACTCCCCAAATGGCTCAACGGCCAGGACTGGGCCAGGCCAGGGCTCAGATCGGTGCCCATGGGGATGCCAGTGTCACGAGCAGTGGCTTTACCTGTGGAGCCACCACACCGGCCCTGATGTCCCCTTTAAGGGCAGGAGAGGCTCTATGACCGGCCCTGCCTACCAGACTCGCTGCACCCTCATTAGCCGGAGCCACATCGCGCTCCCGGGCTGACCACCCGCGGCCACGGCCACGGGAACAGAAGCACTTTCTCCACCAGTGCTGAGGGCACCCCTCCCTCCCCCGGGCACCGACTCCCGACCCCCCCCCCCGCTTGGAATCCCCTTCCCAATCCTCCCACTCAGAAAGCCCCATCTCCTCCACACACAGGCGGAGTCGGGGTCTCCTCGGGGTCCCCAGAGCCTCCTGGGCCTGTGACCAGCACAGCCGGCCGCGATGAGGACACCCAGGCCCCGCACACGCTGCCCCGGGCCCCTCTCAGGCCATGGCACCACTTCTGGGCATGGTCTCCACACAGGGCCCATTTGATGGAGAAGCAAACGGAGTCTGGGAGGGGACATGGCTTGCCCAAGGTCACCATCAGAGCGATGTCCCCAGCCCTCTTTCCAAGGCCTGGGCCCAGTGCCCCGGCTCTCCAGGGGGCCTGTCCACGTGCGGATTCCAATTCGGGAGGACCTGGGCCTGGCGTTTCTCCCACGCTTCCTGCCACTGCTGTGCCTGCCGGCGTCCCTGCCTGCCAGTGGAGGACCCGGCTTCTCAGCTCCGCCCTCAGCCCAGGCTCAGGATGGGCCGAGGCCCTGCTGGGGTGCAGGAGCGGAAGCAACTCCATCCGCCACCACGCGCCCTGCCCAGCCATCCAGACACAGAGCTGTCAGGACGTTTTATTACGTGAACAAAGACCCCAGGACCCGGGGAGAGGCCTTCATGGGCGGGGCCCGCGGCTCCACGCCCTGCACCCCCAGGGGAAGTGGCGGGGGTGGGGGGCAGTGGCTGCCTCCCTCTGTCCAGATGTCCCTCAGTGAGTCCCAAGGGGCGGGTCCACCAGGACAGGAAGTAGTTAGTAGGAGGTAGGGTAGGAAGAGGGGCGCTGGCCCCACCTCTGCCACCTGTCAACTCGCATGGCCGCTGCCTGGGCCTCCCAGAGACCCTTGGGTCAGGGCCATGAGCCAGAAGCCCAAGCGAGGAGTGAGGAGACAGAGGGGACCAGCGATGGAGGCACACAGCCACCAGGAATGGCTTTTTTAAAAAGTATAAAGTGTTTCTGGGAAATAAAAGGGAGAAAAATCTATATAAAAATCTCTTCACATATAAAATCCTGGAGAAGGTGCAAGGTAAAACCCAGTGCGAGGGCGCGCTCAGATACGCAGTGTGTGCATGTGTGTGTGTGCGTGTGTGTGTGTGTGAGACAGCTGTGAGTGCACGTGCGGCCCACAGGTGGCGAGGAAGGCTTGGCTTCCGACTTCCACCCCGCGGGAGGGCGGGCGGGTGGCGGCCGGGCCTCGGGCTGCAGGGTCTACAGCTGAGCTGGAGCACAGGACCTGCAAGACAGGGGAGGGCGCCGGGGCTGGAGAGGCCAGGCCGGGCCAGCGGGTCCCTCCCCCCCCTTCCCGCGGCCCAGAGGCTCCTCGCTGCTCCCCGACATCTGGGCCCACAGCTGGGCCGCTCTGTGTGCCTGAGGTTCGGCGGCCCCGGGACCTGGCAGCAGGAGGGGCTCCAGGGGACCTGGCTTGGGAAGGCACGGTGAGGGCAGGGGGCTGGCAGCAGTCAGGGCGCCTGCGTCCCCCGTGGGGCGCCTGGCTCAGCTTCCTGCTCAGAGCGCATGCCGGGGAGCCATGACAACGGCCCAGGCACTGTGGCAATCCTGCCACCAAGTGGGAGACCCAGCTCTCAGCCCTGGCCCCTGTGGGCACCTGGGAGTGAACCAGCACCCTGTGGGAACCAGCAGATGGGCTGTCCCTGCTCTCAGATAAATACAAAGCCAGTTCACACCCTGTGAACTCAGGAGCCACTGGGAGACTGCAGGGGTGTGTGTGGCGCTGGCGGGAGGGAGGCTGCGGTGGGCGACGGCGCACCACGGGCTGCTGGTGGCCAGGGGACCCCGCGCTGCACGCGCGGTTCAGGCGGCCAGGGCAGCCCCCACGCCCGCGCCGGCCCCACCTCACTCGGCCAGGCTGCCGCGGGCCGCCTCCTTCTCCCGCAGGGCGGCCATGGCGAGGCGCAGGTGCTCCTTCAGCTGCTCGATCTCCCGCTCCGACCGCGTCTTGATGTGGTTCAGCTCCACGTACACGTCCTGGTACTTCCCTGAGGTGAAGCGCTTGTCCTGGGGGCGGGGCGGGGACTGTGACAGAACCCCGCCCAGGCTCCGCCCCCCTGCTCCCTGCTGCCCGCACAGGACCCCCAGGGCCCCTACTTCAGCCTCCAGGAGGCCCACCGGAAGTGCCCCCCCGCCTTTCCTCTCCTCGGGGTCGGGGTCGGGGTCGGGTGGAGGTTTAGGGAGGCAAAGGTTGTTCCACGGCCACAGGGAACGGCCACGGCCTGGCTGGGATCAGCACCGGGTCAGCCAAGCCCAGGGCTTGGGCCCTCTCCCATGGTGCTGGCTCCTCACTCCCACAGAGCCACCAAACTGGCAGAGGGTCCCAGTGCAGGGACACTGCGGCCAGGGGGCCAGGCACGGACTGGGACCTGGGTTGAATCCGGCCCTCCCACCTCTTAGCAACGAGGCTGGCTGCTGAGGGGAGCATGCAGGCCACCGTGTGTTACCTAGGACGCTGCCTGGCACCCAGGAGGTGCTTCCTAAATACATAAAATGATGCCGAATCAAAGCACACGTGGTCCTGAACAAGCCCCTCCCCCTTTCCCGGCCTCGGCTCCCTTGTCTGTGGATAGGGATGGCACCCCCCAAGGTGAGGCAGGCAACTCCCCGGCCCCGCCCCCACCCCATACACCTGCTGCAGCGTCTGCAGCTCCTTCTTCAGGTACCCCGGCCCCGCCCCCGGCCAGGCCCCGCCCCCACGCACCTGCTGCAGCGTCTGCAGCTCGTCCCGCAGGCACTGCACCTCCTTCTTCAGGTACTGGAGCTCCTTCTCCTTCACGCGCAGCAGCACCTGCGGTCACGGGGGCCAGGCTGACCCGGGCCAGAGGCCAGAGGCACCCTGGGACCTGGCTGCGCCCCTGCCTGGGGCCCCGGGACGCACCCCGGACCTGCACAAACACTGCTTTCCAGAGGCAGGCTCCTCCAGGAAGCCCACTCCGATTCTCCACTTCCCTTACCTCACCCCTCACCTGCCCACACCTTAAGAGTGGGCATCCCAGCGCCAACCCCAGCGCAGCCCAGCGCAGCCCCAGGCCCTCGGTGGGGGGACGAGGAGGACGTCGGAGCCTGACAGGAACCACAGTGGACTGGGCCTCCTCCCTTGCCGCCCCCACCCCGAGGGCAGATGTGGCTGATGCGATGGGCCTGGAAGCTGAGGCCACGCCCACCACGCCTTGACTGCCCTGCAGCCGGTGTCCATGGGAACAGCACTGAACTCGTGGGGCTGTGGGGGAGGCGGGAGACAGACAGGAAGGGCTTCCAGGTGTTCCAGCCTTATGGGGTGGGGGTCCTGCAGAGGCGACCCCAGGGCGATCCGGGGACCACACGCACACGTCCCCACTCTGGCCTCTCCCAGCCGAGGAGGTGCAGGCCCATTTGACAGATCCCAAAGGTGGGGTCACTCGCAGGGTCACCGAGCGGGCAGGTGACGGGGCGGGGGCAGGTGGAGGGGCTGTGTGCTGGCTGCGGGCGCACAGCAGGTGCTCTGACTTAGGAAAGTCGGCCTTCCCGGCTGGGCCCAGCCCCTGGAGACCCGGCGCCCCCCACCGCGGCGTGACCCCCCCCCCCCAGAAGGCAGGCTCCCGGCCCGAGGGCAGCGTGCTCACCTCCAGCTCACAGGAGCTCCGCTCATTGCGCCCAGAACCGCCGGCGCCCTGGGAGGCGATGAAGCCCCGCAGCCGGTCGATCTCCTCCGACAGCCGGGAGTGCAGCTCCTGGGGGGCGGCGTGGTCAGGGCGGGGGCTCCAGGCCGCCCCGCCCCCCGGCCGCGCCCAGGCCCACCTGGTTGTGGCGCAGCAGCTCCTGGCCCTCCTGCTGGCAGCGCCGCAGCGTGTGCTCGCGCTCCTCGGCCTGCCGCGTCAGCGCGCCGATCTCCAGGCACTTCTGCGAGTACTGCTCCGACAGCACCTGCAGCTCCCGCTTCAGCGCCTCCACGTCCGACCTGGCCAGTGCGGCACAGCGACAGGGTGGCTGGGGCTCTGCCCTGTGCCCGGCTGGAGGCCCTCCTGAGTCTGCCCTCAGCTGCTGTGTGGTGACATCTCCTCTACGGGGCGTGGGCTCAGGCCTCGCCTTCCAGAACCGGGCCCCGTGGCAGGGAGACCCCTGCTGGTGGAGAGTGACACTGCAGCCCAGCTCTAGGGGACACGAAGGCGGGGAAGCGGTAGAGGCCGAGACCAGCGGAGCCCAGGGGCCTGAGAAGTGTCTACGAGGCCCGGCCCGGGTCTGCCTGAGCCCCGATTCCAGGGCGCCGAAGTGCAACTCTTCCACTGAGAGCAAATCAGTGTGTCCCCGCCGGCACAGCCCACAGACCCCAGGGCCCAGCCGCCGTCTTACTGGTGCTGTTTCCGGAGGCCATCGGGGCCCTGCTGGAGACACCGCGTTTTGCTCAGCTCCCGGCTCAGCTCTTCCTGGTAGGCCTTCTTCATGGCTTCAATGGCTGGAAGCAGGGCAGAGGGGAGGGGACAGGACGGGGTGAGCAGCAGCTGGCTGCGCTCCCGAGACGCCACGGGCACCGGCGGAGAGGGCCAGGCGGTGGGGTGCAAACAGCTGTGGGCTCCTGGCCGTGAACTGACCCCTCTGAGCCTGTCTGTCCCGGGAGGCTCCGACAGATCCTGCTGGGGACACACTTCAGCCTCTGCCGCTGGTGGGCCTTGTTGGCAGTGACTTCTGGGGACACTGCCACAGGGTGTGTGGAGTCTGCGAAGCCCAGCAGGCTCTGTGACAAGGCCCACCTGCTGTGCCCAGCCGCACGGTCCAGAGCACAGGCTCTGGGGGTGTCAGGTGACACCCCCACGTGGCCTTGGGTCCCGTCTCTGGAGACTGGGGACAACAGTGACATCTTCCCTCCAGGGGTCACTGCAAGATGTGTGCCGGGCCCACGGAACAAGGCCAGCATGCAGCCCAGAGGCTCCGTCTCTGCCTGCGGGCTCCCGAGGGCCGAGTGCACTCTCACACGTACACAGCGTTGTCGTGGGGGTTACACAGGACCCCTCCAGGTTTCCCCTCGCTCTTTTGGGGGTAAACCCCAGCAGGAGGCGCATGAAACTGTCCCTAGGTGGGACTGCCAACCATGTCAGTGCAGGAAGCTCCCTGTGAGACGCCAGGGTGAAGTCTGATACTGGGGGGGGGGGGGGCTCTAACACGGTGGGAGGGCTGCACTGGGCAGTCTTCCCAGCATGCAGAACCCCCGCTGGCCTCCGGGGGGCGCTGGCAGGGCACTGGCAGGCTGGAGGCTCCTGACCGTGGGTCTCTCCTGGCTTTCCCCTCAGCAGCAGGTCTGCAGCCCAGGGGAGCAGAGGGTGGGGTTCAGAGCGGGCTTTGTAATTGTGCTCTGGGCTCCAGCCCCGCTCTGCCACCTCTAAGTGGAGCCATCTGGGACGAGTCACCGACCCCTGGGAGCCATCTCACCCGTGAAATGGGGCCACCCTCTGGCCACCCCAAGGACTAGGGGCCCCCCTGCAGGGAAGACGCGGGGCACAGGGCCTGGCACGCAGTGGGCTCGGGCCATGCCCCCATCTTCCCCACTCCCCCAGGGAGAGGGCACCCTAAGAGGGCAGGTCTGCAGCTGGTCCCTCTGCCCCAGCGTGGGGGCCCCGTGGCCTGAGGGGACCTCCCAGTGGCCACAGGCCTCTGAGGGAGAAAGCTCAACCCCGGTGGTGGCAGTAGCCGGGGGGGGGGGTGTCTGCGGACTCAGTTTCCCCTTTTCAA
The DNA here is from genome assembly GCF_051225735.1 of Oryctolagus cuniculus. Taxonomy (NCBI): domain Eukaryota; kingdom Metazoa; phylum Chordata; class Mammalia; order Lagomorpha; family Leporidae; genus Oryctolagus; species Oryctolagus cuniculus. The sequence goes on along the minus strand of NC_142877.1, from coordinate 114,729,737 downwards.
ATAGCAGCAGAGGCCAGCTCTGGGGGCTCCCAGCTCCTCCTGACCGCTTGCCCAGGGCCAAGCCCACTGCGCCCCGCCCGGGCCTCACCTGAGGCCGTGGCCGCCGTCTCCTCGGCCAGGAGCCACTCCTTCTCCTGCTGCAGCCGCTGCAGCTCCCGCTCGTGGTGCCGCTGCAGCTCCTCCATCACCTGCTGGTGCGAGGACTCCATCTGCGCCAGGCTGCGCTCACACGCCTCCTGCGGGCCACAGGCCGGCCGGTCACGGTCACGGGCTCCCAGGGAGGACCCTGAGGCCACCTCACAGTTGCAAACCAACTCACGGCGAGCTCACGCCTGAGCGTCAGCCATGCCGTTCCCACTGCCTGGAACGTTCCATCGCAACCTTCTCCCTCTGGGCAATTCGCCTGGCCAGCAGCCCGATGGACAGACAGCCCGGCTCTGCCCCAGGCAGCCTCTCCCTGCCTCCTACGGTTCTGCTCCTGCCACACCCTAAGCCCCTGAGGGCCTGGAATATAGGAGCCAGCCGGACCCCGGCGTCTGGGCCAGGGCCCAGCGCGTGGCAGGACTCAGTGAGCTGGGAGCGATGGTTTGTTCCAAGCGCGGGCTCTGCTGGCAGCGTCCACAAGGCCGCCAACCCCGCGCTGCGCCAGAGAGGCAGCATCACCACATCTCTAACCATTCACCCCCTGACCCAGCAGGTCCGGTCCACGCCCAGGACTGACCCACAGGTGGTCACACGGGTTCCGAGACTCGGATGCGGTTACTGCTTGCGGCACAGTGGGACAACAAGCTAAGCGTCTAACCGAGGGGCCTTAAATGGTTGACGGGATTGTCACAGAAGTGCCCAGGCAGCTGTGAAGTCACGGGGCAGGCGTTGTGGCACAGCAGGGGAAACCGCGGCCTGGGGCACCCGCAGCCCATGTCAGAGCACCGGTTCAAGTCCTGGCTGCTCAGCTTCTGATCCAGCTTCCTGCTAATGTGCCCGGGGAAGGCGGCAGACGATGGCCCGAGGACTTGAGTCCCTGCCGCCCACACGCGAGACCTGGATGCAGTGGCAGGCTCCTGGCTTTGGTCTGGACCAGCTCTGGCTGTTGTGGCCATCTGGGGAGTGGACCAGTGGATGGAAGACCTCTCTGTCTCTGTCACTCAGCCTTTCAAATAAGCCTCAAAACACAGAATTGCCCGTGTGCACAGCCGTGGGAAGGCTGACTCCTGGCGACACGTGTGGGGCGCACTCATCGTGGGAGATCACACGTCTCCATACGTGCTCGCTTCTTCCAGTCTTCATTTATTTAAAGGCTGAGGCGCAGACAGGAAGACACCTCCCATCTGCTGGCTCACTCAAGGGCCTCAACAGCCAGGGCCGAGCAAGGCCCAAAGCCAGGGGCCCGGAACCCAGTCCAGGTCTCTCACGTGGGTGGCAGGCACCCAAGTCCTTGAGCCATCGCCTCTGCCTTCCCAGAATGCACAGCAGGACGCTGGCACTGGCAGCAGCCGGGCACTGAGCGGGGCGGAGTTGTCGCAGGCAGCCTCCTCAGTGCCGAATGCCGCCTCCCCGACTCGGCGCGTGTTCGCAAAAGCACAGAAAACGCTGCGGAAGGAAATGGGGGCCGAGTATCAGCCCCCAAAGACCCCCACGTCCTGTCCCCGGGACCCGCGACTGTTACGCGGTCAAAGCTGCAGAGGAAATGAAGGCTCCCCATCAGTGGGCCTGAAAGTCGGGGCTCAGCCCAGCGCGTCCAGGAGTCCAACGTGACACCAAGGGGCCTCGAAAGTGGACCCGGGGCAGAAGAGTCGGGGGGACCCGGAGGGAGGGTCAGAGGGCTGGGAAGGGCAAAGAACTGACTTCCTTCTGATGGCTCTGAGCCTAGAAGGCCGGGAAGAGACACCCCCCCCCCACCGCGGCCTGCAGAGGGCATCGGAAGACACCCACGAGACAGCGGGGGGGGGGGGGGGACTGCGCGTCACCAGGCCTAGGCCACTGCCCGTGTTCCTCTGTGACTGCAGCCGCGGGAACCCCACGCAGACCCACGCAGACCTGCTGCAGCCACTGCCACGAGCCTGGTGTGCATTTCTGACCTGCTGAGTCTGAACCACTGAAAAAACCTAAGTGTGTCTTATATGACTTAAAAATACTTAAGCTGGGGCCGGCACCGTGGTGCAGCAGGTTAATGCCCTGGCCTGCAGTGCCAGCATCCCATGTGGGCGCCGGTTTGAGATCCGGCTGCTCCACTTCCAATCCAGCTCTCTGCTGTGGCCTGGGAAAGCAGTAGAAAATGGTCCAAGTCCTTGGGCCCCTGCACCCATGTGGGAGACCTGGAAGAATCTCCTGGCTCCTGGCTTCAGACTGGCACAGCTCCAGCTGCTGTGGCCATTTGGGGAGTGAACCAGCGGATGGAAGCTCTCTCTCTCTCTCTCTCTCCTCTCCTCTCTCTGTGTAACTCTGACTTGCAAATAAATAAATCTAAAAAAATTAAAAAAAATACTTAAGCTACCAAGAAGGGGAAGGGAAGAGACAGGGGAGAAACTGAGGCAGAGGGTGGGAGACGCGGCCCCGCCTCTCCAGCAGCCAGTCTGGGGGAGAAGGGCCGGCTTCTGTGTCTGTCCCTGCTGGGGACAGCAGCGGACACTGGGCCTCCTCCGGCTGCACCCAGGCATGCAGGCAGCCCCGCCCCTGCCTTTTCTGAGCTCAGCCCAGCATCTGTGAGACAGAGGGAAAGCCAGCACCCGCCTGTGGTGAGCCCAGCACTGTTCTTAAAGGGCCAGACCAGGCAGGCAGAGCTGGCAGCTCGCAGGGGTGCAGGGCTGGTCAGGAGGTGGGAGCCACCTGTGAACAGCGGCTCCTGGAAGGCCAGGTGCTGCTCTCCGCCACAGGTGTCCTGACACTGGTTGAAGGAGTGCCTGTGGCACCCCTGCAATAGGCTGGCGGTCCCCTTGGCCCGGGGAGGCATGGAAGTCCCAGCAGTGGCCCCAGCGGCAAGCTCTCCAGCTCTGGGACCTCAGCCACCGCCCCCCCCCACCCCCCCACCCCGTGCCTGAGGGAGTTACAGGGGACTCAGCCCCACCCCACAGACCACGACTCCACCCTCGTCTGATTATTCCCTGCACACACCCCACCCTCCCCTCGCACCTGCAACCCAGCAGGTCAAGGGCCATCAGCCTGTGCAGTGCCCAGGGGGGCACCTGGAGTCCAGCCACAGGTCTGCCCGCAGCTCAGAGGGCACAGCCCCCTCTGTGCCTCAGTTTCTCCACCCATAGCCTGAAAGCCTAGAGCAGCACTTCTCAAACTTTATTTCAGCGGCAGAAATCTTTTCCTAGAAATTTAGAGCAGGTTCTAAGAACACAAGGGACAAAGAGCTGATCTGACGACGGGTGGTGCGAAGGGACCCACACGGTGCCCCCGGCTCACCCTCCCGCCCCAGGACAGGCCTCGAGGTCTTCCCAGCTACCCCTCCCAGCCCAAGGAAGGCTTGGCCCACGTCACTCCCCCCTCCTCGCCTCCCCAAGCCCAGGTGACCCCGGTCAGCCCTCCACACCAGACCCCAGCGCCTCCCGCCCCGGGACCCTCCAGCTGAACTCCCACCACCCCCTCAGCCCGAGACGGCCCCTGGTCTTGCAGTCCCCGCTCAGGGCCCCTGCAGGCTGCCTGCTGCCTTCCTCGATCCTCCTCCCCGTTACGCCTGCCTCGCCCCCTCCAAAGCTGTTTCCTCCACCATCGCCATCAGACCCCACACCGCCTACAGGCTGTGGCCCGGACCCCTCTCCCCAGGTGGCACTGGAGACCCCACAAAGGGCCCCATGCCCGGGCCAACGTCCCCACCCACATGCCCCTGCTCGGCTCAGCTCTGCCCCTCACGAAGCCACCTGAGATCCCGCACAGTGACCTCCCCCTGGAAACTTCTAGAAGGCGCCTCCTGCCCAGGCCTGGGAATCCAACACTCTTCTCCGCTCCAGGCAATGGTGTGCTGACTGCAGAGGGCTGACGGTGAGAGCTGTAGGGGTCTGGGACGGTTGTTAGGCACGGCCACTGCTTTAGTTGTTAGGCACGGCCACTGAGTTCATGTAGTTAACTAAAAAGGTCATATGGGCTGAATGGATCGCCTCCTATTTCTTTCACTGCCCTTGTCACTGTCTGTGCTCCTGGGTGGGGGGAGCTGCGTCTCTTCTATCTGCCCGCAGGAGACACGGGGCAGAGGGAGGGGTGCACACCTGCCCCCAGCCCCGTGCCGAGGGCCCCCACACTGGCCGCTTGACACCAGCCATCATGGAGGACCTGCAGCATGGATCTCGGTGAGCGTCATGAATCAGGGCTTTAGATTTATTGTTCTACTGATTCTCCAAACGCAGGCAAGCGATGACAAACGGGCTAAAGCCAACAACAGGCCGAACGCGGATGCGTCCTTTCTGTAACCGTCACACTGGACACAGGACACACAACCGCGCAAGTGCTCTCACGGGAGTATTTTCCGATCTGTCCACAGAAAGCTAGCATCCAGTCCAGCACACAAGCTGCTCACGACACTGACCAAGCAACAGTGTGTCTTCTCGTCTTCTTCATTAGCACACACAAAACCACCAGCCAACACACGCAGCAGGGCCACACACGTGTGGTAAGCAGCGGTGGGCACAAGAGTGCAGAGGCGGCGCCGAAAACATTTGAAGGAAAATGCACCTGCGATACGGGACTCAGTGAGAAGTACTTGTGTCTTTATTTCACAGTACACTTGTGTAAGCATCTGTGTGAGCACACACACACATGTATACACACGCATACATGCACACACACATGAACACAGCTGCACACATACACACGTGTACGCACACACAAGTACGTACACACATACATGCATGTGACGGCTGCACACACATACATGGATGCACACACATGCATACATACACACACAACTGCACATATAAACACATGCACACCCACATGCACATACACACAGCGCACACGCACACGCACACACGCAGGCGCACCCACTTTTCCTGGAGAACCAGTTGTCCCAGCTGTGACAACCAGGAGTGTTTCTATACACAGCAAGTGTGCTGGGGCACAAGACCCCCCAGCCGAGAACCGCCGTCCTAGGCCTCGCTGGGCCAGGAGCTGCCTGCATTTAGGGAGTGACTCCCGGGGCCAGTGGCTCCCCACTTCCCCAGGGTGGTGCAGGCGCAGTGTCACACAGGGACTCACACACGGGCTCTGCCGTCAGCTGGAGCCGGGCTCAAATCCCACCTCTGACACCTGCAGACCGGGTGACCTCAGGCAAGTCTCATAACCTCTCAGAGCTCAGTGGCCTGGTCTGTAAAATGGGCACAGTGATCATGCCCACCAGCTGTGGGGAGATGAAATGAGACGATGCACGTCAAATGCCTCACATGGTTCCAGCACACAGAACAGGCCCCGAGCCGCAGCTGCTTCCTAGCTGCACGGCAGCCAGAACCCTGCCCAACCCCGAGCCTCACCTGTGAGATGTAACCCGGGGGGATGGGGGCGTCCTCCTGGGATCGGGGCGGATTCTGAGGGGCCTCCCCTCGGAGACGCCAGGCCTCCAGCTGGGCACGGAGAGACTGGACCTAGGAGGAGAGGAGACCAGGTCAGGGGGCGCTGGACGCCGGCGGGGACAGGTGGCTGCGCGCCCAGCTCCCCAGGAGGCAAAGGAATGGTGCTGGGTTTGGGTGGGGCAGCAGCCCTGGGGGGAGGCACAGGCAGCGGGGGGGGGGGGGGGGGCGGCGTTCCGGCTGTTCCCTGGGTATGCAGGTGTCAGCGACTGGGACAGGCTGGGAACGGCACAGAGCCCACAGCTATTGACATCCTGGGAGTCTTGGTTTTCCTTTTGGGAAACTGTGAGGCAGCGAGGCTGCTCCAGGAGACCGTGAGGCGGCCTGGGGACTTCGCAGGTCAAGGCTGGGTGTGCAGAAGACGCCCGACAAACGGAGCCCGCTCTCCCCACTTCCCCCTCTGCGGCCGAGGGCAGAAGAAAACAGAACAGAAGGCCAAGGTCCAGGAGAGACTCCGGTTCCCAAGGTGCCTGGGGTGCCAGACAGTGATCGGGGGAGCGCCCCGTCACAGGGGGGTGCAAGACCAGCGCCAGGGCGCCGTGCAGCAAGGGGGCTCCCGGAGGCCAGCCGTGACACCCACCTCCTTCTCCAGCGCTTCATGGCTGTCGCCCGGGGCCCCCCGGCGCTCCGCGCGGCTCTGGGTGAGCAGGGCCGTGAGCGGCACCCGCTTGTTCTCGCGCAGAGGCAGCTTCTCCAGCTCTTGCCACTTCTTCTCGATCTCCTCGCTGAGCCGGCTCTGCTGGTCCTCGGTCAGGGGGGCGCCCAGGCCCCTGCGGGGCCCCTCTCCCGTGGCCGTCTCTGGGGCCCTGCTGTCCGAGGCCTCAAACCATTTGCGCCGCTCCTCGGAGCGCTGAGCCAGGTCCCGCTCCAGCTCCTCCTGCTTGGCCGGGCGGTCGGAGGCGCGGGCCGGGGCGCGGGCCCGCTGCGGGGAGCCCTGGGTCAGCGGGGAGAGCTCCACGTAGTCCAGGGACTGCCGCTGCCCGTCCGCCTTGCGAGGGCCACCCCGCTGCTCCCCGGCCTTCAGCGAGCCCTTCTGGGTGGCAGGGCCGTGCAGCGTGTTCTCCTTATTGCAGTCTGAGAGCCTAGAGCCAGCAGAGCCTCGTCAGGCGGACCGGCCTGCTCAGCCCCACGGAGCACCTGCAGGGGACCAGCCGGGGACTAGGACCCACGCCAGGCCACCCCGGGAGGACGCCGGCCAGCCTAGAGGTGGACTCCAGCTTCACCGTTAGCAGAGCCCAGGGACATCCTGGCTGCACCATGCCCCTCCCGGCAGCGCCTCTCCCGGAGGAACGTGAGGGCTGGCTGAGCAAACGTGTGCACACGTGAGCCCTGTGCTGTCACAGAGGGTATGAGCTGGACGTGAACGAGACAAGGCCCTGGGTTCCAGAGGCTCGCGGAGGAAGGAGGTGTCCACGGTCACTGTGGGGGGGTGACATCAGGGACCCTGGGTGCACAGAGCTCGTGCTGTTGGGACTGGGAACGCATGTAGTGGTTCCTGTCCCCTCTTCCACAGTACTAGCTGGGACGTGTTCACGCAGCAAAACCCACGCTTCCCAGCAGCCCTGGCGCCACGTGTGGCCCTGGGAGCACGTTCTGCTCCCTTTAAAGGGCTGGGCTCCTGGCTGGCCCTCCAGGAGAGCCTGAGCCGTCCCGGTGACCTGGACTGCACACCTCCGGAGAGATAGACACCATCTCATTTAAACCATCCTGTCTGCTTTCTTCGCGGAAGCACCTGAGCTTATATGCTAACTGACAGTCCAAGCGCACAGCACTTCAGAAGTTCGCAAAGGCTCTGGGTGTCTCCGAGCACACATGCAGACGCCATGAGGAATCCGAAACTCAGACAATAAGGCCACTGGCACGGCTGAAGAGCCCGGGCACGGCCTGGCTGGGGAGTCACACCCAGCCCCGCGCCTGCTGCCCAGCAGCTGCGAGCCTCGCCCCCAGGGCCTCTCCTGCCGGGCAGCTCGGCCTCCTCTCCCTCTGCCAGGGCGGCCTCTAGAGCAGGTCCCCACCCATTTGGCTCGGACACAACCCCCGATGTCCAGGCAGAACAGCCGCCCTGAGGGGCCCTGGACGCAGAGCCGTGCCCCTTCCACCGTCAGAGGGGCGTGCGGGACAGTGGTGTAAGAGGATGGCCGGTCCAACCTCAAGGGATTCCAGAGCAATGCCAAGCACGCCCTCTGCCCTCTGCCCACCTTGCAGATAGAGAAACCGAGGCCCAAAGGCACAGAACCAGAGCCCTCGGAGGACGCAGGGCCCAGCCCGGCACGTACTTGGTGACATCCGGGGCTGATGTCGGACGCACGGTCTTCCTCAGAGCCTCAATCCAGTTCCGCCGGATGCCCGAGGTCATGGCCGACAAAGTGTACACGGCATCCTTGGTCTGCGAATCCACCCGCAGGTAGGTTGGCACACGGCCAGCCCACGCACGGTGCCCTCCCCCTGTGGGCCCCAGAGAGGCCAGGCCTGCCCTCCCGGAGGGCGTCTGCGGGCTGGAGTCGCAGTGAGAGAAGGGGTGAGTGGTGTCCGCCCCCACCCCTGTCCCCAGCTCTCCCCAGGGCTCCTGACGGCACGGGTGGGACAGCTGACCCCCGCCAACGCTCGCACCTCCTCCAGGGCCCCGGCCCGCCCGCCCTGAGCCTCCGGCCTCACGTGGATCTGGAAGCCGTAGTTGCGCTGCACCGCGTACTCGGTGACATCCGTGCAGGCGCGGAGGTCGATCTCGCCATCCAGCTCGTCCGCCTGGAGCAGGAGAGCCCAGCGTGGTCCACGAGGGCCTGGGCCCACCCGGCTGACCCCACCGGAGCCCTCCCCTGCAGCTCACCTCCTCAGCGGTGGAGTCCCTGTAATACTTGAGGCTCGAATCCGTCAGCACAAACCAGTGCTTCTTCCACTGTGGGGCAGAGGTGCAGGTGAGCTGGGGGAGGGCGGCTGCGGGGGGAGGGGGTCACACACGACAGCCTGTGTCCCCGGCTACTGCAGCGACGCCGCTTGGATCGGGAGCCCTACCCCAGCTTCTCCTCTCTGGGCCTCGGGGGCAGCATCTCTGAAATGGGTTGGCTTCTTCTCCATAACCACGCCCCCCTTTCCTTTTTGGAGCCCCTCTCTGGCTTGCTGATGCTCCCAGACCCCTCGTGAAGATCAGTGAGGCTCCTTGGGCAAACCCCAGGGCAGCCCGGATCAGGGAGGGGTCATGGCCCGAGTAAAGTCACTTGCCTAGCAAGTTCAGGGCTGAGCGGAGCCGGAACTCCCCAAGTCTTCCCTCCTGTGCACTCCTGAGTCACCGCAGTGACCAAAGACAAAGGTCTGGGAGAGGGCAGGCATGGAGGAGTCTGGGGTGGGCGTGGCCCGCCACGAAGGCCGGGATGTGGACGCTTAGGGTTTATGATCTGGGCACTTTCCTGCAGTGGCTCCCTGCCCCAGCCTGGGCCAGGTTGGCAGGACACACGGGAAACAGCCTGAGCTCAGCCACCCCAGGCTCTGGTCACTCCGCTGGAATGCCAGCTGAGGTCTGCCCACTGCCAGAGCCAGTGCGCGTGGCCCAGCCCCCAGCCCGCCCGACATCACCAAGCCCTGCCACACGGTTCATTGTTTCCTCCAGAAGCGGCGGTTTCCAGGGCGCGTAAGGGTGACACTGCCTCCCTGGAAAACAGGGCTTTGCGCCCAAGCACCCAGCCGTGACTTTGCTGGCTAGCTGTGTGCCGTCAGGCAGGTGCCTCCACTCCTCTGAGCTCCAGTCTTTGACCCCTACAGTGGGGCTACTAAGAAGCCCCTGCGCCTCTGGTGAGCAGAGCCCGACTCTCGGGGCTGTGCCTCTCGCTGCTGGGGCGCACGGAGAATCTCCTGCCCTCGCTGGGTGGACCAGGCTGCAGCCTGAGCCCTCCCTTGCCTGTCTGCCAAGGGGCTTCTCTGGCCCTTCTCCGTCTGGGCTTGGACGGGCTCCGTGGGTCTCAGGCACCCTCTGCTCCAGGCCAGGAAGGGATGGACACTCTTGTGGGCCTGCCTCCGGCCTGTGCACCAAGGGGCTGGGCTGGCTGAACTCCCAGGACCCTTCCAGCTCGGACATTCCAAAACCCTGTGAGAGGGGCTGAGCAACAGCCAGTTCTGGGCGGGGCCTGTAACCCCTCTGCCCTCCAGGGACCCTGGGTGGGGAGGCTGGGCAGGGGTCACTGGCAGGGTGCCAGGCCTTGTGTGAACCTGGAGAGCGGCCCCCAGGGGACAGCGGGCAGGCAGCGGCGGGAAGGCTGTGGCTGGAGGCAGGAGCGTGTGGGCAGGAAACACAATGAGGCTCGCTTTGGCCGTGCGCCGCCTCGGCATGCGGGCTGCACGCAGACCTGCGCCTCGGGCACACGTCCCCTCCCGAGCAAGGCGGGCAGGGGGCCAGCTCCAGCTTCCAGCTCCAGCCTGGCAGCCAAAAGGGCCGAGCTGGCGAAACAGCCAGCTCCTTTCCAGCTCCAGGACGGCAGGGGTCACCTGCTGAGCCCCCCCACCGGCCCCTCCCATGCTGGATCTCTGCCCGAGTATCCGCTCTGGCAGGAATGCCCACCGTCCAGCATGTCCCTGCCTCAGGTGTGGCCACTGGGCCGACACAGGCTGCTACTCGGCTGGGGGCCCCGTGGCGGCGATGCCCGAGCCTCTGTCCAGCCCCATCCCCGTGGCCGTGTCTGGGAAAGCAGGCATCTCAGGTTGGAACCCCTCCGAGAGCCCTCCGGCCGCAGACCCTGGCTGGTCCCACCCAGGACTGCATGCAGTGGAGGGTCAACAGGCTCCTGGTGAGGGCAGGGAGTGGGTGCAGGGTGTGAGGGGCTGGGGTCACTTCTACACGCAGTAGACTGCCTGGCAGGGGAGGGGACCAGCAGCCTCTGCCCCTTCCCCCTCCACAGTCCGGGCCTCTTTTCCACTGGACAAGCAATGCCAGGCCCCTGTTTTCACTCTGGCCCAGCCCCACCCCAAGGTCTCCAGGAGGCCGGGCAGGCCAGGGAAGCCACAGCTCAACCTCCTGGGCTGCTCCCATGGCCCTGCCGTGGCCCGAGCCCACCTCCTCTCGGCCACTCCAGCCCTCCTACCTCTCCAGGCTCGTCCAAGATTGACATCCATCCCTTCTTGAAGTTGAGCAGGTCGGGCTATGGGGAGATGAGGAGGCAGAGCAGTCAGGCCCAACGGGAAGCTGACTGGGCTGGGGAGACAGGGTGGCCCACCCATCTTGCTCCCAAGTCCAGCAAGACTGGGGTCCTGGTTAGCCTGTGAGGGGGCTAAGAGCCCAGGCAGCCCCCAAAGCGCAAGAGGGTACCCTAGCCTCCAAGGTCACTGCCCCCAACATTCACCACTCTCAGAGCCATGAGGGTGGACCGGTGAGGTCCAAACTCAGTCCCCACCAGCTCTTTCCAGCCAGCAGTGGTGGACAGGAGGCCAAGAGACCTGCACTCATAGAAAAGACCCCCAGAGAGCTCAGAGACAGCCCACACCAGCAGGCAGCCACCGGGAACACAGCTGAGTGCTCGCCAGCCCCAGCCACTGACCCCCTGTGGCATGAGCAGGTGCACCATTCCCTCACCCCCTGGAGGCCCTGAAAGGTGCAGCCCGTCCCAGGCTGGGGTCAGACACATGCTGGTCCCCCCAGATCTCTTTGGGACGGTCAGCGCAATGGCACCTCTGTCCTGGCAACCCTACCTTCCAGGTTCTGCCCAGTGGGGCAGAGCCCCGAGGTCTGGGGGCTCCCGGCTGCAGCATGTCCCACGGGGACCTGGCAGCTAGGCAGCCCCTAGAAGCAGCAGCTGCTCAACCTGTGCATCCTTGGGCGCCAGCTGTCAGACCCTCCCTGCCCTCGGGGAGATGGTGCTCCTCTAGGTCCCAGTCCCTCCGTGGTCTGGGCTCCTGCTAACCGGCCGGGCTGGCAGGCAAGTAGGAGGCGGCCACCTGTTGCCATGGCTCTGAGCCCACCTATCAGCACCTGCATCGCAGCCTCACCAGGCCAAGGTGTCTGGTTGCGTGGAAGCAGCCGGAGGCATGGCTCAGTGGGGTGGGTGGCTACAGCTCAGCAGCTGGAAACCAGAGCCGCCTGACCTGGCCACCTCTCCCGATCCGCCCTCCTCCCAGGGAGCCCCATTCCCCTTCTCCCGAGGAGAAAGTGGGCTGAGGGGGCTTGGACTAGCAGCCTGGACACCAGGAACCATCCAAGGCCATGGTCAGGGGCCTCATCAAGCTGGCAGCCCCACCCCGTTCAGCGGCATCATAGCCCCGCCCTGCATACCTGAGGGCGGGGCCGCAGGCTCTGCTCAGAACCAGGAAACCCTGGGGCTGCGAGTCCAGTCTGCTCTCTGTTCTGCCCACCTGTCTCCCATCTGTGAGGCTGCACAGGGTGGTCCTGCTCCCGGCAGCCCTCAGGGAGAGCCCGCTGAACAGGCATCGGCCCCTCTGCCTTCCTGCCTCACCTGCACCTGGCCACGCGGAACCTGGCTTCCTGGGATGGGCCCGTGGAGCCCGGGCTGACCCGGGGCAGAGCCCCTGGAAGGCCAGTGAGACTGGGCCAGGGGCTCTGCAGCAGGAACAACAGGCTGGGACCCTCCGGAGTCCCACCCCCTCTCTGAGCGCTGCCTCACTGACGGGGGGAGGGTCCTGTCCCCTCCCCAGCTTCCCAAGAGGGTACAGAGGGCTGATACCCCGTCAGAGGGTGGCGCAGACCTGGCACCGGCTAGGCACCCCACCCAGGTGCGCCACAGCACCGCAGCCTCGGGGAGCGAGCTCACCCGTGTCTCCTGCGGCCCTCCACGCACGGCCCCTCAGCTCCTCCCTCTGAGCAGCACCCACAGCCCTCTTCCCTGACCTCGCCCCCCCCCCCTCCCCGAGCACACTTGGCCAGGGGGACCGGCTCCGGCCTGGCTCCGGCCGGCACGGCAGCCTCCCCCTGCCCTTCCAGCTGGGGCCCAGGTTTTTGCCATCACAGCCCTCCTGGCCCCCAGCACGCGGGGACGCTGACCTGTCACCCCTGCCTGTGTCCTGGGCCTGAATTACTGGGCTCCCTCCCACTCGGCTGGCCAGACAGGCCCTACTCCCCGTAAGAGCCGGGTTAATCACCACCTGAGTCCCTTTCCCCATGCTCAGCACATGGCGCCCGCCCACAGGCCTCTGCGGTGCCAGGAGGCCACTCACTCGGCCCTCACAGGCTGGACCGGAGCAGCTCCCGGTTGGGACAGGGACACTCATTGTCACCCCAGGGCGGAGCGGAGCGCAGATGGCAGGGGTGGGGTGGGGGGAGGCCCGCTCAGGAAGTGTTTGTAGGTTTTCTGTTTTGTTTGTAAGCATCAGGCGCTGTGCTGGGCGGGCAGATCACCTGTGGGCAAGGGCAGTGGCTCCTGCCCGGGTGGGTCTCGGAGAGACAGACAGCAAACAAGGGACAAGTATATAATTTGGGGAACGAGGCGCCGGGCAAAGCTGAGCCAGGGCTAAGGCAAGAGCAGGTGGGAGAGGGTCCTGACTCCAGACGCAGCCCCACATCGCCCGCCCCCGAGGCTCTGGGCATTTACCACCACCCCACCACCCCCAGCGCCTGTGCTGCCAGCAGATGGGGGCCCGGGAGAGGAAGAGGGGGTGAGGAAGGAACCAGCTTGGAGCAGCCAGGGGAAACCCAGCAGGCCTCGGCTCTGCCCTGAGATCTGCCACGGCTCCCACTGCCCCTGACCAGAGCCCACGCTGGGGGCCCGCCCCTGACCACTCCGACGACATGGCCACCAGCGCCGTCCACGGGGCTCCCTCTTCTGAAGCCCTGCCCTCCCCCAGAGCCAGTCCTAGTCCCAGGAGGACACCTCCAGCCAGAACCCTCTAGACGGCCAGCAAGGCGCTGTGTCTCCTGCAGCTGTGCTGGCCCCACTGTGTCCCCTCGCCCAGCCTCACCCCAGCCCCGCCTGTGCTGGCCCCGCTGCGTCCCCTCGCCCAGCCTCACCCCAGCCCTGTGCTGGCCCCGCTGAGTCCCCTCGCCCAGCCTCACCCCAGCCCTGTGCTGGCCTCGCTGAGTCCCCTCGCCCAGCCTCACCCCAGCCCTGTGCTGGCCCTGCTGCGTCCCCTCGCCCAGCCTCACCCCGGCCCCGCCTGTGCTGGCCCTGCTGAGTCCCCTTGCCCAGCCTCACCCCAGCCCTGTGCTGGCCCCGCTGAGTCCCCTCGCCCAGCCTCACCCCGGCCCCGCCTGTGCTGGCCCCGCTGAGTCCCCTCGCCCAGCCTCACCCCAGCCCTGTGCTGGCCCCGCTGAGTCCCCTCGCCCAGCCTCACCCCGGCCCCGCCTGTGCTGGCCCCGCTGAGTCCCCTCGCCCAGCCTCACCCCAGCCCTGTGCTGGCCCCGCTGAGTCCCCTCGCCCAGCCTCACCCCAGCCCTGTGCTGGCCCCGCTGAGTCCCCTCGCCCAGCCTCACCCCGGCCCCGCCTGTGCTGGCCCCGCTGAGTCCCCTCGCCCAGCCTCACCCCAGCCTGTGCTGGCCCCGCTGCATCCCCTCGCCCAGCCTCACCCCGGCCCTGCCTGTGCTGGCCCCGCTGCACCCCGGCACACTTCTGGCTCCCAGGGAGGAAACCTGGGGCGGCCCGGAGGCTCACCAGGCACCAGCAGCATCCCAGGGGCACGGCGCGCCCTCACTCCCCCACACCTCCGTGTCTGCATCTCTCAGGTGGGGGCACTACCACCAGCTTTGAGGGACTCAGTCCAGTGCCCACCGCGAAAGCACCCAGATGAGGGCCTGGCAGGCACCCGCCCCAGGACACTGACTCAGCTCCTCCCCCCACACCCCCCTCTGCTCCCGGACAGCGAGGGGAGGCTGCTGACGACAGGAAAGGCCAGCAGGGAGGTGGCAGGATGTGCGGAGGCCGAGGAAGTCCAGGCGGCAGCAGCCAGGTCATCACATTCACAGGGGCCGGGGCTCCGCCTGCCACGCCCCCCAGCGACCCAGCCCACCCCTCAGCGCGGCACTGACGCGCGCATGCGCAAACACACCCCCTCCGCATCGCCCCCAACCTCACGGGGCAAGCGGGCTGTCAGGGCCTCCCTAAGGCCCGGGGCATAAGTCAAGAGCGGCCCCACCCCTCCCTCCCACAATATCATGGTGGTCAGACGGTTCCGGAACGGGGACCCCTGCTTCCTTTAACTGGAGTGAACTCAGACGGCGCACCGACCCCCCCCGCCCCCGCCAGGCATCAGTTTACCCAGTTGTGCAATGGACACAGTGCATTCAGCTGTGCGCCTCGCTGTGGCAACTGAGACGCGGATACTGACCAGACTTGGGGAGAGCTCACCCGCCCAGGGAAAGCACTGGCCCCTCACCCGCCGGCTCGCCCCACCCAGGTGGCGGAGAAACGGGTATCCCGCCGCTTCGGGCGCCCGAGGAGGGGCTCCGGGACCTTGGGTGGGGCGGGCCGGCTCCTTCTCACCCCGCCCACGCCGGCCAGCGCCCGCACGGCAGGCCAGCCTGCCCGGCCGGCTCAGCGCCACCGCGCA
The DNA here is from genome assembly GCF_051225735.1 of Oryctolagus cuniculus. Taxonomy (NCBI): domain Eukaryota; kingdom Metazoa; phylum Chordata; class Mammalia; order Lagomorpha; family Leporidae; genus Oryctolagus; species Oryctolagus cuniculus. Next base: position 114,714,699 of record NC_142877.1, on the reverse strand, counting down.
AACCGCCAGGGACACCAGACCCGGTCCACCTCCGCGGCTTCCGCAGCCCGGAGCCCTGGCCGCCCGCGGCAGCGCGGGGCAGCGGGTCTTCGGCTAGGAGGCTGGGGGCGGGGCGGGAAGGGCCGCCCGAATCCGTCCGTGACGGCCCCGCAACAGTGAGGAGGGGGGTGCCCGGGCCGGACGGTGCCCAGCTCCTCGGGGTCGCCTGGGCCCCTGGCGGTGAGGAAGCGAGCGAAGGTGTGGAGGCGGCTGGGGAATGCGAGGCGGGTCCGGCCGTCCCGTGCCTCTGGGGTCGCCCTGTCGCCTCCGGAGAGTGAGGCGGGGGCTCCCCCTCGGGCCGTCGCCCCCATCCCGGCTCAGGTCGCGGAGGGGCTGCCCCGAGGGGCACTCACCGTCATGGCGGCGCCCAGGGGCGGCGGGAGCAGCAGGCAGGAAGGCGGAGGGGGCTCTCGGGCCGGGCTCCGCGGCGCGGGGGTCGCGCCGCCGCCGCCCCTCTCGGCTACCCGCCGCCGCTCCTCCGGTCCTTCGCTTCCCCGGCGCTGCCCCAGCCCCTTCCATCCGCCCATAAAACTTTTTTTTTTTTTTTTCAAACTTCCTGGGAGGACCCGGGCGGGCCAATGGGTGGCGGGGAAGCCGGGACAAACAGCGGCGGGGGCCGCGGCGGGCCAATGAGAACGCCGGATGGGCCCAGGGGCGGGGCCTGCCGCGACGGGCCGGGCCGGGCGCGCGCCGCGGCCAGGGCGGGCGGATGGGGGCGGAGGGAGGCGAGGGCGGCGGCGGCCGGAGGGCGGGCGCGCTGGGAGGAAGGAAGGGCTCCGCGCGCAGGTGACTCCGTCCGGCCGGGGCGCGGGGGTGAGGGGCGGGAGGCCGGGCGTGGCCCTCTCGTGGCTCCGCCCCCGCCCCGCCCCCGCCGGCCTGTCGGAACTCAAGGGCCGGTTGATGGGGTCGTGGGCGAAGCTCGCAGCCCCCACGACCCCGCGGGTTGCACTCCCTAGCGGTGCAGCCGGCTTTCGTCCTCACCGCAGACCTGAGGGAGAGGGGCCTTGTCCTGATTTTACTAATGTGAAAACAGGGGCCCAGAGAGGCGAGCCCACCGGCCCGAGGCCACACAGTGAGAAGAGGTAGCTTTCCCCGCAAAGACGCCGCGCCCAAAGCCAGTTCTTGGATGGCAGCGCCTTGCCCCTGCCCCCTCCTCACAAGCAGGTGCTGGGTGTGTGTGGTCTACCTGTCACTCATATCCCCGGAAGTTCCTGGCCATTCGCTCTTAGCCTGCAGGAGCTCAGATGAGAGGGACCTTGGTGGAACTGTTGCTGAACGCACGTGGTAACCTCTGTGGCACAATGACTCAAACCTAGTTACCTTAGGCAAGGTTACTTCCAGTCTTTGTGCCCCCATTCCGCCCTCCAGAAAATGGGGGTGATGCTGGAACCTCGAATAAGTGGGAATTGAAGAAAAGCCGCTGGAACAACCTCTTTCTCCCCTGGCAGTTCTGTTGGGTGGGGGCCGGGAGCCTGGAGCAATGTGCCATTTCAATGAGTCGGCCACCTTGGTTTGGGGTCAAAACTATTATAATTACTCTCCCCACTTCTCAGATGGAGAAGTGGAGGCGCAGGGAGCTGATGTTCTCCTCCACTGGGCGTCTCTCCACTGGGAAGAATGAGGCCGCAGGGAAGGCCACGTGAGTCCAGAAACTGGCCACTGGCAGCCCCCGCCCACCTGCGCCTAGGCATTCAGTCCTTGGGAGGGTGACCGAGTGGACACAGACCCCACCCACCATCAAGGCACCTGCTGGGGGCCTCCCTGTCCATCATAATTTGACCCCTGCCTCCTGTCGCCTGTCACCACAAAGCCAGGGGACCCGCTCTGCATACACGGCACCGGCTACCAGGATTCTCAGGACTAGGCAGGTCCCTCGCCCTGCCTGCCTGCCGGGTCTGGGGCACTTCTCGTTCTCGGTACCCCAGAACACTGGCTCTCCCTCTCCCCTTCTTCCCCTTCCTCCTCCAAATGGTTGCTTGCCTTCGGTTCTGAGTCCAGAGGAAGCGTGCTTAGTGACTCCTCAGCCAGCGCTCCTGCACCTGACGCCTTGCACAGTGCTCCCTGCGTCTGTTCATTCCCCCACCCCCCACGCACCACACTAAAGCCACGCTGTGCTCTGAGCAGGTCCACGTTAGCGGCCCCGCCTGACCGCTCCTGTGGGCAGGCATGGAATGGTTTTTATCTCGAAGGCCAGCCCAGTGCCTGCTCAGGAAACACTGGACAGGAGAAGGAATGCACGCGCGAGGGCAGCACCCAAGACAGGGCACGGCTTCAGAAGTGAGCTGTTAAAGTGGCCGGGACCGTGCTGGGGTTAGCCAGTGCCAGCCTGAGACCAGTTTCACTACGTCAGCCCCAGGGCTGTTAGCAGCTGCCCTCAGGGACATCTCCAACTCGCCATCTTCCTCATTCCCACACCAGGGAGCGGTGCAGTCAGATGCACCAAGCCTCACTTGTCCCATCTGTCTAATGGGAACACTCACTGAAGACTCGGGGGCTGCAAGGAGGCTCAGGGAGATCAGGGCGCGTGCAGCTGGGTAGGTGGGTTTGTAAACACTTGGCTCTGAGTTCAGCCAGCATGGTTTGTCCCTTGTCCCCGTGTGACCCGGAATGAGATGTTACCCCGAGCTTCATTTCTGCACCTGTACCATGGACACTGGATCTAACGGTGCCTGGTGCTGAGGGCCACATGCAGTCAGGCAGGCCAGGCACTGAGCACGATGCTGGGCATACAGCAGGTGCACAATAGTTGCTGGCTGGGGGCCAGCTTCGTGGCGCAGTGAGTTAATCCTCTGCTTGTATCCTCAGAGGACCACCAGTGCAAGTCCCAGCTGCTCCGCATCCTATCCAGCTCCCTGCTGATGCACCTGGGAGCCCAGTGGGTGATGGCTTAAGTACTTGGGTCCCTGCACCCACTTGAGAGACCAGCATGGAGTTCCTGGCTCCTGGCGTTAGCCTGGTCCAGACCTGGCTGTTACAGCCACCTGGGGAGGGAACCAATGGATGGAAGATCTCTCCCTGTGTCTCCCTCTCTCTGTCACGCTGCTTTTCAAATAAATAAGAAAATTTTTAAAAAATGGCTGGTTACCATCATCGTCACCCCACAGCTTGCCTCCACTTACCTCCCCCTTTTCCCACTCAGGACTTCCCTGTCCCCTCCTGCCAGACCTGCTGTGTGCCTGTGACCTTCCCTTAGACAGATCAGGTCCCGCAGGAAGTGGGGAACGGGTGAGCAATTTCCTGTTTGAGTGAGGTCCCCCGGTCCCTGTGCGTCCCAAATCCCTGAGCGCCGACGGTCTCCCCACAGAGGTGGCGCAGGGGAGCTGACTGCACCCCTCCCCCCTCCAGGAAGGAGGCAGAGCAGCTCCTCACCCCTCGAGTGGCAGCGGTGCAGCCCAGGCCAGTCAGCTCACCTCCCTAGGCCTTACTCCCTGCTTCTGTGCAATGGGTGTGCCGCCTCTGGGCTGTCCAGGCCAGTGCTAGGCCCACCGGGTAGTGAGCACGAGAGGCGGCCTGTCGTGGACTCCACCGGCCAGCCAGCCCGTAGCCCCTGGAGAGGGCGAGGCCCCTTCTCCAGCTGTGCAGAGGGGGCAGGAGGGGGCAGGTCACAGCTGCCTCCCCGCCCTGCCCTGGAGGAGCCCCAGACACAGGCAGGTTACGTCACGCCAGATGTTTGTGCAACTGGCTCAGGCCCAGGTCTGAGCCACACTTCGCAATCCCAGAGTCCCTTGCAGGCCTCCTTCCCCCCACCTGGCTCCCCTCGGCCCAGGGCTGGTGAGGAGCTGCTGACTGGGAGCTTTGGCTCCCCCAGATGACTCAGTCACCCCTCACCCCTGCGAGCCCAGGCGCTCCGCCTCCACCTCTCCCTCCGTGGGGTGGGGGGCGGCATGCCTCCTCCTCAGCCCCCACACTGCCTTCTTTGCCCAAGCCACCCCTGCCCCCTCCCTCTCCGGTCCCTGCTAGAGCCAGCCTACCCTTTGCCACCTGAGGACCCCCAGAGACAGCAGGAACGGATTGAACAGCGTGGGCCGGTCCCCGGGCATCCGCCATGTGGTCACCAGTCGGCCCTTGAGGGCGCTCCCAGCCTTGCCCTCTGCTGGCCTCTCGTCTGCCTGTCAAACAGGGTCCAGTGTTGGCCCCGGGTCTCTTTGGCCAGAGGCATCCCTGGCCACAGCCTCCCCTGCCCACCGCAAAGGCCCAGGGTTCCCATCTTTCTCCCCTCCCGCAGCTGCCAAGAAAAGTGGGCCAGCACTGTGGTACAGGCGGTCATCCCATTGATTCGAGTCCCGGCTGCTCCACTTCCCATCCAGCTGCCTGCTAATGCGCCTGGCAGGCAGCAGCGATGGCCCGAGTGCTTGGGCCCCTGCACCCACATGGGAGACCAGGATGGAGTTCCTGGCTCCTGGCTTCAGCCCAGCCCAGCCCTGGTAGCTGAGGAGTGACCCAGTGGATGGAAGCTCTCTCTTTCAGTGTGTCTCTCCCTTTCTCTCTGTCACTCTGCCTTTCAAACAAATTACAAAAATCTTCTTGAGGGGCCGGTGCTGTGGTGCAGTGGGTTAACGCCCTGGCCTTTAGCGCCAACATCTCATATGGGCGCCGGTTCAAGACCCCACTGCTCCACTTCTGATCCAGCTCTCTGCTGTGGCCTGGGAAAGCAGTAGAAGATGGCCCAAGTCCTTGGGCCCATGCACCCACATGGGACACCTAGAAGAAGCTCCTGGCTCCTGGCTTTGGATCGGCACAGCTCTGGCCATTGTGGCCAAATGGAGAGTGAACCATTGGATGGAAGACCTCTCTCTCTCTCTCTCTCTCTCTCTCTCTCTCTGCCTCTCCTCTCTCTGTGTAACTCTGACTTTCGAATAAATAAATAAATCTTTTAAAAAATATTCTTGAAAAAAAAAAAATAAAACGACCTTATTAACTCGTTCACACTAGCGTGTGTTTGACTGATAGGCCGTCTAGGCTCAGCGCCCTGGGGAACCTGTGCCAGCGGGTAGGCAGTACAGAGTGCATTTGGTTCCTATGCCAAATGAGCCAGGATTTCACGCCTAAGTACAGACTTCCTATTTCTCGTGAACTAAGGACACAGAAGCCCCTCTAGGCCCATCTGGAGCCCAGGTGTCCCCAGCCCAGCCCTGCTCTTCTCACCTGGTCACCTGCCTGGCCCCCAGGGCGGTGGGTCAGTGACCACAGGCCAAGGGAAAGGAACGGATCCCAGACTTCTGCAGGCCCCCCGCCCCCCGCAGGACCCCCAGATGCCCTCCCTTTGCAGTCTTCCTTGCCTGGAAAACCAAGGCCCTGGAGAGGCAGAGGGGCTGCCCACACCACATGGGACAGCACAGGGCCACAGGGCTCTGGGGCAGGGGAGGCAGGGCAGCGTCCCCATCACAGCCCTGGTCACGCAGCACGGAGCCGCGTCCCTAGACAGCTCCACGGTGACCTGGGCTCGCCTCCCACGCCCGCCCAGGCACACAGGAGGGCTCACCAAGGCCCCTCGTCAGGGAGTGCGTGAACGAGGGCTGCTGCCCGGGAGCAGGCCCAGAGGTTTTCCGTGTTGCTGGGACGGGCCCCTTTCACGGAGACAAGAGCAGGCCCCATATTGCTGCTTCCTCTTTGTTCCCAAGACCCCGGCTCCAGGAAGTCGGAGAAACAACGAAGGAAGCACAAAGTTGTCAGAGCCCCCAGGAGGCCTGGGGGTGCCATTTCACAGATGGGAAAACTGGCTCAGCCAGCGTCTGAGCACCGCCCTGCAGGAGGCCCAGCAGGAGGTCAGGGCAGAGCCAGGCAGCAGCCTGGGCGGGGGTGGGGGATGTGGGGGCCTGCAGGGAGCGCACTGGCCCTGGGCTCTGTTCTGAGTCCAGCCTCCGGCTGGCTGTGTGGCCTGGGTGGCTGCCCTGCCTCCCTGTCCCCATCTGCACAGTGAGGGGTCGGGCAGAATCCCCCCAGCTCCGACTAGCAACAGGGCCAGACTGGGGGGCTCCCCTGCACCACGCAGAGGCTCTGCTGTCGCCCCTGGCTTCTCTGGAGGCAGCTGGGGGGTAGCAGGGAGGGAAACAGCGTGGCTTGTCCACCGTCCCCACCCCCGCCGCCCGCTGTCCCGCTGTGCTGTGCTGGGCGCTGACCTCACCCCCGGAGGCTCAGGCTGATGGGAACAGTCTGTTTGGCAGGTGGTGGGAGGGTGGGGCAGAGCCTGGGCTCCAGCCATGGCCAGGCCTCCTGTGGCCTCAGGGGGTCCCCTCCCCTGCACACATCGCTCTTGCCTGGGGTCCCTGGAGACCCTCAGCCCCAGTGCTTCTCTGCCTCCAGCTCCAGGAAGCCCCTGCCCCTCTCTCAGCCGGGCCCGGCCCTGGAGAACTGGGAGGACCTCGTTCCCAGAGCCCATCACGGGCTCTGCAGTTCGCCTGGGGGAAGGCAGCAGAGTGCTGGGCTTCTGACCCCAGGCCGGTCCGCTCGGTCCCCAGGCCACAGACAGGGCTGCCACACAGAGCAGCTCCTCCACGGCCCCACCGTGCACACAGATGACCCCGAGGCACAGCCAGCCGTGGTGCGACTCAGCCCCCCGCCCCAGCCTCATTTCCCTCCCCGCTCCCGATCCGTGCGCCCATGCCCGTGACCCCACTACCGAGTCTGCCTGCTCCTGGTCAGTCAGCGAGCCTCGGCCTCTGCTTGGTTCTGACTCCTCAGGCTCTTCGGGCTGGAACTGGAGACGGAAAGAGCACAGCTTAGCCCAGGTTATCCCCCGGGAGGCTACCCTTCCACCCGCCTCCTCATCTGCCCGCTGTCACCCATCCATCCAGCACCTCTCTAGCACCCAGCATCCGTAGATCCTCACGTCCACCCAACCAGCCAGTGCCCATTCCACACCACCCACCCTCTCCTATCCCACATCCACTGTCATTCATGCACGCACTTGCCCATCCCCCACTCAGTCACCATCCAGCCAGCATCCAACCTCCATCTACGCATCCAACATTCATTCACCGGCCAACACCTGACGTGCGCAGCCAGGCGACGTCCACCCGGCCAGTCATTCCCAGCCTCATCCCAGCTAAGCAACACCCGCCAGCCACCCACCACGCATTCATCGCCATGTGTGCCTCCATCCACCGTCCACCCAGCCCTTGTCCATCCCAGTTACCATCCGCCCCGCACCCACTGTCTGCCCATCATCCACTCACCCCCTCATCTACCCACTGACCCATCCAGTTCCCCTCTGCTGCCCGCATGCGCTCAGAAATCCACCCCCCACCCCACCCCACCCCGCCAAGAGCGAAGCCCGCTCTTTAGGTCAGGGCCTGGGAAGGCAGAGGTACAGGCACAGCCCCGCCCCCATGGCACTCTCATGTTTCTTAAGGGGAAATGGCAGCCCAGCGTGACAGATGGCGGGGAGCAAAACCGCCAAGCCTGGGGAGGGGGAGGGGGAGGGGGAGGGGGCGGGCACTGCCAGCCCGGGGGTGGGGCGCGTATCCAGGAAGGCTTCTCAGGACAGCCGACTGCGCTTGAACGACACACAGGCGTTCGGCAGGTGAAGAAGGAAGGGAACAGTGGGAACAGCATGTGCAAAGACAGGGAGGTGCGCACGCAGGGCCTGCAGCCCGAACAGGGGCGACTGGGGTGGAGGGCAGGGGAGGAGGCCTTGAGGGCCAAGCCAGGAGCAGCTGCAGCCCCAGCAGGCCCGGGCCCAGGCCTCGCTTTGCCCTTCGCTCTGAAACGCCCTCGAGGACCTGGCGCTTCTGCCCTCGCCCCCGCCCCCCCCCCCGTCACCATCTCCCAGCCTCCCAGAGACCCCGGGCCTTGGCAGGGAAGGACTCCCGCTGGTGAGTGTCCCTGTGGTGGTGAGGAAGTGCGGGCACGGGGGCCGGTGCTGTGGCGCATGGATTAATCCTCTGCCTGCAGTGCGGCATCCCGTATGGGTGCCGGTTCGAGTCCCAGCTGCTCCACTTCTGATCCAGCTCTCTGCTGTGACCTGGGAAAGCAGTAGAGGCTGGCCCAAGAGCTTGGGCCCCTGAACTCGTGTGGGAGACCCAGAAGAAGCTCCTGGCTCCTGGCTTCCGATTGGCCCAGCTCTGGCTGTTGCAGCCATTTGGGGAGTGAACCAGCAGATGGCAGACCTCTCTCTCTGTCTCTCCCTCTCACTGTCTGTAACTCTACCTCTCAAATAAATAAATACAAATCTTTTTTTTTTTTTAAAGCGCAGGTACAGCGTGGACACTGACCTCACTTCTCACAGCATATGCCTAACAAGTCCCCACCTCAGTTTTCTCATCTGTAAAAGGGGGCGACTGAGGCACACGGAACGAAGCACCTAGGGCTCTGTGCCCAGAGCTGGCACACAGTTAGCGCCGATGCCTGCAAGCCTGCGTCATCCCTGGAGGCGGTGGCACCCGACTGTGCACCAAAGAGAGGAGGATTTAGATGAGCGATCACAGCCCCCACAGCATCGCTCTAAGGGAAGCAGCAGAGAAACTGGGGCCGAGAGGGGCCAGAGCAGGGTTGGTGAGGCCACCCTGGGCTTGGGAACTTGGAATACAGGGGAAGGAGAGGACGTGCCCATGCTGGCCATGGTCCCGGGCAGGGTCAGGTGCCAGCCAGCAGACACAGCACAAGCCAGGTGTGGTGGGGCCAGCGGGGAGAAGGCCCTGCCCCCAGAGTGTCTGGCGTGAACCTCGGTGACCTGCACCGAGCAGAGCCGGGTTCCAGCCCTGCCCGGCCTCGCTGCCTGTGGCATCCTGGACAGGTGGCTTCACTGGTCTCCGTGAGTAAGGAGTGCCTGTCTCCTCGGGTTGCCATGGAGACTAAGTGGGGTGAGTACGCAGACATTCCGACGGAGGCGTGGCCACAGGAAGTGCTCATGGAAGCACAGGCCATAATCAGCCCTGTTCAGTTTGGCGGCCAGGCCAGGCTTGGTCAGCAGGGAGGGTCGGCTCTGAGCCCCGGCAGTGGTGCAGGAGCTGAGGTTACCACACAGGGGGACCTCTTGGAGGGCACTTGTGTGGGCCGGGCCGACTCTGGCTGCCCCTGGGGACCGGGGAGCTACTCACCTCCGGTGCGGGCAAGCTGGGCCTGTCCAGGTCGCTCCTGCCCCCCAGCGGGCCCGGGTGTTCCAGATCAGCCGCCACAGAGCTCTCCGGTCCACTTGTCACTTTCGTCTTTGGCCACTGGGTGGAGGTGCAGGCAGGGCCGGGCGGCTGGGTCAGACTCTGGGGCTGCTGCCCCGGGCTGTGTCCATTGACAATGGTGGCCTCTGCCCATCCTTCAGGCTGCCCAGGGGGCTCCTGTTCCGGGGCGTCCTTTGGGCCTGGAGGATCCAGCTCTGGGCCTGGGGCCTTGGCCGGGTCACCCGAGTGGCCCTCTGGGTCCTTGTGGGGCAGCCGGGCCTGCAGGAGCTGCAGGAGGCCTTCCCAGTCCAGCTGCGGGAGGCGGGCCCAGGCTCCGTCCCCAGGGGCCCGCAGGAGGCCCAGTAGGTCCCTCCAGTCGAGCTCGGGGTGATGTGGGTGCGGGCAAGTGCCCTCAGCCCCCCTGCCCGGGGCAGAGGCGACGGGCGGCGAGGACCCTGCTGGGCCTATCCAGGGCATCTCAGGGGGGCTCCCAGGCTGACCAGGTCCAGACAGCTCCTGCAGGCTGCCCCAGCCTCTCTGGGCTGGCTTCTCAGGGGGCTCCCCCCAGGCCTCCGCCTGTTCCCAGCTGGTGCCGGGCGAGCCCCCCCACATTCCCTCTGGGGCTCTGGTGGCCCCAGGGCTGAACCCCCCAAGTTCTTGCCGGGCCTCGGGGCCCAGGCCCTCTTCCTGGGTGCTCCAGCTCCTCTCCAGGCGTCCGTGAGGGCCCTGGGCCCCTGGCACCTCACCCTGACCCTGCCACCCTGCGGGAGGCTCTCGGGAGCTTGCCCGGCCACCCCCTGACCGCGGCTCCCTCTCCGAGGGCCTGGCTGCTGTCCTGGGAGGTGGCGAGGTCCCCTGGAGCCGCCGGTCCCCCTCAGGCCGTCTCTCGGGACTCCGGGGACGCGAGGGCTGCGTTCTGCTCCGCCCGGCCGGGTCTGCTTGCTTGACAGGGAGCTTGGCCGCCTGGGGACGAGGTGAGGGGTGGGTAAGGCTCCGGGCCCCGGCTGGGTGGCCGCTGTCCGCCCTAGGGTCCTGGGAAGGACGCGGCCATGCCCTCAGCAGCCTGGGCCAGAGCAGGTGGACAAGCGCGTGGGGTCTCCAGCTCTCCTGCCCAGCGTCACGTCTTCCCTCTCACCATTTCCTTCAGTTCTAGAAAGAGATCTGCAGAGAGCAGCTCACTTTCTGGGACCCCCCCCCCGCCCCGAGATACTGATCCCAACCTGGGCTATCAGGTGCCAGAATTTCCACGCCAGCACCCGGTCCCGCGGGGGCGGGCCTGGCGCCCTGTGGGTCTCTTTAGAGAGAACCTCTGCATTCTGCCAAGAGCTCCGGCCCCGGGAGAGGGGAGAGCTGGAAGCCAGGGCGGGGGCTCTGGCCCTGTCATGGAGGACCTCCCTGCCCGGTACCTGAGAAAGGGGAAACCATGGCTGGCTGTCCCGTAGGGGTGCAGGGCCGGGCGCTGGCTGTGCTCACCTGCCTGCTGGGGGCAGGGCTGGACTGTCTCCGAAGCAGCTGACTCTGACCTTGGCTGGGCCGCTGTGACCGTCCCTCGTCTCGAGCCTGGAGGGCCCCCGGAGCCTCGGACTTCCTAGGAGCAAAGACGGCCGCTCCTCTGAGGACCCTGGGGCCGTGCCACCGCCAGCACCCAGTCCCTCCACTCCCACCCACGCTGGGAGGAGCTGTGGGGGATCCAGGGCCCCGAGCGAGGGCTGAGCGTCTTAGGGCCTCAGTTTCCCCTTCTGTGAAATGGAGATGGCGAGGAGCAGCCCCTGCTGCCTCCTGGCGCTGCTGTGAGGACGCAGCCCCGGCCACGGTGGCCCCGAATCATTCAGCACTTCCTGCCACCTACCACCCCAGAAGAAGGTCAGGCTGAGCTTTGTGGGAAGTGAGATTTATTGAGCACCTACTGTGTACCAAGTACTGTGCGCACCATCGCCTGGGGGCCCGCACGTACTGAGCTCCTCCTAAGCTGCAGTGTGCATGGCCCCGTCTCATCCCCACAGCCCGTGCGGCGGGGACAGGCGGTGAGCAGCGGTGTGGCCCCAGCTGCCCTCTTCCTGTCCTTCCTGTCCGTCTGGGATTCTCAGGCCCACGTCCTCCCCCTCCCCCAGTGCCCACTAGAAGAATCGCAGCACTGAGCCTGGGAAACTTCAAGCCATCCTAGTGGTTGGCAAAAGAGCTCTCAGGGAGATCAGAAGGAAGAAAGCCCCCCGCCCAGCACCTCCAGAAAGGCCGACGCCAACCCTCCCGGCAGAGGTCACGGCTGAGCCGCCCGGACTTCTGGGGTTGCTGCCACATCCCACAGAGACGGCCTCTAACCCGGGCAGAAAGCCTTCGGTTCCTGTTTTCTTGCTTAATAACGCAGCCGTGGTTATTAATGGTTAACGAGCTATCTCTGTGAGGGAGGAGGGCCAAACAGACCCCGGGCTCGCCCCTCCCCGCCGTGGGGAAGGGTTCACAGCCCAAGACCCAGCCGTGCCGGGAGCACTTGTTTCGGTGCTGTTTGAGGTCCTGGCTTCATCCAAACTGACAGCTGGAGCTCGGCAGGAGAAACGTGAAAAAGCCAGCCCACGGCCGGCCCAGGGGGGCCCACGCGCGGCTCTGGGCACTGGACCTGCGCTGTGGGCCTGGGGGTCAGAGTTGTGTGTGGGGGTCCCCACGGACCTTCGATGCAGGAAGTCAGGGAGCTCCCAGCAGTACCCAGCAGCTGACTCTGGGGAGCTCCCCAGACGGCCCCTGTTTCTAATCTAACTTTGGGGAAGCCCAACCCCACGGTGGGAAGCGCCTGGGGGCAGGCAGGGGGGGGTTGCAGGTGCTCTGCTCTTACAGGAGCTGGCTTGATAAGCTCACTTTGCTTCCTCCCACACGGAACACAGACACAGCAGCGGGGGCCTGGGACCCCGACGACGGAGACCCGGCCTCTCTGTTACCGAAGCAACAGCGTCCCCCCAGACCTGCTGCTCCGGAGGGCTGGCCTGGCCTGGCCGCACCAAAGATAACAAAGCAAACACGCGGCCTGCAGAAGCTTCCATGGGCCATTGAAAGCCCAAAGCCGGGAGTGCAGCAGACCACAAGAGGATGTTTTGAATTCAAGAGGCCACAGAATGCCTGCGTGATGCTAAGATAAGAGATTCCAAAGGCATCCATGGGAAAACCAAGGTCCCCCGCGCTTTGAGGAGGGGATGCTAACCCTTTAAGAAAAGGGCTCCAGGCTCACAACACCGCATGGACACAAAGTCCACCCCCGGGATGAGAAATCAGACGCTCTGGTCTGACTCCTACCCAGATGCTCAAATAGTTCTAGAAATGTCTTCCTCGCTGTGGTGTAGTGGGTGGAGCCTCTGCCTACAGGGCTGGCATCCCGTATAGGCACCAGTTCAAGTCCTGGCTGCTCCACTTCCCATCCAGGGGAAGCAGCAGAGAAGGGCCCAAGTGCTTGGGCCCCTGCACCCACATGGGAGACCTGGATGGAATTCCTGGCTCCTGGCTTCAGCCTGGCCCAACCCAGCCACCGAGGTCATTTGGGAAGTGAACCAGCGGATGAAACATCTCTCTCTCTCTCTCGGTCCCCACTCCCTGCCCTCTCCCACTCTGCTTTTCAAATAAGTAAACCTCAAAAAAAAAAAAAAAAAAGAAATTTCATCTTCAGAAAATGCGTGGCTGTCTACTTGGGAAGAGTGCCATAACAGAAGAAAATGAACTACTCAGCACAACACCCTGATGGAAGGGCAAATTCTCCACTTCAGAGAGAGTGGAAGAAGACGCACAGAAGTAATTAGAGTGCACCCATATTCCTAGTTTCTAGTCAAGGCCTTTATCTCTCTGAAAGTTGTGGGCGGGATGGGGGGCGGAGATACAGAAGGACCGTGATAAGATCCCAGCCGTCCAGCTGAGCGAGCTATCGGATGAGAGTGTGCAGGCCAAAAGTGGTACTCGAAGGCCAAAGACGCGGAGGACTTGGCAGGCGCTGGAGCCACACGGCAGGATGCTGTGGTGCCGGCTACCCCCGCGCAGCGTCACCCAAACCCACAGAGTGCGCGCCCCGTACAGCGAGCCTCGCTGGAGACGGTGGGCCCTGGGTCAGGGCGCCCGGCCCCTCCGTTTTGTTTGCGGTCAAGAGTACATGGCAACTCTCCCTACTTTCTGCTTGATTTTGCTGTGAACCTAAAAATGCTCTTAAAAATTGTGTATGAGAGAGAGAGAGAGAGAAGAGAGAGAGAGGCCGGCACCATGGTGCAGAGGATTAAGCGGCCACTTGTAATGCCGGCGTCCCACATAGACGCTGGTTGAGTCCTGGCTGCTCCACGTCCGATCCAGCTCCCTGCTAGTGCACCTGGGAAGGTAGCAGAGGACGGCCCAAATCCTTGGGCTCCTGCACCCACGTGGGAGACCCTGATGGGGTCCCAGGCTCCTGGTTGCAGCCTGGCCCAGCCCTGGTCATTGTGGTCATTTAGGGAGTAAACCAGCCAATGGAAGAGTCTCTCTCTCCTCTTCTCTCCTCTCCTGCTCTCTGTAACTCTGCTTTTCAAATAAATAAATCTTTAAAAAAGTAAAAAATAAAGAGGCCATTGAAAGAATGACAGGCATGCTGGAGACCACGAGGGTCGTCCCATGGACTTGCGATGGATCCGTTTTGCTGGAAAGGACCCAGGAAGACGGAGAGATGGAGCGCCTCGTGAAGATGCAGATCTGAGAGAGGCAGCGCCGGGGGCGGCCAAGAGGCGGAGTTCCGAGCTGAAACACCGTGCGCCTCTGTAGGACGACGGACAGCCCTAAACACAGGTCGTAGTGATGGCTGCGCAGCGTGCGAGAACTGGAAGCGGATACGGCGGTTCACAGAGACTCCAGGCTACTTGCTCTCTGTCCTCTTGACCTCTCTGGTTCTTGAAACCTCCGGGGTTGGAACCATCGCGGGGAATCTCGACCAGGGTAGGCAGAGACGTCCCCGCCCCCAGCGAGGCCTGGTGGGGCTGACCAGGGAAGCTCGCAGGACACCTGCGCCCCAGGGTGGGAGGGAGGGAGGGTGTCTTGTCCTAGGAAAGCAAACTTCACCTCTAAAAACCCTGCAGTGCTGAGTTCCTTTACTTTAGACACATGGCTCTGGCCATATGCTTAGGTCAACGCCTCTGGGGTGAGCATTTTGGCGCAGTGGTTGCGACACCACTGTCCCTGATCAGAGTGCCTGGGCTCAAGTCCCAGCTGCACCCCCACCCCAGCTTCCTGCTGCTGCACACCCGGGGCAGGCAGCAGGTGCAGGCTCAAGTAGGTGCGTCCCTGCCCCCCGGTGTGGAGACCCAGACTAAGTTCCTGGCTCCTGGCTTGGTCCTGGCCCAGCCCCAGCTGCTTGTGGGCGTTTGGGGACTGAACCAGCAGATGGTCTCTCTGCCTTTCAACTAAATGAAATAAATAAAAGTAGGTTGCGCTCTCTCTTTTCTGAAATGCATGGGGACCTGTGAGTTTTCTTACTTCAGACAGAAAAAATCCACGGGTGGGCACCTTCTTCTCCCTTATTTAAGAAGAGGGGGGAAAAGGCACAAATAGCTCGTGCCTCTGGATCCAAGGGTTTGGAGTTCAAGGTCATTTAATAAGTGCGCTTTCTCTCCCATTTCACAGACGAGGAAACTGAAGCTCAGGCAGGTGAAATCACTTTGCCAGGTCATCAGGTAAGGGGTGGGTCTGGCCCAGATCTTGAACCCAACGCGCCCGACGCCCACCTGCTCTTAACCACCGGGCTGTCTACCCCATCACTTAATCCTCAACACACTGCAGGATCAGAGCTGAAGTGACTGCTCCAAGGCCACGCAGCTGGCCGAGTGGCAGGGTACAGGGGTGGGGTCCCTTGCTTCTGGCAGCCTCGCACCTGTCCCGAGGCCGCGCCTTCTCCCCAGCCCACCTGGCTGCCCCCGCCCTGGGCTCACCTGCGCTCTTGCCGGAAGAGGCGCTCCACCTCTGCGCGGCCAGGGCTGTGGGTGCGGCCCCCGTTGCTGCCCTGCGCCTGGGGTCCCGGCTCCCTCTGGGCAAGCCTCCTGGGCGGGGGCAGGTCGGCCAGCACGGTGTACTCCTCCCTCTCCAAGTTGTGCCTGGTCTCCCCAGGGGGCACCGAGCCCCGGGAGCCACCCGAGCTGCCCGGTGGAGGTGAGGGCGCCAGCAGCGCCAGGTCACTGGGTGGGTGGCGGGGCGGGGATGAGGCTCGAGGGGCGTCGCGATGGCCGATGCACACTTGGGGGAGCAGCAGAGAAGAGCCGTGCAGGGAGTCGGTGGAGGGGGCCAGGCTCTCTGTGCTCGTCCCTGGGGGGTCCTGGAAGAAGAGGGAAGGCTCCGGAGCCTGGCGCGGGGGGGATGAGAAGGAGGGGGCGTCCCGGTGCCCAATGCACACAGGGGTGGGGAGCCGGAGGGGCTCGTGCAGAGAGTCCGTGGAGGGCACAAGGCTCTCGGTGCTGGCCCTGGGGAGGTCCTGGAACAGGAGGGAGGGCTCTGGGGCCTGGCGAGGCGGGGAGGAGGCCCGGGGCGCATCGCGGTACCCAATACACACAGGCGGGGGTAGCTGGGGAGGGTCGTGCTGGGGAGACTGAGTCTCGGAATCTGATGTGTCTGGGAGGAAGGGGAAGGGGTCGAACTGGGTGTGGCGAGGGGGCGAGGAGGCCCGGGGCGCGTCGCGGTGCCCGATGCACACGGCAGGCGGCATGTAGGGGGGCTCGTGGTGAGGCAGGTCACTCTCAGAGGCTCGGGGGTCTGGGAAGAAGGGGAAGGGGTCGTGCTGCAGAGAGCGAGGTGGCGAGGAGGCTCGAGGTGCATCCCGGTGCCCGATGCACACAGCACAGGGGGCCTGGGAGGGCTCTGAGGGCATCTGGGGAGCTCCCCGGGGATACAGAGGAGAGGGCCGGGGGGCGCTGTGCTGGCCAGGGCCGTGGGAGGAAGGTGTGAGCCGGGCCGGCAAGTTGGGCTGCGTGGGGCCAGAGGAGGACATGGGCGGGTCACGGCCTGGCCTGGTGGGAGAGGACGAATGAGACCTGTCACCTTGAGTTGGCCGAAGGGCTATGGACGCCCAGGGCACCTCGCTTTGCTTGGCGCGAGATGGGGAAGAGGTTCGCGGGCCGTCACTCTGAGTTGGCCGGAGGGGAAAGGAGGCCCAGGGGATGTCTTTGTTGGTGCGGTGGGGCGAGGACTGCCTGGCGTTGCTCCGCGGGGCGGCGCGGGGTGGAGATGGTGGCCCAGGACGGTCCTTCGGGGCGCAGCTCTGAGCAGCAGGCGCTCCGGGGTTGTCCCGCCGGAGGGAAGAAGTGTGTGGCTTGTTCCTCTGGGTACAAGCAGTTCTGAGGTTATCCCATCTACTACAAGAGGCTTTAGGGCCGTCCCGCTGGGCACAGGAGGCCCTGGGGTTGTCCCGCTGGGTCATTCGGTTGGGAGAGGAGGCCCTGGGGTTGTTCCGTTGGGCACAGGAGGCCCTGGGGTTGTCTTGTTGAGTGGTTCGGTTGGGAGAAGAGGTTCTGGGATTATCTCGTTGAGTGGTTCGGTTGGGAGAAGAGGTTCTGGGATTATCTCGTTGAGTGGTTCGGTTCGGGGAGGAGGCCCTGGGGTTGTCCCGTTGGGCACAGGAGGTCCTTGGGTTGTCCTGTTGGGCAAAGGAAGTCCTGGGGTTGTCCCGTTGGGCACAGGAGGTCTTGGAGTTGTCTTGTTGAGTGGCTCGGCTGGGGGAGGAGGCCCTGGGGTTGTCCCGTTGGGCACACGAGGTCCTTGGGTTGTCCCGTTGGGCACAGGAGGCCCTGGGGTTGTCCCGTTGAGTGGCTCGGTTGGGGGAGGAGGCCCTGGGGTTGTCCCGTTGAGTGGCTCGGTTTGGGGAGGAGGCCCTGGGGTTGTCCCGTTGGGCACACGAGGTCCTTGGGTTTTCCTGTTGGGCACAGGAGGCCCTGGGGTTGTCTCGTTGAGTGGTTCGGTTGGGGGAGGAGGCCCTGGGGTTGTCCCGTTGGGCACACGAGGTCCTTGGGTTGTCCCGTTGGGCACAGGAAGTCTTGGAGTTGTCTTGTTGAGTGGCTCGGTTGGGGGAGGAGGTCCTGGGGTTGTCCCGTTGAGTGGCTCGGTTGGGGGAGGAGGTCCTGGGGTTGTCCCGTTGAGTGGCTCGGTTGGGGGAGGAGGCCCTGGGGTTGTCCCGCTGGGCACAGGAGGTCCTGGGGTGGTCCCGCCAGGAAGTACAAGTAGAAAAGGCAGCGTGGGGGTGGTCCTGCTGAGCAGCAGAGGTGCTGGGGTGCTCTCGCTGGCCGTCTCTGGGGGAACAGGAAAGTTGAGGGTTGCTCTGACGGGTGGTCGAGGCTCTGGGGGTATCCCATTGAGTGACTCTTGAGGGAGAGGTGGCCCAGGGAGTGTCCCGCTGTGTGGACGAGGCCCTGGGGGTGTCCTGTTGGGCAGGTGAGGTCCAGGGGGTATCCCTGTGGGTGATTCGGGGAGGCGAGGTGGCGCGGGGTGTACTGCGCTGTGCCGAAGCGGCCTGGGCTGTGTCCCTTTGTGCAGAGGGAGCCTGGGGGGTGGGGCTCCGAGGTCCGCTCTGTGGCGTGGTGGAGGCAGCCTGGCCAGACGCTAAACGGTGCCGCTCCAAGGAGAAGCCCCCGTCCTCTCCTCGGAGCTTCGCCCAGCGCTGTCCGGCACTCCGGCTCCCTCTGCAGGGGTCTGGAGCGAGAAGAGCGAGGTTAGAGCTAAGGGGAGGGGTGCAGGCAGCGCTCACTCCTTCCTTTGCCCCTGGGACACTTTCTTCTTAGAGGCCTCACTGTCCATACCAAATGACTCCACCCCTGGCCAAAGCTGATCAAAGCCTGGAGACCTCCCTCCAGCCCGGGCCAGGGATTTGAAATTGAGACCCAGTCTGACTCAGCCCACGGTGGGCGGGCTCCAGAGCTGAGGGTCACAAGGTCAGGGGATCCAGAGAGAAGGCAGAGAAGCAAAGCGGAAGTGTACAGCTTTGGCGACAGCCTGTGTGGCCCGCGTGAGCCACAGACGCCCTCCCAGATCTCCTCCCCGCAGCTGGACTCCGGGCAGGTCCCCAATTTCCCCACGTGAGCCTGCGTCACCGCGACAGGTTTACAGCACCTGGTCCCTGCACCAAAGGCGCGCCCAGGGCAGCCATGAGGACCGCAGGGTTGGGGGAGGGCAGCCCCCTGTGGTCCGCCAGCTGGGACTCCTTGGAAAATGCAGCCTCAGGTCCCAGACTCCCCAGCAAGGCGTGCACCTTGCTAGCCTGGCAGTGCGTGACTGCTCCCGACGGCGACAGCTTCCAATCATGCCACACCTGCTGTCACCCTCCACCTGGCTCACCTCTGTCACCCAGGAGTGTTGGGCACCAGGAGAGAAGGGAACAGCACTGTGGTCTTGTCTTGAGGGAGCCACGACCGCCTTCCCTCAAGTCCACGCCCAAGGCCACCTGTCCTCCCCGCCCCAGCTCCGCCCCCTCAGCCCTTCCCTGAATTCCCGCACCCAACACACAACCGAGCACCTTTGTCGTTGCTGCCTGATGGGCCATTGCCCCGCGGCCACCCCTAAATGCAGTCCCAATCCTGCCTCTCTCATACCTCTGTCCCCTCCTCCTCGCTAAGCCACTGTCACCTCTGCCCTGGACAGGGCTGTGTCCCCCACCCCCACCACCATCGTCCTGTCCAAGGAGATTCTCACGGCATTGAGGGAGAAGCTGTCACAGGTTAGAGGAGACGGGATGCAATGCAGTGTGGGCCCGGAGAGGGGTACTGGAAGAAAACCCAGCGGCTGCAGAACGCCTGAGGTTGGGTTAACAGGATGGCGCCCCCGTGAACGCCATCACTTTGATCATTGTCCTCTGACTGTTTGTGACGCTATAACCCGGGGGAAGCGTACAAGGCAAATTCCGTTACCTTTGCCACTCTTCCATAAATCGAAGAGTATTTCTGTATAAACAGTTAAGGCGCAGGGACGCCTCACCAGCTGGGCATGAAGTTCAGGGCTTCCCACGGCCCGCCAGGCTCGGCCCCGCCCTTGCTCGCCCTCCTGAAGCCCCCACCCCCACCCCAGCCTCCAGCACGGTCTCCCCGCAATTCCTCCACGCCACACTTCTCACCCCAGCGCCTCTGCTCCTGCTGCTACCTCTGTCCAAAGCATGCTTCTGCCGTCCTGGCTCCTTCTCAGCCTCGGGTGTCGGCTGGGCGGCAGCAGCCCGCTGCCCTCTCCCTGTGGGCCTAGCTTGTTTCTTTCCCTGCTCTCTCCCCGGCGAGCTCCCCCCGTGTAGCCGGGCCTGGGCTCGTCTTCCCCATCCTATCTCCAGGGCTGGGAAAGCAGTGAGGCCTCAGCCTGCAGTCCCCAGGCCTGGAGTGTGGGTGCTGGCTGAGAGGTGGCCTTGGCCTCCATTCCTGGGGCTTGCAGCTGGCTCAGAGCCCCCAGCCCCAGCGCGGTCCCTTTCCTACCACCCCCCCGCCCCGCCCCACCCCAAGCTGCCTTCGTAGGCACACGAGGCAGGCTCCATGGACATCCCTGGGCACCCTCCGTCCTGTCCCCCCAGCCAGCCGGGCTCTGCGTAGCTGGCCCCACAATGTGCACGTGCTTTGCAAGCTGGGATGTGCCCAGGGAGAGGAGTGTCCAGAGAACTGGCCAATTCCTCCAGGGCCTTGGCTCCGGCTGCAATGCTGCAAGCTGCCGCCAGGTGGACAGTGGTGCCCCCCGCCGTGGCTTAGGCAGGGGAGGGCCCCCACGGCCCACGGCCCACGGCCCAGGCGGTTCAGGGCAAGAAAGCAGGGAGTTAGGAGGCGCCAGAAGGCGACTGGCTCCCCGTATCGTCTGAGTGACGTTTGAAAAGATGGCCCTGGGCACTGGGGGCGGGAATGGACTGGGGGAGGGGGGCCAAGGCTGAGCCGGGGGGGGGGGGGGATGGCAAGAAGGGGGCGGCCTGGGGCGGCTTTGGAAGGAGGCTCCGGAAACTGCTGATGCCTCAGAGAGCAAGGGCGAGGGGGAGAGCACTGAGCTCTGAGGCCTGAGCCCTGCACTGTGGGCGACCGGGAAACAGGTGTGGAGTGGGGAGCGGGCCGCCAGGCCGAGCCAGCCTGCACCCGCCTTCTCTGCTCTGCTCCTCGAACCCCCATGCCTGTGCACACCCTCAGGTTCCTGCGCTGTCTGGCCACCCAGACCCCAGCGTCCTCCCTCACTCTCCAAACACACCACG
Organism: Oryctolagus cuniculus; assembly: GCF_051225735.1. Classification (NCBI taxonomy): domain Eukaryota; kingdom Metazoa; phylum Chordata; class Mammalia; order Lagomorpha; family Leporidae; genus Oryctolagus; species Oryctolagus cuniculus. Next base: position 114,694,395 of record NC_142877.1, on the reverse strand, counting down.
TCCACCCGCCCTCCACGGGTGTCAGCTCCACAAAGGCGGGACCGGGCTGGCCTGTTCCCAGCTGTTTCTCCAACACTGGCTGGGGCCTGCACACAGCAGGTGCTCAGCAAACGCTCAGAGTGCAATGTGGCACAGCGCCCTACCCGAGTGGTGAGACCCGTCTTGGAAACCAAGCAGAACTCAGGCGAGAGGGGCTGGCGCTGTAGTGCAGCGGGTTAGGCCGCGGACTGCAATGCCGGCCTCTCATAGCGCCCATATCGGAGTGCCGGTTCGAGACCCAGCTGCCCTGCTTTGTAATCCAGCTCCCTGCTAACGCGCCTGGGCAAGCAGCAAAAGATGGCCCCAGTACCTGGGGCCCTGCCACCCATGTGGGAGACCAAGGTTCAACCAGTGGATGGAAGAGCGCTCGCTCTCTCTCTCCCTCTTGTTCTGCCTTTCCAATAAATGAATAAATTATTATTATTATTTTGACAGGCAGAGTGAACAGTGAGAGAGAGAGGCAGAGAGAAAGGTCTTCCTTTTTGCCGTTGGTTCACTCTCCAATGGCCGCTGCGGCCGGCGTACCGTGCTGATCCGATGGCAGGAGCCAGGTGCTTCTCCTGGTCTCCCATGGGGTGCAGGGCCCAAGCACTTGGGCCATCCTCCACTGCACTCCCTGGCCACAGCAGAGGGCTGGCCTGGAAGAGGGGCAACCGGGACAGAATCCGGTGCCCGACCGGGACCAGAACCCAGTGTGCTGGTGCCGCAAGGCGGAGGATTAGCCTAGTGAGCCACGGCGCCGGCCCTGAATATTTTTTAAATAGAAGAAGTCAGGCATGAAATCAAGGAGTCCCTGGCTTCTGGAAAGACAGCGACTGAGCGTGCAGTGAGTGAGCCGGGGGTCTGGGATGGGGTTCCGGGGCAGCCAAAGGGCAGAGCCGAGCAGGGAAGGGGACCAGCAAAGGAGAGGGGCGAGAGCAGGGAGCGGGCAGCAAGGCGCTGACTCAGCCCGACGCTGGGCCTCACAGCACAGGGCCCGGCTCAAAACCTTGTCCCCCAGGCTCGCAAACCCTGCACAGCCGGCACCGCGCGTGTCCCTCCCTGGTCATCTGCCCTCGGCAACGGGCGCTGCCACCCGCGCAGACACCCAGGCCCCAAGCTGGGACTACGCCCCCTCCTGTGCCACACCCACCTCCGTCCTCTCCTCACCCCACAACCACGGCCCGAACCCGGGTTTCTCCATCTCTCACTGGATGGCTGGAATGGAGACTGGAGGGCAGCACAAACGGTCCTGCTGACCCTGTGCGGTTGGCCTTCCAGGTCATCTGCTCTATCAACTGTCTGTCATCTCTCCCCCCCATCTGTCATCTAGCGAATCTATCACACGCCTTCCTCCCTCTCCCTGTCACCTCTGCCCCACCCCCACCCCAGCCATCTTTGGACCTCTCTTGGAGAGTGGGGTGACGCGACCATGAACCCCCACGCGTCTCATCAGAACAAGGACATTCTCTTTGCCAAGCACAAGGTCACTGTTGCGCCTGGAGCTTAACGCACAGTCCAGATTCAGGTGGCCCAGAGGCCCCGGTAACGCCTTTCACCGCCCCTTCTTCTGTCCCCGGCCCTGCCTCCGCTGCGCCCCAGCCCCCTTTTTGTCTTTCATATAGAGCCTGGTCCGAATGTCCCTCTGCAAAATCGGCCTGCATCTGTCTGATGCCGGTGGGGTGGGGTGCACTCGTGGAAGGGAAGGGACGCCACGTCCTGGCCGGCACAGGCCGTCCCGGGGCACCTGGCGCGCTGCTGGCCCCGCACTGGGGACGCTGTACAGCCACGTGGGTAAGGGGACGCCTGCTTTGTCTCTCCGTCCCTCTAGAATCAATGCAGACTGAGGGGCAGTACTCGGGGCTGAGTGTACTGTTCCCGACAATCTTCCGCCCAGGGGTTTAGCACCTGCTGGACATTCACACCGGAACTGGTTATCCCGATGGGGCCGTGCAGGCCTCCTAGGTGGCTTCCTGTCCTCGGGCCTCACCCTGCTCCAATCCATCCTTTCTGTGTGCCTTGCCCCGGTGCGGTTCTCAAGGCACAAATTCAATCACTCCCCCGCCCCAAAAACCTTCCACAGGAGCCGGCCTTGTGCACAGCGGGTAAAGCCGCCACCTGGAATGCCGGCAGCCCACGTGGGCGCTGGTTAGAGTCCCGGCTGCTCCACTTCCCATCCAGCTCCCTGCTAATGCACCTGAGAAGACAGCGGAGGACAGCCCAAGTCCTTGGGCCCCTGCACCCACGTGGGAGACCCAGAAGGAGCTCCTGGCTCCTGGCTTCAGCCTGGCCCAAACCCTAGCTGTTGTGGCCGTCTGGGGAGTAGAACAGCAAATGGAAGGTCTCTCTCTGTCTCTCCCTCTCTCTCTGTAACTCTGCCTTCCAAATAACTAAAAACATATTTAAAACCACTTCCATGGCTCCCTGCTACTTAGAGGAGACAGGCCAAAGCCCTTGGCTAGGCCCTGAGCCCAGGAGGGCCTGGCTGAACCAACACCCTGCGCTGTGCCTGAGCCGTGTCTGCCATAGAACGGCCACTCACACCCCCAAGCCTTTCCCCGGGGCCCCTCGTCTGGCCAGGAGCCCACCTCTGGGAGAGGGTCTCCCCTGTGCCAGCCCTGCCCCGATTTCCTCACAGCTGTGTCTGGTCCCCCTCCGTCCTGGGCTCCTTGAGGAGGTCCTGGGCCTCCCGGTGTCCCCAGTGTCCAGCGCCCCTGTGATGGACGGCCAAGTGCTGCAGGAGCCAGGGCTGCCACGCCGGCCCGGCCCCCGGCCCCGAATGCCGTCGGTGATGGAGATGCCAGCCCCGGAGGCCACACAGGGCAGCGGGGCTCGAGGACTCCCGCTCGGGGACTCGGAACACAGGCTCACGAGCCGGTGAGCTGCCGACCGACGCTGCCGGCTTCCGCAAGCCTGACCACCAGCGCCACCCCGGCTTCCCTCGGGGAATCGCTTCTCCCTCAGAATCAGGCTGTGAGGGGTGTCCAGGGGTTGCCCCATAGCACCCAGGGACGCAAAGCACCTACCCCATGTCCCAGGGAGAGCCCCTCCTGGGACGTTAACTACCTGGATTGGGGGATTGTGCCCTCCCTGGGGGTGCTGATGAGCAGGCGGACTGCAGCCGGGCCCTGCGGGCAGCCCTCGTGCTGCTTCCTGTGGAGGGTCTGGCTGAGCATGACGCCCTAACAGACGTCTGATGCTGCCCGAGCACCAGATCCAGCCGTACCTGAAACCGCGTCAGCTCCTCCCTAGACGTTTCACTGATGTCAGTCCACTGGGCCCAGCCAGACTCTGTCCCTCGCAACTTGAAGATCCTAACCCAGCAGTTGGGAGGTGACGTACGTGGAGCAGGTGGCAGGTCACACGCCAGCTGCTCCATAATAATGTGGACCTGTGCCACCAAGGCGAGCCCTGCCCAGGTCCCAGATGCCAGCGAGGTGGCAGCTGGGGACCCCAGGCCGTCCCTACGTGACAAACGGACTCACCTTCCTTTCTCTGGCCTGCAGCGTCTCCTCCCGCAGGGGCCCTGGCGACCCTCCGGGCACCGTCAGTGCTCGGTGCCTCCTGCAGCCTCCGAGGGATCATCACGGGCAGCCGGGCCCAGCCGGGGACACCCTCCTGCCTCTCCTCCGAGTCCCAGTCCTGCCGCGGAAGGCGGGGGGGGGGGGGGGATGTGGGGATGGAGAAGGGACCCAGAGCCTGCAGGCCCTCCCGACGGGCAGAAGGAAGGAAAGGCACGGACATTCAAGGAGCGCTTGCTATAGGCTGGGCTCCCCACAGGTGCCGCAGGGCTACCCTCGCTCAACCCCGGGAGGCGCGCGTGCGCGGAGAAGCCAAGAACTTGGCCAAAGCCACAGCCGGGACTCAAGGGCCCAGGGAGGAGTGGGCTTAGATCCCAGCCCCACCGCCTCAAGTAAACTGCCCCTCCCCATGGGCGGCTGTGATGCCCTCAGCCTCTGTGGGTAGGAGGAGCCCTGGCTGGTGCGGGGGTGCGGGGGGGGGGCTCCTGCTCAGCAGCACTGCCCCGCCCCTCTCCTGTGGGCGGGGCTCATAGGAGGCCTTTCCTATCATGATCACTGGAGGGAATCTCCCCGGGGCCCCTTCTCCTTGCCAAGCCCGCACCGCCTGCTCCCGCTTCTCTGTGCCTTGGGACCCTGGGCCAGGGCCGTGGCCGGGCTCACTAACCACCCCGCCCCTCCCCTGGACGCCGCGGCCCAACACCTGGGCCTGCAGTGACCCGAGAGCATGGGGTAGACCAGGCTGCTGGGGACTGAGCACAGGCTCCGGTCCCCGACTCGGCTTCCCCCAGCCCCTGTGCCCAGCAGACTTGCAGCCCGCCCGCCCGGGGCCACTCTGTCCCTCCGGGTGGTTGGTCGGAGCAAGGGGGGGCTGCAGGGGCTGCTCAATGCCAACTCACTGGTGTGTGAGGTACCAGTCCTGTCTGGAAGTTTGGTGGCACCCAGGCCCGGGGGGGGGAGGGTGGAGGGGTTCCCCGGCTCCCACCCCCCGCTCACCACAGAGGACGAGTTGCTGGTGTCATCAGGGGAGCTGCCGTCAGCGTCGGGGCCCTGGTCACAGCTGCCACCTGGGGAGGACGTCGGGCCCTCCAGATAGGGCAACGCACCGGGTTCCTGGCTCCCGCTCCGGGGCACAGCTGCGGGGGCCCCTTCAGGGAGCCCTGCTGACGGGGATGGGCCCCTGGGGGAGGAGACAGACCCAAAGCAAGAGAGAGGTAAGGCGTGACACCGCTCCCAGGGTCACACACACACGCTCTCTCACGGGGACCAGGAACGGGGAAGCTGCTCCTTAGCCCATCGGCACCTGCACTGCGCTCCCTGCACGGTCACCTCCCGCCCCAACGGCCCCGCTCTGCGGTAAGGAAGATGACGCCCATTTCACAGATAAAGAAAGCGAGGCTCAGAGAGGGTAAGAGACGGACCAAGGTCACAGCGCTGGGCAAGGGCAGAGCTGGGTGGTGACCTGAGGCTGCTGCCCCAGCCCCAGCCTCGGCCGTTGTTCCTGGAGCAGGTGTGGGGCTGCCACGCTCGGCGAGACTAACACAGGCTCCCCACGCAGACACCTCCAAGGGCGGGGACAGGGCCACCACCCGCATGCCGGGGTGGGAGCTGCCAGTCTCGATGGCCAGGGGCTCAGACAGGCTTACGGCTGGAGTAGCCCCGAGAGTGGCCCATGGAGGGTCCCCCAAGATGGGGACGGGTGATCCGGGGGCCAGGCGCTGTGGGCCGCGAGGTGAGCCCATCAGAGCTCAGGATTGAGCCCCGGCTACTGCGCTGCCGATCCAGCTCCCCGCTGACGCCCCGGGAGGCAGCAGTGATGGCCCAAGTGCTTGGGCCCCTGCCACACACGTGGGAGACCCGGATGGACGTCTGGGCTCCTGGCTTCAGCCTGGCCCGGCCCTGGCTCGCAGGAGCATTTGGGGGATGAACCAGTGGATGGAAGAGTGCTCTCACGCGCTCTCTCTCGCTCTCTTGCTCTGCCTTTCAAGCAGATGAAAACAATCAAGCATTAAGAAAAAACAGTTCTGAAATTACAGAATTTTGGGACACGCTACTCGCTTCTCCACCACCCCCCCCAGCCAAAAACAGCAATGCAAGCTTGCAAACTAAAGACCCTGACAAGTCCTGCACCAAGACCTTCCACTTCATTAGCCCAGACTCCCTGAAACACTTGGACAGCACAGCCGTTCTGTGTTTTCAAAATAACGCCCCCGGGAGGAGCACTTGTTTGCAAAGCAATGCTGACAACTCCATCCTCCTTCTTCCACAAGCAAAGAGGCAAAGCAGAGAAAAATGGGGTGGCTTGCCCAAGGTCCCATATGGGGACAGACTGAAGCCTTTTCTTCGTCTCAGGCCGGTCCTTTCCAGGCTGCCATGACCCCAAAGCGGCCTGGGGGCGGAGGAAGCCCAGAGCCCATCGCAGCAGCCCCAGGTGGGCGGGGGACGGCGGTGCCCCGTGCAAAAGGAACCAGGAAATGTGATCGGCCGCGAGCCACACTCAGTGCAGGGTAGGTGCAGCGCTGTGCTACGCTTGGGAGCAAGGCTGAGCTAGGTCCTAGAGTGCACAGGGCCCTGGGAAAGACAGCCGGGGCGGGGGCGGGGGGCTCGGAGGCCAGGGTGCAAGCAGAGACCGGCTCTGGGCTCCCCCAGTGAGCCCAGGGCACATGCCCGTGGCCTCTGTGCCCAGGCGCTGAGGACTGAGCACGTGACCCATGCCAGCAGCTGTTACAGAGAGAGGCTGCCGCTGGGAGAAGGCGAGGCTATCCCACCCTGCCCCAGACCCTGGGGCTCCTCCACCTACCTCTCAGGCTCCGGCCTGAGACCCTGGTCCGCCACAGACTGGAGGCTGGGAGCAGAGGTGCCGGGCGGGTCCTCCGGCGTGGGTGGGCCTCGGGGCAGGTCGCAGTAGAGCGACTCGGCGGCGTTCCTGGGCTCCTGGGCCAGAGTTGGAGAGAGGAGGCAGCTCAGCGCCCACGTGGGGGCTCCCTCCCCCTGCACAGCCCCTCCCAGCGCTGGGCGGGGTGGGCGAGCCTCCAGGCATCTCCGGGGATCTCACACTTCCCGGGAGCGCCCCTTGGGACCCAGCCAGAGGCTGGCGGGGCATCTGGTGTGTGCACGCACGCGTGTGCAGGTATGTGTGTGCACAGAGGCTTGTGTGTTTGGAGCACATGTGTGCACATGCGTGCAGGTGGATGCACGTCCAGCAGGTGCACCACTGCCTGTATGCAGAAGTGCACGCAAGTTCATTGGCAAGTGCGGGCGCAGGCGAGGGCTTGGGAAGGGGCAGTGCATGGCGGGACCCTGAAGGGACAGGGAGAAGGAAGAGGTAGACAATGGAGGAGATGGGAAAACAAGAGCTCGGAGCAGAGTTGCCCACTACAGGAGAGGTGGGGGGTTCAGGGTCAAGGCCTCGGGGATGGGGGTGGGGGCCTGAAACTGGCTGCCCGCTCCTCTCTCCTCCCTCCAACGCTCAGCAAGGTCACACCTGCGGAGGCTGGTGCTGGGCTCACCCGGGGGGAACGGCTGCTCACCTCCAGGAGGGCCCCCCCAGCCCTCCCCACCTCCCGGGAGTGGCAGGGCCCTCCCCTGGCAGTGGGGAAAAGCGGCCCTGGCACCCCGTGCCCCGCCTCCTCTCGGGTTACCTGGGCAGTAGGCTCCCGCGGCGGCGGCTGGCGGCTGTCAGCACCCTCGTCCCCGGGGGGCTCAGGCTCAGGCCCCCGCGCTGCCGCCCTCCCAGGCCCTGACTCCAGGCTGTGCGGCGGTGGCAGCGGGCGACGCAACGGAAACCTTAGAGGGGCCGGCTCCGGGAGCAGGGGCCCCTCATTACTGTTTCATAAGCCGGGGCCCAGCCAAGAACAATGCAGGACACGAAACCGTGGGAACCTGATCCCCACGGCTCACCTGAGCGCCAGGGCGGGGCGGGAGCCTAGGCACAGGCTCCCCGGGGACCCCAGAGCCCAGGGCCGAGGCCACGGTCTGGCCAGCACCCCGGGGTGAGCACAGGCTGTCCGGGTTCCAAGGCCAGCGGCGGCGGGGCCTGGGCAGTGCCAAGGAGTGGGCCCGGTGTCTGCCGTCGCATCCCGGCCAGAGGAGGCCCGTCCGGGTTCTGTTTCCCTCTGCCCTGCAGCCTGATTCTGATCAGAGCTCGCAGCACGAGGTGTCAGATCCACAGCCCGGCCTGGCGCCTTGGCTACCCAGGGGACGGCACAGTGTGACTGAGGAGGGAGGCACATGGGGCGTGGCCGAGGGTCCCAAGCCAGCCAGGCAGGCCCGGACCCCTGCCGTGACCCCAGCCCTTGCGCTAACACAGCAGCGGGCTCGGCCTCCAGTGCCCGGCTCTGATTTCCCGTCTGGCGGGTCAGCACGGGCTCTGGCCTCCCGTGGTCCTCGGAGCCCCCGCCTGGCTCTTCCACTTCCCGGCTCGGTGACCCCAACCCACTGGCCTCCCCTCTCTGTGCCTCCTGTTCCCATCTCTGAAATGGACACGGAGGCAGCTGAGCCCCCGGCTGGGGGACTCCTCTGCGGGCCTCCGTCAGCTCTCCAGAGCCTGGTGATCCCAGCGCCCGCCTCCTAGGCGTGGCACGGAAATTACACTCGGCCGTGACGGGCTCACGGTGCTGTCTGGTCCGTACCTCTTAAATATAATCAAGGGGGAGGGGGCTGGCGCTGTGGCATAGTGGGTAAAGCCGCTACCTGGAAGAGCCGGCATCCCACACAAGCGCCGGTTCAAGTCCTGGCTGCTCTACTTCCGATAAAGCTCTCTGCTATGGCCTGGGAAAGCATCGGAAGATGACCAAAGTGCTTGGGCCCCTGCACCCACATGGGAGAGCTGGAAGAAGCTCCTGGCTTCAGATCAGCCCAGCTCCCACCATTTCAGCCATTTGGGGAGTGAACCAGCGGATGGAAGATCTCTCTATATCTCTCCCTGTGTGTGTGTATGTGTGTGTGTGTGTCTTTCTGTAGCACTGCCTTTCAAATAAATAAATAAAACCTTAAAACAGGCAAACAAGAAATATAATCCAGCAATGGAGAGACATTTTCTATTTTTTTTTATTTGGCAGGTAGAATTATAGACAGTGAGAGAGAGAGAGAGAAAGGTCTTCCTTCCGTTGGTTCACTCCCCAAATGGCCGATACAGCTGGAGCTGTGCCGATCCAAAGCCAGGAGCCAGGTGCTTCTCCTGGTCTTCCATGCGGGTGCAGGGCCCAAGCACCTGGGCCATCCTCCACTGCACTCCCTGGCCACAGCAGAGAGCTGGCCTGGAAGAGGAGCAACCAGGACAGACTCTGGCGCCCCAACTGGGACTAGAACCCGGGGTGCCGGCGCCGCAGGCGGAGGATTAGCCTAGTGAACCACAGCACTGGCCATGAACTTGGACATTTTTGCACCAAAATGCACATCCTTTAATTCCTTTTGCCACAGGCTTTCTGGCGTATGCTCAGGTGTCAGAACCAGACCCACTGAGCTCCAGGAGGCTCTGGCAGCCCCCCAGAGTTCAGTTTGAGCCCCAGTGTCAGGGGGAGCCAGCTGGGAACTGCCCAGCTCTGTCCAAGCGGGGGACACTTCTTTAAAAATACTATTTATTTGAAAGGCAGAGTGACAGAGAAAGGGGAAGAAACAGAGAGAGAGAGAGAGAGAGAGAGAAAGACAGACAGAGAGATCTTCCCTCCTCTAGTTCACTCCCCAAATGGCCATGACGGCCATGGCTGAGACAGACCAGAGCCAGGAGCCAGGAGCCAGGAGCTCCTTCCTGGTCTTTCAAGGGGGTGGCAGGGATCCAAGCACCTGGGCCATCTTCTGCTGCTTCCCCAGGCAAGGAGCTGGACAGGAAGCGAAGGTGGGACTTGAACCGGTGCTCCGGCACGGGATGGCGGCCTCGCAGGCTGCCCCACAATGCTGAGCACTGCGAGATGCTTTTTTTTTTTTAACAAAAATACATTTTTTTTTGCTCCAAATGTTTGAATTCTGTGACCTAAAGCTAGGGGCCAACAGAGCCAAGCTTCCAGAATCCTTAGAGGAAAATATGGCTAATGTGGTTCCCAGGAGATTTGTTATGACAGAGAGACGGGGAGACAGAGAGTGGAGCAGACAGAGCAAGCGGAGTGGGGGGGTGGGGGGCCCCAGGGCTCCCTGGGGAAGCAGCAGGAGGGATCCACCCATTCCTTCAACACCCAACCAGGAAGCACCAGGGGGCGGGCTCCGGCGAGGCAGTAGGGGTGTCAGGGAGGCAGAGAGAAGCGCCAGGACACAGAGAACTGGCTGGGGACACAGTCACTCTCCTCGCACTTGCAGGGGCGTTTCACAAGCTGGGGTCACCACGGGGGCCACGGGCACCCCGAGGAAGTGGAGGGCTGCACACGAGCACCCCTCCCTTGATCTTGAGAGCACCTGTGGAGGGCCCCACGCCCTCAGGGCACGCATCGCCATCTCCAGGGGTGCTCCCTGCAGCCCGTCACCTGCCGTGGGCCTCCCCCTCCACCTCCTCCTCTCCCCCACTGCACTCTCTCCCACAAGCACGGCCTTGGCCGGGGCTGGAACCCGATGACAGCCGAGCCCCTGAGCTCCAGCTCCGAGCGGTCCACGGCTCCCTGTGGGCACCTTGCGCTCACGACGCCCCCAGCAACTCCAGACCTCCCTCCCATTCCCCACGCCAAGTGTCCTGCCTGGAGAGACAACTTAGAGTCCACCACGGGTCCACCCCACCCCCAAATCCTGCGAATTCCTCTCCTACTGGATGAGTTTGGAACCTGTGCACTCGCCTCTGTCTCCCAGCTCCTGTCTCCCCTGGCACAAGCCAGTGCCTGCGCTGCTTCTGCCCGGGTCACCCCGATTCACTCTGCCCTCCCTGGACTCCACTCTGCACGGCGGTCGGAGTGACTGTGCAAACTGCAGGCGAACCACCTCCCTCCCTGTTTACAATCTGAGCTCGGCACAGCGGTGAGGACGAAGTTCGGGACGCCCACACCCACATCAAGGTGGGGGGCCTGGGTTCGAGTCCTGACTCTACTCCCAGTTTCCGCTTCCTGCTGGTGCACACCCAAGTAGTTGGGTCCCTGCCACGCACATGTGAGACCCGGATGGAGTTCTGGGCTCCTGGCTTTGGCCTGGCCCATCCCTAGCTGTTGCAGACATTTGGGGAGCGAACCAGTTAATAGAAAGTCTCTGTGGGCCAGCACTGCGGCACAATGGGTAAAATGGCCGCCTGCGAAGCCAGCATCCCATATGGCCGCCGGTTCGAGTCCTAGGTGCTCCACTTCCGATCCAGCACCCCCTGCTATGGCCTGCAGAAGATGGCTCACGTGCTCGGGCCCCTGCACCCATGTGGGAGACCCGGAAGACACTCCTGGCTCCTGGCTTCCGCCTGGCCCAGCCCTGGCCATTGTGCCCATTTAGGGAGTGAACCAGTGGATAGAAGACTTCTCTCTCTTGTCTCTCCCTTTCTAACTCTTTCAAATAAATAAATATAATTAAAAAAAATCTTTCTCTGTCTCTCCCTTTCAAATAAAAGGCAAACAAACACAGAATGAAAAATCTAAAAAACCTTCAGTGGCGCCCCACGACTCTCAGGACAAAAACCTCCACCCCTCAGCGCCTCCACAAAGCCGCGTCCGGCCGTCCTCCTGCTTCCTCTCTGACTTCCCTCCACCCCTCCAGTGTGCCGCCCTCTTTCTGCCCCAGGGCCTCTGCACGTACTGTTGCTGTCCTCAGAGCTAAAGCTTGCACAGCCTTCACCAAGCAGCTGACCTGTGACCTCCTTGGAGGGACTTTCCCCAGGACCTGTCACTGTCATGCCACCTGCTGCACCTCTGTGACAATGATCGCAACAATCACTCACCAGATGACTTTGCTACTGTGCACTTCCTAGGCTGAGCTACAAGCCCCAGGGGGCCAGGAACGTGTTTGTCCTACGTGCCGCTATTTCCCCCACGTCTAGCATCGTCTGGGCACCTTTTAAGTTCCTGTTCAATATGTATGAATATGGTGGGAATTGGCGGACTGTGATTAGAACCCGGACCTCTTGGAATCCAGGGGCCTCCTGTTCCTGCGGGCTGTCCCCCCACGTGCTCGGAGAAGATGACCTCACAGGGCCCGCAGGCTTCTGGTCCCTGCGCTTGGGAAGTTCAAGGGACTTGACGGTGCCAAGACAAGCAGAGAGGCACCGCCAGGGGTTTGGCATCGGGGCACAAGGGTTTGAACCTCAGCCTGCAATGCCCACATCCCATATGGGCACCAGTTCCAGTCCTGGCTGCTCCACCTCTGATCAGGCTCCCTGCTAAGGCGCCTGGGAAAGCAGCAGAAGATGGTCCAAGTGCTTGGGCCCCTGCACCCACGTGGGAGACCTGGATGGAGCTCCTGGCTCCTGGCGTCAGCCCCAGCAGTTGCAGCCATCTGGGGAGTGAACCAGCAGATGGAAGACCCCTCTCTCTCTCTCCATCTGTCCCTCTCTCTGTCACTCTGCCTTCCAAAGAAATAAATAAATCTTTTACGAAAAAGGACTCTCCAGGGGCCGGCGCCGTGGCTCACTTGGTTAATCCTCCGCCTGCAGTGCCAGCATCCCATATGGGCTCCAGGTTCTAGTCCTGCTTGCTCCTCTTCCAGTCCAGCTCTCTGCTGTGGCCCGGGAGTGCAGTGGAGGATGGCCCAAGTCCTTGGGCCCTGCACCCGCATGGGAGACTGGAAAGAAGCACCTGGCTCCTGGCTTTGGATCTGCGCAGCGCCGGGGCATGGCAGACATTTGGGGAGTGAACCAATGGAAGGAAGACCTTTCTCTCTCTCTCTCTCTCTCTCTCTCTCTCTCTCACTGTCTATAACTCTACCTGTCAAATTAAAAAAAAAAAAAAAAAAGGCCAGGAAGGGGGAGGACAGGACACAAGTACGGAAGAGTTGTGTGTGGCTGGGCTGAGCAGTGCCCCAGCCCCGCGTGGGAAGCCTGCTGCCCCCGCCTGACCTGGGAGCAGTCAGAAGCCAGAGGACTTCGAGCCAAGGTCACGCATCAGGTAAACGGCAGGCCTAGGTCTCCGAAGCTGAGCGGCAGCCCCGGACCGCGGCCACGGCTCAGAGCCCGACCTCTGCAGGAAGCTGGCTGCCAGGCCCTGGGAAGCCTCAGAGCCCGCTGGGAATGGCGGAGCCCGGGGGCGGGGCTGGAGGGGCCTTTGGAGACTCCGGGTGCCCTGCTTCCCGTGGCGCGTGTGCCGGGTGCTCTGGCTCACCCCAGCCAGGGCGCAGCATCAGACCACGCAGTCACACGGGGAGAAACTGACTTCTCTTCCACTCCTTCAATACCTTCAAGAAGACTGTCTGCCGTGGGAGCCCCGTGGGGCTAAGACCTGCTAAGTGACAAAGATGACACCCGGAGGCTCACGCCCTCAGCAGACAGCTCCCTCAAGGCCGAACTTCATGACATTTCCATTTTGCTTTTTCTAGGTTTCTCTCTCTCTCTCTCTCTCTCTCTCTCTCTCTCTCTCAGGTTTATTTTATTTATTTATTTATTTTTTGACAGGCAGAGTAGACAGAGAGAGAGAGAGACAGAGAGAAAGGTCTTCCTTTGCCATTGGTTCACCCTCCAATGGCCGCCGTGGATGGCGTGCTGCGCTGATCTGAAGGCAGGAGCCAGGTGCTTCTCCTGGTCCCCCATGGGGTGCAGGGACCCAAGCACTTGGGCATCCTCCACTGCACTCCCGGGCCACAGCAGAGAGCTGGCCTGGAAGAGGGGCAACCGGGACAGAATCCGGCGCCCCGACCGGGACTAGAACCCGGTGTGCCAGCACCGCAAGGTGGAGGATTAGCCTATTGAGCCGCAGCGCCGGCTATTTATTTATTTGAAAGTCAGAGTAACAGAGAGGGAGAGACAGAGAGAGAGAGAGAGATCATCTATCTACTTGTTCACTCCCCAAATGGCCACAATGGCCAGGGCTAAGCCAGGCGGAAGCCAAGAGCCAGGAGCTTCTTCCGGTTCTCCCACGTGGGTGCAGGGGCCCCAGCACTTGGGCCATATTCCACTGCTTTCCCAGGTGCATTAGCAGGGAGCTGGCTTCAAAGTGGAGCAGCCGGGACGGGAACTGGAGCCCACTGGAGCCCACGTGGGAGGCCGGCGCTGCAGACAGAGGTTTTACCTGCTGTGCCACGGCGCCAGCCCCTTTCTTTTTTAAGCCTTCTACACATAGAGTTTTATCTTAATTTCTATTTGTGGTAGCGAGGCAACGTTTTGTCCCAGCATAAACACAGGGAGGGTGTGACAGATTCGATGAGGAGGCAACACAAATCGGCTGCCAGTGGCCAGCTCCCTCCCCCGCGCCACGCTGGCCCACCCCCCAGGAGTGAACGCTGGCCCACCTGGTGCCGTGCTCTGGGCGCCCCGTCACGGAGGCAGTTTCCACAGCTGCTCTGGGCGGGCACGCTGGCCTCAGAGTGTTGACGTGGGACGCTCCCAGCCACCTCCTCCATGGCCTGTGGGTCAGGCCGGGCGGCCCCTGTGATCCAACAGCTGACCTGGAGAGAGGCGAGGGGAGGCATGGCCCAGACGGCTGGCTGGCCACCCACCTGCACCCCAGCCCGTTTCCCCAGGCCAGGGAAATCAGGCTATCCATCCATTCATCTGTTCAGCTGCCCACGCAGCAAACACTTCGCGTCTTCTAAGCACCCAGGCGCTCGGCCAAGCGCTGGCCGTGCCTTCTCCCTCATCGCCAGGTCGCTCGTGTGCACCCAAGACCCCGCACTGCCCCTCCTGGGGCGCTCTTAAGAATGCAGATTCTCAGCTCCCTCTCCCAACGTGGCTGTGAGGCCAGGGGACGGGCATTTCAAACAAGCTCCAGGTGATTCCAGGCCACCCCAAAGTCTGAATGGGGTGGCTTATAGTCACCCTGCCTTGCAGATCAAATGCATGCCAGTTTCAGTTCAGGGCCACCGAGGCTCAGAGAGGCTCCCTGAGTCACTTAAGTCCCATCCAGGAATCCACCTGCTCCTACCCGCTCTCTTGGGGAAGGAAGAGGGGGTGCTGCGAGACAGGGAGTGAGGCAAAGGGCTGCCCAGGCGTCTTCAGAGTTGAGGACCAAGTCTTGGACAAAAATGAATGCCCTCAAGTCACAACAAACCCTAATGCCTTGGCTTGAGCCCAGGGCCCTCTGGTCTCCCTTCTGGGTGCCCTGGAGCCCACCCTGGGCCAGGAGAGTGACATAAAGAGGCCCCGCCCACACAGAGCCCCAGGAGAAGGCTGGGGAGTTGGTGCATCCCAAACTCCCACAGCACACAAGCATCTGCTGGCGTCCCCAGCTCACACGCCCCTACCTGTCCTCACCGCTTGAGTTCCCCCCAAACTGTCCCAGGGGGTTAGGCCTTCCCTGACAATCTCAGCTGGTTCTTCCACTGTGGCATGTGGACAGATGAGCCAGAGGGAACCGGTACAGTGCCCGGGGCGGTGGCCCCGGGGGGTCGTGGATTCTCCTCTGACAGCAGCACACACACCCACCCGCTCGCCCTTCCCCACTCCTGACTGTGGAAGGGCCCGGCATCTGTCCCGCCCCGCCTGGGCGGTTCTTCTCTGTGCGGCCACATTCAGGAGCATCGCCTCTGAGGCCGAAGACGGCGCATCTCCTGGGGGGCGGGCAGGGGGCTCTGCGCACGTGCCCCTCGCTCACGCCCGTTTGCTCTGCCACGCCCGACCGGCCGGCAGAATGCTCATCTGAAACACTCTTTAGGTGTGGCTACACCAACAGGAAGCCCTCGGCGGATCCGGGGGATGGACCCCCGACTTCACGCCAGCCAGCCAGTCTCGGTCCCTCCCCGTCTCCCCCCGCCCTCCACCTGCCTCCCCTCGGCCTCCCCTTTGCCTCCCCTCTCTGCCTCCGCTTCCCAGCCGCCCAGTACTAACCTCGGCTCAGGTTTCCACGCGCCGGGGCTGCGGCGGTGGGAGCGCCAGGGTCACGGCCTCCCTGTTTCAACAATGAATCAGAACCTCGCCCGGGAGGTGGAGGGAAACCACGCCCCTGCCGCTTTCGCATAGGCTCTCTCGGGGTGCTTCATTTACATGAGGACGGTGGGATTGGACCAGCCGAGGACGGGGCGGAGCGGAGGAGGGCGGTGCCCAGATGCCTCGAGCGCGGGACTCGGAGCACGTTCTGCCTGGGCTGCCCCGTCTCTCACCCTGTCCGGGTCCCCCGGGACCCTTAAGGGGGCTGCACTGGCGAATCTGGCCTCTTCTGACCTGTTTCCCGGGGGTGTGTCTTGTCCACAGTCCTCTAGAGGCTGGCTTCAGCCCAGAACTTGGGCTAGAGACTTCACCTCCCTGTGTCTGCTGAATGGGAATAAAACGAAATAGCGCGATGTAAAAAGCTAAGAAGTGTCTCAGAACAGTTCCAGGCACCGAGCAAATGCTGCATGGGTGAGCAGTACTAAGTAAAGCACAATAGTAAGATTGCTAACGCAGCGGGGCCCTTACATCTTTAATCTTTATTTTGTTTATTTGAAAGGCAGAGAGTTACAGAGAAAGGGACAGAGAGCGAGATCTTCCATCCACTGGTTCACACCTCCTCCCTAATGGCCACACTGGCAGGAGCTGGCACAGGCAAAAGCCAGGAGCTTCATCCAGGTCTTCCAAGTGGGTGGCAGGGGCCGAGCACTTGGGCCATCCCCCACCGCTTTCCCAGGTGCATTAGCAGGGAGCTGGATTGGAAGCAGAGCAGCTGGGACTTGAACCAGCAGCCACATGGGATGCTAGCGTTGCAGGCAGCAGCTTAACCCGCTATGCCACAGTGCCGGCCCAACCTGGAGGAACAAATATCACAATCCCCTTTCCACAGCAACTGACCACAAGAGAAGTTAGCTAAGTTGCCAATGTCACATAGCTGGCAGGTGGCAGAGCCAGGACTAAGACCCCAGGCTCCGCGCTCTACAGAGCCCGTTCCTTTGCTGGTCTCTCAGAGGCTCACATGTGCCTGGTATTCCCGGCAAGCCAACAGGACACTGAGAAGGTTCGAGAAACAACCGTGTGTGCGCTAAGGTTTGCTGTCATGGCTCCCTGAGCGCCACACACGACAGCAATCTACGCAACTGTTAGGTACTGCAAGTGAGCCAGAATGAACCTAAGGTCCTTGAGGATGTGTGTGGGAGGCTATGTGAGGAGGGACTCCAGCATCCGGGGCTCTGGTATCCTGGACACATCCTGCAGGGCCACCAATGCCAGGCCTGTGTGGCGCATGAGACAGAAAAATCCAAGTTAGAGGGGCTGGTGTTGTGGGCAGTGAGTTAGGCCCCTGCTTGCAACGTTGGTGTCCCATGCTGGAGCACAAGTTCAAGTCCTGGCTGCTCCGCTTCCAACCTGGCTTCCTGCTAATGCACCCAGGAAGGCAGCAGATGATGGTGCACGTCTTGGGCCCCTGCCGCCCGTGTGGGAGATCCAGATGGAGTCCCAGGCTCCTGGCTTCGGCCTGGCCCAGCCCTGGTCATTGTGGCCATTTGGGGAGTGAACCAGCAGATGGAAGACCTCTCTCTGTGTGTCTCTCTCTCTAACTCTGCCTTTCAAACGAATACTTTTTTAAAGATATGTGAGTCGAATGTGGTTCCTGCAGAGATGAGGAGCCCACTGAGCGGCCAGCAAGGGTCTGGCTAAACCACAGCTTCTCAACAAGACCCGCGTGGTTTCTCTGCGACGGAGGCCCAAGTCCAACACCCAGCCCAGTACTTCCTGCTGCGTGATCTTGACAAAGTCTCTTGACCTCTCTGAGCCCGGGGTGGAGCAGGTGCTTGATTTGAGGGTTTGGTTTTTTTTAGATTTTGTATTTATTTATTTGACAGGTAGAATTACAGACAGTGAGAGGGAGAGACAGAGAGAAAGGTCTTCCTTCCATTGGTTCACTCCTCTAATGGCCACAACAGCCAGAGCTGCTCAGATCTGAAGCCAGGAGCATCCTCCGGGTCTCCCATGTGGGTGCAGGGCCCAAGGACTCGGGCCATCCTCCACTGCTTTCCCAGGCCACAGCAGAGAGCTGGACTGGAAGAGGAGCAGCTGGGACTAGAACCGGCACCGCAGATGGAGGATTAACCTACTGCGCTACGGCACCAGGCTCATTGATTTATGTTTGAAGCAGAGTAGCCCCATCATTAGCTCAACCTAGAACCAGCTCAGGCTGGTGTTCCTAACAGTTGATTCAATACTTACGGAGGGGCAGCTTGGTGGTGCAGCAGGCAAGCCACTACTTGCGATGCCAGCGTCCATCCGAGCAAAGCCCAGGGACGGCGAGGGAATGTGGCTGCAGGTCCAGGGGACAGGGACAGTGAGGCGGGCGTGGGTGAGCCAAGGGAGCCGAGCTTCGGAGCTGCCTGGCTGGGCCCCTCCGTGCACGTGCGGCAGGGTGGGCAGCGACCAGTGTTCCAGAAGGAGACGGGGGCGGGGCCGCAGAGCAGGGGTGGACGGGGGCGGGGCCGCAGAGCAGGGGTGGGCGGAGAGGAGGGAAGGGGCTCCTGGAGGCTCCAGACAACCAGAACCATCTCCCCACCCCACCCCTGCACTAGTGGGAGGGGCTGCTCGCTTTGTCCCCTCCTCATAAAAGGGAAGTTCAGGCTCAAGCAAGTCACCCTAAGCCACTGGTACTTGGTGACAGAGCCCTGGGGGACAGGTCAGAGGTCAGGGCGAAGGCAGGCACAGGCACCCTGCTCCCTGGCCCCCGCAGATTCCGCTCCCCTTGGCTGGGACCTCCTCCCCAAAAGCCCGGGGGAGCACACGTGTCACCTGTCCCGGGAGTGGCGCTCCCTGCCCCGCAGGCCCTGGGCCTGGCACCTGCTGGCGTGGGGGCAGGAGAAGGCACAGGCACGGGGTCCCCTGAGGCGGTGCCTGAGGGGCTGCCCTGGGAAGTCAGCACCCCATGCGGCCGGGCCTGCTTTTCCTAAAGCCAGAAATCTACACTTTCATACAGAAACTCAGAAATAAAAAGTCTTCATTTATTTGAAAGGCACAGAGACAGGAGAGGGAGAAGGGTCTTCCCTGGTTCGCTCCCCCAAAGACGGCAACAGCTGGGGCAGGACCACGAGGAATTCCCGAGCCCCGAGCTCCCACCGTCTCCCGGGCACCACGGGAGTGGGTGTCCCAATGGCGACTTCACCACGCTGCCAAGCGCCTGTCCCAGTCTCAAAAACAACACTGTCAAGTCCCATTGCTTTCAAGCACTGCATGAATCAAACCGATTTTCAGGCCTTCTACACAGAGCACCTCTGAAACTGCGAACCACAGGGTCCCACTCCCTGGGTGATGGCTCAGCGCCACCCCTTCCAGGAAGCCCTCCGCGGCCTCCTCAGCCCCAGGTAAGGGTTCACTCTGCAGGTCTCCCATCTCTCCTGGGGTCTCTCCCTCCTTGTGTACCTGTGAGTGGCTTGTTTCACGCTTCTGCCTCCGTGTGGGTGCTTTCCCAGGGCTCGGGCACCACCTTTTGGATTCTTCCCTGGGGCCAGTCACGGTGCAAGTCCCAGCTCCCACCGAGAGGCCGCGAGCAGTCAGAATCCAGCTAAGCCCCTCGAGGACCGCCTCAGCGTGCCTCACCCGCAGAAGGAGCTTAGCGGCACATATACACCGCGCGGCCACTGTGGAACCCAGGGAGGTAAAGCACGCAGGTGACCGTCACCATCAGGACCCCTGCCTAGGCCCGCCCTGGTCCCCACAGTCACACTCCCTGCAGGGCAGGGCCCACTGTCTCGCTCGCCAGGGGATCCCCCGTGCCTGAACTCAGCGTCCGGGACTGTCTGCCGGCCTGAGCAGAGGCCCCCCTGGGGTACCTGCTGCTGGGTTCCGGTGCCTCCAGTTCACCCAGGGAGATCGCAAATGAACTGCTGGGAGCTGCGGCCTGCGATGCCCACCTTCCCCATCGAGGGCCTGGGATGGAGCATGGCGGCACCCTCACCCCTACTTCCTGCTAATGCAAACTGCACAGAGTTCCCAACTCCAGCCCGGCCCAGCCCCGGCTGCTGTGGGCATGTGGGGAGTGAACCAGCAGATGGAACTCGCTCTGCCTTTCACATAAAATCATCACCGAGGCTTAACCTCCAGGCAGACCCCTCCCCACAGCCCGCGGGTGTAGCCCAAGGCCATCTGCCCTCTGTTGCCCCCCCAGTCTCACAGCAGGGAGCTGCCTCCTCGCCCTAGTCCTGGCCCACACAGGGCATGAGTCAAGTGGTGTCCTTAGGACGGCCACGTTGTCCCTGCTGGCTGCAACGCAGACCTGAGGGCTGCACCTTGTGCTGAGGCGGAAGCCACGTGTCAAAGACGACACTGGTGAGAGCCCCAGTGGCGACTTCCCTCCTGTCACCTGCAGATCTCCTACGCGGCCAGAGTGGCTTTTGGCTGAGGGTGTGCCTGTCGCCTGCTGGCAGCCCCCAGGGTGCCCTCCCTCACTTCCACAGGCCCGGGGAGGGCGGCAGCAAGCAGTTCACTCACTGGCCAGGCAGAACCGGAGGCCAAACCCAGGTCCTGCCGTGGGCACGGCTCCGGTCCTGTGCCCGTGAGCCTGAGGGCTGAGGACCAGGCCACAGGGAGCGACAGTGCCAGGCGCCACTGCACAAACACAGAAGCCAAGCAACAAGGACACCAGGGTGCAGCGGGGAGAGCAGGTGGATGGAGGCGAGCGGCGCCAGGCCGCGGGGACCCTGAGCTGCCCGCGCCCACGCCCAGGTGTGGCCTCCAGGTCTACGCCACGCTGTTTTTGTTTAATTCTGAAGCTGGGAACCGAGAACTCAATCCAGGTCTCTCAGGCGGGGGTCGGGACCCCTTGGCCTGAGCCCTCATCGCAGGAAGCCAGTCAGGAGCGTGGGCTGGGCAGCACACCCGGCCACTCTGGTTACGGCTTTTGAACTCAACAGCTCGTCATTTTTCAGATACACCTTGAATTTCATTATGGTCAAAGGCTTAATGCTCTATTCTTTAAAAAAAACAAAAACACATTTATTTGAAAGGCAGTTAGTGAACAGAAGCAGAGAGGTCTTCCCATCCTCTGGTTCACTCCCCAAATGGTCGCAATGGCCAGAGCTGCCCTGATCCAAAGTCAGGAGCCAGGAGCCTCTTCCAATTCTCCCGTGCGGGTGCAGGGCCCCAAGCACGTGGGCATCCTCTGCTGCTTTCCCAGGCCACAGCAGGGAGCTGGATTGGAAGTGGAGTAGCCGGGCATGAACTGGCGCCCATATTGGATGCTGGCGCCACAAGCGGCGGCTGGACCCGCTATGCCACAGCGCCGGCCCCTTAATGCTCCACTAACCAGCATCTTAACCCCAGGCTAAGCACCTGCTGCAAAGGTGGTGGGTTCTGTGAAGAAATGCGAGTGTCCACCCCAGTGCGGCCGGAGCCACTGTTCCAGTCTGCCCCACAGCTGGGCGGGGCTGCTCGGGCAGGCCCTGGCTGGGAGGCCCACCCTGCGACCTCTCAGCTGCCCACCCCAGGAGCCCCCCTGCGCCAGGGCAGGTGGAGCCTGCAGCCACGCTCCTGGGGTCCCTTCTCTGTCCCACGGTCTGCCCTCAGGACACAGCTGGTCCCCTCTGCAGTCCTAGTGCTGGGGCCCAATGGCCTCTGCTGACCAGGGCACGACCGGAGATTCCCATGCTCCCGCCCCCCAGGACTCAGCTGGGAGAGCTCTGGAGCCACAGCTGAAGATCCACCTGGAAAGGCGTGAAGACACAGCGCTCCTGCAGACCACAAGGAGAGACTTCTCGGAGTGAGGGCCGGGGACGCGCGCTTGGTGCAGCGGGAAGGCGACGCGCGGGGCCCTCACAGCCCAAACTGGCCCCACCGGACTCCAGCAGCAGGTACGGCTCACACACCTCGGTCTCTGCCCCCCGGGAGACCAGAATGGAGTTCCAGCTCCAGGCTGTGGCCTGGCCCAGGCCTGATCGCTGCAGCCATTTGGACAGGGAACAAGTGGATAAAAGCCCGATTCTCTCTCAAATCAAGTGAAAATAAGAAAACTGTTTTATTAAATGTTTTAAGGCAACGATTAGACTTCTTCGTCGGGTTCCACCTGGAGCCGCTGGAAGGCGTCCGCATCTGGGGAGGGAGGAGGGCACTCCAGGACCCGAGTCTCAGCAGCAAGGGCAGGACGTCACCTGCCCGGCCCACTCTCGGCGCTGGCCGCCAGCCCTCAGGGCCCTCACTCCAACAGCACCTCCGGCCGCTCTCCCCACCACTTCCCCCGCGTGCGGTGCCAAGGCCAGGGACACACCAAGCACCAGACGCACGGCCGGTGCTTCACGTCCGGGGCGTCCCAGGCGGGGTACACATCGGGCAGCGCCGCCCCACACCTGGCTCAGACGGGCCCTCCGGCAGGTGGGGGCAGCCGCCTGCTCTCTCTGGGTTCAAACCGCAGCGCGGCCCTCGGGCTGTGCTGTCACCTCTGCAGCGGGGTGGCAGGGACAGCCAGGCTGAGCCAGGACAGGGCCCCCGGCTTCTGGGGGGCTCACTCCCCGCTGTGCCGGGCTCTGCCCGTCATCCGGCGGCGCTGTGTCTTGCTGGTGCGCGTGGCACTCGGGGGCTTCTTGGAGTCCTGACTATGCCGGGGACGCTTCCGCTTGACCTTCTTGCGGCTGTGTGCGTGCAGTGTCGCAGTGAGCGAGCAGATCCTAGGAGGGGACGCCAGGTGAGGCAGGGGGAGGGGACGCCAGGTGAGGCAGGGCCTCCGCTCCCCCTGGAGAGCCCACCCGGCCCGTGCAGGGGAAGTCAAGACGGGCCCCGAATGCTGGGCACGCCGGCCAGCAGGTCCCCCAGGAGAAGGCACCTGCGGTGGGCACTCTTGGGGCAGGGGGTTGGGGGGAGGCTGTTCCGGGTCCCCCAGGCGCCCGATGCCACCCTGGCAGGCCAGCCAGAGGGGCTCTGCCCCCCGAGTCACAGTGCCAGTCCCGAGGCGCAGGGGCTCACCGCTGAGAGAGCAGGGGGTCTTTGGACTTCCTGGGTAAAGCTCTGGTCGGCTTCTCCACGGACGGCGCCTCCTCCTTGGACTCATCCCCCGGCCCTTGCTAAAGGTGCACAACGAGGATGAGGGCTGTCACGGGAGGCGCGGGCTGAGCTCACCCGCGCACGCGGCCCTGCCGGGCAGGGGTGCAGGCTGGGCTCAGAGAAGGCCCTGGCCAGAGGCGCACCACGTCCAGCCAGCCGGCACCACGCGGGCAGAGCCACGTTTCAGAGCGCTCACTGCCTGCGCCGTGTCGCCGATCGGGGGGGCTCAAGCACCCCCGGGGGAGCGAACCAGCAGGAGCGGGCAGGGCACCAGGGAGAGAAGGCAGCAGCCGCAGGGCCCAAGGACGCGCCGGGCGCTGTAACCTCTGCGCCCACGCGTGCCCGGCTCACACAGCCTCGGCCTCAGCAGGCAGCACACGGGCCGGGCTCCCGCACCTGCTCTCCCGCCCCGTCACCCCGTCAAGTCCGCGCTCCACGCTGAGTGCTGGCTGCGCCCCGCCGTGGCTCAGGCCGCAGGCTGGGGGCCCGCCGCCCGCGCACAGACGCCTCGGTCCTGCGGCTCAGCACGCACGGGGAATCACCCCACACCCAGGCGCGGCGCCAAGCGATCACAATTGTCCTCGGCGCAACCCCATGTGCTGACCAAGAAGGCGCCGCCGGGCAGGAACCTCCCAAGCCCCCTCAGCGGCGCAGGGGTGCAAGCCGCCTCCGCAGGCCCCGGCAGCGGGACGCAGCGGGCCTGCAGGGAAAGAGCCCCGTGCACCGGAGGCCGGGCCTGGGCAGGACGCGCGCCCGCTCCCGCCTCCTGTGCCCCGTCTCCAGGGGCAGCGCCCTTCCTCCCCAGGGCTGGGACCCGGACCCACCTCGGGCGGCGACAGCCCGAGCAGCCGGGCCCCGGAGAGATCCAGGTCGCTGATGGTGGTCACGGTGACCGTGTGGTTGGGGTGGTCGTACTGCACCGACTCCGTCTTTGCCGTCACCAGCCGGTCCAGCTCGTCGGCCTCCTCTGCAAGGCGGGCACGGCGCAGGCTTTGGCCAGGCTCCGGCCTCCCGCCAGCTGCCCCAGGGCCGGGCCCGCAGGTCAGGCCACGAGAAAGCACTCACCCAGCGCCTCCTCCCTCTCCGCCAGCATCTTCAGGTATTCCTGGTGGCGCTGAAATCACACAGAGGGCAGCACGGTGTGGGGGGGGCGGCGAGGGGGCGGGGCGCGGAGGGCTGATCCCCCCCTCCCCCTCCCCCCCCCCCCCCGCCCACCCGCAGCTCGGCCACCCCTGCAGCCCGCTCCATTAGGCCGGAGGAGGAGGCCGCGAGTCCCCAGGGAACAGACACGCACACGCGTGCACGCACGCACACACACACGTGCACACACACACTCTCCCCCGCCCCGCCCCCACCTCCTCCCGCAGCTTCCTCTGCTCCTCCTTCAGCCGCTGCTGGAGCTCCTGGATGGCCGCCCTCTTGCGCTCCACTTTGCGCTTGTGGAAGCCGGTCAGGTACTCCCTGCACCAGGACAGGCGACAGTCAGCAGGCCCCCGGGGAGACGGGCGCGCGCTGCCCACCGAAAACCACCAGCCAAGGCCGGCTCGCTCCAGCGACGCGCACGCACGGACTCCCGCCACGCCCCGCAGGGATCGGGCTCCGCCTCACAGCGGGGGACACTCCGACACAGAGTGTGGCTTCGGGGGACGGGGGTCACTGCCCCTTCCACCATGGCCAACTTCGTCACTCAGTGAATGAAGCCACTCCCGGCAGAGCTGTCAAGGCCACCCTCCCCCGACCTCCAGGAACCTTGCCCCAGGGCATGCGACCCCGACCCGCCCGGCACGGGCTGGTGCTGCCGCCCGGGGTGGGGGGGGTGGGGGTGCCCCAGCGCCGCCCCCTCATTTCGCGGGTCGGCTACCACGTGGCGGCCAGTGAATGAATGGACGTCAAGCCGCTCGCGTCCCACGGGCTCAGGACGGTCTACGATGACGCTGCCGGGCCAGGGCGGTCCAAGCCACCGCCGCGAGAGCCAACGCGCGCGGGGCCGCGGGCGCCCTGGTCACGCCCCGGAGGGTCCTCCGCGGGAGCGCGCGCCAGCCGGACCTGGCTTTGGCGCCGGCGGGCAGCTCGAGGGGCGCCTGGCTCCGCCCGCACACTCACCGTCGCTTCTCCTCGTCAAAACTGAGAACGAGCCGGGGCCGGCGCTCGTCGCCGTTTCGCTTCTTTTTCTTGTTGCGGCCCATCGCGGCGGCGCCTCGCACGGCGCGGCCTCCTCCCGGCCGAGACACTTCCGGGTGCAGCGGCCGCGGCCTTCCGGGCGCGCCTCGTGGCGCGGCTCCACCGTTCCGGCCCGCCGGGCCCCGCCTTTTAAAGGGCCCGCATAGCCCCCGCCTTCTTTGAAAGGGACCGCGCTGCCTGGTACCTCTTTGCTGCCTGTGAAACGTCCCATCCCAGCTGCCCCCACCAGACCGGCTCCAGGCCCCCCCAGCCCAAGGCCTCATAGCCTAGGACAGTGTCTCCCTGCGCGGAGTGGGTGCTCGATACTGAGTTTTTCATGAATGACCACAATTTTGGTTCTGACGTCGACTCCGGGGTCTCAAGACCAGCCTCACTTCCTGCACTGGAACGCAGGCGCCCCACCGGCAGCCTCGTGGCCGTGGCTGTGCCTCAGTCCCGCTGTCTGTCAAAGTCGCTGGGCGCCACTCCAGAGTCGGGGACTGGGCAGTTTTGGGGTGGTTCCCAGGATTTCCATGTCCAGCGAGTTCTCACGGGTCGCTGAATGGACCAAACCTTGAGAGCCACGACTGTGGCGAGTAGTTACGCGAGGTGCCTCCAACATCATGTGTGCCGTGGACGTGTTTGCTGTGCACCCCAGCTCCTCCCTCCGTGCCTCAGTTTCTCCAGGGTGGAGTGGGAGCGTGAGAGCCTGTGTTTGCTGAAACCAAGGGCATGGGTGTGCACCCTCTGAGACACCTACAGGGGATGTCTGGGGGTGGGGCTTGGGGGGGGCCCTGTTCTGGGATCTGCAGGCACCACTTGCAGGGGCAGGGCGATGACCGAGGGAGCCCGTGGACGATGCCTCTGTAGCGTGCTCAGGAGCCTGCAAGAGCTGAGGGCTGGCCACAGGGTGCCCTGGAACCAGTGGGCCCAAACTTCTCCTCTGGACAGGCTAAAGCCCAGGCAGCGGGTAAGCACACGCGTGTTGAGTGCCTGCTGCGGGCCAGATACACAGAGAGGGAAGTGTTTCTTCAGCGACCAGAAGGGACGGTGATTCGGCTGGGACTTGAACCTGGGTCTCCGGCCTCCCCACGCAGCTCCGTGGGCTGCCGGCCTGACTGGTCACCGACCCCCAGTAGCCAACAGGGCCCGTCTGGTGGGCAGGCTGGAGGCCCTGGCTGTGAGTTCTGGAGGGAGCCGGGGTCCCTGAGGGTGCAGCAGGCGCTGATGTAGAGTTCGTTCCTCTACAGTGCTCGGCCTGGGGATTCCACTCCTCAAGCTACAGGTCCCCCCTTTCATGGCAGGGGGCTGGAAACTGCCCCCAGCCCCCGCCCCCACCCCCGCCCAGCCGCTTCTGCCCCTGCTGGCCATGCCGCAGTGCTGCCCTGTGCACCCTCACCCCGGGTAGCAGCATCGCCTGCCGCCCCCAGGATCTCCAGGCTGCCTCCTGCTCCAGGTACCGCCATCCCACACTCCGGCCAGGGTGGCTTCCAACTCAGATTTCCCAGGCAGAGCGCCCAAGCCTGCCCAGGGCATGGCCAGGCTCCTTGTCCCAGGAGAGGGTGCGAGGGACCGCCCACCACCCTCGGTAGACTGCTTGCTTGGTTTCTCCTTGAAATTACTGTTGGTTGAGCTTCTACCGTGTACCAGGCACTGCAAGAGACGGCACCGACCCGGCAGCCGGGACCCCAGCGGGGCCGCCGTGGTCCCCTGCTGAAGTGCCTGGCCCTGCCCCTGCCTTCAGCTTTGTGGTGGCGACAGCCGTGATGACTCCAGTGACCCGCTTCTAACCCCCACGCGTGGGACCTAGCAGATGGGCGCTGTCTCGCCTGCCTCTCGAAAAACAAAATTAAAAAGGTGCCGGCACAGGAGGTTCTGTGAATAGAAATGGTGATAAAGGGCCGGCGCCGCGGCTCACTAGGCTAATCCTCCGCCTAGCGGCGCCGGCACCCCAGGTTCTAGTCCCAGTCGGGGCGCCGGATTCTGTCCCGGTTGCCCCTCTTCCAGGCCAGCTCTCTGCTGTGGCCAGGGAGTGCAGTGGAGGATGGCCCAGGTGCTTGGGCCCTGCACCCCATGGGAGACCAGGAAAAGCACCTGGATCCTGGCTCCTGCCATCGGATCAGCACGGTGCGCCGGCTGCAGCGGCGGCCATTGGAGGGTGAACCAACGGCAAAGGAAGACCTTTCTCTCTGTCTCTCTCTCTCACTGTCCACTCTGCCTGTCAAAAAAAAAAAAAATAAGAAAAGAAATGGTGATAAAGATAACACAGAGAGGCTACTTTGGGTGAGGATTTCTTCAGGGCTGGGCTCAGAGAGATGCAGTCACTCGAACCTGGCTGCCCAGGCCGCTGGGACACACTGAATCTGGAAAGGCGCGAGGGAGCCAACGTGTAGCGCGCCCCTGCCACGCGCCGTGCGCCCTGCAGGGCTGCGCATCACCCCAGCAAATGCTCACCGCCCCGCACGGTGGCTGCTCAGATGCACTGAGCTGGACCTAGAAACAGGTTCGGAGAGGTTGAGTAACTGGTCCAAGGAAACACAGGTCTGTCTGAGCCCAGGTGGCGTCTCTCCCCTGCCCGGGATCATTCCTCTTGCCTGCTGTAGCCCTGCCATGGCGAATTGTGCTTGCTCTGCCAGGGAGGTAGGGACAACCAGGGATGGACCACCGTGAGGTCCTAGGACGGGCAGCCCGGGGCACTCTCTCCGATGCCCAGCAGAGGGCGCCCTCCACAGCCGGGCGCGCTTTCCCTCTGGGTGGCCGGGAGGGAGCCCCCAGAGCTCGGTACTCTTTGGCTCTCTCACGGAGATGGAATCATCCTCCCCATGGCCTCCGTTTGTGGGCGAGGAAACCGAGGCTGGAGGGTGTAAGAAGCCCACCCAGGCCCC
Organism: Oryctolagus cuniculus; assembly: GCF_051225735.1. Lineage (NCBI taxonomy): Eukaryota > Metazoa > Chordata > Mammalia > Lagomorpha > Leporidae > Oryctolagus > Oryctolagus cuniculus. The sequence continues at coordinate 114,666,856 of NC_142877.1, read as the reverse complement.
CACCCCTCCGCGGCGCACGCGCTTTCAGAGGGAGAGACCCGTTGCGCCCCACCCCGCCTACCGTGCCCACGTGGGGAGCCTGCGCGCGGGGATCGAGTTCTGAGCCTTCCAGAACCCGGGCCCAGTTCCCGCAGGTGCTGCCCACGAGGGAGGGGCCCCGGGAGGGGCGGCGGCAGCAGGAAGGGAAAGAGGGCGCCGTCAGCCTCCGGGGTGCCCCAGCATCCGCTCGCGTCCCCGCGTTTGGAGACCTCCTCTCCCGGTGAGTGTGTCACTCACACTCCGTCGCCAAGTGCAGTGGTGGCCTCGAAGTCAGCACCCTCTGCCCCTCGGTTCTCTGCAGGGCTTCATAGCCCCTCCCCCAGTTCTCGCAACCACAGACACGGGGTGGGGGGCGTGTCGGCACCATCACACACGCCCTCATACCCGTTGCTGAGATGGGTGGACCTGCCCAGGAACACGGAGCCAACGGTTTGAGCCCCTGCGGGCTCTCTGGGGCCTGCTTCAGGCTGGGGAGTCTCCCCTTTCCCCCTCCCCCGCCCATTTTTTTTTTTTTTAAAGATTTTTATTTGAAAGAGTTACAGAGAGGCAAGGCAGAGAGAAGAAAGTCTGCTATCCACTGGTTCACTCCCCAAATGGCTGCAACGGTCGGAGCTGAGACGATCCGAAGCCAGAAGACAGAAGCCAGGAGCTTCTTCCAGGTCTCCCATGCGGGTGCAGGGGCCCAAGGCCTTGGGCCATCTACTACTGTTTTCCCAGGCCATAGCAGAGAGCTGGATCAGAAGAGGAGCAGCTGGGACTTGAACCAGCACCCATATGGGTTGCCAGCACTGCAGGCAGAGGCTTAGCCCACTAAGCCACAGCACCAGCCCCAGCCGGGGGGTCTCCATCACCCGAGAGCCTGTCTCTTCCCCTGCAAATCGGAGTGATAACATCTCAATAGTGCAGGAGGGACCATGTTTGGGGCACTGAACTTTTTGATTTTTTTAAAAGATTTATTTATTTGAAAGGCAGAGTTAGAGAAAGAAAGAGACAGAGAGAGAGGTCTTCCATCCACTGGTTCACTCCCCTAATGAGCACAACAGCCGAAGCCAGGAGCCAGGAGCTTCTTCTGGATCTCACGCGTGGGTGCAGGGGCCCATGCACTTGGGCCATCTTCCGCTGCTTTCCCAGGTGCATCGCAGGCAGCTGGGTCAGAAGTGGAGCAGCCGGAACATAACCCGGGGCCTACATGGGATGCTGGTGCCGCAGGCGGAGGCTTAGCTCACTACCCCACAGCACCGGGCCCTTGGGGCACTGAACTTGGCCTTCATGAGACACCCCATTCAGTATCCACAGCCACCCAGTGACGGGAACGGACGTTACCCCTGCTGGTGTGCTGGTGAGAAACCGAGGCTCAGAGAGGCGCGCAAATGTGCACCAGGCCACCCAGCAGGCAGCCCCACCCCTCTGCCCTGGTCTTTGCACAGGCAGCGGACCCAAGGCCCCGGGTTCCTTCCCTGCACCTCGCTCTGGCCTGCCCTGGTCCCCTCTGCGGGCAGTAGGCTGCCTCGGCCTCTGTCCTCCTTGGCTTCATTGTTAGGGAGCATCTTTTGAGCACCTGCTGTTTGCTGGGGCCCACTGGGCCGGGAGCAGTGTGAGGGCAGGGAAGGGGGCCCACTCTGTTAGCACTGAGCCCCCTCTGACGTGGCCCAGGGGTACCACGTATCAGAGGGGGTGACTGAAAGTGAAGGAGGCAGCTGGGCGCGGGGTGGGGGGAATGCCCCTTACACACACACACACACACACACACGCGCGCGCGTGTGCACAGGCGGGTTCAGGGTGCAGAGGCAGCTGCCTTTATTGAGAACCGCGAGCCTGCAGGCGTCAGTCGATGGTCATACACTTGACCTTGAAGTCGTCACTGGTGTGCAGGTAGTCGATGGTCTCTAGGTTGAGGCGGTTGGGGAACTTGAACGTGTGCCCGTCCGGGAGCTTGATGAGCAGATCCTCTTTGTTAAAGGAGAAAGTCACCTGCGGGCGGGAGGGCAGTGAGAGGGGTCGGATGGGGGCGGGGTTCAGAGAGGGGAGGGGCTGCCCCCCACCCCGCCCCGCCCCGGAGAGCCCTCGCCCACCTCGGCCACGCTGCCCGGCTGGAAGGGAAACGCCTTCTCGCGGTGCTCCACGCCCCAGACGCCCTTCTCCTTGCTGTTGCACACGATGGTGTTGGTGTCCCCTTGGGAGTTGAAGCGGGGGTTGAAGTGCAGGCACAGGTTGTCGATGTCTTGGCCCAGGTTCACGATGAAGCTGGGGGGAGGGGAGGGCTTGAGGCACTGCAGCAGGCCGTGGCTTCCACCGCCCCCCCCCCAGAGCAGCCCTCCCCTCGTACCCCCGGAGCCTGCCGAGCTGGACGCTCACTGATCCTGTGTTCTCTCTGGCCCTGTGTGACCTGGAGCTGGCCCCTCACAGGCTGTGCCTCGGTTTCTCCGTCTGTACAGTGGGTGCTGCCCAGGAGGCTGTCTAGGGTCTTTTTTTTTTTTTTTAAAGAAAGTCCCACACTCAGAAAACTGACCTTTTTTTTTTTTTTTTAAGATATTTATTTGAAAGAGTTACAGAGAGAGAGGGAGACACACACACACAGAGGTATCTTCCATCCAATTATTAACTCCCCACATGGCCGCAATGGCTGGGGCCAGGAGCCAGGAGCTTTTTCTGGGTCTCTCATATGGGCGGCAGGGCCCCAAGCACTTGGGCCATCCTCCACTGCTTTCCCAGTCCATTAGCAGGGAGCCAGATCGGAAGTGGAGCAGCTGGGACTCGAACCAGTGCCCATACGGGATGCCAGGGCCGCAGCCGATGGCTTCACCCACTGCTTCACAACTCTGGCCCCTGTCTTAAGGCCTTGAAAAAAAAACTACTTATTTATTTGCAAGCCAGAGTTACAGAGAGATCTTCCATCCACTGGTTTACTCCCCAAGTGGCTGCAATAGCCCGGGCTTGGCCAGGCCAAAGCCAGGAACTCCATCCTGCGTGGCAGGGGCCCAGGTACTTTTGACCATCCTCCGCTGCTTTGCCAGGTGCATTAGCAGGGCACGGGATCAGAAGTGGAGAAGTCAGGACCCGAACCGGCGCTCATATGGGGCGCTGGCATCACGGGCGGTGGCTCCACCCACTGCGCCACAGTGCCTGCCCCATCTCTTAGAGCCTTGCGGGGCTGAAAGCTCACGACTCCTGCAGACACTGTGTCCTAGCCCCTCCAGAAGGTTCCTGTCTGTCACCCCTGGCGCCCAGCACAGAGCGCCACACAGCAGCAGAGAATCACTGGGACAAATGGACGCATGATGCTGCCCCACCTCTGCACGCTGGGCAAGAACCAGAGGCGACTCACACCGGAGGCTCCCGACAGCATCTGCACTCACTTCCTCCTCACTCCGCACCTCCCCCACTCATCTTACTGATGGACCGAGGCTCAGGGCGGAAGATGGCTCACGGGTCCAGGGTCACACGGCGTGCGGCAAGAGAAGACAGAAGCATCGGCCAGCCACCGCAGGAAGGAGGGCCCTCTGGGAGGCCGGAGGGGACGCCCCCTCATCCCCTCTCCCCGCCCCCACGCTGGCTGCGGGGTGGGGAGAAGGGGGCGGGGCCTGGCGGGAGGTCTGCAGCTGTTTTAATTTAAGAGACTCGGGGAGAATGGTGGAGGGGCCAGACCCAGCGGAGGAAGTGACTCACTCAGCAGCTGCCTGTTAACCCGCTCCCTGCCAGGAGGAGCCGAAGCTCTGGCCGGCCACGCCCAAACCCGGTACCCGCCCAGACGGGACCCTCAGCTCAGAGCCCTGCACCTGCTGCCCGCCGCCCTCCTCCGAGCCTCACCGACTGGCGCTGGGGGCCACCTCGCCACGCACCAGGAGGCTCTGCCCAGGCTGGAGTTTCAGGTTGTTGGCCACCAGACCCTGCGGAGACAAGAAGCCGCCCTGACACGTTAGGGGCCGTGGCCTCTGCTGCCGTGGTAGGGGGCGTGAGGGTGGTCCTTCCCAGCTTGATTTCTCTGAGCAGACCAGCACGAAGCCTGGGGGGTGGGGCAGAGCAGTGAGTTCTGGCCCCTGAGTCTCCCTGTGGACCTGGGAAAGACCCCATCCCCTGCCTGATCTGCTTGCATCTGTACCCAGATGCTGCTTGGGGATTTGGGGTTACAAGGGGTCTGGGAGGTAGGGTGCTATGCTCTGTACCCCATTTAGAAGGTGGAGAGGAGCGGGGTCCTGGTGGGGTAGGTCCCGCTGAATGTAGAGGGAGTGGCCTGAGGCTGCAGCAGCGACCCCCACCCTCTCCAGCCCCTGTCTGCAGAGGCATGGTGGCCACAGAGGCGCGGCCAGGGCCCTGTGCAGGAGGGACAGCAGCCAAGGCCGGGGCTGCAGCCAGGCCGGCTCAGGGTTAACACGGCCGAGCCACTGCGGGCAGCCGGGCACTGGCGCGGGGGGCAGGAGGGCGGGAGTTAACTGATGTGAGTGGTTCCTTCTGCCAGCAATCAGAACCCTTTCCCTGGGGGCCTGGGAAAGCTTCTGCCTCCTCCCCACCTCGGCCTCCAAGCTCGGGGTGACGTGGGGGCCCCCCCAGCCTCCACCTGACCAGGCTGGGCAGGACCACCCACCCCCCTCACCCAGGGAAGGCCCCAGCCGGGCAGCCTCTCTTAGGTCCCGGCCACTCTGTAGAAGTCTCTGGAGCAGAGGAGGATTCTGAGCTGGTCGGGTGACTGGGGACAGCTGCAGGGGGGAGGGGAAGGAGGCTCTTTGCGGTGGAAGAGAGGAACAGTGGCCTGGGCCTCACCAGTCTACCCCCCACCCCCTGCCCTGGCCCCGGCCACACCCTTCCCACTCCCACTTCATAGAGAACTACAGAAAGTCAGACTTGGCAGGAAGAACTGTCAGACCTTGAAAGGATCCAGAATATTCTTAAGCCAGAGAAGGCCTTGGGGGACCATGGTCCCCACCCCCATTTTATAGATGTGATCACTGAGGCCCAGAAAAGAGAAGGCAGTCCTCCAAGGCCACAGAGCTGGGACCAGAGCCCAGCCCCCGCTCCGCTACACTCTCCCCTGGACTTTGGGAGGAGGGCCCCACACTCACAGCCATGATTGAAGCGGGACGATGGGTGATCCCAAGACTGCAGCACCGGCTGTCCGGAAGGCCCCGCCCGAGAGATGGCTCCTGATGGCTCTCACCCTTTTTTAAGTGACCCGGACCCTGGTCTGAGTCCCGCCCCCTGGCAGCTCAGCCAATTGTAAGTCAGAACAGGGGTAGGGGTGGAGTCCATGGAATTTTGAAGCCAGTTCTGGAGCAAAGGGTACCAATCAGAGCGGGGAACTCCCTTTTTAGCCACGCCCCTGGGGCCCAAGCTCCACCTCCTATTCTGCCTCCAGCCCCGCCCTAATCTCCCCAAATTTGTGCTGTGGCAGAGACTGGGGGAAGCCAATGGAAAATAGTTGAGCTGGGCCCAAGAGCTGATGGGACGGGGGCCTGGGGCCAGCAGGCAGAGCCCAGCGCGTGTCTGGAGAAGGCAGGGGCGGGAGGGAGGGCGTGTGCAGGGGGCTCCAGGGAGTCAGCGCTGGGCTGGGGTGGGGGCTGCTCCCAGGCAGGGTCAGGGCGTGGCTCTGGCTGTGGGCACTGCAGAGGGATGGGGACCCAGGACCACAAGGCCCGGGCCCCCCCACAAGTGGGGCTGTGCTCTTCTCTGAGTCTAAAAAAAGCCTGGGCGGGGTGCCAGGCCCCAGCCTGCCAGCCGGTGCTCCTGCCTCGGTGCTTCTGGGAGGTGCGCGGCCGGACAGCTCTGCCTGAGGGTGCCCGGCCTGGGGAGCAGCCCGGTGGGCCCGGCCGTGAGGGGTTGGGGCCCCTGCTCTGGGCACCCAGTCTGCTCTCTTCACTCCCCCCTTTGCCCGTGCATTCAGCAGCTATTCTGCGCTGTAGCTCCCACATGCCTGGCCCTGGGCTGGCCTCAGGACCTCCGGAGACGACTCCCTCACTGTCCCTGTTCCCAAGGAGCCCACGGTTGGGGGACACCAACCGGGAACCTGATTAAGAAGCGGCACCGGGCCGGCACCGCAGCTCAACAGGCTAATCCTCCGCCTTGCGGCGCCGGCACACCGGGTTCTAGTCCCGGTCAGGGCGCCGGATTCTGTCCCGGTTGCCCCTCTTCCAGGCCAGCTCTCTGCTGTGGCCCGGGAGTGCAGTGGAGGATGGCCCAGGTGCTTGGGCCCTGCACCCTATGGGAGACCAGGAGAGGCACCTGGCTCCTGCCATTGGATCAGCGCGGTGCGCCGGCTGCGGCGGCCATTGGAGGGTGAACCAACGGCAAAGGAAGACCTTTCTCTCTGTCTCTCTCTCTCTCTCACTGTCCACTCTGCCTGTCAAAAAGAAAAAAAAAAAAAGAAGAAGAAGAAGAAGCGGCACAGTCACAGCAAGCCCTGTGGTGGGATGGAGACGCCGCAGGCCGTGGAGAAGGTGGGTCTCTGCAGGTGCGCAGGAGCTCAGGAATGAGAGCGCAGGGGTGGGAGCAGCAGTGGGCACGTGGCCCTGCAGGGGGAGGCTTGGGGGACTAGGCCGGGAATCCAGATTGTACAGGCTTCACAGGCCAGAGGAAGGGCTTGGACACAGTCCAAGGTGCCGGGCAGCCACAGAAGGTTCTAGAATAGTGAGTGCTGAGGCCCGACTGGGGCTGCAGAGATCCCTGTAGCAGCAGAGGCGAGGCTGGTGGGAGGGCGCTCCTCTCACATCAGGAGGCAGGTGCACAGAGGGCAGGGAGCGCTGGGCAAGGTGAGGGAACCCCCAGGGAGCCATCCTGGGCACCCCCTTCCCCATCCGACCATCACCGCCCGCAGCAGCTGGCGCCGGAGGGAGGACGATGCGGCTCTCAGTGACTCACTGAAGGCCAGTCCCTCAGCCGCCCAGCCCTGCCCTCGGGCCAGCCCAGCCCTTGTGCCCCTGGGAGAGGAGTGTGCAGGGCTGGGCTGTGCCTGGAGCCCCTTCGCCCTCCTCCCAGACAAGCAGCTCCCTCCAAAACCAACCGCAGTGGTTTCACTCTTTCCTTTCTGGCCTCCCCAAACCTCAGTCCGCTCAGGGGTGGGCGTGGCCTGCCCAGCCCCAGGCCTTCCCCTGGGAGTCCCCTCACTGCCCAAGGGGGAAAGGGGGCTTTTCAGGCAGGGTCTGGCCACCGAAGCTGAGATGCAGAGGGGGACCAGGCCTCAGGGCTGGGGGAACTGCTCCTGCATCCTTCCCCCAACCTAGAAAATGCGTCCAGTACCGCAAGTGTTAGCCACCAAACGGAGGGACCACCGTGCCCCTGTCTGGTGGGCCCAGGCTGGCAGGAGGCGGCACTGTGTGGCACCTGGGTCCCCAGAGAGGCCCTCCTGGGCACCCCTAGGACATCCTGATGCGTCCCTTTGGGCTTGCCTCAGTCTCCCCTTCTGTAAACTGGAGAGGAGAAATCGTGATGTCTTTTTTTTTTTTTTTAAGATTTATTTTATTTATTTGAAAGACAGAGTTACAGAGAGAGGTAGAGACAGAGAGAGAGAGGTCTTCCATCCACTATTTCACTCCCCAAATGACCGCAACGGCTCTGAAGCCAGGAGCCAGGTGTTTCCTCCTGGTCTCCCACGCAGGTGCAGGGGCCTAAGGACTTGGACCATCTTCCACTACCTTCCCAGGCCACAGCAGAGAGCTGGATTGGAAGTGGAGCAGCCAGGACTCGAACCGGTGCCCATACGGGATGCCGGTGCTGCAGGTGGCGGTTACACTGCAATGTTGGCCCCAATTCGGAAATTTCAAGAGTCATTACAAAATGTAAGTTGAAATCAGGAGATAAGGGAGATAAAAATAAAAAAAGTTATAAGCATGAAAATGTACTCTTGGCAAGAGGTTAAGAAAAGAAAATGTTTGGATAAAGAAAGGGCAGTGCTGGTAAGAATTTTCTGTCCTAAGGAGAATGCCTGGTGCATCCGAGATTGGAAGGGAAAGGTGGGGCAGAAGTGCCTGAAGATTTCAGCAAGCGGCAGGAAGTGTGAGGAAGGCACCGAGGCTTTGAGAGGAACAGATCTCGCAAGAAAAGTTCATGTGTGATAAGATCGCCTGCAATTTTGAAAATATTGTTTATGGCATTTTCCAGAAAGTAAGCATTAATACCAAAGATACCATCCTCTGTTAACAAATAAGCTTTATATATAATATATATAGATATGTCAGTAAATATCTGAAAACAGTCTGTTTTTTTTTTTTAAGATTTATTTGAAAGTCAGAGTTGCACAGAGAAAGGAGAGGGAGAGAGAGGGAGAGAGAGAGAGAGAGAGAGGTCTTCCATCCACTGGTTCACTCCATAAATGGCCGCAACAGTGTGAGCTGCTCCAATCCGAAGCCAGGAGCCAGGAGCTTCTTCCAGGTCTCTCATGTGGGTGCAGGGGCCCAAGGACTTGGGCCATCATGTACTACTGTCCCAGGCCATAGCAGAGAGCTGGATCAGAAGTGGAGCAGCCGAGACTTGAACCAGCGCCCATATTGGGTGCCAGCTCTGCAGGTGGAGGCTTAGCTCACCAAGTCACAGCACTGGCCCCTGAATAGTCTTAATCTTTACTTTTACAATCTGATTTTAAAACTACAGTGTCTCCTCCTTGTAACATTTTCTGGTTTGGTTTGGTTGTTAAAGATTTATTTATTTGAAAGAGTTACACAGAGCAGAACAGACAGAGACACAGATCTTCCATCCCCTGGCTCAGTGGCTGGGCCAGGCTGAAGCCAGGAGCCAGGAGCTCCATCCAGGTCTCCCACGTGGGTGCAGGGACCCAGGGACCTGAGCCATCCACTGCTGCTTTCCCTGGCGGTTAACAGGGAGCTGGATCGGAAGTGGGGCAGCCAGACTCCAGCCATATGTACATGGGACGCCCACGTTACAGGCAGCGGCTTTACCCGCCATGGCACAGTCCTGGCTCAGTTGTTTCTGTTTAATCTGTGACTGTCAATTTCTAGCCAGCTGAGGCCTAGTGGGTAAAGCTGCCGCCTGCAGTGCCAGCATCCAATATCGGCGCTAGTTCAAGTCCCGGCTGCTCCACTTCCGATCCAGCTCTCTGCTATGGCCTGGGAAAGCAGTAGAAGATGGCCCACGTGCTTGAGCCCCTGCACCTGCGTGGGAGACCTGGAGGAAGCTCCTGGCTTCGGATTGGCGCAGCTCCAGCCATTGCAGCCATCTAGGGAGTGAACCAGTGGATGGAAGACCTCTCTCTCTCTCTCTCTCTCTCTGCCTCTTTGTAACTCTGCCTTTCAAATAAATAAGTAAATATTTAAAAAAAATAAGAAAGTGGAAAAGAGATAAATGTTAACAATATTATTGATGGATTTAACTGACATTTTTTAAAAAATCAGATTCACAGAGAAGGACTCTAACATGTTCTTTAATACAGATTTTCTAACAGCTTTGAAATCAAGGGACTAGATAAGTTCCAGAACTCTGTAGACATCCAAAAAACTGCTCCTGGATCAAAAATAGTTGCAGGAGACCGGATAAATGAATCAAAATGGTGGGTTTCCACGTCTTGTTTAACATACCGTAGGTTCTGGAGGGGCAGGAGAGCGGGACATAGAGAGAGGTCCACAGACTCACAGCTGGACAAACTGAGAGGGGCTGGCCCCCGGGGAGTGCACGGCAGAGCGAGCCCCTTCTCGCACGCGCCAGGGGCTCGGGGCACATTCAGTGGTTGGGAGAACCTGGGCTTGGCTGACGGTTGGACTGTTGCGATAGTGGTGTTGCCAGGCCCTGTGTTGAGATAAAGGTGTTTCCAACGGCCGAAGCCCCGTGTTAAGGTAGTGCTGTGGCCATCGGCCAAGGCCCTGTGTTAAGATAGTGGCATGGCCCGGGGCCCACGCAGGCAGGGCGGAGCCGGCGGTAAAGAAGACAGGGTGCCGGGGCTGCCCCCAGCCACGTAGGTGTGTGGCCACAATAAGTGCCAGGCTTTGCCCGGGCTCCATCGGCTTCAGTGTTTGCATGGGTCCTCTCCCAGGCGCCGAAGGCCCCCTTCTCCCCGGCTCCTCTTGCACTCAGTGCTTTGGGACAGTTCTGCAAACAGACACCTGCGTTTGCCTTTCCCTCTGCTGAATTCCTCGAACATTCGAAATCCCTGTGCCAGTGGGGTTGTGCCGGCGTGAGTTCATGCAAATCTGTTCCCGTAACAAGGAGGAGTTATAAACCGGCACAGCTATGCGAAAACACCTTTTGCTACTAAATCCAAATAGTCCACAAACTGAAACGCATCTGCTTTTAAGTGTAAATGCTAATTGTGTCCAGCCTGCTACCCTCCACAGGTTTCCATGTCTGGTTACTAAGCTGCCTGTTCATTACTTTTTTTTAAAATACTTATTTATTTATTTGAAAAAGCAGAGAGAGAGAGAGAGAGAGAGGTCTTCCATCTGCTGGTTCACTTTCCAAATGGCCACAATGGCTGGAGCTCGGCCAGGCTGAAGCCAGGAGCCAGGAGCTTCTTCCGAGTCTCCCACGTGAGTGCAGGGGCCCAAGGACTTGGTCCATCTTCTACTGCTTTTCCCAGGCCACAGCAGGGAGCTGGATCAGAAGTGGAGCAGCCGGGACACGAACTGGCACCATATGGGGTGCTGGCGCTGCATAACGTTAGCCCCCCATTCATTATTTTTAACATACAAACTTGATTTGTTCTGTTCTTGTGGGTTTAGTTATGTATATGTGTATATATTTAAAGATTTATTTATTTATTTGAAAGTCAGAGTTACACAGAGAAAGAAGGAGAGGCAGGGGGAGAGAGAAAGGTCTTCCATTCGCTGGTTCACTCCCCAATTGGCTGCAATAACTGGAGCTGTGCCGATCTGAAGCCAGGAGCCAGGAGCTTCTTCCAGGTCTCCCACGTGGGTGCAGGGGCCCAAGGACTTGGGTCATCTTCTACTGCTTTCCCAGGCCATAGCAGAGAGCTGGATCGAAGTGGAGCAGCTGGGACTCGCACCGGCGCCCATATGGGAGCCGGCACTGCAGGGGGAGGCTTTCCCCACGGCACTGGCCCCAGTTATATCTTTCCCTTTGAGTTCTGTGCTTAGTGTCCGTCTGCATCCTATGGAGGTACGATTCCCAGGAGGAGGATGTTGGCCTTCGCCTACAGGACAGGTGGAGCCTAACAGTGGACTCCAGGTACACTCGTCATCAAACACTTCTCCCCCTACAGGTGCTGGCGGGGCGGCATAGCAGGTTAAACCGCTGCCTGCAATGCTTGCATCCCGTGTGAGCGCCGGTTCGAGTCCCGGCTGCTCCACTTCTGATGCAGCTCCCTGCTAGTGCACCTGGGAAGGCAGTGGAGGTTGGCCCAGGTGCTGTGGAGACCCAGAAGAACCCCTGGCTCCTGGCTTCCACCTGGCCCAGCGCTTGCTGCCGCAGCCATGTAGGCAGTGAACCAGCGGATGGCAGAGCTCTCTCTCTCTGTCTCTTCCTCTCTGTCACTTTGCCTTTTCAAATAAATAAATCTTAAAAGAAAAATCAAAAAGGCAGCCAGAAGCTGATTGACCTTGAACACAAGGCGAGAATGAAAATCAAGAGGAGGGCTCCGATGTCAGCCCCCAACAAAATCAACTGAGGCCGAGAGGCTGCGGGGAAGGGTGCTTCCGCGTGCTGGGTCCGTGACCGCCTCGCCACACGCTGTCATGCATTAGGCCAGATTCAAAGCAGGGCTTTACAAACCCGGCCGCCGCCGCTTATGCTGCCAAAAAAAATAAAAAAAAAAAAAAATAGACTTGGATGGTGGCAATTTTCGGGAATGTGTTGCTTGTTGCTTCCACCTAACTGATAACTCCAACCTTATCCAAAAGGAGGTTAGCGAACACATGAGGCGGGAAACGGGGTCCATGCTCCAGCATCGCGTTCTCTGAAGACCGGAACTGGCCTTACTCGCTGTCTGAGCAGCCGCGTCCCTTCAACGGGGGGTGGGGGGGGTACAGTCTCAGCGCCCCACCCGCCAAGCCCTTCCCTCATGGCCTCTGCCTGCTGTTCGCTCCCAGCAGGAAGTGGTCAAGCCGGGGCCAGGTTCCCCATCCAACAGCAGCTAGAAGGAATGTGAGGAGTTAAAGAGAGAGGAGGGGGACCGCCCCATAAATCAGCAAGCAGGGCCTCTGGCGCCGGGGAGGAGATAACATTTCCCAACCTCCAGAAAAGATAACTCGCTGGCACTTCTTTAATGATCTAGGGATAAGTTTATCAGCCATGAGGCCTTTCTCTCTCTCCTTTCTAAAGATTGATTTGTTTATTTGAAGGAGGTACCAGGAGAGATCTTCTGTCCACTGCTTCACTCCCCAGATGGCCACAATGGCTGGGCTGAAGCCAGGTGCCAGGAGCTTCTTCCGGGTCTCCCACGCAGGTGCAGCGGCACAAGGGCTTGGGCCACCTTCCACTGCTTTCCCAGGGCACAGCAGAGAGCCAGATCGGAAGTGGAGCCACCGGGACCCGAACCAGCACCTCCACAGGGGACGCCCGAGTCCTAGGTGGTAGCTTAACCGCTCTGCCACAGCGCCAGCCCACAGGGGGAAGTTCTCAAGTAGTCAGGGAGACGACATCCCTTAACCAGAGCCCCGGACCGCTTTCCCAAAGAATGTGTAAAGGAAAACGCCTGATCTCATCTCCCTTCCCGAAGACTCTCGGAGCTCCCCTTTCTCCCCTTCTCCCCTTGGATCCCGTCCTGGTCGGCTGCAGTCTCCGGTTCTTTTTTTTTTTTTTTTTTTTTTTTTACAGGCAGAGTGGATAGTGAGAGAGAGAGACAAGAGAGACAAGAGAGAAAGGTCTTCCTTTTGCCGTTGGTTCACCCCTCAAGTGGCCGCTATGTCCTGCGCGTTGCGGCCGGTGCACTGCGCAGATCCGATGGCAGGAGCCAGGTGCTTCTCCTGGTCTCCCATGGGGTGCAGGGCCCAAGCACTTGGGCCATCCTCCACTGCACTCCCTGGCCACAGCAGAGAGCTGGCCTGGAAGAGGGGCAACCGGGACAGAATCCGGCTCCCCGACCGGGACTAGAACCCGGTGTGCCGGCGCCGCAGGCGGAGGATTAGCCTAGTGAGCCGCAGTGCCAGCCAGTCTCGGGTTCTTAATATGATCCTGCTTTGCTTTCCCTCCCTACCCTCACTGCGCATTTTAACTTTCATCGCCGAGGGGGGAGAACCGACCTGAAATTCCTCTAACACTGCTGTGTCTGCCCACGGGGCTAACCCGCAGGGGTACGAGGCTGAGGCTTCAGTCCGAAGGTTAGGAGCTGGGGGCTGCCTGGCCGTGACCACAGCCCAGGCTTTTGGTTTCTGGGAATCCAGGCCTGGAAGGTGGCAGGGACATCGCCCACCAGCCAGCTGCGTAGAGGGTCCCAGGAGTGATGTGTCGGCGCTGCCTCCTGCTCCGCCCTGCCCCGGGAGGGCCACAGTGTGCACAGCGTGCAGAGGCAGCTCTAGCTCTTTGGACTTCCCCCATCCTGCAGGCGGGCCCTGGCTGCCGCTCTGAGCACTGGGCCCAGCTGCTCGCGACTCGGCATCCAGGCCAGGGTGGCCCTTCCTGGCCCCAGCTCCCACCCTGCCCTGATGGAGACTGGCGGTGCTGGGGAAGGTGGGGGCGGCCAGAGCCAGCTCCCGGGTCTTACCTGCTCCTCCTTAACGAGGAGGAAACAGCCAGACAGGCGGCCACACGACCGACGTCCCATGGGCAGCTGGGGCCAAAGCTAGCGTAATGGAAGCTTTGGGTCCTGGATTCCTGGGCCCGGAGGGCGGAGGGAGCCGGGGTGGAAAGGCCCCCTTGCTCCAGGCCCTGTACCCGGAGGCTCAAGCTGCCACCCCCCTCGCCCGCCCCACGGCTCCTCATCCTCACCTCCCTGCCTCTGCTTCTGCTCCCGCCTCTCGTCCCACGCAAGGTCTGGGTGTACCCGCGCTGCGGTCCCTCAGGCATGAGCCTTCGCTGTTTTTGTAGCATTTTACTTTGAAATAATAATTCTAGACTCACCAGGAGCTAAGAGCTTTTCAAGAACTCAGAAAATATTTGAACTGTGAAGTGTGGGGAGCAATTCGGACTATACTGTTACTGGAATTAAGATTTATTCTATGCATCTGCTCTCCCACAATATGGCGCTGGGAGAGAAGTAAACAGCTTCTACCCAGCTGCCTCTCACCAACTTGACAAGCTGCAGGAGCTGCTCCTGATTGGAGGAGAGCGGCGTGCTCGGCGTGTGGGCAGCCGAGTTGGGATTGGTGGAGAGGACTATATAGGAGGAGAGAGACGGCATGGTGGTGTGGGTTGGTTGGAGAGTGCGTTGGAGAGTTCGCGGGGAAGTTCGTTACTTCGTTCTTTCTCATTTCTCTCTACTCATTCTTGCTTTGGGAGTTTGCTGTTTACTTATTCTTACTTTACTATAGAAAGGACTTGTAAAAAAAGGGAACAACAAGCGCCCGGTCCGGTGCGGCTCCTCCGCGTGCGGAGGAGCAGCAAGTGGTGCCGTGACTCGGATAGGAAACCTAGGAGGGAAAGACCGGGAAGAAGTGGGAAATTACTGGAGAGAGAGACTAGCAAAGAGCCTAGGGGAAGGCCGGACGGAAAGAGTGCCGGTGAAAAGCTAGTCAGAACCTAGGAAAAAAGCCGCGGGGGAAGAAAATTAGAAGCTAGGAAGGAGGTATTAACTGGGAACGTCTGGGAGACTCAGTCTTCCATTACGCTCACTGCTCCAACATGTCACAGACGGTACAGACAATGGAGTTCTTTGGCTACTCTTTGCCCACTGGCTACCTCTTCCTCCTCCTGGGCACCATCCTCTGTTTCTCCCTAAAGATCATTTATGGGCTAAATATGGTTTCTCTCTCTCTCTCTTCCTACTCCCCACCTCGTCGCAGCTTTTCCTCTAAGCAAGGGAAACGAGGGGGGAGGAAAATTCATGCATTCGTAAGAGCAATCGTAGAGACGTCCCCCTGGTTTCCACAGCAGTGGAGGCAGGTGGGACGGAAAATGCGCGAGGCTGGGGAACCGATAGAAGTGCTGAAGCTGTGGCAACTCGTTGATCAGGTGCTTCAGAACCCCACGGAAGGGATCGAGTTGTTGCTTAATGAGGGGAGTGAAATGCAGGAAGAATTATGGCAGGGCAGCCAGGCGAGCAACTATTGTAACGAACAAGTGAGAAGAAAATCAAAGAAGGATTTAGAGAGCCAGGAAGCTTATGGGGGGGAGAAGGAAGCTGAGGAGGGAACCTCGCCCCCAAGAGAGATGCCTGGCCATACAAGGCTGGCAAATTCAACCATAAAGGATGAATCACCACCCCGGTATCGCCCATTGGTACTACCAAAGTTTCCTCCTGTAAAGAAAAGCCCCTTTTTTCCCCATGAGATTGAAGAAGAGTGGGAGGAAGAAGGAGTGATGGAGGGAGTAGGTATGCAGGAGGAGCTAGAAAGGCCAAGAACCGAAAACAAGCAAAGGGGAGCTGTTTATAGAAAACCTGCTTGGGAGCAGTACCAGGAACCAGGCCAGGTGTTTCCTGTAATTCAGGATCCACAGGGAAACAGGGGATGGACGCCTCTTGACCATAAATTACTTAAAGAGTTGCAGCAATCAGTACAATTGTATGGGCCCCATGCAAGTTACACTCAGGCAATCCTTGATAACATCGGGCAGCAAGGCCTAATACCTGAGGATTGGAGAAACTTAGTAAAGGCGGTGTTAGGCGGGGGTGACTTCCTCTTGTGGCTAGCTGCCTATAAAGAATTTGCGCGAGAATATTCAAAGCAGAACTATCAAACAGGGAATCAAGCATGGGATGAGGAAATGTTAAATGGAGAAGGGCGATTTGCCAGTCCCGATGAGCAGGCCCGATTACCAACAGCTGTCCTCTTACAGGTGCGAGAAATAGTAAGGAGAGCCTGGAAGGTGATACCCAGAAAAGGAGAAGTAAGACACAGCCTAACTAAGATAGTACAGGGCCCTACTGAGCCTTACGCTGATTTCGTGAACCGATTAATGGAAGCAGCAGGAAACATTTTCGAAACCGTGGAAGAAGCAATGCCCTTAGTCAAAAGATTGGCGTATGAGCAGGCCAATAAAACATGTCGGGAAGCTCTTAGACCATGGCAGCATAAGGACATCCCTACCTTTTTGAAAATCTGTAGGGATGTCATGGATGATGTAGTTTCTGGATCACATGCTGCAGTAGCAGTAACCCGACAATTTAGACAGAACATGAGGGGACGTATATGCTTTAAATGTGGTCGAGAAGGGCATCTAATGAGAGAATGTAGGGCCAGATTTCCAGCCCGAGATCGGCAGGGCATAGAGAACTCGAGAAGACCAGGCCTTTGCCCACGCTGTAGAAGAGGAAATCATTGGGTCAGTGAATGTTACTTTAAAATAAACAGCGCAGGCAATCCCCAGAGGATGCCAAATGAGCCGGGCCCCATAAGAAGATCAGGTGTATATGGTCAACAGCAAAAAAACGGAATGTGGGCCCCTGCACCCCGGGGCCAAAACAATCGGTGGGTGCCACGGTCCCAAAACCAAATATTTACCGCGCAGAGTTACGAGCCACCGAATATTCGGTACTGACACCTCAAATGGGGCCACAAGCCATAGAGGTGAGGGCAGAAACAATTTCAGCGGAGCATAACGGACTTGGAATAATCGTAGGAAAAGAAACAAATGCTTTGAGAGGCCTAATGGTCATCACCGGAGTCATTCAATTACCTTGTGATAAGTTAAAAGTGCTAATACAATCTACAAAGGGTATTATTCAAATCAAACCAGAAGAACCTGTGGCTCAAATACTGATCATGATTGGAGCGCAGGATGTTAATGGACCCCAAGGGGAGAAATTTGCAGCCTTGTCCCTATCTCTAGCAGATCGACCTCTGTGGACCTTAACCATTAGAGGAAAGTCAATTCAGGGCCTGCTAGACACAGGTGCGGATGTAAGTATAATTTCGGAAAATGATTGGCCGAAGTCATGGCCCCTTCAGCCAGGAGATAATACTTTAGTAGGCCTAGGTGCGGCCATGACACCATCAAGGAGTGCTCAGGTGCTTCATTGGCAGGATCAAGAAGGGAACAAGGGAAATGTGCAACCTTATGTTAGTGCACTCCCCATCACATTATGGGGAAGAGACATTTTAGAACAATTGGGACTGACGTTAACAAATGAGGATCAATTGGAGAGTTCTACAGGACGGCGTATTATGTATAAAAAGGGATATCAGGAGAGAGGATTAGGCTCCAGAGAAGGCAGAAGGGACCTAGCCCAGCCCATAGGCGATTTTAAAAGACAGGACACGGGTTTTTCGTGGGGGCCACTGAGATGCAGCCGCTGCCATTGTCATGGCTGGACAACAAGCCAAAGTGGATACCACAGTGGCCCCTTACCCAGGAAAAGTTGGCTGCGGTAAATGATATAGTATCACAACAATTAGAGGCAGGCCATTTGCAACCATCAACCTCCCCATGGAATACGCCAATATTCGTGATAAAGAAAAAATCAGGGAAATACCGGTTGTTGCATGATTTACGGGCTGTTAATCAGCAGATGCAACCCATGGGGGCATTGCAACCCGGACTCCCGGTTCCTACTATGATCCCAAAGCATTGGCCACTAATAGTACTCGATCTAAAGGACTGCTTTTTTAGCATACCTCTACATGAACAAGACACTCAGAGGTTTGCTTTCACCGTACCTTCCATTAATCATCAAGGTCCCGACAAAAGATATGAATGGAAGGTGCTTCCCCAAGGAATGACTAACAGTCCTGCCATATGCCAGCTATATGTTGACCAGGCAGTAGAGCCGGTTCGACAACAGTGCCCAAAAGTACAAATTTTACACTACATGGATGACTTGTTAATAACGGCTGAAAGTAAAAGTCACCTAATGGAAGCATATAAGCTGCTGCTATTATATTTGGAAAAAGTTGGGTTACAAGTAGCGCCAGAGAAGATACAAAAAGGGGAAGTAGTACAGTACTTAGGACTTAAAGTAACTTCTGAAAAGGTAACCCCATTAGAATTTGAAATTGCAATAGATGGGTTACAGACCCTTAATGACTTCCAAAAATTATGTGGCAATTTAAATTGGTTGAGGCCCTATTGTAAATTAACTACCGAAGATATGATGCCATTATTCAATATTTTAGAAGGAGATGCCCAGCTTGATTCCCCTCGTAGATTGACAATAGAAGCCCGCTTGGCGTTACAGAAAATTGAAAAACAAATTAAAGCAATGCAGATGGAAAGATGTGATCCACAACAAGCCCTAGAAATATTAATTTTTATGGAACAGCTGTATCCCTTCGCAGTCATTTGGCAAGGAGGACCCTTGTTGTTTGTATACCCACATTCACATGCACCGCGTGTACTATACACCCAAGGCATTGCGGTGGCCGATTTAATATTAACAGCAATAAAAAAGGCGACAGAAATGGCGGGGAAGACTCCAAAGCGATGTGTAGTTCCCTTTGCTCAAGAGGCAGTAGAAGCCTTTACAAGGGAATGCTGGCAATGGGCATACATAGTTCTCATTCTACAAATAGAGATTGACAATCACTACCCTCGCCATCCATTTGTTAACTTCTGCACACAGGTTTCAATAAAACGGGTGCAGAAGGTGCGAAGGGATCCAATTCAAGGGGCAGTTACCGTATTTACGGATGGAGCTAAAGGCGGAACAGGAGCAGCTATATTTAACAATCAACGATATTTCGTTTTAACAGCATCCCCTTCTCCACAACATGCAGAATTAGCTATTATCGCAACAGTATTACGCAGAGAGAGCGCACCCATGAATATTTTGTCTGATAGTGCATATGTGGTGAATGCAGTTCAGATGCTCGCTACACAGTGCCTTATTCTTAAATCCTCCTCAGTCTATTCTTATCTAAGTGAAATTCAGGGGTTATTAAATCAAAGAGAGCATGCTATTTACATAGGCCACATAAGAGCTCATTCTAATTTACCTGGCCCACTTACTCGAGGAAACATGATGGCAGATCACTATTCAAGATTCTTGCTTGCATGCACCGCTTTGGAACAAGCTAAAGAATATCACTCTAAATGGCATGTTAACACCCACACTTTAAGTTTTAAATTTAATATTCCCCGCAAGCAAGCAGAAGATATCATTAGATCCTGTGAAAAGTGCGTTGTTACCATAGTTCCAAAGATTCCTGCGGGAGCCAATCCCCGTGGCCTTAAACCAGGACATATCTGGCAGATGGACGTTACACATATCCCCTCTTTTGGGCGACAAAGCTGTGTTCACGTCACTGTAGATACATACTCAGGTGTAATTATGGCCACAGCCATGAATAAAGAAGGAGTACAACAAGTAATCCAACACTGCTTGCAGGCTTTTGCAGCCTGGGGAGTTCCTCATGTGATCAAAACGGATAACGGCCCAGCGTATACATCAAAGCGTTTTGCTGCATTTTTGAAAGAATTTGGAATCTCCCATATTACCGGTATTCCATACAATCCACAAGGGCAAGCTGTGGTAGAACGCGCTCACTTATATTTAAAAAATTTAATAATTAAACAAAAAGGGGGAATAGGGGAAATGGCCACATCCAACAAGGATGTCTTGGCCCTAGCTCTTTATACAATTAATTTTTTGAACAAGAAAAAGAACGGTAAAACACCTGCAGAAATGCATACTCAATCAGCTGATAAGGAATCAATACAGTGGGTAATGTGGAAGGATTTACAGGACAACCAATGGAAAGGCCCGTTCCCCTTACTCAGAAGAGTACGAGGCGCCGTTTGTTTTTTTCCACAGGGTGCGGCACAACCAATATGGACCCCTGAGAGAAGAATTCGGTTGATAAACCTGCCAGCAGAAGATCTAGAAGAAGAAAACTCCATTTGAGGAAGAAAACAATGAATAACCAATCCCTGGGATCTTTGGAATACGGGACATTTTTCAACAAACTCTGAAGTAGCACGACAAACAAGAGTCAATAGCATGAAGATCACACTGAACTTTACACAGGCGCGTATCAACGCCAAAAAATAAAAAGAAAGGGGGATCTGTGGGGAGCAATTCGGACTATACTGTTACTGGAATTAAGATTTATTCTATGCATCTGCTCTCCCACAATATGGCGCTGGGAGAGAAGTAAACAGCTTCTACCCAGCTGCCTCTCACCAACTTGACAAGCTGCAGGAGCTGCTCCTGATTGGAGGAGAGCGGCGTGCTCGGCGTGTGGGCAGCCGAGTTGGGATTGGTGGAGAGGACTATATAGGAGGAGAGAGACGGCATGGTGGTGTGGGTTGGTTGGAGAGTGCGTTGGAGAGTTCGCGGGGAAGTTCGTTACTTCGTTCTTTCTCATTTCTCTCTACTCATTCTTGCTTTGGGAGTTTGCTGTTTACTTATTCTTACTTTACTATAGAAAGGACTTGTAAAAAAAGGGAACAACAAGCGCCCGGTCCGGTGCGGCTCCTCCGCGTGCGGAGGAGCAGCAGTGAAGAATAAATAAATTTTAAAAAGTGTCGGCTCCGGGCCGGCGCCGTGGCTCAATAGGCTAATCCTCCACCTTGCGGCGCCGGCACACCGGGTTCTAGTCCCGGTCGGGGTGCCGGATTCTGTCCCGGTTGCCCCTCTTCCAGGCCAGCTCTCTGCTGTGGCCCGGGAGTGCAGTGGAAGATGGCCCAGGTGCTTGGGCCCTGCACCCCATGGGAGACCAGGAAAAGCACCTGGATCCTGGCTCCTGCCAACAGATCAGCGCGGTGCGCCGGCTGCAGCGGCGGCCATTGGAGGGTGAACCAACGGCAAAGGAAGACCTTTCTCTCTCTGTCTCTCTCTCTCACTGTCCACTCTGCCTGTCAAAAAAAAAAAAAAGTGTCGGCTCCAAAATACGAAGATGCCAGGCTGAAAGGAGCCCGTGCTCCCCGGCTCAGCGCGCACTAACCAGGGCAATGCTCGCAAGTCCTCCCCTCCGCAAGCCCCGCGCCGGGGCTGGCGCCTTGAAAGGGCTCCCGGCTTCCCTGGGGTCGGTCAGTTCCTAAAGTAGACCCTGGCGGTCAACTAAAGTGTACGATAAGGTATAGAACTCTCGGGAAAAACCTCTACTCGCTGCGGGACGTGGGTGGACTTCCGTGTTTTCTCTGGGGTGCCTGACGCCTGTGTGTGAGGCAGGCTTCTCTGGCTGCAGATAATGCAAATTGTTTTAAAGTGACGGAGAACTTTCCCATCGCAGGCAGCCTGGAGCTAGGATTCCATGGCAGGGGAGTTCAGCGCTCACTGAAATCCTCAAATATCCGGGCTCTTGTGTCACTCTGCATGTGGCTTTGTAGGCTGTCCTTGCTCTTTTTTTTTTTTTTTTTTTTTTTTTTTTTTTTTTTTGACAGGCAGAGTGGACAGTGAGAGAGAGAGACAGAGAGAAAGGTCTTCCTTTGCCGTTGGTTCACCCTCCAATGGCTGCCGCGGCCGGCGCACCGCGCTGATCCAATGGCAGGAGCCAGGTGCTTCTCCTGGTCTCCCATGGGGTGCAGGGCCCAAGCACTTGGGCCATCCTCCACTGCACTCCCTGGCCACAGCAGAGAGCTGGCCTGGAAGAGGGGCAACCGGGACAGAATCCGGCGCCCCGACCGGGACCAGAACCCGGTGTGCCGGCGCCGCAGGTGGAGGATTAGCCTAGTGAGCTGCGGCACTGGCCTTGTCCTTGCTCTTAAGACACAAGCTGGGGCCAGCGTTAAGACTCTGCCTGAGACGCCAGTTCAAGGCCCGGCTGCTCACTTCCCAGCTCCCTGCTATGGCCTGGGAAAGCAGCAGAAGCTGGCCCAAGTGCTTGGGGCCCTGCACCCACGTGGGAGACCCGGAAGAAGCTCTGGGACTCTTGGCTTTCGCTTGGCCCAACGCGGACCATTGCAGCCATTTGGGGAGTGAACCAGCGGATGGAAGATTCTGTCTCTGTCTCTCCTGTTAACTCTGCCTTTCAAATAAATAAAAAATAAATCTTAGGAGACACAGCTGAAGCGTCTGGAGCGTTCTGTCTGTAACACACTCTGAAATGGTTCAGGAGAACGTAAATACAGGGGCTGGCGCTGTGGTGTAGTGGGTAAAGCCGCTGCCTGCAGCACTGGCATCCCACACAGGCACTGGTCCGAGTCCCGGCTGCTCCACTTCCGATCCAGCTCCCTGCTAACTTGCCTGTGAAAGCAGCAGGTGACCCAAGTCCTTGGGCCCCTCCCTGCACCCCCGTGGGAGATCCCGATGAAGCTCCTGACTAGCCTGGCTCAGCCCTGGCTGTTGCGACCTTTTGGAGTGAACCAGTGGATGGACGATTCTTTCTCTGTAAGTCTGGTTTTCAAATAAGTAAATCCATCTTAAAAAACAAAAAAAAGTGTAAATACAGGGGCAGGCTAGGCACAGCCGGTAAGCCCCCGCGCACCCTGTGTGGGTGCCGGCTCCACTCCCTGCTAACGCACACCCCGGAGAGCAGCAGGTGAGCACGTGTATTGGGTGCCGCCACTCACGTGCAAGACATGGATGCAGTCCCCAACTTCAGCCTGACCCAGCCTCGGCTTTTGTGGAGCAAAACAGTGAAAGAGCGGTCTCTCCTCCATCACTCTTTCAAACACATAATACACGAGCTTTTGTTCTTTTTTTTTTTTTTTTACAGGCAGAGTGGACAGTGAGAGGGAGAGACAGAGAGAAAGGTCTTCCTTTGCCGTTGGTTCACCCTCCAATGGCCGCTGCGGCTGGCACGCTGCAGTCGGCGCACCACACTGATCCGATGGCAGGAGCCAGGTGCTTCTCCTGGTCTCCCATGGGGTGCAGGGCCCAAGCACTTGGGCCATCCTCCACTGCACTCCCTGGCCACAGCAGAGAGCTGGCCTGGAAGAGGGGCAACTGGGACAGAATCCGGCGCCCCGACCAGGACTAGAACCCGGTGTGCCGGCGCTGCAAGGCGGAGGATTAGCCTAGTGAGCCGAGGCGCCAGTGCTGAGCCTTTGTTCTTAGATTTGCTTGATTTATTTTGAAAGCAAGAGGCACTGAGAGAGAGAGAGATCTTCCATCCGCTGGTTCGCTCCCCAGATGACTGCCAACAGGCAGGACCAGGCTGAAGCCAGGAGCTTCATCCCGGCCTCCCGCACGGGTGCAGGGGCCCAAGCACTTGTGCTGTCCTCCACCACTCTCCCAGGCACATCAGCAGG
This sequence comes from Oryctolagus cuniculus, assembly GCF_051225735.1. Taxonomy (NCBI): domain Eukaryota; kingdom Metazoa; phylum Chordata; class Mammalia; order Lagomorpha; family Leporidae; genus Oryctolagus; species Oryctolagus cuniculus. Next base: position 114,643,699 of record NC_142877.1, on the reverse strand, counting down.
GAGCTGGATTGGATGTGGAGCAGCCGGGACTCGAACCGGCATCGGTGTGCTAAACTGTGGTCACAGCGCCAGTCCCAAAATACACAAACCTCAAAACAAAACAGCCCAGCAAGGAGCCCAGGAGTCAGCGCCAGGCTGGAGCTGTCACTGCGGCTGCCCCGCAGCAGCACCCCCAGCTGACAGATGCCTTCAAGAGCCCTCGCCCCAGCTCCCCGTCTCCCCAGAGGGGCCCGCGCCTCCCAGTCACCAGCGCGAGTTCAGATGCTGTGTGACTGCACCTTCCAGCTGTTAACCGCGTCGCTGAGCCTGGCTCCTCAGCTGTCAAGCGGGACAGGCGTGACGATCCCGCTGACTTCTCCGTCCCCACGCGGACTCCGCGAGGGGCTGGCGCTGTGGCACAGGGGGTTCAGCCGCCCCCATCAGAGTGCAGGTTCGAGTCCTGGCTGCTCCACTTCCGGTCCGGCTCCCTGCTCACACACCTGGAAGGCAGCGGAGGATGGCCCACGTGCCGTCCATGTGGGAGACCCGGAAGCAGCTCCAGGATTCGGATTTCAGCCTGCCGAGCCCTGGCTGTGACGGATTTCTCCCTCTCTGATACTCTGCCTTCCAAATAACTAATTTTAAAATCAATAAAGCACTACCGAGCCAAGGCGTGACTCGACCTGGGATGCGTCCCCTCCTGAGGGGCGGACGGGCCCCTGCCCGGGCATAGACTCAACTGCACACGGACACGCCCACTCGCACTTTATTAAGTACGGAGGACCGGCTACAGCTGAGGCGGGGCGGCGGACACGGCCCATCCCCACCCCCACCGTCACGGGCACACAAGAATAAATAAATAGCTGGGCGTGGGCACAGGGGAGAGGTGGCACAGCCAACACTGACCACGTCGGGGACACACAATGGCCCCCTTCGGAGCTGCGGCCACCATGAACACTGGACGGTACCGCAGCCAGGGGAGGTCGGGGCTCCCAGCCGCAGCAGCGCCACAGCGCGGGGTCACGGCCTGTGGGAGAGGCGGTCTGCCCGCCGGCCCCAGATCCGGACCCCTGGCTGGTCCAGACCTGGACTATCAAGAGGCCATGGTCTCTCGGACTTCCGGACTGTCCTATCCTGGATCTCAGGCCAGCAGTGCCTTGATAGGGGCACCCAGGGCCTAGGACATGCAAGCGTGGGTGACTGTCACCCGGCTTTCTGATTGGTTCCAGGACAGGAGAGGGTGGTGTCCCCAGGCCCCTGACTGGTCAGTTCAGGAGCCAGCATCAAGGAGTCACTTGGCCTTGGATTGGTCCACGGGCCACAGTAACGGGCTGTGGCTACCCAGATGTCTGCTCTGACGGCCGGAAGCCAGGGCCAGGGCCAGGGCCAGGGTGAGGGGCAGGCAGGACGCCCCATGTCCCAGGTGGGGTGGGGGCCAGGTGCTCAGGGTAGGGGGGCTCTTCAGCTGGCCTCAGGGCCCTGAGTTCCAGGAGGGAAGGTGCCAGGGCAGGAAATAAGGCCACCTGCCTGGACCCACCGGGGCGGGCAGCTCCTGGGAGAGCAGAGCGCCCAGCCACTGCTGGGGGGCGGGCACGAGGCCTCAGACCTCCCCCGGGGCCCAGCCCCACCAGGGTCAAAAACGGGCCAGAGAGTGGACGGCGTTCAACGCTTCACACGACTCGGGCCCCACGGCTCCGTCTAAGGACCGGGGCGGGGGAGGGGTGGGGCCGCGGCCGCGGGCGGGGCGGGCTCAGTCCTCCAACCCCTCCATCAAGTCCGCAATGCTCTCCACGTAGTAGTGGGGCACGAGGTCGTGCTGGCCGGCCGCCAGGTAGGCCTGGGCCTCCTCCAGGCGCGAGACGCCCGTGAGCGTGAGCACGGTGGTCATGCCGCAGCGGTGGCCGAAGAGGATGTCGGTCTCCAGGCGGTCGCCCACCATGAGCGTGCGGGCGGGGTCCACGCGGAAGTGCTCTGTGATGCACTCGAACATGTAGGGGCTCGGCTTGCCCACCACCACGGCCTGGCGGCCCGAGGCCGTCTCCACGGCGGCGGCCAGGCTCCCGGCACCTGCGGGGAGACAGGGACTGGGGTCAGCAGGGGCCAGCGGAGGCGCGGCACTGAGCCAGGCCTGCGCCTGCTCTCAGGGCCGTGGGCAGGAGGCGGCACCGGATGCTGGCGCTGCGGCTCGTCTGCAGGGGCCTGCGCGGGCTGCTTGGCCTCGGGCGGCTCAGCTTGCTCACCTCCCACACGGGGATCCCGACGGCGCTTGGCTCCCAAGGGTGTGCCCCTCGTAACCAGCGCTGGCTCGGTCAGTCCCGCCTGAGGGTCCCTATTCTACCTGGCGGCTGTGTGCCTTCAGGCAAGCCCCTCAACCTCTCTGTTTCCCCGGATCCAGGAAAGAGCCCCCCACCCCAAAGAGGGGCACCCCAGGAGCAAGCGCAGTCCAGGTCGTGGCTGCTGCCGTCCCGCCTCCTCTTGCTCAGAGGGCGCCTACCCGGACCTCGTGCGGCTCCGCAGGGAAAGGGTCCGGGAATTCCCACGGGAGGCGGAAGCCCCCCCCCCCCCCCCGCGTCTGTGGCTGCAGTGGCCATCGTAAGCCACACCTCGGCGGGGAGCAGTGGGGAGGGGGGCTGTTCAGGGCTGTCTCCCGGCCAGGGCACCGCGGGACCCTGCGCCATCACCGTCTGCCTTCCCAGTCCCTGAGCCAACGGGGCGGGCGGGGCACTTCTCACTCCCGGACTGTGCTGGGTGCCCGGGGGAGCCCAGGTCGCGGACGAGAACGCTGAGGCGCGGGGCCCACAGGAACTGCCAAGGCGGCACAGCTTCCCAAGGGGCAGCAGAGCCTGGGCGGGACCCGTCCCGTGCCACCACGGCTTCCGCTTTCAGAGGGCAGAGCGACGTGCGCTCGCGGGTTCCGTGCGGTGCAGGGTGAAGGCAACTACTCCTGGCCCCAGGCACAACCACGAGCTCCGTTAGGAACAGACGCCGCAGGCTTTCGGAGCCCCCCACTTGCTCGTCCAGCCAAGCGCGGTCGGTCGCAGTGCGGAGCCGGCCCTTCCCAGTTCCACGCCCAGGCACTCGAGACCTGGGCACGGGGGGGGAGGCGGGACTGGCCCCGGACAACGCCCCCACCCGGGAAGTGCACACGACGTCTGACCTGCAGCTTGCCTGCTTTTCACTGGGTTGGGAGGAAAAGCCATTCCCCCTCAGAGAATCCTCGGGCAGTGCTCACCCCGCCCCACCAGGATGGAGCCGAGCGCTCCGCTCACCCCCCAGGATCTCCCGCGGCCCAGCTCCGGACTGACCCTGGGTTCAAGTAGTAGCACGAGGAAGACCCTGAGGAAGACCCCAGCCCGGGAAGGGCGCGGGCATCCCAGCGGGGCGCTGTTGTCTTTCCGCCTGACTCCCGTCTGGCGTCCGAGGCCGGCGCAGTCCTCCCCAGAGCGGCCGTCTGTACTCAGCGGCTACTGCAGGGCAGCAGGCGGGAGCCGGGATTTCAGAGCTGCCCGCTCACCCGTGCGCAGCTAAGCCTGGGCCTCGCCCTCTAGGCCGAGCGGGCACAGCCAGGTGGGCACAGGGACCCCAGGTGCCCGGGAGGTAGGCGTGGGCAGGCCGGGCCCCCCACCATCCTTCCTGAGCCTTCCAGAGAAAAACACACCTTTCACACAGTGGCCCTGGGCAGGCGGCCGCTGAGCCGACCTGGGGTGGTCACCTAAGCGGATCTGCCTCGGTCAGGGCCAGCACAGGCCGGCAACTACAGGTTCTCTCCCTCTGTCCCCACTGGACGTCTGTCTGCTCCCCGATTATCCGCATTCCCTGCAACAGGCTTCCTCCAGGAAGCCTTCCTGGATTCCCTCACCGCGAGGCTCTCCTCTCCTTCCACGTCCACACCACACTGCCCTCCCCCACGGCTGGGGGCGCATGACCAGGGCAGTGGGCAGCAGACAGGGAGTGACAGGGGTCTGTCCTGCCCACACACTCAGCACTGGCTGCAGCCCAAGGCAGCTCCTCTACCCGGAACCCTCCGCGGAGCAGGGGCCTCCGCAGGATGCCAGCAGGGGCTGGGGGCGGATGACAGCTGAACCCCGGGGCAGCTCCCTTCCTGTCTCTTGGCCTCAGTTTCTTTATCTGAGAAACGGGACAATAATGTCCATCTTCCGGTTAATTCGGAAACCGAGCAAGAACAGACACCAAGGTGCTTCTCCCAGGCTCTCACGCGTGAGCACCTACCACGCGCCAGGCACTCAGCCGTCCACGGTCTCCCGGGCTGGAAGGGGCGGGGTGAGCGTTCCCATCTTACACCCGGGCGGACGTGCCTGCAGGTTACGTAACTCAGCGGGACTGCACGGCCTGGAGCTGGAACTGGGGCTCAGGTCAAACCCACCCCTCCAGCCTCCGCACTTTGCCACATCCTCCTCCAGGCACGGGAACAGTGTCCCAATCCTACCCCCCCTCCATTCGGTTCCCACCCTCCAACCCCACCAGGTGGTGGGCGGGGCAAAGAGCCAGGAGTCCTTGAGGCTGGGGCGGGAGCGCCGGGACCTGCATCCACCTGCTTCTCCCTGAGCCACAATGGGCCTCGGTTTCCCCACCGCGGCGATGGAAGTGGCCGTCCCGTGTCTCGCCCCTCGCGTCGCTCCTACTCCCCGCCCCCGCCGCGCGCTCACCGGGGGTCCGGCTGCCGTCGCTCAGCGGGTGCCAAGGGTCGCGATCCGTGGCCACGAGCAGGCAGTCGGGGTCGCGCAGGTGCGCGCACGCCTGGCTCAGCTTGGCGAAGGAAAAGTGCTCGTCGTAGCCCACCAGCACGGCGCGCACACGCGCGGCCGCCTGGTCGCCCGCGCCCAGGTCGTCGCCAGGGTCCCCGGCCAGGCGCAGCCCCGCGGCGCGCAGCTCGGCGCGCAGCCCCTCGCCGCCCAGCACGAACACGGCGCCCGAGGCTCCCGGCGGCCCGGGCAGGCGCTGGCGCAGCAGGCGCGCGGCGCACAGCGCGGAGCTGAAGAGCTGCTCGGCCCGCAGCCCCCCGAAGCCGAGGCGCGCGAAGCGCTGGGCCAGCTCGGGCCGCGCGCGCCGGCTGTTGTTGCTCACGAACAGGGCGGCCTTGCCGGCCCGCGCCAGCCGCTCCACCAGCTCGGGGGCGCCCGGCACGGCGCACTCGCCGTTCCACAGCACCCCGTCGCAGTCGAACAGGACCCCCTGCGCCTGGCCCAGCACGTCGCGCAGGGCCGCGCCGCGCAGCCGCTCGCAGCGCGCCATGCAGCCGGCTGGCCGCTCGCACGCACGCCCGCGCCGCTCTGCCTCCGCGGGCACGGCGCGCTCGCCCCGGCCCGTCCCCTGCGGCTGCCCAATCGGCGCGCGGGAAGGGCCAGGGGGCGGGGTCACGGCCTGGCCCGTAGCCAATAGGGGCGAGCATCTCGGAGGCCGCGAACCCCCGCCGCTCAGGGCAGAGGGAAGGGAGGCGGCCAATGAAGAACCAGGTTGGCCCTTCGCCCCGCCCCCTGCCGCCACGGGGCCAGTCGCCGACGAATGTTAACTCCGGCTAACGGCGTTCGGAGGTGGGAGGCTGGGAGATGACGCTCTTCTGAACCAATAAGGAGCTAGGAATAGAAAAGGCGGAGCAAGTAAGCCCCGCGTTCCCCAGCCAATCAGAAGCTTGGGAGAGCTGGTTGCTAGGAGGAAGAGATGCTGCGGGAGATGTCTTTTGGTTAAATCTCATTGTCCTCCGAGCCGTGGCCGCTGCAGCTGCGAAGTCCTGAGAAACGCGTGCGTGCGATGCGGCGGGAGGCGCGTTCGGGCGCTGGGCCCCGCGGTCTAGGCCCCGTGGCTCTCCACGCTGGCTGGGCTCTTAGATTTTTTTTGCCGTGTGATTTCCATACGTAGGATGAGTAACGTAGATATTTTCGTACACTTAATTCCACTATTCTATTAATTTTTTATGAAGTTTTTTTTTTTTTTTATTTGAAAGGGAGCGAGAGAGATCTGGTTCACTCCCCAGTGCTGGGGCTGGGCCAGAGGGAAGCCAGGAGCCTGGGACTCCAGCAGGGTCGCCCACGTGGGTGGCAGGGGCTCAGCGCTTGGGCCACCCTCTGTGCCTTCCCAGGGTGCGTCAGCAGGAAGCAGGGGTAGAACTCAGATACGGGGTGCGGAGCTCCAAGCCGGGGCTTAGCCTGCTGCACCGCAAGGCTCGCCCTAGCATGGACCTTGGTTGTTCACTTCGGTGGCTTTTGACAAATGCTGTGCTGTGGGAGCCAGTGTTGTGGCACACTGGTTAGCCGCCGTGTGCGGTGCTGGCCTCCCATATCGGGTCCCTGTTTCAGCCCCAGGGTCTCCACTTCCAGTCCAGGTGCATTCCTGCAAATGCACCTGGGAAAGCAGCCATCGATGGCCCAAGTGCTTGGGTCACCCACATGAGAGCCCAGCCCAGCTGCTGCGCCATTTGAAGAGTGGACCAGCAGATGGAAGCTCGCGCTCTCTCTCCTCTATCGCTCTTTCAAATAACAGGAGTCAGTGCTATGGCATAGTGGGTAAAGCCACCACCTGCATTATGCGACGCAGTAGAAGATGGCCCGAGTGCTTGGGCCCCTGCACCTGCATGGGAGATCCGGAAGAGGCTTCTGGCTCCTGGCTTTGGATCCACGCAGCTCCGGCCATTGTGGCCATTTGGGGAGTGAACCGGCAGATGGAAGACCTCTGTGTGTGTGTGTGTGTGTGTGTGTGTATGTGTGTGTATGTGTGTGTCTGCCTCTACCTGTCCGTAACTCTGCCTTTCAAACAAATGAATAAATCTTTATTTAAAAACCCACACATGTGGGGAGGGCATTATATGATGCAGGGGGCTAAGCTGCCAGTTGGGACGCCCACCTGCATCCCCTGTCAGGGCGCCAGTTCAAGTGCCAGCTGCTCCACTTCCCACCCAACTCCCTGCTAATTTACCTGGGGTCAGTCGATAACAGCAAGGCCTTGGGGCTCAGCCATGCACATGGAGTTCCTGGCCCCTGGCTTCAGCCTGACCCAGGCCGCCTGGGGAGCGACCCAGCAGGTGCAAGATGTGCGTGGCTCTGCTTCTCAAGTTGGTGAAAATTAACAAGCATGAAAATGCACCCTGATGTGTGGCAGGAGCCCAGAGCTTCTGATGTAATTGTTTAGAGTGGGCCCTGGGGGTCATTGGGTTGGTTTGTCTGGTTGTTAATTACAGGGAATCCACTATGAGGTCAGGGTGGACAAGAACCGGGCTCGCCAGCCAATGGCCCAGGGCTGGTGTGGCGGCCCAGCCGCCCGGGGCCTGGCTGTGGGAATGGAGGCTACTGACATGGAGGAAACCGTTTCGCACGGAGCTGGATCAGGAGTGGAGCAGCCGGGTTTTGAACCAGCGTTCCAGGGTGGGATGCCGGCGTCGCAGGCACGAGGGCCCCCACCCTGGCCGTTACCTACGTGGTCTCCTCGGCCTGGAATGTCCCTGCTTTCCAACTTTGTCACTCGGAGGCTGGCACCCCCCTCTGCATCAGTCTGAGAGAGGTGGCCCACCCCTAACTGGGACCCCAGTGCCATGACAGGTCGGGTCTCTGGTCTATTTCCAGAAGCTCCTCGGGTGTCCAGGCGAGTCCGGGAGCTGGCCCAGGGCCTCAGGGGAGCTGTGGACACAGCAGCCCTGCTCCTTGGGGGGCCCTCCCTGCCTTCTCCCGGGTTGTGGGGGGACAGCAGCGGCCAGTGCGTGTTCAGAGGTGGTACTCGGTGTTTAGAGGAGCGTCTCGTCCGACCCTCGGAGCTGCGCCTCTGCAGGCCCAGCTCACAGATGCCAGGCTGCCCGGCCTCAGCAGACCTGGGTTCCAATCCCAGGCCCGTGCCTTGCCCGCTACGACCCTGGCACCTTGGCAAGCCACGCCGTTCTGGGCGAGACGGGCAGGGGCGCCGCCTCCCTGGGAGGAGACGGGACGGCGCTGCGTGCGGCACTGGGATAGGAGGCCGCGTCCCTCCCACTGTAGGCACGTGGCTTCGGAAGTGCAAAGAAAGTGGAACGACCCCTTGGCAGCTGCTCCAGTTTGGTCCAAAATAATTTATTGCTCAGCCTTACAAAAAATATGTCAGCAAGAGAAAAATAAAAATCCCCCGGGAGCAGGCAAGCCTTCCTTCCTTCCTTCCTGCCCGTGGCTCCCCTGGGCCCCTGCCAGAGGGGGAGTCGGCGGGGGGTCCCCCAGCCCTCTCCCGCCCCGGGGGCCGACCCAGCGGGCACCGAGGCACTTGTGGGCAAAGGCTGCAGGTGGCGAGGAGGGAACGGCCCCTCAGTCGGTCTCTGAAGCAAGGCTCCGGGGCCGGGGCTGAGGCGGCACAGCCGGGGCGGGGGGGGTCCCAGCGACAGCCTCCGGGGCCCCTCCCTCCTCTCCAGTTCCCTCCTCTCCGCTGAGAGAGACGGGGCTGTGCGGGCTGTGCACGGCTGGCCCCGGGGAGCCGGGGCTGGGGGAGGCCGGGGAACGCCGGCTGTGACGCCGGGCGGGCAGGGGGGGCACGGGGGGCAGCGGGGGTGGCACCGTGGGGGCCCGGAGGTTGCTGCCAACCAGGCGGCGGGGCAGAGCTCGGGGGGTCCCGGGGCTGCCGGAGCCAGGGGGCAGGGGTGGAGCTGGAGGGGAAGAGCGGGCGCTGGCAACCTGGGGGGGCGGCATGGTGGGCCGGGCGGGCGCGGGGCGCTTGGCTGTGGCAAGGAATGGGAGGGAGGTTACGTGTCTGTGTTGTGCAAGCTCCACCCACATGCTCATCCCACCGCTGGTCTCCCTTTACACCTGTCCCCTGGAAGGCCCCAAGACCACCCTAGAAGAGCACCCTCCCTATGGCCAGCCTCTGCTGACCCATCCTCCAGTTTTACTCTCTTCACGTGGCTTTCTGTGCTCGGAACGGACCTTGTCGGTTTCTATCTTCCCGTTCACCGCCCACCTCCCTCACCAGCACAGACACCGAGGGGGTGTCGGCCGCCACTGCACCGGGCAGGGAGTGGGTGTCTGCCCACACGGTGTCCCTGCTGACACCTGGGTCTGTTCTCCTCTGAGAAGCCCACCAGGACTGCCCCCACCCAGCTCTCCAAGGTCCCACTGCACAGTTTCAATGTCACGAGGCAGCCAACAGCGCCCTGGGAGGCTCCAGGTCTCCCCATCCTGACCACCTGGCCCCCTCCCTAGCCCACCGAAGATCCTCGCCCTTAGACCTCGGGCCGCTGTCGCCCAGGCTCCAGCTGCTGGCGCTCCGTGTGGGCCACAGCCAGGTGCGCACAGCCATCGTGTGTCCCCTCCGGCAGCTAAGACAGGGACGCCACGGGCCCAGGTCCCGGCAGAGAACATGAACCAGGCAGCACCTGGGCTTCGTCCCCCTGGTTCCTGGCCTCCCTGGCTGGCTGAACACTCTGCGGGGCCGGGGTACCATCCCCCACCGGCCCACCCCACGCTCCTCCCCAACTCACTCCTCCGAGCCGTATCCTCTGCCGGGACAGCCGTCTCTGGGGGGCTTCTGCTGACCTTGGGGGAGGCTGGTCTGGGGGGCGCGTCCAGGTCTGTCCTGCTGCAGGGAGGGGAGGCGGGAGGCAGGCAAGGTCACCTCCCCGGAAGCTGCCTGCGATCTTGGGGAGCTCCCGGCTGCCAGGTGGAGTCTGAGCTGTCCCATAGCTTGCTCCCCGCCACCTGTGGCTCCGTCTGGGATCTGCCTCTGGCCAGGCCCCCCAGAGAAGACGCTTCCAGCACTGGCCAGGTTTGCATACTGCGCCGCAGCATGGTCCCCATGGGGCTGGGAGGCCACCCCCACTGCCTACAGTGGCCCCCTGTAAGCTCACTGACGGGATGAAGCAGTGAGCAGGTGAGCCTCGCTTCCCAGGGGGTCTGTACTCAGCTCCCTTCCCGCACGGCCCGCTTCTACCCTGCAGCGCGAGCTCTGTGTGTCTGAGATTCACGGCTCTGGCCAGGGCAGCCTGCAGGACACTGGACAACACCTGCTCGGTTCGGAGGCCACAGGACCCCCAGAAGTCCTTCCGGGTTCAAAGGCTGGAAGGTTTTTACAAATTCCACAATGGCCGCCTCTCTGGTTCCCTAAGTTCCCAGGGCCTGCAAAAGTGCCTGGCGAGTAGCAAGTACTCAACAAACAGGCAAACTGCGCGGAGTCCGCAACCTGCCCACTCCTGACGGGCAGGCCTGGTGCTCGGATAAACGGAACGGCACAGCCTGCCCTCGGTACCCACTGAGGACTGCGCTCCGTGCGGACGCCGAAATCCGCCACAGTGCAGTCACTTCTCCATTACTTAGGACACCTGTCACCAGGCAAAGGCTACCTACACGGTAGTTACGCTCCATTGTTCAGGGAATAAGTAGGAAGGAAAAAAATGCGTGGTCGACCACAGGACCAACCGTAATTACATCCCCCAATCCGCTGCTCCAAGCTGAGACTTGGGGCCTGGGGCCGGACACCGGCGGGGCCAGCAGAGGGGCGAGTCCCGCCCGGTCCTCACCTTTCTCTGGAGGTCACTGCGGCCGGGGCTGGAGCGGGAGCTGGAGCCGGGGTGGCGGCTGGGACGGGCCCGGCGGTGGGTGGCAGCTCCCCCGAGGCCGGCCTGGCCCCGACCTCGTCCGGCGGGGCGAGGGCCGAGAAGAGGCCCGACACGTTGAAGTTGACGTCTGTGGGTGGAGGAGCAAGTCTTCCACTCAGGTCTGCCAGCCCCCGGCCGAAGCCCCTGTGCCCGCCAGGGCCCCCTCCCCACTCCCCTGCAGTCGGCTGGGCTGCGCTTTGAAACCGGGGCTCAGAGTGGAGACGCAGCTCCGTCCAGGCGTCACTGCGTGTCCACGGGGCTGCCGGGCCGGGGGCTGGGCGCGGGGGGCACGGAGGTGGGCAGGGGCTGGGCACGCGGGCAGGAGCCTCACCTCCAGGGAACAGAGTGTCCGCGCTCTGGATCAGAGCCTCGACCACACCCACCACCTGGATGGAAGACACCGAAGCCGCGTCCAGCTGGGCCTGGTCCCTGGCACAAGGGAGACAAAGTCACCTGCCTGGCCGAGTCGAGTGACCCCAGCTCTGTCTCGCCTGGCGCTGGGCACTGGGGGCCTGGGGACCAATCACACGGAGTACCAGGCTCTAAAAGGCTCACAGATCACAGGTCAGAGGCACGTGCGTGGCTCACGCGGCCCATGCTCCCCTTCCTCCATCCACGACAGACATCACTAGTTAATCGCCGACCCTTTTCCAAGGTGTACTTGGATCTACACAGCCTCCCAGGGCAACCACACTGAGCAGTAGACGGAATCTTTGTGCCGTCTGTGGCCCGGTGAGTGCTAACAACCTCCACGCATCACAGCGCTTTCTGGTCTCAAAGCACTTCCCGGGGAGGTACCACTGGGCATGGCCACAGCCCGCATAGAGCGCTGGGTTCCAGTCCTGACTCATGCGCACCCTGGGAGGCAGTGGGTGTTGGCTCCGGTGGCTGGGAGCCACCCACCTGGGAGACCCGCTTGGAGCTCCTGGCTCCCAGCTTCGGCCTGGCCCAGTCCTGGCTGTCGCAGGCATTTGGGGAGTGAACCAGCAGACGGGAGTTCTCCCTCTCTTCCTCTCTGCCTTCCAAATTACTTCGGCAATAAACACGCAAGCAGATGTCCTCACGCACTGTCTCCTGGTTCCCTCTCATTCCCAGCCCCTCAAAGCATGTGTAAATCCCCCCAAGTTACAGACGAGCAAGTGGAGGTTTGGGGAGTGCCTTCCCCGGGCCCAGCTCTGGGAGGAGGCGGGTGGGGGCCAGAACCAGTTACCCAGAATGCCCAAGGCCTGAGCCCTGGGGGTGCCGACCGCATGTTCCCGACGGCAGTTCTGGCAACAGCAGCGGCTCGACCCAGGCCCCCGCCCCCGCCGTGGGGAAGCCGCGAGTGGGGGCTCCCTCCGCTGCCGCCCCGCCCCGCCCCGCGGCCCTCACCCTTCCTTCTCGGGCGGCCACAGCAGGTTGGGCCCCAGCACGATGGCGATGTTGCTGGGCGTCATCTTGTTCACCTCCTGCTCCTCGGCCAGCCGCGCCAGGAACTTCATCAGGTACCTGGCGGCGGGAGGGGGGCTGAAGCCAGGGGGAGGGCACCCCTGGGGTCCGGGCATTTCCCAGGAGGGGAAGAGCTGCCAACAAGGGGGGGGCGGAGCCACTTGGCGGGCTGGGCTGGGCTGGGCGCCCTCCGGCCTCCCAGGCCGAGGTGGCAGGTGGCTCCAAGGGTCCCAGGGGCTGCTTGTCCCCGCGTCAGCACGGCACAAGACACGGCTCAGGCCGCAGCGGCAGGCTCACCTGAGGTTGTTTCGGTTGTCACGGGGCAGGCGGCCGCACACCTCCTGCAGGGCCTCCAGCCGCGCGCCCGGCTCCTTCAGGCTGAGGGGCAGAGAGAGCAGGTGAGCCAGCCCCGGCCAGGCCCCGGCATCACCTGCTTCCCGCTGCCCCTTCCCCGCGGCCTCACCTCGCTGCCCTCATCCAATCGTCATAGAGGTCAAAGGTCATCAGGGGCTCTGGCAGCTCCCGCAGGTAGGACTTGAGGGCACCTGCCGTGGGGACGGGGGCGGGTCAGTGCCCAGCCTGACTCCGGCCCTGGCTTGCATGGAGCCAGGTCTGAGTTTCTTTGGGTCACGGGTGCTTTTGGGAAAGTGAGGGTTTTATCCCGGCCCGGGGAGCAGGGAGTTCACGGGGATCCTTTCAGGCAGCTGTGCCCCGCCCCCCACACCCCCCAGCATCGGGCACCTGCCACGGCGTGGGGGTCGGAACAGAACTCCTCCAGGCTGCCCGGGTCTGAAGCCATGGTCTGCTTGAGCCGCTTTAGCACGGAGGCCCCGGCGGCCAGCCGGAAGAGGCCCTGAGTGCGAGAGGACAAGAGGGGGTCATGGGGGGCGCGAGGCAGGCTCAGCGGCGCCCCCAATCTGTGGGCGCCCTCAACTCCCAAGGTCCAGCAGAACTTGGGGCAAAGGGTGGGGGCTGGGGAGGATGGCGGGACACGGCGGGGAGGAAGGGGCCTGGGCTCTGTCCTGGCCTCAGGAGGTGAGCCAGGGGACAGGCAGGGGCCAGCGCGCAGCAGCCATGGCTCAGGGTTCTCACGAGCCACTTGGGCCGATTTCCCTCTGCCTCCGTCCTTCCTTATAAAACAGAGCCCTGAGGTCAGTGGGGTCACTAAGGGGAGCCAGGAATGCAAAGGGCCCACAGCGTGGTGCCTGGCCCAGCCGGGCACGGGGACAGGGTCGGCTCAGCGCCAGGAGGCCATGCCTTCTGCTGGGACAGGGGACGGCACGAGGGCCCCAGGGGCCCCACCTCCTCCTTCATGCCCTCCGAGAGCAGCATCAGGACGCAGGCCTCGATGGGCAGGGCGATGGCGCGGCCCAGCTCCTGCAGGTGCGTCCCCAGCGACACCCCATACACCCTGGAGAAGGGGGCGGCCGTCATCGAGGGGGAGGGGTCTGCAGGGACGAGACAGATCAGAGGCCCGGGGCCGCCCACCCCAGACACACACTCTCCCCACACCCGACCCCCGTGTCTGCCCTAGGCCTGGCCGCCACCTCCCCGCTCCACCTCCCAGCTCTGGCTCTGGTCCTGCTCCCTTGCTCCCCTCACCCCCACAGCAGCAGAAGCGACCTCGCCATCAAAGTCACGCCCAGGCCTCCCCCACTCCCAGCTCCTCCGTGGCTCCCCGGGGCGGGGCCACCCCCACCTGCTTGGCTGTGGTTCTCCCTCAGCTCAGACAGGGCTGTGTCCAGGGAGCTCAGCGACCTGCGGTGGTAATCAGCTTGAATCTCCAGGAGCTGTGGGGACAAAGGGCCACCCCCAGGGGCAGTGAGGACAGCTGCGGCCCCGTTCTCCCTGCCGCCGCCCCAGGGCTCGGGCACCCGGCCCCTCAGCTGCGCGCGGCCACGGCGCGGTCCTGGGGTCACCTGAATGAAGTAGTTGGCGTAGGAGTCCTCCTTGGTGGCAAAGTGGTACAGGTCGGCCAGGTACTCGTCCTTGGGGACAGAGCAGGGGGAAGCCCACCCAGTGAGTGGGGGGCCGGCAGGGGTCCGTGACCCACCCCAGGCCACACAGCTGCACTTGCGGTCCCAGCCAGCTGGCCGCCCTCAGCGGAGGTTTGTGCTTGGGACCGGCTCAAGAAACCCCTGCAGCTCCTGGGGGCTTCAGCCTCTCAGCCCCATCTCTGTGTCTCCACCTCCTTAGCACAGCGCCCCATCCTCACTCTTTGCTCACTCACGCACTCATCAAATGCACCCGCCTCCCGGGGGGCATGGCCGCGGTGTAGACAGAGGCGGCTATGCAAGGGGTGTAGACAGAGATTGTGCATGTGGTATAGACAGAGACAGCTGTGCCCGCGGTATAGACAGAGGCAGTTCCAAGGTCAGGGCCAAGAATGCAGACCCTGGAGCCTGGCTGCCAGGGTTCAAACCCCAGCTCTGCTGCCCCCCCAGCTCAGTAGCCTTGAGCAAGTCACGTCACCTCTCTGAGCCCATTTCTGCCCCCCTGAGTCAGGGACAGAACCCACCCCCGCACCCTCACCCCCCAGGGAGCCCCTGCACCCTCACCCCCAGGGAACCCCCTGCACCCTCACCATCCTGGGAGCCCCCGCACCCTCACCCCCAGGGAACCCCACCGCACCCTCACCCCCCAGGGAACCCCCCCGCACTCTCACCCCCAGGGAACCCCCCGCACCCTCACCCCCCAGAGAATCCCCCCGCACCCTCACCCCCCAGAGAATCCCCCCGCACCCTCCCCCCCCCCCGGGAGGCCCCTGTGCCACACCCCGCACCCACCTTGCATTGCTGCACCCTCCTCTTCAGCTCCTCCTCCTCCTCCTTCAGTGTCTCCACCTTGTTGGCTGCCGTGGTGTGGCTGTGGCTGCTCGGGCCGCCGCCCAGCCCTTGACTGCTACCTGAGTTCTTGGCTGCCTGGCTGAGCCTGGGGAAGACCCCGAGGTGGGGCGGTCACTGGCTTGTCCAGCGGGGCTGCAGACCTCAGAGCTCCCTGGCCACGGGGGCGCGGGGGCGCTCCCTGGTGGCGCCTTTGGTAACTACAGCCATCCAGGGATCTGGTGGGGACTGTTTACAGCTCCCCTAAGCTTCGGGGTCACCACAGCTGTCACGTGCATGTACCGCATCACACGTGCGGGCCCTGCAGCATCCTCCCCCTGTGGCAAGGGCCTCCAGCTCCGTGGCCAGCCCTGTGGCGTGACCTGGTGCGGCCCCTCCCCCCGCCCCGGCGGCGGAGGCGCGCACCTGCTCTTGAGGGCGTTCCAGTCCGACACGAGCTTCTGCAGGCTCTTCTTGTGCTTGAGGATGGCCGGCAGCTCCTCCTGGGGCGGATGTGGGGAGGGCTCAGTGGGCAGGAGGAGGGGGCGCGAGGGGCCGCGGGCGCGGGGGCTCAGTCACCTCACTCAGCCTGCTGAGTGGCTGCAGGACATCCCTCTCCAGCGTCATCTCGAACTCAGCCAGGATGCGGGCCAGCTGGTTCTGGATGGCACAGCTCATCTCCAAGGCTTTCCTGGGGACGGAGCGCCCAGTGGGCCCAGGCTCGCCGGGCCCCGCGTCCATCTGCAAATGCTCAGGGGGCACCCCTCCCAGCTCTCCGCCAATCCCACCAGGCCCAACGCCCTCCCAGGCCTGGCCACCCTCCCTGACCCCCACACTGTCACTGTCCCCACCAGAGGGGCCCCCTCCCAGCCCGACTGCGTCGTGAGCTCACCCCATGCTGGAGTCAGGGTCCAGCTCCTTGAAGCTCTCGGCCATCGTGGTGGACAAAGCCATGAGAGGAAGCTTCTTCTGCAGGGGGCGGGGCAGACGGCCGTGAGCCTGACAGCTGGACTCCCACCCCCCTGTCCGAGCCATTGGGTCAGCCCCGGGACAGGGGACGAGGGAGCCCAGGAGGGCCACAGCCACAGATGAGTCCCTGGGTGACCCCAGACACGGTGGCAAGGGGAGGGCCCTGGACAAGAAGGAGGGGCCGAGCTCTCCCAGGCTGGCAGAGGGCACGAAGCCTGCTCAGGTCACAGGGTTGGAGGAGCCTGGCTCACACCCTCCAAGGCCGCCTGCCCACGGTGTCCTGGCCACACGGAGTCCCACACATGCGCTCCCCCGACCCCCCTGAAGGCATGGGAGCCCCAGCTTTGGGGTCCGGGCAAGCAACTCGCCGTGAGCCCCCACTTCCTCCTCTAGGGCCTTGCCAGCGCTCAGCGCGGCCAGGCATGCATGCGTCTTAGCGACGGCCTAGCAGGAATCAGCGAGCATCCCTCAAGATCCAGCCCCAATGCCACTTCCTCCAGGAAGCCCTCGCGGGCTGCCCCACGGAGCACAGGCAGACTGCAGAGGGTGGGGAGCCATGCAGAAGGAGGCAGCGTCAGGAAAGGCACGGGGAAGACACAGGGCCTCGGGACAGGGCAGTCGCCAGGCCCTCGGTGCCAGCGGCTCCCACTGGCAGGGAAGCCCGGGGCCCCCTCGGAGCTCAGCCCCTGCCCGCTGGGACCCTCACCACTCTCTTGTCCATGTCCGCCCCACTCTGGCCTTGCAAACACGCCTGCAGCCGTTTGTGCACATTGTGGGCAGCACGCTTGGCGGGCTCCAGCCGCTGCTCCACCTGGGGGGGTGTGGGGAGGCAGGGGTGTGTGTGGGGAGGCAGGGGTGTGTGTGGGGAGGCAGGGGTGGAGGATTATGGGAGGCTGTTATGCCACGACATCCCCACCCCCAGCCGCAACCAGGAGCTGGAGCCACCTTCAGTTCCCTCCTCCTGGGGATCTGGTGGCCAGCAGAGTTGGGGAATGACTCAACCTGGGTCCCCAGCTGGTGTCCCCGCCCTGCCCTGGCTCTGACAGCCTGCGTGGGCTTGTCTTCCCACCCGCTGCCGGCCCAGGCACGTACCTGCAGCAGGTCCTCGCCCAGGAACTCGGCTGTCTCCGGCGTGCTGCGGGACAGCTTTAGCTCAGCACCCCCCCCAGTTTTGGAAGCCCCCTGCCTCCCCCTGCCCCCCAGCTGCGTGCAGGGCCTCTCCCAGGTGGGCCCACCCTGGGTGGCCCGGCAGCCTCATCCCAGTCGGAGCACATTCCAGGGGCAGCACATTCCACAGGGCGGCACGGGCCTTCCTCCACCCAGGGCCGTGTCCTCGCCGGCTGGGCAGGGGGCGGCTCTCCTCTGCCCACCCCTCACATCATCAGCCCCCCAAGAAGAAGTGCCGGAGCTGCTGCCTGGGCTGTCACTCACAGGGACTCTGCACTGTAGCTGCAGGCAGGGCTGCCCAGGGCGGGCCCTGGGCCCCTGCTGTGTCCCCAGCAGGCACTGGGGTCTGTGCTGGCGGGAGGCCACAGCAGGTCCGGGGACACCCAGCCCCTGCCCTGGCCCACAGAATGGGGAACTCTGGAGGCTGGGGGAAGAGGAGCGGCGGCGACAGGCCCTCAGCGCCTCCCCGGACTTCCGGCCTCCCCTCCACCAGCTCCGGGCTGAGGTGAGAACCCGGGGACCTGAGTGTGTTTTCCACCTGAGCCTGGAAAAGCAGAAGCAGCTGGGGCGGGGGAGGGGGCACTGCAAGGAGGCCCCTCCTCCCGCCAGGCCAGGCCCCTGCCTCCTCCCCTCCCCCAAGGGCTGGGGCCCCCGCGTCCACCCCTCCCCTTCCTCCAGCCGGCAGAGGGGCTTCGCTGTGGCCACTGTCCTAGCCGACCTGGGAGGCCGGGGAGGCTCATGGAGGCAGAGCGGTCCCAGCGCCCTGGGCCGGCCTCTTCTGCCCAGGGAGCCCCTCCAGTCAGGCGCGGGGGCGCCCCTTCCCGCAAAGGCCAGTCCGCTCCTCCTGGGAAGTGGGGTGGCTCCGGGGAGAGAGAAAAAGAGCAGGACTCAGGCCGGCCACAGCGCTGCCCAGCCGCCTCCCCCGCCACACGCGCCCCTCGACGCCCCTTCGGGTCCCGCGGCGGGGAGTGGGCGCCGCCGGGGGCTGGCACTCACCGTCCCAAGCTGCCCGTCTGGGCCAGCTGCCGCATGCGGTGCAGCTGCCGCTTCATCATCTTGGGGGCGGCGGCGGGTTGTGGGTCGCGCTCGGGGGGTCGAGGGCCCGGGCAGCCCCCAGCCCAGCCTGCCTGGCCGCCGCGGCGCTCGCTTCCTGGGCCACGGGCTCGCTCGCCGCCGCTGCCGCCGCCGCCGCCGCCGCCGCCGCCGGCTGCCTCCTCCCCCACTCGCGGCTCCGCCCCGGCCCCCAGGTCACTCCTCTCTCCGAGTTCGCCTCCTCGCTCTCCCCAGGCTTCCGGGCCCCCCGCCCGCCCGCCCGGCCGTCCACAGGTGGTGCTGGCGCGCGCGCCCGGCGGGCGGCGGGGAGCAGGTGAGCCGGCTCCGGCCGCCGCCTGCCGCCCGCGGGCCCCCGGGCAGAAGGGACCTTTGCCCCTGTCTTAAAGGGTAAAGAGGGCCTCGTGCTTAGGAGAGACAGGTCTTTGGGACCAGCGCTGGCCTGTCTGGGAGCTTGGGCACCCGGGGGATCCTGGGCCGGCTGCCTCCAACTACTGTCCTGGCCCAGCCGACCCTCAGCAGGGACCAGAGAGCCCACCCACTCCTCCAGCCTCCCAGCTCCAGGCTTCTGCTCCCCGGCCTCCTTTCGGGCGGGAGCCTGCACAGACCCCGCCCCTGCAGCCCCCACACCTATGGGCCCAGCCTGGACAGTCTCCTCCCCTTGCAGAGCCCTGCCTCTCTCCGCCCCGGGGAGGTGGGGGGGCTCAGCTCCATCTTTCCTCTCTGAAAGGCAACCAAGTGGGTGCTGCTGCCCACAGGGAGCAGGGGCTGACGGGCCCTCCCCCCAAAACAGAGCTGGGCATGCAGTAGGCGCTGCATAACTGCCTGTTAGTACAAGAGCCCCAGGTGCCCCCCGGGGGGGGGAACCACTGGAGCACCTACTGTGTGCTGATTCCCCCAATGGGCCCTTCGGACCCCTCTGTATTCCCAGTGCCCCCCCATCCCTGAGGGGAGACTTGAGCGGGCTCCCCCCCCCCCCACCGTGAGAGCCTCTGATTGGGGAACCAGAAGCTAAAGCCCACCTGGTGGAAGTGGGAGGGGCCAAGGAAGGGCCCTCTCCCACCTCCCCTTTCCCGCAAGGAGACGGGGGTAGGGGGGTGGGGGGGTGTTCCAGAAAGAAGGCAGGGCTTGGGGAATGAGAGAAACGCCAGCGCCCTGGGGTCCTCCTTGTTTGTTAAGATTTATTTACTTGAACATTGGAGTTACAGAGAGAGAGGGAGAGAGATTTTTCCATCCACTGGTTCACTCCCTGAATGGTCAAGACCAAGCCAAGCCAAAGCCAGGAGCCAGGAGCTTCATCTGGGTCTCCCGCGTAGCTGGCGGGGGGGCCCAAGCACCTGAGCCATCCTCCACTGGTTTTCTTTCTTTTTCTTTTCTTTTTTTTTTTAATTAAAGATGTATTTATTATTTGAAAGTCAGAGTTACACACAGAGAGAAGGAGAGGCAGAGAGAGAGAATCTTCCATCTGCTGGTTCACTCCCCAACTGGCCACAATAGCTGGAGCTGCGCTGATCCGAAGCCAGGAACCAGGAGCTTCTTCCGGGTCTCCCATGCAGGTGCAGGGGCCCAAGGACTTGGGCCATCTTCTACTGCTTTCCCAGGCCATAGCAGAGCGCTGGATCTAAAGTGGAGCAGCCAGGACTTGAACCGGTGCCTATATGGGATGCTGCCACTGCAGGCGGAGGCTTTACCTGCTATGTCACAGCACCAGCCCCTTCTCCACTGCTTTTCCCAGGCGCATTAGCAGGGAGCTGGATCGGAAGTGGAGCAGCCACTAGACCTGGCTCCTTGAAGTGGTGAGCTGGAGTTTGGAACGTGTGGGTTCCAGTCCTCTCCTCTCCACCTTCCCCACTGGTCAATCCCCAGACTTCCAGGTGGCCCCGTTTCCCTGGCCCTGCCATGGGCACAACCTACCGAGTGCAGCGTGAGGGCACTGGAGACGCCAGGCGCCGCCCCCCCCCTCCCTGCGCCTCCAAGTCTGTGGACTTCACTGTGCCCTCCCCTTCTGGCCCACACTGGGCCCGGGCCCTGCAGTTCCCCAGCTGCTCTGAAGGTCCCCGGAGGCCAGACTTGGACCCGTGTCCCCCCCCCCCCCCCCCAGCTTGTCTAGGCTGAATTCTGGAGCTCTGGTCCGGCATGGGATCCATCCTCTGGGGCTGTCGCAGCAGCTGCCATGGAAGGGCTGGAGCCTCATGACCAGGTCCCCCTGCTCCGAGGTCCCCCCAGCCAGACCCAGGAGTCCTGGGCAGGAGACACGCCCAGCTCTGCTGGGCGTGACCTGGGTGGGGCTGCTGCGTGACTTGGCTGGGGACTGGGGACAAGTCAGGGCCTTTCCTGCTCAGACAGGGAGGTTGGATCCCAGCTATAATGCGAATCTTGAGGACTCAGAAGCTGCAGGCAACTGGTGCTGGGATCCTGGCGTTTTAGAACTGTGCGTGCAGACGGGGGACGTGAGCGGTCACCTGCCGAGCCTCCCGGGGCCCTTCCTCCAGGGCCTCCTGCCTGGGGCTCAGCTGGCTCTCGGTGAATCCCCTGGGCCCCTGCACTGGGCCGTGGTCTGGGGAGCGGACAGTCACGGCAGGTGACGGCACCGTCAATGGACGCTCAACTGTACCCTGCAGGCCGCTAGGACAGGGCCGACAGGTGCGGATGGACACAGCCGCAGGGTCAGCCTCTCGTGAGCTGGGTGGCCTGGGATGGTCCAGCTCATCTCTCGGAGGCCCAGTGTCTCCTGTGTGAAATGGAAACACAGCAGTAACTAGCTCAGTCCTCGGAAACATGCTGGCAGGGCCGGCGCTGTGGCATAATGGATAAAGCCGCTGCTTGCAGCGCCGGCATCCCATATGGGCACCAGTTCAAGTCCCGGCTGCTCCACTTCTGGTCCAGCTCCCTGCTAATGCACCTGGGAAAGCAGCAGGTGGCAGCCCAAGTGCTTGGGCCCCTGCATCCACGTGGGAGACCAGCATGGAGTTCCTGGCCTCTGGCTTCAGCCTGGGTTGTCCCTGGCCACGTGGGCATTTGAGGAATGAACCAGCAGATGAAAGCTCACAGTCTCTCACTCTGTAATTCTGCCTTTCAAATAAATATTTTTTAAAAAAGAAGAGGACAATGCCTGGTAGTGTTTACCATCATTATTCAGTCCACCAGGTCAGGGATGGAAAACCTCTTCACCCCGGTTCTGCCTCTGTGACCCCCTACTGTGCTCAGCTGCCGTGGGTGGACCATGCAACGTATTGTCACGTGCCCTGGTACACCTTCCAGTGAGGCGGTGTCATTGCCCCATTTATTTGGGGGGGGTGGAGAGAGCGAGCTCGCCTGTCTGCTGGGTCACTCTCCGAACGCCCACAGTGGCTGGGGCCAGGGCCGGGGCAGGGGCTGGGCCGGGGCAGGGGCTGGGCCGGGGCAGGGGCTGGGCCGGGGCAGGGGCAGGGGCTGGGCAGGGGCTGGGCAGGGGCTGGGCCGGGGCCGGGGCCAGGGCCGGGGCAGGGGCCGGGCAGGGGCTGGGCCGGGGCAGGGGCTGGGGCTGGAAGCGGGAATGCAATCCAGGTGTTGAGGTAGGAACTTAACCACTGGAGCCACTGCTGCGGCCTCCCAGGGCCTGCATCTCCCGACGGGAGGTGGCGCACCGACCAGCGTCCTAACTGCTGGGCCGAATGCCTGCCGGGCCCATCCCAGGCTCCTGCCCGAGGTGGCCGGCCGGCTGGCTGGCTGGCTGCTACAGGTTGACTTGGAAAGCCCATCGGGCCCACAAAAGCCCACAGCTGGCCTCCCGCAGAGCCCAAGTGCCCTGCCCGGGAACTCCGGCGGTGCTGCCCTTGGCCGGCCTCAACCTCTGTGGCTACATCAAGGGGCCCAGTGACCTCAGATTTGCCTGGGAAAACCTGTGACACCCCGGGTAGTGCCTGCTGGTGAAGCCGGAGTGGGATGTGGGCAGCGTGGCCAGTGGCCAGTGGCCAAGGCGGTGTAGCAAAAACAGCCCGTTTTAGACACGGGGATGAACTGCGTGCTTGTGGCCGCGTCGGTGCTGCCCGCTGAGTGGCGCCCCCCACCCCTCCCACACCTGCTTTCTGCAGCTCTGAGAACTGACTTTCCCCTCCCCAAGCTACAGGGACTTTCCAGGGAGCCCCGGGGCTGTGCACCCCTCACCACAGCCCCTGAGGAGGGCAGGCCGGGCTGACGGAGCAGTGGGTGGGGGTGGGGGCTCAGGAGGCAGGGGCAGTGTGACCCCGTAGTGGACACCTGCTCTTGAGCCTGTCCCGAGTCGCGAGGCCTTTATCTGAGCAGTGAGGGAACCAGAGACTGCAGGCAGCACCGTGGCATGCGCCAGGCCTGGGGCTGGCATCCCTGGTCCACCTGTGCTGGGCCTGTGCCCTGCCAGGAGGCACACAGAGAAGGCGGGTAGGGGGCACCAGGAGACCAGGTGGGGGCTGGTGCCCGGGCCGGCGGGGCCTCTCCAGCTCTCTTGGCTGCTGCGTGCCCGCGAGCAGCGTGTGCTGTGGTCGCTCAGAGTGAACTTCCACCTCTGCATGCGGCAGCGTGGCTTTGTGATGAGGGAAGTCCCACCGCTCTCGGTGTTGACACCCTGCCCAGCCCCTGAGAATGCCACAGCCCGGGGGCTGGACCGGCACAGGGCACCAACGGCTCGAGTCGGCATTTTTGACAGCCAGCCTTGGCGTTTGTCTTTCCCAGGCTATGAACATGTGTCATGGAGCAGTGGCCTCACGCTCTCGAGGGCGACCCCTGGTCCCCTACAGGGGGCTGCTGGTCGAGCAGGTGCACTGCCTCCCGGGCTATTTCCCACACACGATGGGCTTATGGAGCTGGAACCCCGGGAAGCTGGGGAGCAGCCATAAGTAGTGAGCAAGCCCTCCAGGCAGGGTGGCCAAGGGTCCTCCCCTCATGGGCCCCCATTCCAGGCTCTTTACAGGGTTCCTGTGGTACCTCATGTCCCCCCAGCTGTCAGGGTACAAGCAGCTGCTGGCTCACAAGTCTTTCCCAGCTGAGAAGAGTGGTGCCCGGCTCAAGGGCCACTCAAGCTAACACCAGCCGAGTGGACGGCCTGGACGTGGGTGGGGCCGCTGGCAAGGTGGAAGGGACCCTAGGCCTTGTGACACCCAAATCCTCCGAAGCTGGCAGTCTGGAGTCTCGCCCAAAACTGCCTGGAGGCCCTCAAAGCTCACCAGATCCTTCCTGGCTTCTGAAACAAGGAACCCGAAGGCCGGAAAGGGTGATGTCTTGATCGGAGCCACCCAGCAGGCGGGCGACCCAGCCCCCCACCCCCAGCCCCACCTGTCCCCACCCCAGGTCGACGTCACAGGACCTTAGAACTAGGTCACCCCTGGGAGGCGAGTCCTGCAGGGGGGTGGGAGGCCAGGGGCCCCACAGTGAGGGTCGGCCATCTGGGGCCTTGTCCAGGGTGGGAGCCACACCGCAGGTGCTGCTGGGGCCCACAGAGGGCCCCCGGCTCCTCCTGTGAGGGCCCCCGCACACAGGGGTCCCTCATTTGCTGATGAATGGAGGGGCACACAGCCAGGAAGCGCAGGCTGGGCCGCCCTCCAGCCTGGCTCGACCGTGGGTTTGCCCGCCAAGCTGCGATTGGGAAACAGTGCCTGAGCCAGTGAAAATGGCTCCGAGCGGGACTTCCCAGGGCCCTTCCTGGGCGCCGGGGCTCAGGAGGAATGGAGGGCTGCTTCCTGCAGAGCGGAGCGTGGCGGCGTGGCGCTGGCTGCCCTTGGCCGGAGCCCTCCTCCCCCGCTCTGCACGGTGGGCCTGCTACAGAGCCCCAAGACCAGGGCGGGTGGGCAGGGCCTGCGGAGGCAGGGGCCCAGGGCCTGCACCCACACAAGCTGCCGCGGCGCCGCTTCCTGGGCCCCAGGACAGGGAGCAGCGGGGCCCCGGCCAGGGGCGGTGCAGCCTCGCCGCCGTTTGGGGCTGAGCAGAGCAGGAGGAAGCTGAGCAGCTGGGGCCTCCCCCTCGGCGGCCGCAGCAGCTGGGGCGCCGGCAGCCCTGGCGGCCGCTCACTTCCAGCTGGGACGGCGGGGGTGGCCGCAGCCCAGGGCCCGCTGGTGACTCAGCAGTGGCTGCAGCCCCCGGAGCGGGTGGCGGAGGGCGGCCAGAGATGACGGAGGCAGAGAGGGCCCTGCGAGCGGCCAGTCCAGGAAAATGGACATTTTATTTTCATAAATACTCCTCCCACTCACACTGAGCCCACTTCTGACCACGGACGGGGGTGGACAGGAGGCCCCAGCAGAGGCCAAGGACCGAAGGGGTCACACTGAGGACTCCAGGGGCCCCACAGCCCCACAGCAGACCCGGGGCCGAGGGAGGCCTCCTGGGCAGAGGTGGGGCCGGGTGGGGCTCCCCCGGTGCAGCCCCCTGCGACCGTGACCACAGGGCCACTCTGAAAGAAAAGCGGAGTCAAACCACACACCAGAGTGCAAATAGCTGGGGGTGCAGGGCCACCCCCGTTCACGGGCGTCCTATGGCGGAGGCGAGGCTGGCCCCAGCTCCAGCACGGCTCCCGGGTTATGGCTGGGCCTTCCCATAAGGCATAAGAGACAGGCGGTAAAGACGCCGCCGCAGGCCGGGGTGGGGCTGCCTCCACGCCTGCCCTTCCCCAACAGCCTGCTTCTTCCCGCCACCCAAGGTCCTTCCAGGCCCATGCAGCCCGTCTCGGCCCCAGGCTCCCACTGGTGCTGGGGCCCCAGAAGTGCAAACCCAGGCCCAGCCTCAGGAGGGAGCAGGCAGAGTCACTGGGAGCCGCAGGGGTGGGGCAAAGCACCAGGCCGGGGCGGAGGCGTGGCCGCGGGGCGCACAGGGGGTCCCGGGCTGGCCGGTGGCTCGGCCCCGCCCTCCTCCCCGTTCTAGAGGCTGCCCCAGGTCTCGGGCGGGGGGAACTGGTCCACGTCCCCCATCTCGTTGTAGGTCTGGTCGCCCATGGTGAAGATGAGCTTGTAGCGGAGGCGAACCTTCTCCTGCGGCAGACACGGGGAAGCAGAGGTCAGTGGGGGAGGGCGTCCCGCCCCGCCCCGCGTGGCCAGCTCCTGGCCGGGCCCTCACCTTCTGCGGGTTGGCGAGGAGCAGGACCTGGGTGATGGCTGAGGGGTGCACGATGGGGTTGAAGGCGGGCAGCTCCGTGCCCGAGGGTGGCTGCAGCTTCACTTTCATGACCTGCGGGCACGGGGGACAAGGGCTCCGTGGGCCCTGCTGCTCTCCCTGCCTGCCCCGCCCCTGCCCCGCCCCACCTGCCCCATGCTGTCACCTTGGGGACAGCCGACTGGAAGACGATGTTGCGGATGGGCTGGGGCGCTGTGCTCAGCATGGACACCACCACCACCAGCACGTCGGCGCGCCCCGGCAGGGGGTCGCGGGCGAAGTGGAAGAGGACGCGGAAGCCATGCTGGTCGTACACAGTCACGGGCAAGATGCTGCCTGCAGGGCGAGCGTGGGAGGGCGGTGCTCGGCACATGGCACAGCCCCCGCAGGGCTGCTGTCTGGGGCTCCCCCCATGCTGGGATCCCGAGAGGCCGCAGCCCGAGAGAGGGACCAGCGAGAGCTCGGGTCCAGCGAGTTCACGGACGACAGCCGGCGCCCACCCTTCTGTTCGGGACCTGGTGCCGGGCAGTGGCCTGCAGGCCGGTTCTATGACCCTGGGGAGACCCAAGCCTCCTCCCCTGGACCGAGCCCACTCACTGGGTTTGATGGACTCCAAGGGCACAGTGATGCTGGCAAGGGAGAGCTCGGTGGGCGTGGGCTGCTGCGCGGGCGCAGTGGGCTCCGGGGACGTGGCGTGGAGCAGGCTGCCGGCGCTGGAGCCGGCGCTGGAGCTGGGCGAGCTGCCGCTGCTCTTGCTCTGCAGGTCCCGCAGCGTGAGCCGGGGCGCTGGCTGCGGCTTCTCCCTTATTGGGGGACGGGCGCTACTCAGCGGCGGGGCTCTGGCTTGGTCACTAGCTAGTCTCTCTGGCCTGGGGTCTCCTCACCTGGGATCCGCCCACGCCCTCCCCTCTGTGCCCTGGCTCTGGGCCTACAGGAAGGCCTGGGTCCCCTCTGTCTCAGCTCCATGTCCAGGCTGAGACCTTGCAGGCCTCTCCTGCCCCCCCACCCCGTCCTGGGCTGCCAGGAGTAAACCAGCGACGCCTCCCTCCCTGCGGGCCGGGAGAAGCGGCTGGCGCTGGGCACAGCCGGCCGGGGGCAGCGCTCACCACCGCACTTGCTGGGACTCCGGGGGCAGCGACTGCTGCAGGAGTGTCTTCCCCAGCAGGTCCAGGTCATCCAGGCCGCTGCTCGTCGGCACGGACGCCGGTGCCGGGGGGCGGCTGTGCGTGCTGGGGGCCTGGGCCGGAGTGGGGGCTGGGGGCTCAGTGCCCTCGGAGGACTGTGGGCCAAAAGACGCAGGGGTGCGGCTGTGGGAAGAGTCGTGGGGGGAGGGGGCCCTGGCCCCGCCCTGAGGCTCCTTCCCCTCATGGCAGGTGCCTCTGGGGACAGCAGAGCCTCCGCTGTGCTCTGCAGACCTCAAGGGTCCCCTCAGGGAAAGCCCTCCTCCCAACCCCCCCCCCCCCAGGTGGGGTGGCAGCCCCAGGGGAGACCCGAGGCAGAGATGGGGAAGACCCAGCAGGAGGGCCAGGGAGGAGAGGACCCATGGTGCCTCCAGCCCCTGGGCTGCCGTCACCCCACAGCCTGGAGCCCCGAGGCCCCGTGCGCTTCCCTGCTGCCCCTGCGCCAGACGTGGGACTGGGCAGGCTGGTGCCAGGCGCACCCTACCTGGAAGCTGTTCCACCCGGCGCCATCCAAGCCGGGGCCCGCAGCGGGTGTGGGGTCGCTCAGGCCTGCGGGAGAGGACCCAGGTGGAGGAGCAGGGCTGACCACAGAGGGCGACCGGGAGCCTGCGGGGGGGCTCCCAGCTCCTACCACCCCCACCCCCGCCTTTCCGAGAGGCTCCATTCAGACGCGAGTCCCACAGGATCCCAGGGACAGGGCCAGGGCAGGGAGGCAAGGCGGAGCCTCGGGCGGCCCACGCTGGCTTCCGCCTGCGCACGAGGCCTCAGGACTTCCCTGTGTCGGGGCTGAGGAGGGCGAGCAGGGCGCTGGCCGAGCCTGTGTCCCCATGCGTGCAGTGACGGTGCGGGCTGGGCCTACTCTGCAGGGCCAGCAAGGCCAACCGGGGCGCCAGCCGGTGCCGCGGGGCCGGGGCCGAGGCCAGGGCGGCAGGGAGCGGCTCCCTAGCAGGAGGCAGTGGCCGCCACCTCCCTGCGACACCAGGCTGACCGCTGGAAGACGAGTCCCCCCTTCTGCCGCAGCCTGGGTGGCCCAGCTCCTGACCGCAGTGCCAGGTGACCACCACGTGACCACCACGTGACCGCCGGGTCTCTTCTTGTGATGTGTCCCCAGAGACACCACGGCGGCAACGCTAATGCTTACGGTGGCCCTACAGGCCGCGTGCTGGCGATGCAGGACCCGCCGAGTCCTCCAGCTCTCAAAGGTCGGAGTGGGATGCTCGGCTCTCCTAAGGATGAGGCCGGGGGCCCGGGGGTGCAGTCACGCGCCCAAGGTCAGACAGCGGAGAGCAGCAGAGTCCAGACTCGGACGGCTCCTGCTGGCCGTGGACTTGGCACTGTTCTGCCGCTTCACTGCGTGACCTCGGGCTGCTGAGCTGGGACACAGCCCCGTCCACCAGCCCTCACCCCCCTGCCGGGGCCACAGCGAGGGCCTGAGGCTTCCTCCAGTCCCAGGGCGCGGCTGCGTACTGCGGCCCTGGCACAGGGCCTCTGTGCGTGTGAGAAGAAACCAGAAGGGGGCTGGGGGCCCAGGGCTCTGCTGAACACCTGGGGGACAGGAAGTGCAAAGCGCACCTCGTTCCCCGAGCACGAGCGGGGAGGGAACCCTGCCAGGGCGTCCCTGCCCTCCAGCTTGCCAGCAGGCGCAGCCTCGTTCTCTGAGCCTCGGCTGCCTCATCTGTGAAATGGGCCTACTGCCCACGATT